>NW_026575125.1:44541346-45141346 GCF_905146905.1 Nyctereutes procyonoides
AAGTAAAAAACATCGTACATGACTCCACCAGGAAGCAAACATTCAAAATCAGAATATGAGTCCATCTATAGCACAACTGCAACAAGTCAAGAACATGACACACAATAAAGCAGGAAGAGAGGACATGCTCTAGATTAAGGGACCCTCAAGAGACACATCAGACAGTGCAGTGTATTCTGATTAGAACAAGCCCACTGAAAAAAGACATTTCATTATGAAGACAATTTGACTGTGGACTTGCTTATTACTAGACATTAACAAGGAATTGTTGTTATGCTTAGGTATAATAATGGCCTAGGATTTTTTTTTGGCCCAGGGGTTTTTAAATTATGTCCCTTATTAGAAATGTATACTAAGGTATATCGGAATGTGATGTGATATCTGGGATTTGCTTTGAAATACTTCAAAAAAAGAGAAAAATGGAAAAGATGGAAAAATATGGCAGTATCTTATTCATTGTCCAGTCTTCATGGTGTACTGTGTGTGTGCGTGTCTGTGTGTTCATGCTACTCTCCACTTTATATGTTTGAAACGTTCATAAAAAATTAAAGTTTGTTAAGAGAATGAACGAGAGCCCTAAGAAAATTGTCCAAAAAATTGGAAAGAAGCATTTTTATTCAAGGCTGGATAAAAGCCTCGTTTAGATCCAGTAACTACGACAGTAGTAGATACCAGGTATAACATTCCTTATTGTAGGAATGTGGTTTTTTTCTTCTTTAAAATAAATAATTCATGCTAGGGGCTTGTATACCATTAACGTTCTATTTCATGAGCTGAGCCGTGGTTACATGGGTCTTCACTGTATGACTATTTGTTCATCTGTATGCATAAATCTTGTATACATTTCTATATGTATATTGCATTTCACACTTTAAAATGTTTAACTTTTGAAAGCATAACTGCATGGTACAACATGGCACTCTTTCTCCCAATTTGATAGAGACTAGACCCATTAAGCAGAACACAGCAGTCCTTCTAAGGTGTTTTTGCCCACCTGGTGGTGGAGTACTGTCATTTCAGAGAAAGGAACAACAGGGAAAAAGGAACTTCTACAATCCTCTAAAAATGTGCTTACGTCCCCACCTGATCAGGGAGTAAACAGAGGGGCATAAGAAGAAGAAAGGCAGGGGTCTCCCATTCCTAGAATGTTGAAGTTGGCTCAAGATGGGAGACTAGCTATAAGTGAATGACTCAGTTTCCCCTGTCTTTTCCCCCTACAGCTCTGCCTGTTGGTTCCTATGTGCTTATCTCATAGGCAGGCCTTTTGAGAGAACCCTTTCCTCCCCCTGCCAAGGGAAGAAGGCTGCTTCAGGGCAGAGGATAGGGTTGGGGGGCCTGAATTCGGCTGGCCTCTTCTATGCCCCCCTCCTTCCTCATCGCTGTTCCTCACCATCTCCAGTGACCTCACCAGAACAATCCTTTCTCCTGAGGGCCTTAGAAGGACATGGGTTGGAAGCTAACTGAGGGGAAACCAAGATAGCAGAAGTCAAGGTCAGTATCTCTGTCTTCAAGAGAAAGTCTGAGATCCTCAGCCTGGCATTCAGGGTATGGCCCATGCCAGAGTAACATCCCTCATCCAGGCCATACCAAATTGCTTTCTCCATGCTCCAAGCACATCTTGCCTTTTGGGATCCCCAAAATTCTGCATAGGATGTTCTGCTTACCTAGACAACCACTTTTTTATTTAATCAAGATGTGCATGGTACTAATTATATGTCTTGGTGTTATTTTTTAAAATATTTTATTTATTTATTAATAAGAGACACACACAGGGAGAGGTAGAGGGAGAAGCAGGCTCCCTATAGGGAGCCTGATGGCAGGACTCGATTTTAGGAGCCCAGGATCACAACCTGAGCCAAAGGCAGATGCTCAACCACTGATCCACCCAGGTGCCCCTCTCTTGGCATTATTATATTGGTTTTTTAAAAATATTTTATTTGTTTATTCATGAGAGATACAGAGATAGATAGAGAGAGAGAGGCAGAGACACAGGTAGAGGGAGAAGCAGGCTTCATGCAGGGAGCCCAACATGGGACTCGATCCCGGGTCTCCAGGATCACACCCTGGGCTGAAGGCGGCACTAAACCACCGAGCCACCTAGGCTGCCCTCTTGGCGTTATTATAAACATTTTACAAATATTACCTCATTTATCCTCACAACCCTATGCTGTAAGCACTATTATGACCCCAAGTTAACAGATAAGGAACTTGAGGTGAAAGGAGGGTGAGAGGCAGGGATTCCTAACTTCAAGGAGCCTGGAGCTAGAGTAAATGCTATTAGGCATACACTATTGACTCTTAAACTTCTTTCAACTCACTTTCACTTCTTCTACACTTATCTTGGGTATCAATACCTCTCCCCAAATGCCCCTGACATCCTTGAGCTCCCACAACTCCCAGTTCACACCTTTACCTCCCATTAGGATGAAACAATCAGCTTATTTTACTCCTTCATTTTTAAAAACTTTTTTTGATTGAAGTATGACACACATAAAGTACAAGGAGGCATAAATACACAACTCTCAATGAATTGTTACTAAGTAACCACCCTTGAAATCAGCGTGGAAATCAAGAAACACAATGTTCTAGCATTCCAGAAGTCTCCTTAGGCCTCCTACTCAGTCCTTAAAGGCAATCACGAATCTGACTTCTATCACCATAGATTAGTTTCACCTGTTTCAGAACTTTCTCTACACGGAATCATACAGCAGGTGCTCTTTTGTATGTTGGTAATTCTGCTCAGCATAATGTTTGTAGGATTCATCCATAATATATGTAGATGTGGGGCAATTCTTCTCGTTGTGTAGTATTCCAGTGTGAGAATATACCACAATTAATTTCTCATTTTTCTGTTGGCATTTGAGTCATTTCTAGTTTGGACTATTACAAATAGTGTTTTTATGAGCATTGATGCATATGTCTTTTGGTAAACATATATAAGCATTTCTGTTGGGCATATATCTAGAACAATTGCTGGGTTATGGGGTGGACATATGGTCACCTTTAGTTGATGTTGCTAAGCAGTTTCCAAACTATTACGTCAATCTATACTCTCATCACCATTGTATGAGAATTCCAGTCACTCCACATTCTCAGCAATTTTCAGTATTGTCTTTTTCTTTTAGTCTCTTTAGGGTGTTGACTTATTGCATATTTTCTTGACTAATGTTGTATGTTCACATCTTCCTTTCTAATCCTTATGTCTTTTATTTATTTTTCTTTCATTAGTGGACTCCATTACAATTTGAATAAAAGTAGTTATGATGGGCATCCTTACAGAAAGCATTCAACATCTCTCATTAGGTATGATATTTGCTATAGGTTTCAGATAGATAACATGTATTAAATTAAGAAATTTCCCTTATACTCTTTTTAAATTTTTTTATTTATTTACTCATGAGAGACACACAGAGGGAGGCAGAGACATAGGAAAAGGGAGAAGCAGGCTCCCTGTGGGGAGCCTGATGCAGAACTCGATCCCAGAACCCCAGGATCACGACCTGAGCCAAAGGCAGACGCTCAATCATTGAGCCACCCAGGTGCCCCTCCCTTATATTCTTAGTAAACTTTGTTGTGATGCTTTTTGGCATATATATATATATTTTTTTTAAAGATTTTATTTATTTATTCATGAGAGAGAGAGAGAGAGAGAGAGAGAGAGGCAGAGACACAGGCAGAGGGAGAAGCAGGCTCCATGCAGGGAGCCCGACGTGAGACTTGATCCCAGGGACTCTGGGATCACGCCCTGGGCCTATGGCAGGCGCTAAACCGCTGAGCCACCCAGGCGTCCCTTTTGTTGCATATATTGAAGTGATCATACAATTTTTCTTCAATTCCTTGGAAGAATTTGTGCAAGGTTAGAAAATTACCAAATTTCCTTCTTTAAATATCTTGTAGAATTCACCATTGACAGTCTCTGAATCTGGAGGACTGCAGAAAGCCTTTTAATTATAAGTTCAATTATTTAATAGTTATAGGTTTATTTATATTTAAATTATTTTCTTGTGTGAGTTTTAGTGTATTGTATTTTTCCAGGAATTTTCCCATTTATCAAAATTTTCAAATTTGTTGGTATAAAGTTCTTCATAATATTGTCTTATATTTTAACATACTCATGAACGGTGTTGTGCTTCCTTCTTTTATATCAGGAACTAGTATTCCTGATACTAGTTATGTGCCTCCTACATATTTTTTCTGGATCAGTTTTGGTGATTTATCATTTTCCTAGATTTTTTAAAAGAACCAACTTTTAGCTTTGTTGATCCTCTCTGTAATAGTTCTATTTTCTATTTTGTTGATTTCTACCCTCATCTGTTATTTCTCTCCTTCTACTTTCTTTAAGTGTAGTTTACTTTTCTAACTTTTTGAGATGGATTTGCTGCCTCTTAAAAAATAATATATAATTTAAGGCTATACATTGCTAAGCATAGCCTTAGCAGCACCCCACAGGATTTCAAATGTAATATTTTCATGATCAGTCAGTTCAAAATATTTTCTAATTTCCACTGTGAATTTATCTTTGACTCATGGGTTTTTCCTCCCTCTCCAGAGCATGGTGTCCAAACTTCAGTAGGCATAAAAGTAACCACCTGAAGGCCTTGTCAAAATACAGATTTTGGAGCCTTATCTCAAACCTCCTAGATTAGTATTTCTGGGAAGTAGGTCTGGGGATCCACACTTGACAGGCTCTGCAGGGCATTTGGATGCAGGTGGGGTACAGGACTACAGTCTGGTAGCACAGCAAGGCTTTCCTAAGGGCAGAGAGCAAGTCTGATTCACCTGTTTCTCCAGTGCCCACCACTGGGCTTAGCATAAAGTCAGGTTCAAGAGTAAGCCAATGGGTGAGAGAAGGAAACAAATATAAGAAAATTGTTTCTATTGAGAGACTTGGAGTTTTTGAGTGCTGTGAATTAGCGAAGAACAAATGATGAGGCATCATTTGGTCCCAATGTAATCCATTCAGGACAGAAATATTTTTTTTACTTGTCTTCAAATCTCTGCGTACTAAGCTTCTTCCTCACCTGTCCCAGTTGGTCTGCGGTCCTGGAACGTGGCCTTAGGTATGAGTATGTGCCTGTATATCGGCACAGAGAAAGTAGGGTGGCACAAGAGGCGTCCTGAGAGCAGCTGTTCAGAGCTAAGCAGCGCTCTTTGACCCTCTCCACCGCCGCACCCCGCCCCTTCCAGACCAGCCCATGGGCCTTGGGGGGAAAATCCCCACAGAACCCATTCTTTTTTTTTTTTTGATAAATTAATTTTTATTGGTGTTCAATTTACCAACATACAGAATAACACCCAGTGCTCATCCTGTCAAGTGTCCCCCTCAGTGCCCGTCACCCATTCACCCCCACCCCCCGCCCTCCTCCCCCTCCACCCCCCCTAGTTCGTTTCCCAGAGTTAGGAGTCTTTATGACAGAACCCATTCTCAATGAGGTTATCTATCCTAGCTCGCGGAGCTCTAAGCATCCCTCCATTCCAAAGCTTTTGAGAAACTTCCACAGGACCTTTCAGCCCCGACCCGACCCCGGACCCCTATCCTTGCCTCCTCTGCTCTTGTGGCCCAGGTAATTTGCACTCTCAGCAGCCCCCTGGCCACCTCTCCCCACCTCCACGCGTGCCTTCCTCAAGTGTCCCAGAAAGGCGTCTGGGAGTCTGACTTCCCCAGCCAGCTATTGTCCTGGCCGCACGGCCCCACGCCAGCCGGTTGCGCCCCAGCCCCCGCCCCGCCCCGCCCCAGGGAGGACCAAGCAGTCAGCTAGGAGTCTGCCGGCTCAGCCTCACTCTTTCCCTCCCTCTCCCTCCCTGCCTGCCTTCCTCCCCCGCCCGCCCCTGAGGCAGGGACCGTGCAAATCGAGGAGAGGGGGGACTGGCAGCCCGGATGGGGTCCAGCTTAAAGCCCTGGGCTCCCCACTGATGTCCCATCTAGGCTGGGTGTCCCCAACATCTTGGGACCTGGATCTGCGTGAGCCGGGGTGGTTCCCAGGCCAGGAGCATGCCTGCAGCAGACCCACACTACCCCCGTTTTGCATCTGGACCCCCCCCCCCTCGGATGCTCTGAGCCACCCTCCTCAACCCGGATCTAAAACCCGGGACACAGCTATCAGGCCAGCCTCTCTCTCTACCCCACCCCCTCTTTCTGGCGTCCATCCCCTCCCCAACACCACCTCTGCTGCTGCCTCTGGCTGTAGACCTGCACCTTTTCCTCATCCCCATCAGGCCCAGGGAGCGGGGTGAGCCTGGATGAGAGCCCCCCAGCCTGGGGCTCTCCCAGGCCATGGCCAGAGTGCTCCCAGAGAGGAGCCTTGGCCCCTGAGCATCTGCTAGAGGCTTGGCAGAGGCCCCGCGGGGACCGTGTCTTCTGAGGACAAAAGGCGGCGGCCAGCAGGCAGACGGGGCGGGGGAGGGGGGACCGGCAGCCAGGCGGGCAGACGGGTGGCAGGGGCCAGCGCTGGCCCCCCTCCCAGCTTGGCGGTGGCATTAAGATGGGGGTGGGAGTGTGTAGTGGGGGAAGCACCTGCCTGGACCCTCACCTGCCAGCTAGCTGGGCACCCCAATGCTATGTGCTGCCCCCCTGGTGTTCCCCAACACCCCCAATCCTGCCTGGTGCACCCCTTCGGTGCCTGCTTCCCCTGATGTCTGCGTTTTAGACCCGCCGGCTGCTATATCCACGCAACAGAAGCAAGAGTGCCACTGGCCGCCAGATCACTGAGGGTCCCACAATGTGGCCTGGGCAGTGTTTTCTCGTGGGTGAGACAGCCTGAACCCCCTCCCTGGATTCCAATACAGCCCTGCTGCGAGAACCCAGGTAAGTAGTCAGCATCTCTCCACCAAGGATGGGAGGCCGAGACTTCTCTTCTGTCTCCCCACATATATTTCAGAGTCTCCATCACTGCCGTGCTCTCTCTCTCTCTCTTTTTCTCTTTCTCTCTCTGACTGTGTTACTGTGTCCCCCACCCCCCATTCCCGCTCTACCACAAGGACTACTTGGGCACCCAAGCCTGGAGAGTCCTCCAGCCATTTCCATCTTCCCCAATCACAAATGTCCCATGAGAGAGGAACTACCACCTGTTTCCCCACACCCCACACAGGGTCTGTTTTGATCATTATGGTCGCTTTGGGGTGAGAAGCTGTGTTAATATTCCCTAGTGTGCTGACTCTGGAAGGCATGCCTGGGAACCTTGCAGTGCTCTCCTCAATGCCTGCACCCCAGGCAGGCTCAGCCTCCTGCAGCTGCCTCTTCTCCCTCTCCCTCCTCCTCCTCCTCCACTCTTCTCCGGGTTCTTTGGCCTGCTTGCAGGGTGTATGTGCTTCTGTCTCTGTGTGTGAGCAGGCAGGTAGGTAGACAATGACAGAGAAGCTGATTCCAGCCCAGACCACCACCCACTCCTCTTTTCCTTCTCCCCGCCCTCCCTGCTTTCCTTTCTTTCTACTTTCCCCTGTATCTCCCTACAGGTATCACAGATTTGTGCTCGCTCCCCATTGAGGATATTGCTGTGATTCTCAGCTAAAGGGAGGAAGCCACTGCTGGGAAAGTGAGGTGCGTGTGGGAAGCACTTTTAGGCCCTAGGCTGCTTGATGGCTCTGGGGAGGCCAGGACCATGCCACACAACCTGTAAGGCTCTCTATCTCTGTTGCGGATGCCCATGTTGTATCTGGGAACCTCAGGTCTTATGGCCTTGTGCACAGTGGCCAGCAGTCTTTATGTCTGGAGGAGTAGGAAAGCCTGATATGTGGAGAACATGGATTCTTCTGGGACACTTCCCCCAAGTACCCCCTAACTTTAGTGAGAGTGTGCCACTTATTGGACCTCAGTTTTTCCATCTGTCAGAGAGACCAGTAACCCTCCCTTCATGGGTGTGTGGGGTGACTAAATGAGTTGGTGCATGCAAATAAAGGAGGTGAATGATAGTGGCCCTGAAACAATAACAGCAAAGCTCACAGTCAATATTGCTGATTATTCATGATTAATATTGTTATTGATTATTTGGAGGAGGGACTGGTCCCTCTTTTCCAGGGTCTTGGCAGAGATCCAGGGAGGATAGCAGGTAGGCAAATGGGGGTTGGGGAGTGGAGGGGGGCAGGAGGGGCTCAATGTTGTCACTCTTCCTTTGTAGGGGGTGATGAGTGGTGGCAATAGGCAGAGCCTCCCACCCCCACTCCACTCCAATCTCCTTTCCCTGCACTTGCCCCTGTGTGTGTGTGTGTGTGTGTGCACGCACGCATGCACACACAAACACACACACACAGGCTTGAACTCCCATGAGCTAGCAGAGGCCTGGCTTACAGCCTGCAGCATTCCTGGCCCTGGTGATGTAGGCATCTCTCTGTTGAGGGGAAACTTGGCAAGAGTTGGGCCTGTGGTCAGTGGTTGGCAGTGCCTGGAGACAAGGTTGAAGCTTCTGAGATCACAGGGCTTTTGGGTAGAGCTGGGGTGTGGCCCATGCAGCAGCCAGACCCTTGGGGGATGGGTCCCAGGGATTTGCTAACCTAGAGCCTGAACTGGGGCGGGGGGGGGGGGCAGTGGGGTCTGCTGGCTGGTTTCCGGATGTGGAGATGTGGTGAAACATTGAGTGAGGGGTGGGTGGCTGGAGGAAGGTCCTTAAGGCCAGGGGAGGAGGAGGGGAAAGTCTGAGACCAAGAAGACCCCATGGTGAGGGTAGGAAGGGGTGGGGCTTCTGGGTACAGAGTAGACTTTTCTGAAGAAGCATTTGATAAGGAAGGGAGAGAACCCAGCCTGTGGTTTGGATGCATCTGGGCCTAAGAATGGGTATATATGTGTAACTGTGAATGTGTGCAGTCTGTGAGTATTTGTGTCTGTCCATGGGCATTGCGGGTGTGTATGAATCTGTGTGTGAGCCAGACCACACGATGGCGTGTGCAAGTGTGTGAGTGTCTGGGTAGGCTTGTGTGTGTGTACAGTGGAGTAGGTATGACTTTGCATGTCTGACTGTAAGCAAATGGGCATGTTTGATTCTGAGACTGAGTGAAACTGTGTTTCTGTGAGCCAACAGGCCTGTTGAATGTCTAGTTGTATATGTGTGTGATATCCATTTGTCTTTGAGTGTACATGTCTGATTATATGCATATAAGTATGAGGGTTTCAGAATGCTGGGGTATGCATGCCCAGTTAGGTGAATGCCTAGCTTTATCTGCGTAATTTGTGTGTGCCTATGTGTGCACATGAGTGTAGGATTATCTGAATGGTGTGTTTGGGAGTGTCAGGGTGTGTGTGTGTGTGTCCATGCATGTATGGGAGGGTATGTGTGTGTCAATATGCTTCTGTGTGGGTGTGTCTGTCATGTATGTGTATGAGTATGGCCTGTGTGTTAATGTCCATGTGGATTGTCCAGCATTTTGAATTGTGCGTATGCCTGTGTGTGTCTGAGTACATATTATCTATAGATGGACCTACAGGTCCACATCTAATTAGGGAAATGTTAGTGTAGATGATCACCCTTATATAAAGAGAACTAATTGTGTGTGGGGGGAGTGTGTGAACACACATTTTGTGCATGAAAACATATTTTGTGGGTGTGCCCATGTGTACACATTTGATTATGTATACGGGTATGGCTGTAGAGGGGGGTCTATGCCTGTGTATATATGCACAAGAGGCTGTGTGCATAAGTGAAATAATGCATTTATATACATGTCTGATTGTGTTTGTGTGAGTGCAAGTCTGGTTGTGGTATGCATGAGTGAATACATTTCAAAATATTTAGTGTGCATAACTCAGTATGTGTTTTATTTGAATTTCTGAGCTCAAGTGTGAATGTGTGAGTATGGATATGCCTGTGAGTGACCATGAGTGTATATGTGTGTGTGTATGCTAGGATGTGTGAACATCTGGCTGTGTATGCATTTGAGTGAACATGTCTTTATATTTGCCCATGTGTTCATGCACATCTGAGTGTGTGTGTGTGTGTGTGTGTGTGTGAATATGCCTGCCTATATTTGTCTGAGTGTACAGGTGTGTGAATGTACCAGTTTGTGTAGTTCTAATTATTTGTATATGCATGTTTATATTTATTCTGGAGCATACGTTGTAGAAAAGTGTGAGTGAATGTATATGCATTCCATATGTATGTTTGTGTGTGTGGATGTCTTTGCATGTGTATGTGATAAGTGTTATCAATTCTTCCTATGAAGACGTACAAGTATCTGAGAATATTCGAGCATTCTTCCATGTGTGCATGTGTGTGTCCAAGTCTATCTGAGAATGTGGGTATAAATGGATCTTTGTTTGCATAGCTTCTTATATGAGTATGAACATATGTGAACATACGTAGTGTGCATTCTCATTATGATTGTGTGAGTGTGTTTTGTCAGTAAATTAGTGTCTCCGTGTCTGGTTGTGTGTGCATATAGGAATGAGTGATGTGCATCTCTATGTGTATATGAATATGCTTATAGGCATGCATGCCCAGTTGTGTATAAATGTCTACGTGTGCTTCAATGTCTGTATGTGAATACATCATCTCATTGACAAGCATGTACCCATCTGGGTGTTTATGTATGTGGGCACACCCACACGTGAGCATGTGTGAAAATGCTTATGTGGTCATGTCTGGGAATGTGTGTGTCTACATTTGGGAGCTCACCTCTGTGTGTCATATTTGTTCATTGTCTCATTGGGTGTGATGTAGAGTCTGCCTGTCTGTGGACATGTGGAAATATACCTGTATGTATACCTGTGTTTATGAGTAAATGTATGTCATTTGTGGGCATTATGTCACATGTATGCATGCCTGTGTTTGAGAGTAAATGGACGTGCACATGTGGGACCAAGTGCAGGTGAATGTGCATTGCTATGAGTGTGTTGATGTGTAGGGATAAGTGTAGGCATTTATGCGTGTTCCTGTCTGATGGTATATGTGTGTGAGTGAGAGAGATTTGGCCTTGGGCTTATGCAGATAGCCCTAATCCCCGAGGAAGTGATAAAGGAGGGTACTTATGAGTCTGTGTGGTGCTATGTGTACACCCCAGCATATACTGATGTGCATGTCTAAGAGTCAGTGGCACCCTGCTAGACCATATCTGGCTCTGTGTAGACATCCTACAGGATGGCAAGCTATAACACCTGAGCAATACATGACCCTTTTCTGGGACCTCCCTGGCCTCAACCATGTGCTGGGCTTTTGTAGGGCAGTGAGGGGGGGGGTGTCTCAGGATAATTCTTATCATCATTCACACTCAAGAAGTAGGGACCAATCATCACTGATGTCCTCCTAGGCAAGGGGGCCTGTGACCTTAGAAATGGATTTCTTGAAACACAAAGACCTCCTTTCCCACCCCACCACCCCCACCATTGAGAGGCCAGGACAAAATGGCATTGTATAGTGTCTAAGGTTGGTAAATGGTTTTCACAGAGAGCACCCAAATTATGCCATCCAGGCAGAAATCTAGATGTCAATATATATGTATAAGTAACGGTATATCTGGGCAGAGTGTGGGCTATGTGTGTGTGTAGAAAGTGGTATATTTGGTAAAAGAATGAGAGAGAGGGAGAGGGAGAGAAAGGATCTGGGTTGCGTGTATGTAAGAGACAGTCTGGGTGTTTCTGGGTAAGATATGTATGTGAGACATTTGGCTGTATTTGGGAGGGGTGAGTGTGAATGTGGGAGTATGGAAATGGTACATTTGTGAGGTGCTATGAGAACATCAGCCTATTTGGGTGGAGGACGGTGTGAGTGAGAGTTTGGGTATGGCTGGGTGGGAATATGTGTGAAGATGTGTGTTTTCGAGGAGTATGTGGGTATGGGTGTATCTGGATGGTGCAAGAGAGAGTGGTGTAGTGTCTGGATAGTGTATGTGTTATATAGTGTAGATGTATCTGTGTTGTGTTAAGAGAGAGTATGGGTGTTTCTGGGTAGAATGTGCATGAGGGAGTATGAGTGTAATGATGAGGTGGGAGCATTTAAGTATGGGTAAATCTGGATGGTGTGTAAGTGGGTGAGCATATAAGTCTATTAGGCAATGGAAATGTATGATAGAATGTATCTAGATGGTGTGTGTGTGTAGAGAATTTGGGCACACCTGGGTGATTATGGGGGTATATGTGAGTGTGTATATAATTGGAGTATCTATGGATGGTACGTGGGTGTGTATGTGGATGAGATGTGTGTGTAATGTGTGTGAGAGATTATAGGTGTATGTGCATCGTGTGTGTGGAGTGTGAGTATTCTAGATGATGGTGATTAAGAGAGGGGGACAGTCTGGATTTTGTGTATGTGTAAAAGAGAGTGCAGGAGTTTCTGAGTTTGGTTAGGCTTGTGACAGCATGGATATATCTGGTGGGAGGAATGTGTAGGTGTATCTGGATGGTTGTAAGTGGGATTTGCTGGGTTGGAGGGTGTGAGTGGATGTATCTGGATGTCATGTGTGTGAGGTGTGGATATACCTGGATGGCATGTGAGAGAGAGTGTAATGGTATGTGTGGGCTGTGTGTGAAACAGTGTTGTATGGGTATAGTTTGGGTAGAGTGTGTTTGAATATGAATGTATCTAAATGGTGGGTGGGTGAAAGCACAGGTGTATTTGGGTGGTGGAATGTGTAATAAGCTATATCTGGATGGTGTGTTGTAAGAGCTTTTGGTGGTGTATCTGGGTGTGTATGTACTTGGATATGTGTGTGAGTGTGTTTAAAACTGGATGGGGTGTGTGAGAGAGTTTGGGGGACATTTCTGGGTGGAAAGTGTGTGTTCAGAGTACGAGTGTATCTGAGTGGCATGGAGGCGATGAGAGCATGGATGTATCTGGGATGCGTCTGGGGAAGTATAAATGGAAGGCATGTGTTAGAATTGGATATATCTGAGTGGGATGTGTGTGTGTTAATGGAGATGTATCTAGAGGGTAGTGAATTGTATCTAGTTGATGTGTGTGTGTATCAGCGGTCCATTTGGAATGAATCTAGATAGTGTATATAAGTTTTAGAGAGTAGACGTGTCTGGGTTGGGCTGTGTGAGTGGGTCTGTGTTTGGGGTATGTGAGTGTGTGAGCAAGAGAAAATATGAGTATATATGGATAGGATTTGTGTGTTAACAGGTGTCTCTGGATAATGTGTAGGTATCTGTGTGTGTGAATATACTTGGTTGGGAATTTGTGAGTGTGCTCTGTGTAGGTGTCTTTGAATGGTGTGTGTGTCATGGTACCATGTGTGAGATTGTAGGTGCACCTGGGTCAAATATGAAGGCTCTAGGTTAGGGATGTCTGTGGGTTTGAGTATACCTAATATTGCATATAAGAGTGTGAGTGTAACTGGGTGGAGTGAAAGTGGGTGTATTTGTATTAGAGATGTGTGTGTATGAGGATAGTGTGTTCAGATGGGATGTATGTGAGAGTGTGGCTGTATCAGTATTGGGTATGTATGAAAGTGGGTGTGTCTTAATGATGTATAAGAAAGATAATGTGCACCTATCTGGGTGTGAGTGTGGGTGTATCTAAGTAAGAAGCTTCTCTGGCTGTTGTATGAGAGACAGATAGTGTAGATCTGGGTAGTGTGTGAAAGCGAGTATATAGGTCAATCTGTGTGGGGTGTGTGAGTGTATCTGGGTGAGGGTGTGTGCATGTGAGTATATCTGGATAGTGTGTGTGAGAGAGTGTTCGGGTGTATTTGAGTGGGGAATGTTTCTGAGAATGTGGGTGTATCTGCATGTGAGTGTGGATTCATCCAGATGGTGCGTAGGTGGTATATCTTGGGTGTTTTGTGTGTTTGATAGTGTGGGTGTCTCTAGGTGGGGTGTGTGATTGTGGGTGTGTGTAGGAATGTGTATATCTTTCCTAGGGCATATATGCCTCTGCTAGGGTGTCTGTAAATGTGACCATATCCATGTTTGTGTATGTGCTTACGTGTGTGGCTATTGGTATCCAAGTATGTTGGTACATGGCTTATGTGTACATGGGTTTGTGCTAGAGTGGTGTGTATTTGTGTGTGTGTGTGTGTGTGTGTGTGTGTGTGTGTGTGAGAGAGAGAGAGAGAGAGAGGTGTGTTTTTCCATGTGAGTAAGTTCAGTGGGCAAGCTGTCTGGAGCCAGGCTCTGGGTTTGCATCCTAGTTCTGCCTTCTGCCATTTATTAGCTGTGGGGCTTTGGGCAAGTCAGCTTCTTACTTGTAAGAAATTAAGCCAGTTTCTTACTTGTAAAGTAAGGGTAGTAATAGTATGTATCTCATAGGGTGAAGATCAGATAAGTTAATATTTGAAAAGTGCTTAGGACAGTGCCTGGCACATAATAACTCCTCTGTGCCATATCAAGTGTTACCTAGTACTACAATTATTGCATGTGCCTGGTGTATAAGTAATAGTATGTGTCCATCTTCAAGTGCAACGGAATAGTTTCTATGTGCATATTTGCCACATCTATATCCATGTGTATGTGTAAGAAAGTGAGCAGATTCTGTGTATATGTGTTATTGTATATAAAACTGGCTTTATACTTATATGTATCCCGGTGTGTATATAAACCCATGAGTGTATGAGAAAGGAAGTGTGTGTCTAGGAGGTCAATGGAGGGGGTTTGGCCATGCATGTGTATTTCCCAGTGTACACCTGGGTGTATGAATGTACACATCTGTATCTATGGTGATGTGTGTCCCTGTGAGTGCAGATGTTACCTGTGTTGCTGGTATGCTGCATATAGGGGTGCACATGTGTGTGTGTTGTGCACGTGCACACATCACTGTGTTTTTATCTGAATATGTAAATAGGTTTGTAGTAGTCAGGCTGAAACAGTATACATATGAATTTCTGTTGAGTCTATACACATAAGAAGGTTAGTATCCAGGTTTATATAGGATGGTGTGTGTGTATAAAGGATTTGTGCTTATATGGCCATGTATCAGGATGTATGTTTTTGTGTTGTGTAAGTGAATGCATAGGTGTGAATGGGTGTGTGCATCTAAGGGTTTGTGTCTGTGTATAAGCATTGGTGGCTATGTGGCTATGTATATGTGAGTCTGCATTGCTCTATATTTGCCTGCCTGCCTCTGCGTGTGTAGCAGTGAACCTGAGCAATATGCCAATAAGTGTGAGCATGTCTGTACTATGTGTATAATGTTTGTGTACCAGGGCAAAGTTTGTATAAAAGAGTGGATTTTAATCTCTTAATATAAAAGCCTGGGGTGGAGGAAGGACTGGATCTACAGGATGTGAATCGACTTACCCTGTGCCTGAATGTCAGTTCTTATGTCTATGCATGCATGATTATATGTGAAAGCATGTAGGTCCATACAATTTGGTTATTTTTCTTAAGACAGAGAGAGAGAGAGAAAACAGAAAGAGACAAAATCTTAAGCAGGTTCCAAGCCCAGCTTGGACCCCAGTGGGACTCGGTCTTATGACCTTGAGATCATGACCTGAGCTGAAATCAAGAGTTAGATGCTTAACTGACTGAGACACCCAGGCACCCCAGGTCCTATGATTTGGTATGTATGTGTCTGCATGTGTCCATGTGTATGGGGAGTTTTTTTCTGCCTAGGCCCCTATATTTCTATTTAAGGATGGTTATCTGTGTGTGTGCATGTATGTGCGTGTTTTGTATATCTTTGCATGATTTGCTGGTAGGTGGGTGCCTACACACATGCCTAACTTTCTGTGTAGAAGAGGAGATGTGTGTGTGTGTGTGTGTACATATACGCATATACCTGATTGTGCTTATAAGCTGGCGTAAGTCTGGATGTGAGTGCAAATTTGAATCTCAATGTACATGTGTGCTTGTATGCACATATCTGTCCATGTGTGCTAGTGTGTTTATGCAATGTGACTAGATGTGAATGTCTTAGGGCATTCCCAACTTGGCACATGGAAAAGGTGAAATATCTATATAGCACATTAGAGTAAACTGAAGAAGATTTAGGGGTACTAGAGTGAAAAGAAATTCCTTACATTTTCTTTATTTTTATTTATTTATTTGAGAGACAGAAAGCGAAAGAGAGCACGAGCAGGGAGGAGAGGGAGAAGCAGGCTCCCTGAGAGCAAGGAGCCTGATGCGGGGCTTGATCCCAGGACCCTGAAATCATGACCTGAGCTGAAGACAGATGCTTAACTGACTGAGTCACCCAGGTGCCCCATATTTTCTTTATATTATATGAACTATGATGAGAAATACAAAAATGCAAAGTTTGAGGGGAGTTACTAAATACTGAATTTGTATACAACTTTCAAGTGAAATCTTTTCGGGATTTTTTCATAGCACAGTTAAACTCACTTCTGGAAACATAACTTTTATTCACTCATGCAAATTTGTAGTGGTCAACATTCATGCCCACTTCTGAGCCTTCAGTTGTGACTGCCTTAATTTATTTTATGGTAATTTGACTCATTTATGAACATTTCCATCATGACTTGGTAATGTACTTTGTGCTGGGCATAGATCTTCTACATCAAGTTACTGTGTTTCTTGGTAAAAATTCAAACAAAACAAATGAAACAAATAACCATTAGTACTTTTGACACAGATATAAGCTTATATTGTGACCTGCTACTTCTTGATCTTGGAAAGCCTGGTGTTGAAGGTAAGATTTAGTCCATGGTGGTCGTGCAGGCACAGTTAGCCCTAATGTCCTCAGTAATTAGCTTGAATGTATGAAACATAGCTGCATGATTCTGCAGGTTATCAAAGCTCACCTGAAAAGCATTAGCTTTGAGGACATCGGGTGCCATTTTGGTTTCTCTGAAGCTTTCACACCGTACCAACCTTTCTTAAGAAACACAACAGCTAACTGCTTATTAGTCCCGCTCTCTTTCACCTCCCTTTCATAACTCACTTGTTTTTACCATGGCCAGGTAGAGACCCAGGTTTGCTTGTTTTTTTTTGTTTTGTTTTGTTTTGTTTTTAAGATTTTATTTATTTATTCGTGAGCTACACAGAGAGAGGCAGAGACATAGGCAGAGGGAGAAGCAAGCTCCCCGTGGGGAGCCCGATGCGAGATTCGATCCCAGGACCCCGGAATCACAACCTGAGCCAAAGGCAGACACTCAACCACTGAGCCACCCAGGTGCCCCAAGACCCAGGTTTTATACTCGAAATAGCTAATGATCTCTGCTGCCTCTTAGTGGTCACCATCAACAGGAAACTTATTGCATGAGTGGGTGGCAGCAAATGGTCAAAGATTTTTTTGTTTTGTTTTAGTAGTTAAAACTCCTTTCTCTGCAATAATCAGAACTTGGATAATTGATGAAACCTTTGTCCTAAGTAGACACAGACAAGTCTTTTTTTTTAGTATTCAACTTAAAAACACCAACTAAATATCGCCCAGGGAATCATACATAACCTAGCTTCTAAGTTTAATTTTGCTTTGAATCCATAAACCTTGACAGTATACTTTCATATATTTTTGACTGTCTTAAAAATTTATTTTTAGATTTTATTAATTTATTCATGAGAGACACAGAGAGACAGAGACAGGCGGAGGGAGAAGCAGACTCCCTGCGCTAAGCCTGATGCGGGACTCATTCAAGGACCATGGGATCACAACTTGAGCCAAAGGCAGGTGCTCAACCACTGAGCCACCCAGATGCCCCGGGTGTCTTAAAATTTTTTTGTTATAACTTTATTCATATGCTCAAAGAGCCATTTGTTGAAAGGAGTAAGCATCAAATCTGCAAATGCGAATCTTTCACAAAAAATGCTGAAAATTTTCTTTTAGCTCATAAATCTTTTACAAAATCCTTAAACACTTAGGTTTAAAACAGTAGAGAAAAGTGTACTGACCCCAAAGCTTCGCAGAAATCCAACACACCGGTGGGTGGTAGCTCGGATTTAATCAAATTCACTTAGCATCATTTATTGTGGAAATTAGACCTACAGGCAAACTTTTATACATGAATGCTCCTTAGTGCATGAATCTCGGCATTTTCAGAACAAATTCCAGAATGTAAACTTCATGCCATCTCAACAGCAGCAGCAGTGCATGGACTAATACAAAGTTTCCATGATATTAGAAAATATTCATGTATCACTTTGAATATTTCAACCTTAGTTTATTTTGGTGCTTCTTGCATTTCTCTTCAGGCTTTCTTACTATGAACCGAGCACTTCCTTACTATGAGCTGAGCACAATTAACATCTAGAGATGCATCAATATAAAATGAAAACCCTTTTGATTCAATAATCTTCTTAGTGACATTTCAGTGTCCTTTGAACCGTCATCACTGTGTCTCCTAGTAGCAATGATTGAAAGTGACCCCTTTCTTATTCTTTTTACTCCATTGGTCCCAAATATGATGTGGACAATTTCCTGGCAGACTGCTAGAATGTTCCTGGCAGAACGTTGAGATTCTACTGGGAGGGACATCTTAGCTTTACTTATTAATTATGCAATCCTGTCACTAGTTGGTTGAGCTCCATCTAAGAATGTTCTAACCTGAATAAAAAAGAAGAAAGAATACTCTAACCCATCTCATAAAAGAGCCAGGTTTCTTAATTTGCATTTTGAGATGCCTTTTTTTAATTTTTAAAAATTTTTTAGGGGATCCCTGGGTGGCTCAGCGGTTTAGCGCCTGCCTTAGGCCCAGGGCGTGATCCTGGAGTCCCGGGATCAAGTCCCACATCAGGCTCCCTGCATGGAGCCTGCTTCTCCCTCTGCCTGTGTCTCTGCCTCTCTCTCTCTCTCTCTCAGTGTGTGTCTCTCATGAATAAATAAATAAAATATTTAAAAATTTTTTAAGATTTAATTTATTTATCTGAGAGAGAGAGCGCACAAGCAGCGGGGAGGGGCAATGGGAAAGGGAGAAGCAGACTCCCTGCTGAGCAGGGAGCTGGATGCAGGGCTCTATCCCAGGACCCTGGGACCGTGACCCTGGTGGAAGGCAGACAGATGCTTAACCCACTGAGCCACCCAGGTACCCCTTTGAGATGCTTTTAAAAGTCCAAATATTTCTCTTTGTGAGAGTGTTTGTTTCATGGACAGTTGATCAACATAGCCTACTGGGAAATGAAGTTTCTTTTGATAACTTTTCCATGCAAATTGGACATTTAGGGTGAGGATGAGAGGGCTTATTTGGCAACTGAATCCAAATTTGGGACAATCCTCATTAAATTGCTTAAATTAGGGACAGCCTGGATTATTTTGGAAGGGAATATGTCTTGTGAGTCTCTGAGTCTCCTGATTTTCCAGCTTTAATCAAAAAGCCCATTTTGATGGGAAAAGAAGTATCTTAAAAATTCATTCATACAGGGAATATAAAAAATAATGAAAGGGATTATAGGGGAAAGGAGAGAAAATGAGTGGGAAATATCAGAGAGGGTGACACAACATGAGAGACTCCTAACTCTGGGAAACGAACAAGGGGTAGTGGAAAGGAAGGTGGGCAGGGTGATGGGGTGACTGGGTGACAGGCACTGAGGGGGGCACTTGATGGGATGAGCACTGGGTGTTACACTATATATTGGCAAATTGAACTCTATTTAAAAAAATATACAAAAAAATTTTAAATCTACTTGAATGTGAAGTATTGAAGGGGGCCAGCAGATCTTCAAAAACTGATTTTTTTAAAAAAACAAATTTGAGGTCTTCTGCATTCTTAAGAGAGTAGTTCTCTGGAAGGAAAGCCTTAAAGGCCTATCTTTCCTGGGACGCCTGGGTGGCTCAGTGGTTTAGTGCCTGCCTTTGGTCCAAGGGCATGATCCTGGGGTTCCAGGATCGAGTCCCACATTGGGCTCCCTGAGTGTAGCCTGCTTCTCCCTCTACCTGTGTCTCTGCCTCTCTCTGTGTGTCTCTCATGAATAAATAAATAAATTTTTTTTAAAAAAGGCCTAGCTTTCCCTTTAATGAATCAATTCAATTGAAGTCAGGTTTTATTCTTTTATTGACGAATATTTTTACCTAAAAACAAAAGGTAATAATTAATTATGAAATAAATTATGAAATCCCACCAAGAATCAGATTTGGCTAATTTTTAACATTAAAAGCCAGTCACAAAAAAAATAAAATAAATAAAAGCCAGTCACAAGCAAATCAGCAAATAAACCAAGAAATAATAAAAATTATATTGTAACATTTTTAAGAGTCCTTTCAGAAATACCGTGAAAGGGATTCCTGGGTGGGGCAGCGGTTTAGCGTCTGCCTTTGGCCCAGGGCGCGATCCTGGAGACCCGGGATCGAGTCCCACGTCGGGCTCCTGGTACATGGAGCCTGCTTCTCCCTCTGCCTGTGTCTCTGTATCTGTGTGTGTGTGTGTGACTATCATAAATAAAAAAAAAAGAAATACCGTGAAATACTTATAGATGAATGATACGATAGATATGCTTCAGAATACTTGGAAAGTGGGGGAAGTAAGTGAGGTTATAGGCAAAACAAGACCATAAGGGTTGATCATTGGTGAATCTGGGTGATGAGTGCACTGAAGTTCATTACTGGATTCTTTACAGTTTATACTTTTTTATATCTGAAATGTTTTAGAAGGAAAAAAAGTTTTTTCTAAAGAAGCAGAAATCAAGGCAATTAACAAAAGAGTTGGGGCACCTTGGTGGCTCAGTGGTCGAGCGTCTGCCTTTGGCTCAGGGCATGATCCTGGAGCCCCAGGATCGAGTTCCACATCGGGCTCCCTGCATGGAGCCTTCTTCTCCCTCTGCCTATGTGTCTGCCTCTCTGTGTGTGTCTCTCATGAATAAATAAATAAAATCTTACAAAAATAAAAATAAATAATAATAGACTATCTGGGATGTTTCAATAGAAAGTGGTCCAAGCATTTACAATCTCCCTTTGACCCCCTAGAATCTTTCTTGGTCTGACTCCCTCTATGGTATGTGCCCACCAGCCAAGCAACTCTGCTGTTTCCACCTGTGCCTGAAGGAATTGGCTGGTATGTGCACATATGTGGGTTTGTCTCTGGGTGTATACCTGTTTCAGGGTGTGTATATCAAGTAATGTGAGCAAGTTTGTGTATGTACACGTGTCTGTGCAATAGTATGTTTGTATACATGGGCAGTTTTTCTCCTTGTGGTTGGTTGTGTTATATATTGCATGTTTTCTCTTTGTGTCTGTTGGAGCTGGTATACTTTCCTGTATAAGTGAGTGTGTACATGAATGGGTATCTGTGTGTACATGTGCCAGAATGTATATGTCTGTTTTGGCAAGTATAGCTAATATATGTGAAAGAGTTTGGATCACTTGGCCTCTGTGTGTTAGAGTACATCATGTGTGTATATGTGAGCAGCTATTTGCTTGTCTGTTTTTTTCTCCATGCAGATATATTTGTGGATATCTGAGGAGGATTCTGTCTGTGTGTACATACATGTGTGTGTTTGTGTGTATGCATGTGGCAGAGTTCAAATGCATGTGAGTATGGTGGTATATGTAAGTGACTTTGAGTGTTAATTTGTGTAACAGTGCATGTGATGATATAGGTATGCCACTGTGTACGTGCCTGTGTCTGACTATGTGAGATTTGAAAAATCGAGTAATTGTATATATGAGTCTATGTGTGAGTAGGTTTGAGTATGTGTATCTGTCAGGATTTGAGTGTTCATCCATGTGCGTGTGCGTGTGTGTGTTAGGGGGGTTAGAATTGTGGGTTTATGAGCCATTGCACATAGGTGTGTCTGAGTGTGTCTGTGTATATGAGCAATTTTCATCCCTCTCATACCTAACACCCTCTTTTATGTAACATATTTTGTAACACCCCTTTACTATATGGAAATGAAGTTCTTAGGTAATATAGTCTCTCTGCACATATAATTTCAAAAGAAAATCCTTATAGTACTTCATGCAATCTGCATGTTGTATTAATTCTAAAATAAATAAATAAATAAATAAATAAATGGAAAGTGATTTATAAGGAAGTAATTTGTATTTTGATATGTGAATGTGTTAGACATGGCAATCCCCAGGAAATTCAATAAGATAGTTAGAGGCTTGTAACATCTTATGAGTAAATGTGGGTTTGGAAGGGGAAAAATCAGAAGCTACCCCTTGCTCAAAGTGCAGGAAAATGACAGGCAAAGGCCTAAGGGTGAGATTTTCCAAAATAGTTAACTCAAAGAAAGTGCTCCCCCAAACAAAGTGCAGTCTCCTCTGGACTTACTTGTCAGCTGTATTCCTGGGTAATGCAGGGTATATTGAACTAGGGGGAAATTTGTATTTATATGCGAAATAGACTTATTATTCAAGGTTCAGTTCATTACTAGGCCAAAGTCCTACGGATTCAAGACATGTGTTGGCTGTGTGGGACTGCCCCACACATCATTAGATGGCCAGCATCCTTGCCCTGGACCCCTTCGCGTTAGAAGGACATCCTATGCCCGTCCATTGTGGCAACCCAAACTGCTCCTACAACTTTCCTAAATGTCCCCTAGGGGGCAGTAACGCCTTTGTTGAAGACGACGCACTGTTCAGACCTAAAGCTGTGCCTGCGGAAGGCCCCCTAGACCACGTACATGCTTGCAAGGCGGAGTCCCTGTGAGTGAGCTGGTTACTGTCCATAGGTCTCCACAGCAGTAGCCTATGTGTCTGTGAGCGTCTGCCTATCTTTCTGAGGGGGTCTGGGCACGAGCAGGTGTGTATATGTTGTGTGCATGCACTCACAGTTTTAGCCCAGGATGGGCCCAGGCCATGGCCGCCCGTGTGCTCAAAAGAACCTTCTCCTCCCTTCTACAGCTACCCCAGCATTCCAGGCAACATCAGGATTTTGTTCGTTTGCTGCTATTGTTTTGTTTCATTTTAGTGTCTGGTTTTGTTTTCACCGAAGCTCTGGGCTATGAATTATCCACCTTCTTCTTTTTCTTTTTAATTATTTATTTATTTATGATAGTCACAGAGAGAGAGAGAGAAGCAGAGACACAGGCAGAGGGAGAAGCAGGCTCCATGCACCGGGAGCCCAACGTGGGATTCGATCCCGGGTCTCCAGGATCACGCCCTGGGCCAAAGGCAGGCGCCAAACCACTGCGCCACTCAGGGATCCCCTCCACCTTCTTGATCTTAGTGTGTTTCTCTGTGTCTCCCACTCTCTCCATCTTTATTTCTGCTTCTCCCTGTCTCTATCTCTCCCTCTGTTCCAACCCGTCTCTATATCTCTATATTGTTCTCCTTTCTTTCCTGGCATTATCCCTCTCCTTGTCTCTCTCCCCCTCTCTCCTTCCTTCTCTCTTGTGCTCTGTTTCTCTGTGTGTCTCTGTCTCTTTTTCTCACTCTTCTTCCCTTTTCTGTCTCTATTTCTATCTCTTCCTGTTTGTGGGTAAGGCCTGCTCTCCTTTCTCTGTTTATTTCCCCCCTTCTCCTTCCTATGTCTCTGTCTCTCTCTCTCTCACAAAACTCTTTTCTCGAACACTGTGTATCTCTCTGATTCTCTTTTATATCCAATCTCTCTCTGTCTGTAATGCTTTCCCCCTTCTTCTCCTCAAGGCTAAGGTGTGTGTGTGTGTGTGTGTGTGTGTGTGTGTGTACACATTTACACATACCCAGCTGTCAGCTGGTGCAGTTCTGTGGGAGCTATCAGGCCTTGAGGACCTAAAAGGGCGTCTACCAACCCCAATTCTCCCAAGCCCCTGCCCTGGCACCTTCTCATGGTCTATTGGCATTGCATTTGAGACTTCGGAGTGTCATCAAAAAAGCTTGGCCCCAGATGGCTGTGGCAGGCCAGGCTGGATTGAGCTGGGAAACAGTATTGAGGGGTGACTTTTTTTTTCCTGGGAGGGAGAGGGTAGAAAGGCTCCACTCAGCCCTTTGTCCTTCAACCTCAAGGCCATCTCAGCTCCAACAGTAGTTCTGAGCTTCTCCAGCTTCCCTCTGGGACCTACAATGTTACATTATCACACTCCCCTCCCCTGCCCCCAGCTCACACACAACAGGAAGGCTTTGCCCATGTCCTCCCACTCCTTTACTTCCTAGGCTGCTTTTTCAGCAAATCCTCCTTGGATACCTCCAGGCCTCCCTCCCTGAGCCACCATCCCATTTAGTCCCTTAACCAATTGTTTTGACAGCCTTTGTCCAAGGGCCTACTATGCGTTGTGCACTGCTCCTCTAGAGGAGAATGTCTGAATCTATAATCCCTGCCCTTGTGGAGCTTTCATTCAAATAGGGAGAGGCAGACAATAAACTGAATTTTAAGTAAATTATATAGTGCATTAGAAGAAATAAATTTTATGAAGAAAAATAAAGCAGGGTAAGGGACACAGAGTGTCCCTTATTTCTCACCTGAATTACTGCAGGAGCCTCCTGTGTAGTTTTCCCTACTTCCACCTTTGCCCCACCTGGCCTGTGCTCCTCACAGCAAGGGGGATCCTTTTCAATCCTGGGTCATATCACATCTCACCTCTGCCCCCGTGGCTCTCATCTCACTCAGAGTAAAAGTCACAATCCTTACCGTGGCCTACGTGATCTGGCCTCACCACCTTTCTGACCTCACCTCCCACCACTTTATGATCACTCATTCCGTTGCATGCATAGTGGCCTCCTTGCCTTCCCCAAATACACCACATGTGCTCCCACCTCAGGGCCTTTGCACTGGTTGTTCCCTCTGCCTGGACTTCTCTTCCCTCCAGTATCCACATGGCTCACTCTCACCACCTTTAAGACTTTGCTTAGGGATCCCTGGGTGGCGCAGCGGTTTGGCGCCTGCCTTTGGCCCAGGGCGCGATCCTGGAGACCCGGGATCGAGTCCCACGTCGGGCTCCCGGTACATGGAGCCTGCTTCTCCCTCTGCCTGTGTCTCTGACTCTCTCTCTCTCTGTGTGTGTGTGACTATCGTAAATAAATAAAAATTAAAAAAAAGACTTTGCTTAGATGACACCTCCTCCATGAAGCCTTCCCTGTCCATTTCATCTAAAAGTATACCTCCCCTACCCCTAGCACTTCATAGCCTCTTTACCTCATTTACTTTTCTTTTTATTTTTATTATTTTAAAGATTTTATTTATTTATTCATGAGAAACACAGAGAGAGAGGCAGAGACACAGGCAGAGGGAGAAGCAGGCTCCATGCAGGGAGCCCGACGTGGGACTCGATCCCGGGTCTCCAGGATCATGCCCTGGGCCGAAGGTGGCGCTAAACCGCTGAGCCACCTGGGCTGCCCTACTTTTCTTTTTAGAAGCTTATCATCATCTGACCTACTGTACCTCACCTGTATATATTCTTTATTATCTAGAATATCAGCTCCATAAGGGCCAGGATCCTTTTCTAGCTGGTTCACAGCTGTGTCCCCAGCACCTGGCACACAGTAGCTGCTCAATAAATCATTTTTCAATGAATGAGTGCACACAAGCATACACATATCTTTATATTCATGGTACTCCCTGCCCCATTCAAAATACAAACCCAAGTCCTTGTCATGGCCCACAGCCCTATACAGTCTGGCTCCAGACATCTCTGTGATTTCACTTTCTACCGCTGTTTTTGTGCCTAGCCTTTTCCACCACACTAGTCTTCCTGCTCTTTCCTGAGCATCCTAAGCACACTGCAGATCAAAAATAATAATAATATAAAAACCTATTTAACCTATTTAGTGGCCAGCATTAATGAAAACAAATCATGAAATAGAATACATCACACATAAGATCAGTGCTGTTTTGCGAAACTTTTGGTTTAGTTATGTGTGCATGCATGTGTATATGTATGGGGTTGTGATGTAAAATGTATGGCTTACTATGGGCAGAAATCAAAATGGTCTGAAGAACATAACCTTGGGGCTTTGCAAAGGGGGAGAAGAGCTGCACCAACATCCCCACCACACAGACCTACCAATGGAGGAAGCAGGTAACAGAGGACATCCAGAGAGGTGAAGTACCCTCCTTCACCCAGCAAGGAAAGGGTAGGAGAGCAATGGGCCAGGGGCAGGGCATGACACCAGCCGGGGAGTAAGTGCAGAGGCCACTAACACTGCCCTTTCTGTTTCTTCCTCACCTTTCCTTTCCATCTGTTTCTCACTGTTTCTTTTTCTTGTGTTTCTCTCTCTCTCCATCTCTATCTCCGTATTTCCTCTCCCTCTTTCCCTGTCTCTCTGGTTCCATTTCTTCTTATCTCTTCTCACGCTCATCCTCCCATTTCCATCTCAATTTGTATCCATATCTTTGTCACCGTTTTTTCTTTGTTCTCTCCTTTCTCATGCTGTGCCTCTGTCTGTGTTTTTGTCTCTGGCTCTCTCCTGCCTTCATCTCTCTATCTCTCTGTGTCTGTGTCTCCCTCATTATCCCCATTTACAGGTGCAGCCGAGCAGGACAACTGATGGAGTTCCCCAGGGCCCATCGAATAATACTGGACTGGCTGATCCCGTAGGGTTGGGAGCAGTCCCCGCCCCTCAGTATGGCCAACACTACTGGAGAGCCCGAAGAGGTGAGCGGCGCACTGTCCCCACCGTCGGCATCAGCTTACGTGAAGCTGGTGCTGCTGGGACTGATCATGTGCGTAAGCCTGGCAGGCAATGCCATCCTATCCCTGCTGGTGCTCAAGGAGCGTGCCCTGCACAAGGCTCCTTATTACTTTCTACTGGACCTGTGCCTGGCTGACGGCATACGCTCTGCTGTCTGCTTCCCCTTTGTGCTGGCTTCTGTGCGCCACGGCTCCTCATGGACCTTCAGTGCGCTCAGCTGCAAGATTGTCGCCTTTATGGCCGTGCTCTTTTGCTTCCATGCGGCCTTCATGCTATTCTGCATCAGTGTCACCCGCTACATGGCCATCGCCCACCACCGCTTCTACGCCAAGCGCATGACACTCTGGACATGCGCAGCTGTCATCTGCATGGCCTGGACCCTGTCTGTGGCCATGGCCTTCCCACCTGTCTTTGATGTGGGCACCTACAAGTTTATCCGTGAGGAGGACCAGTGCATCTTTGAGCATCGCTACTTCAAGGCCAATGACACGCTGGGCTTCATGCTTATGTTGGCTGTGCTCATGGCAGCTACACATGCTGTCTATGGCAAGCTCCTCCTCTTCGAGTATCGTCACCGCAAGATGAAGCCAGTGCAGATGGTGCCAGCCATCAGCCAGAACTGGACATTCCATGGCCCTGGGGCCACCGGCCAGGCTGCTGCCAACTGGATCGCTGGCTTTGGCCGTGGGCCCATGCCACCAACCCTGCTGGGTATCAGGCAGAATGGGCACGCAGCCAGCCGACGGCTCCTGGGCATGGACGAGGTCAAGGGTGAAAAGCAGCTGGGCCGTATGTTCTACGCAATCACACTGCTCTTCTTGCTCCTCTGGTCACCATACATTGTGGCCTGCTACTGGCGAGTGTTTGTGAAAGCCTGTGCCGTGCCCCACCGTTACCTGGCAATCGCTGTTTGGATGAGTTTCGCCCAGGCTGCTGTCAACCCAATTGTCTGCTTCCTGCTCAACAAGGACCTCAAGAAGTGCCTGAGGACTCACGCCCCCTGCTGGGGCACAGGAGGTGCCCCGGTCCCCAGAGAACCCTACTGTGTCATGTGAAGCAAGCTGGTAGGCAGACAGGCAGGGAAAAGGTCATGGCTACCGTGATGGGGCCAGCAGTAAGGGAAGGGTGGGCCCCACACAGGAGCCTTTCTTTCTGAGCTCCAGCCCTAGCCCCTCGAACCACCTGGAATCTAGGCACCTTTGCCAACACCTCCCCAGGGTTGGAGCCTGGAGTGGGAGACTGGGAAAGAGGTGTTTCTAATTCTGTGGGGCCTGTCTTCCCCTGCCTCCTTCTCCACTTCTACAATCTCTCTCCTTTCTTATCTCTCTCTCTTTCTTCCTCTTTCTCTCAGAAGTGACAATTCAGAAAAAGAAAACAAGACTGAAAATGCAGGTTTTTCTACTAACAGCTGAGGATACAGGCTTTCTTGCTTTAATGTCTCTCCTTCTGACATTGTCCAGAAGGCAGAAATTTGTCCTGTAAAATAGACTTCCAGAGCTCTTATTGCCCCCTCTGCTCCCATGCACCCTCCCCTCCTGGGTCCTTTAGCAAGGCCTGGATGTTTAGGGAGAAATTCATCTGCTTACAACAGGGACCAAAGGGGGTGCTGGGTCCCCAGGGAGCAGAGATGTTTAATTGCTATGTTGTGTGCAATGTTGTTTTAAGCTAACCCTGGTCCCAAGCCTGGTTTCTTCTCCCTTCCTACCATGTCCAGACCTCCTAAATGTTTCTTGAGCAGCTGTTCAAGAAGCCAGAAGCGGAGGGAGAAGGACCCCTAGGATGGGCCCAGGCTAGGACCTGGGATGTGAGCTGCACGCCTCAAGCTGAAGAGACCCAAGCTTGGCTGCATTCTTTCTAGCTGCCTCCTGGATCCCCAGCCCCCAACTCCTCTTCCTGAGGATGGAAATCCACTCCAGCCCCACTAGGGCTGATGTGGGTGCCATACAGGCAGGAGCATTCCCCCAGGGAAGTGTAGGGAGAGAGCCAAACTCCCCAGAGTAACTGGATCCCAGTGCCTGGGGTCAGAGCAGAACTCAACCCCAGAATTGTCTCCTGGGTTCACACTATTCTATGGAAGATGAAAAGTTAGGGGGTGGCCTTGGTGTAACACATAGTGGTATAAGCTCCAAGGCACTGTGGACTTGAGTCCATTCCTATCTGACCTCTTTTTGTCCCCTTCAAGCCTCAGGGGCCTCAAGCCCCTCTCGGTAGCCCTTGGCCTCCTGGGCCCTCAGCCCACAACTTCCTTCCCCTGAGCAGCCTTCTCCCCCTTCCTCCCTCCACCCAAAGTGGAGCAGACTGCAGCCAGATTCTCCAGGTGGGAGAGCCCAAGCCTCCCTTCCAGGGCAGAGTCCACTCTGGGCTTACATCACTGCCAGTTCTTATGGACTGGTGAGCTAAGCTGGCATTCCTTTGCCTGGCCTTGCCCAGATTCTTTGTCCCCCTATCATTTCCTGGGGGAGTGGGAGATCTGTATTTATCTACGCCCTTTCCCTTCCTGATAGAAGCTGTTGTCCTAAGCTCCCTCCCCATCCCCAAGACAGCCCCAGAACTGGGGAAGCCTTGACCCAAGAGGAATGGGGAGGGCAGTATAGGCAGGAGAGACGTTAATGAGCCTGGCTATGGGGTGGCCCTGGAAAGGCAGGCCAGAGTGGCTGAGAGGCTGGGGTGAGGGTACCTGTTCTCTCAGTGATAGTGATGGGAGTGCCTTTCCCAGGGAGTGGGGTGGGGGGACCACAGGGGTGGGAGTAGATAGGGTACATTCTGGAGGGTTTTCCTCCATTTCTTTTTTCTAACTGCCTGGATTCACGATTGGATTTTGTAAATGGAAAACTGAAAAGAACAATGCTATATTGGATGTTTTCTCTTTCTGACTGTGTGTGTGTGTGTATGTGTGTGTGTGTGTGTGTGTGTCCTGTTTGCATGACCACATGTGGGGAGGTATGATTGAATGGGACTGTTTCTATGTGACTTTGTGTGGGAAGGCACCACTGCCTGGTGCACACATGTGAGCAAATGCCTGTATGTGGAGACATATAGCACACACACACACACACACACACGTATGTACCTAATTAAAAGAAGACAAAGGAAAGTATGTGCCTGCAGTAGGAAGTAGAGTGGTCAGAGCATAGAATTTTTAAAATGTACGTATGTATGCAGCAAGAGGGTGGGCTTCCATCTCGTAAAATCTTCCTCCTGTGGCCCAGGCTCTGAACACGGGGGACAGGATACTTGAGAACCCCACCTCTTCCCAAAGCCTGGAGCCCCCAGGTACCATTCCAACTTCTGTATCAGTCTCCTCTCCAAAACGCACACAAGGTGTTCCTAAAAGTGGACCACTTTGGAGAATGGAGACTGGGATTTGGGGATCACAGTTGAGGGGGAACTAATGAGGTTAGAAAATGCCCCCTACAAAGTAATGGCTTCTGGAGGGGCTATTCAGTCTGGGATGAGAGCCCTTCTGAAGAAGGTTCCCACTGTATACAGCTGGAACTTCGGTATAAGCTTTGACTAAATTCGGAGGAGGCATGTTACAGGGTGGGGGAAAGCCAAGCCGGGGAGTCTACCCAGCTAGCTTGCTCCCTGGGCACTCACTTTACTATTTATTTACTTATTCTCTCAAGTGCACAGAATTGAGTTGACCATACTCCTCAGTTCTTGGCACACTACATCATCGTTGGTCCATGTGAGTCCCCTTTATTCTTTGTTTTGTTTCATACCCTCCATCACCCATCCCTGATCCAATCCCGTCTCCCACATACGCACTCACTCTCGTGTATTTAATGTATGTCCTTCCAATTCACCGTTCATGTGTTTATTTGCATATCTGTGTATCTGTGAAAAATATATGGTATTGTTATGTGTTTAATTTACATAAACAGTATTGTACTATAAATCTTGTTGTTTCTTTTTTCACTCAACATTCGGTTTTTGAGAGATCCAGCCTTGTTGCTGCACGTAGATCTAATTCATTCTAGTGGTCCATCTTCTACATATATCACATTTTTCTTATCCATTCCCCTGGTGATGGGTCTCTAAGCTGCCTCCAATTTTATGCTACCACAGAAAGGCTACAATGGGCAGTTTCCTACATGTCTTAAGGATGCCTAATTTAGAGGAAAGGAAACTGAAGCTCAGAGAGAGGCAATGATGTGGTTAGGGTTACAAAGTAAGGAGCAGACCCGTGGTGTGAATCCCAGACCTAAAGTCAGAACCCTACCACCATGGCTCAGGAAAGACCATCCATCTGGCCCCCCCGAAATTTAAAATACAATTAAAAACAGCATACACTGGGGAAAAGGTGAGGAAAAGATTGGAAGGAGACCAAGTATTCAGTGGATGGAGAGATATAAAGTCCTAGAAAAATGTAGCAGATGAACGGAATCGCAATCATTTTAATGACGCAGAGAAAGTTACTTTTTGTGTGCGATTATTTCTAGAGCAATTTTGCAGAGATGAAAACGCCACGTCAAAACCTGGCCCCAAACCATAGGTCCTAGCCTATTCTAAATTCCAGGCTCCTTTAGGGCAACCCTATCTCTGGGGGCCACATCAGGGTTCGCCACAGGGGCTAATGCCAGGGCTAGGGGAAAGGGCAGATTTAAGAAGTGCGTAGTTGCTGAGGGGAGGGCAGAGAAGGGGGAAGACGACAGCGAGGCTCTCCCAATTTTGTTTGAGCACATTATGCTCAGAGCCTGCGTTTGTTTTTTTTTTTGTTTTGTTTTTTGGTCTTAAGAGCCACTGGTACTTTTCCCATTGGGTGAGGGAGAGGGGCTCCTTTCCCTTAGCTTTCCTCGCAGCCAATCGCCCAGCAGTTTCCCTTTAGTCGCTGGGGCAGTCAGCCCGATGATTGGCAGGCCCAAGTGAAGCCAATCGGAAAGCGATGAGGTGTGGTGTTGGCAAGCGGATTGCGTGAGAGCGGGCAGAGATCGAGGGAGCGCAAGCGACCGGCGGCGGCTGGCAGCCAATGGAGAGACAAAACGGTCCCTTACATCAGGGAGGGGGCGGGTCCTGGACGCTTGGCGCGGAGGGAGTAGGGCAGGCGCCGTGGGAGGAACGCCAGAGCGAGGCTGTGAGCTGAGCTGGTTGCGTGAGGTCCTGCGGCTCGGCTTCAGGTGTGACAGGCAGCGGCAGCCTGGCTGAGAAGAAGAAGCCAGTGCGATCCCCTGAGCTGTGAGCGCGGTCACCATGGACCGCCAGGATGAGGGGCCTCCAGCCAAGGCCCGCCGCCTGAGTAGCTCAGAGCCCACTCAGCTTGACCAGCTGCCGCCGCCGCCGCCTCCACCTCCGCTCCTGCGACTGCCCCTGCCTCCACCGGAGCAGCGCCCGAGGCTCCGGGAGGAAACCGAGGCGGCACAGGTGCTGGCTGACATGAGGGGGGTGGGACTGGGCCCCACTCTGCCCCCGCCGCCGCCCTATGTCATTCTGGAGGAGGGAGGGATCCGCGCATACTTCACCCTGGGTGCTGGGGGTCCCGGCTGGGAGCCAGCGATGGAGTCAGGGTTCGGGGAGGCGCCCCCTCCCACGGAGAGCCTAGAAACATTCTCTCCTTCGGAGGCTTCTGGGGGAAGTCTGGAGATTGACTTTCAGGTTATGGAGCCTAGCAGTTTTGCTGGAGAGAAGGCCCTAGAAACCTGTAGCGCAGAGGAGTGGGGGTACCAGGGGTTAGCTGGTCCGAGGGGGAAGGAAGAGGCTATCATCTTAGTGGAAGATGACGACGAGGATGAAAAGGAAAGTGTGAGGAAGAGGAGGAGGAGGAGGAAGAGGAAGCAGAGGAAGGTGAAGAAGGAGAGCAAGGAGAGGAATGCCGAGAAGATAGAGTGCATCCTGCAGGCACTGGAAAACATTCAACTGGACCTGGAGGCGGTGAACATCAAAGCAGGCAAGGCCTTCCTCCGTCTGAAGCGCAAGTTCATCCAGATGAGAAGACCCTTCCTGGAGCGCAGAGACCTCATCATCCAACATATCCCAGGCTTCTGGGTCAAAGCAGTATCCTTGTCATCTGTATTCATGGGCCAAGAGCCCATAACAAAAAAGGGGGGAGGTGGGGAGGGGAAAGAAAAAGTGTGGGGGTGGACCCCTTTTGTAAAAATGACTAGATTTGGTTGGAGGAGGAATGGAAGGAGAGGGGCAAAACATCAGAGAAGCTGGACTAGAGGTAATGAAGGGGGGAGAGGGTCACATAGCATAAAAACTGGACTACAGATGGGAAGGAGGGGAGAAGAGAAGCATAATATAAAAAAAATGAATCACAGGCAGTGAAATGGGGAGGGTATTAGAGGGTCACACAGCAGAAAAATTAGACCAGAGATGGTGAAAGGAGGAGGGGAGGGGCACAGAGAAGATAAACTGACTCAGAGATGGTGAAGAGGGAGGGGAAGGGCACATAACAGAAATTGCCCAGAAAGGGTGCCTAAGTCACACATGGCTCTGCAAGGCTAGATCTCTGCTTAGATATTAGGGAGATCCCAGTCTTAGCTGGAGAGAAAGGGGCCAGAGCCCCTAAAGGCTCAGGCGAAGGGGTACCTATAATTGAAGATCATGGAGTTAAATTAAGGGAAGAAGAGAGTAAGAAGAATCTCATTCACTGTTGGTGAAAAGCTTATCTCTGGGGCACATACATGCGTACATGCAACACGTTAGGAACATGTGATCTTAACTTCCTGGTGGAATTACATAGATATAGACCCTTGGCATTCTCCTACGAAGTATCACATGATCACAGGCTGTCAGAACTCACGCACACAGTATTATGTGGCCACAGATCCTCAGCATGCAGACACAGCATCGTGTGACTATTGGTCTTCAGCACCCAGACACAGCATCACTTGGACACAAACCCTGAGACCCAGATACGCAGTATCATGTGGACACAGACATGTAACACCAAAATGACCAACATCATGTGACTACAGGCCCTAAGCAACTAGGTGTAACATCACTTGGGTATGGGCCTTTAGCTCCCAGGCACACAATGTTTCCTGAATACAAATTCTCAGCACCCAGGGACACAATGTCACAGAGACAGAGACCCTTAGCGCCCAGACATACAGCAAATATGAGCCAAGGCAAGGCAACCAAATACAGAGGTTTGACATTGCATAAACATAGGCTCACCACATGGGAAGAAATGTGTGGGTCATGTCCCATGACCATTTGCTCCACACACATCTCATGAACACAGAAGAAATTCTGCTCCAGCCTCTCTTTTGCTCTTCCCTGCCTGGCCTTCCCTCCCTCCTTCTCTCATTGAACAGTCACTCCTTGACCTAAACTGCTCCCTCCATCAGTTCCTCAACCACCCCAAAATTTCAATCTTGATCAACCAACGAGATGAAGACATTTTCCGCTACTTGACCAATCTGCAGGTCAGGCCAAAGATATATTTCTTACTAGGATCGGGCAAGGACTCTGGCCTTTGGAGGTGAGGGGGCTTGGGTGGGAGGGGCCTTGGTGTGGTGGGGATTCCAATGTTACCTGTACCCTGAGCAGGTACAGGATCTCAGACATATCTCCATGGGCTACAAGATGAAGCTGTACTTCCAGACAAACCCCTACTTCACAAACATGGTGATTGTCAAGGAGTTCCAGCGCAACCGCTTGGGTAAGAGGCAATCCTAGGGAAAATCCATACCCCACCCCCATCTGTCCTTGTCCACAGCCTTCTCCATAGCTTCCTTTTCCCCCAGGCCGGCTGGTGTCTCACTCTACCCCAATCCGCTGGCACCGGGGCCAGGAGCCCCAGGCCCGCAGGCACAGGAACCAGGACACCAACCACAGCTTCTTCAGCTGGTTCTCAAATCATAGCCTCCCAGAGGCTGACAGGATTGCTGAGGTAGGGCCCCTCCTGGCATTGCCAGAGGAAGCCTTGCTAGGCTTGCCTCTGGATACTGGGGAATTGGGAGTAGGCCTTGTGGCTTGTACTCGTAACTCTGTTCCCCTCCCCCACTTTTCTTTCCACAGATTATCAAAAATGACCTGTGGGTTAACCCTCTGCGCTACTACATGATGGGAGAAGGGGGCTACAGGGCAAACAGAAAGAAGCAAGAAAAGGAAGAAAGGTGAGTGGGGTTGGTGGCTGAGAAGTGCTTTGTTAGAGATGGGAGGAAGATTAGGCTAGTGTCACACAGGTTATAGAGCCAAAGGGACCTTTGAGAGAATTCGGTCCAATACATTTTGCAAGTGGGGAATGATGCCCCTAAATGGGATGGGATGTAATTGGCTTGAGTCAGTCAGGAGCAGAAATGGGACTTTCCCCACCCTAACCTCATCCCTGGGATTCCTCATAGCCTACTGCCTCCCCAGTTACTTACTAGCTTTGTGTCTGCCCTGCCTCCCACCAACCCTATACTCAATCCCAGGCTTCTCCACAGTAAAAACAGGGACAAGTGTGAGGTAGTGATCCTGGAAGACTCTGATGACTATCATGTAATGGAAGACATTATCAGCGAGACCTCAGACAGTGATGGTATCACCGACAATGAGACCATTCATGACATCAAGATCTCTGACTTCATGGAGACCACCGACTGCTTTGAGACTACTGACAATGAGATAACTGACATTAGCGAGAGCCTCTGTGACAGTGAGAGTCCTGACCATAATGAGACCACTGACAACGAGAGTCCTGATGACAGTGAGACCACTGATAATAATGAGAGCTCTGATGACAATGAGAACACTGACAACAGTCAGTCATCAGAGAATCCTGATGACAACAATGAGAACCCTGAAGACAACACTGATGACAATGAAGAGAATACTGATGACAATGATGAGAACCCTGATGGTGATGATGATAACCCCAAAGGTGACAACCATGGCAGCAATGGCAACAACCAGGACAGCAGCGACAGTGACAATGAAGGAGACAATGAGGGCAGTGATGATGAAGATAATGACGGCAATGAAGGCGATAACGAAGGCAGTGATGATGATGGCAATGAAGGTGACAATGAAGGCAGTGACGATGACGACAGAGACATTGAAGATTACAAGAATAACATTGATGACCCTGACAAGGATCAAGATAACAGCAACAAACAGGATGACTATGAGGATGAGGTAGAGAACATCTCTGAAGAATCATCAGTGGAGGAAGAAGAAGAGGGCAGTGAGGAAGGTGAGCCTAGAGCCCCTCTTATTTTCCCTCCTTAGTCTTCTCAGACAGAGAAAAGCTGGCCAGGGTCAGGGTATCAAGGCATGAGTACAATCTGCTCTTGTGGAGAAAAGAAAAAGCATTTTGTGCAACTTGTTAAACAAAGCAAGGCTAGGGAACCTTTGACAAATATAACAGAACCAAAGAAACAAATACCATTTGTAGGTGGTGGGTAGATACTTGTAACAGAGCAAAAGATACATGAAAACTGAAGAGATAAGGAGAAGGTGGGTAGAAAAGGAGGACAAGTTCACACACAGAAAGGGGAAAAATGGCAAACACATTATAATTTAGCACACTCTACACCCAGCCCAGGGCTTCAGGGAACTCCCAGGCTTGTTTTGTCTTCTGAGGATCCTTCACCAGTCCTAAAAGCTTCTCACAAAAAGGTCCAATAATCAGATATGTTGGGAACATACTGCATACATTAATATAGTCAGGTAGGGTGACGTGTATATTAGTACCTTAAAGGCTCTGAAAAGTCCTGCTATGAGAAACCTATTTAAATATTGTGGATCTCAGCATTTCCCTAATTTCTTGACCACAGAAGCCATTGTTCACTATTCACTGAAGCATGCATTTTAGGAAATGCTAAGAAAGGTTTGCATATGGGGTTTGAGGGAAAAGGCAGTATTTAAGGTGACTACCAGGTTTGGTCTGGCCTGGATGACTGGACTGGCAAGCAGAGGTGCCATTTCTTAAGATGGGAAATGACATGGTGGCAGGAACGTGGAGTTGGAAAGGCTTGTTGGACATAAGATATAGGTAGCCCAGGCAGGTGATTGATTATATGTCTGGGAAGTCAGAAGAGGTAAATAAAGGGGTAAAGCCAGAGCAGAATCCTAGTGTTTACTATGTGCCAGGCACTATTCTAAGTGATTTACTTAATGAACTCATTTAATCCTCACAGCAGCTCTTATGAGGTAGGTACTATTATAGATGAAGAAACTGAGGCTCTGAGAGGGTAGAATTAGGAAAATACCTGGGTCATGGAGCGTTCTCAGAAGGAGGGGATTGTCAGCAGTATTCAGTGCTGCTGAAAGACTAGGTAAATGAGGACTGGGATGTGTCCGTTGGATTTGGAACTAAACAGATTATCTGTGACCTTGGCAAGATTAGTTTCAATGGATTAGTGGGGTCAGGGTCAGACCACAGTGGGGTAGGGGGAGGTAATGAGCAAGGGGCAAGGCAATGGAGTCAAACCTTAGCTAGGAAGGGGACGATGGAGTGTGGGTAAGAAGATGTTTGAGCCAGACTGTGGGCAGGCTGACTTTGGAGAGGCAGGCTCCTGGGGGAGATAGAAGGAGCTGGAAGGCCAACCATTCCTGGGGGTTTTGGCCATGGGTTCTCTGGCAAATTTCCATTGAGAGCAAGGGCAAGGAAGGAGGCACTGAATAAGAGTAGATTCAATCTAGACATGTATTCAGTTAGAGTAGGGAAACTGAGGGAATTGCCCCCAGATGGCATCTTTGAGAGAAGGGGAGGAAGAGCTATCTGCCCATCTCCAGAGTGGGAGTGGGGGTGGGGAATTGGACTAAAGAAGACAGACTGGGGTCTGTTTGGATCAGACTATGGAGAAGAAGCGGGGGAGCTGCCTTGAAATGAACAGTAGGTTTATTCAGCTGAGGTCAGAGCTCAGGAAAACACACACATTGACACATTACATGGAGAGAAAAAGCTACTTTCAGAGATGTATCAATTTTGATAGGCCAGAGGCAGGGAGCCCACCCTGCTTTTCTGCTTCCCTTCTACTCCTCCCTCACCCCCTACTTGCTTGAATACACACACACACACACACACACACACACACACACGCGCGCGCGCGCGCGCAGATGCACACAGTGGTGTTTGTTCCAAACAGGTGCTTGGCTAGTGTTCCAGGTCCCCAAAGCCCTGGCTATGGGCTCTGTTCCCCGTGAAGAGTGGTATCTTCCAGCTTCCAGAACTGTGAGAAAATAAATTTCTGTTGTTTAGACAAATAACAAAAAAAGAATGACATCTACCTGCTCATCTAATCACCCTCCTTGCTTGCCTCTCTCCCCCTGTGCAGACAGCGAACAAGAAGGTGAGGAGAGTGATAATGAGGAAGGAAGTGATGAGGAGGAGGGGATTGAAGAAGACTCAGAAGGAGGGGAAGACTCTGAAGGTTCCGACATGGAGGAGGTGCTTCAGGTCCAGAACGTTTGGGCCAACCCGGGGAAGAGGGGCAAAACTGGATAAACATTTTACCTTTGCAGGGGCTGCCTCTCTGTATCCCTCTCCCCCCTCCCCATTTGCCCTCCCCCTCAGCTAGGGCCGCGCGGCCCCACATTGCACTTCTGGGGGGTGACCGACTTCGTACACGGGTTTAAAGTTTATTTTTATGGTTTAGTAATTGCAGAATTCTTATTTCGGGGGGGAGGGAAAGGGGGATTTCCCCCTTCCTTTTGGCCCTCCTCCCCTGCAGGCTTCTGTGTGCTGCTACACGTATTTATTGTGATGCCTTGGTCAGGGCCCCTCTATCCCCCTCCTCGTGCTGTGTGGAGTGGACACCCTTGATCCCGAAGCGGGGAGGGCCGCTGTGGCCTTGGGGGGCTCTGCTGCCACCCTGTTCTCCCAAGCCTCTTTCCCTCCGTCCCTCGCCCCCTCCCCCACGCTGTGCCCGCAAGCCCGCCAGCCAGCCTTGGTGGTGTCTATGCAAGGCCGCTTGTCATTGCGGTATTCCTGTCCCCCTCCCCCAGAAGCCCCTCCTTGTTCCTTGTGAACCTAATCCTAATAAAATTCTGAGCAAATTGAAAGTGCTGCTTCCAGTCTTTTGTCCCGCTTGGTGAGCCATCCCGAGGACCAGTTTCCCTTCCACAGACCCTCAAATCGCTGTCTCTTCTACGTGCTGGGCTGCAAGATGGTGGTGTGCTTGGGGCGGGGGGGGGGGGTGTTTAGCTTTCTAGGGGAGAACTCCGCAGGCCGCAGAGGTGTTGCGTCAGACCAATGCGGACCGTCCTGGCCAATGGCAGGGCGAGGCTGAGAAAGCCCCACCCCCCTACCAGTGGCTGCAGTGGACCCGGGCAGGTAGCAAACAGCTTCCCAAGCCTTCCCTTCTCGCGCAGGCGCACAGAAATACCCTGCGCCCTAGAATACCCATTTGTTCACTGATTCATCTTTTTATTTATCGTGCGTCAAACCTTTCCTCAGGCCTACTAGTGTGAGCTGGGCGTGAGAAGGCATTGGAATCCATTTTTCTTGTTTGCATGTAGTATTTAAAAAATGATAATCTGTTGAGACGTTTACATCCTAATAATGCAGGAATACTCTCGTTTTATTTATTTATTTTTTAATACTCTCGTTTTAGAGAGAGGGTGCAGGATCCCAGGAACTGGGCTTAGAAGAGAAGGCAAAAAAAAGGCTCGAGCCAAAGAGTGCATAGAGAGGGAAAAGCAAAGGGAAACTACTATGTAGCTGTGTGATTGGGGAGGGGTGGTTGGGGTCAGGAGGTGGGCGTCTGAAAGCCGACCTTGGAAAGGCCAAGTTTTAGATTTTGGATACAGTACCTTTATTTCGGCAGACACCAGAAATACCTACAGATTCTTTGTAGCTCATAAAAATAATTTATACAAATACCTAGATTAGCCTTCTGCAATATGCCTTCCGAATTTTCCATCCAACGCCCATGTTTTAATGGAAGACTTCAGACACGGTCAGATTTCAGTTTTAGAGAATGCCCTCTGCTGGATGCCAGAAGAATGGATTGGAGGGAGGGAGAGCAATGAGGAAGTTGACGCTATTCCTCAGGTGAGAGAGGTATAATGGGTGGATTTGGGAGTTTTTTTAAAATACGTTTTTCATTTTAAAAGTTTTATAGAGTTATTGTGAAGGTAGTACAGAGAGTACCCATATACCCCACAGCCAGTTTCCCCCATTGTTAACATCTTGCATTAGTATAGTACAGTTGTCACAATTAATGAACCGATATCAATACATTATTATTATTAAAGATTTTATTTATTTATTCATGATAAACACACAGAGGCAGAGACATAGGCAGAGGCTCCATGTAGGGAGCTCGACGTAGGACTCCATCCCAGGACCCCGGGACCATGCCCTGAGTGGAAGACAGATGCTCAAACACTGAGCCCCCCAGGTGTCCCTCAATACATTATTATTAACTAAACTCCGTACTTTATTCAGATTTCCTTAATTTTTAATGTAATTTTTCTGTTACTGGATGCCATCCAGAATATCATGTTACATTTAGTTGTCATGTCTCCATAGTCTCCTCTTGGCTCTAACTGACTGTTTCTCAGACTTCCCTGGAATCATCAACATTTGAGCAATGCTCGTCAGATATTTTGTAGAATGCCCCTGAATTGGGATTTGTCTGATGTTTATTTTCTCATGATTAGATTGAGGTTATGGGTTTGGGGAAGGAAGACCACAGAAGGAAATTGCCATTCTCATATCAAGGGTACATGCTATCAATATGCCTTATCACTGTTGATGTTAACTCTGATCACCTGACTGAGGTAATAGTCTATGTCAGGCTTTTCCACTGTAAAGTTACTCCTCCCCACCCCCAACCCCCTTTCCATACCCTACTTTTTGGAAGGAAGCCACTAAATGTAGCCCATGCTTAGGGAGTGGGGTGTTAAGCTCCATCTCCTTGAGGGGGGAAGAATCTATATAAATTAATTGGAATTCTGCATGAGAAACCTGTCTATGAAAGCTTTTTAGATGCTGGAACCAATGGGCTTTAGATATGGGAAAAGAGGGGACTGAGAAGCATCAGGGATGACTGCCAGGTTGTTGTGGGACCTTTGGCAAGGCCCCTTCCCTCTCTGGGCCACCTCTATGAAATAGTTGGAATACCAGATCTTGGATATACTCTCATGATTCTGATAAATGTTTTGGGGGAGATCCTGATGCATCTGGTTCTGACCTGGGACTGCACTGTCAGAAGTGGATAGAGGAGACTCTGGCCTGTAAAGGAAAACATGTTGCTTCAGGGCCAGAGCTCAGAGTGCAGAATCCTGAGTCAAAGGCATCTTGTGCAGAGGGAGGAGATACCTACATGCAGTATCAGGAGCCAGTCCCAATGAGCAGGTGGTGACATCGTGGGGAAAACAGCAGGGGCGAAGGGCCTTGAGTTGGCCAGGAGAAGAGGTCACCCTAGCAAGAGGATCCCAGCCAATCTGAGAGACAGATGGCCTGGATATCCTTCCTTCAGTGTGCTCTGCCTCACAATGATTCCATCACCCTCACTAGAGGGCCTGAGTTTTCCCATCTTCAGACTTAGGTTAATCTTACTGGAGGACCAGCCTGGGAGAAGCAACCTGCCTAGGATTCCAAGATGGAGACTAGTCTTGAAACAGACCTCTGAAGCCTGGCCCTCATCATGCTCTTCCCTGATTCTTCTCTGCTCCCTAATCAAATCCCCAGCCCCTCATCCTGGCATTTGAGGCTCCTTTTCCCTCACCCTATCAGAGACCCACCCTCTGGCTTCAGGAACACTGTTAGGAGCCCATTTTAGGATTCTAATGTAGTTTGCTAGGGTGCTCATGTTTTGTGTTAAGGCACGGGAGGAGATGTTCTTTACCTAGAGTGACATCTTTTCCCTGTGTGCTCACTCCTCACTGTGTGGTGTGGTTTCAGGTCCTGCCCAGTCTTGGCCTCCAAAAGGAAGAGCTGTTCTCAAAGGTCTTTAAGGTCACATCCAACTCCAAAATATAGTCTTTGCAGAAGACCAGAGAAGACAGGCCCCCTTTGCTGGGATCCTAAACAGAAACCAGGAGGACCAGGTGGAAGATGAGGAGTCAAGGGTGCAATGAGCCCCAGGGCCTGTTCCCATGGTGAAGCTACTTGTCTTTGTGTCCTTCACAACTTATCCCACTCCTCTGCAGCAGAGGGCCCTGCTCCCAGAGGTGAGGTTCCCAGGGACCAGGTTCTCCTGGGACCAGAGTTTTAAAGTTCCACCCACTTCTGTGAACAAAGGCATATTGGCAGGGACAAAACCAGATTCGGCAAAATCCCTCCTTCCCAGGTGACCAAGAGTGCCAGCACTGGCTCTCTTGGTTGATTGGAGGGTGGTTGGGGAGGAATTCCACTCATTCAGTAAACATTTATTGAACACCTACTGTGTATCTAATACTAAACTGGGTGATAGGGGTTCAATAAAGAAACATGATAAACCAGGTCTATCTTCCTTCCCAGAGTTTAAGACAATTTGTGCCATGGACCTGTTTGATGATCTGGTGAAGCCTATGGACCTTTCTTTAGAAAACAATGTCTTTTAAATACATAAAATACCTAGAGTTACAAAAGAAACTGACTATATTGAAATATAGTTATTAAAATATGGAAAAAGCAAATATGTGCTATGATAATATATGTGCTCCTCACTAATCCCTTAAATCATAAGATTTAGTGGAGGGTCTAATGACTATCATAATATTAAAATAGAGGTGAGATACATGATATTTCAGCAGATCTACAACATCTATAATGCGATATGAAAATCTGTGATTTCCAAGACACCTGGGTGTTTCAGCGGTTGAGTGTCTACCTTTGGCTCAGGATGTGATCCCAGGATCCGGGATTGAGTCCTGCATCGGGCTCCTTGCAGGAAATCTGTGTCTCTGCCTCTCTCTCTGTCTCTCATGAATAAATTAATAAAATCTTTAAAAAAAGAAAAGAAAATCTGTGATTTCTATTGGTGACAGAATCACAAGTACTACTACTATGTTACATTCTTTACTGAAAAAAATGCTAAATTTCAATCAGAGTAAGTAAAGATGTGTATATTTTTCCCATCCAAATTCATGCACCCCTCCAAACCCTGTCCCTGGACTGGATTGGAAATCATCAACCCAAATTAAGAACCCCTGATAATAGAAATGTCCTTCCTGGGTCGCCTGAGTGGCTCAGTCTGTTAAGTGGCTGCCTTTGGCTCAGGTCATGATCACAGGGTCCTGGTATCAAGCCCTGCATCAGGCTCCCTGCTCAGGGGGACCCTGCTTCTCCCTCTGCCCCTTCCCCTGCTCATGTTTGTGCCCATGCTCTCTCTCTCTCAAATAAATAAATAAAAATCTTTTTAAAAAGAGAAATATTCTTCCTCTCTCTCCTTCCTTCTTAAATAGCTTTCCTTTGGAGGACAGAACTTGGGTTTTATTCAGGGTCTTATTGCTGAGTGACCTCAAGCCAATCAGTTTGCTTCTTTGAGCCATAGTTCCCTCATTCTGAAACAATGGGAAAGGCAAGAATTAAGAGGAGAGACCTTAACTATATATGCTCCAGGCAATTATTTTGTGTATTCTCAATCCTCACAATGGCCTTGTTAGGAAAGATTTTAAAAGTATCTTCCCATGTCACAGATGGTTAAACAGAGGCTCCTAGCAAGGTTGTCGCTTGACCAATGTCTTAGCAGCAGGGGCTGGTGGGTGACTGGCCAGCCCCCCATAACCACCTCATTCTCCAGGGATGAAATTAGGAACTACGCTTATTTTGAGCAAAAGAAATCTGGCTCAGAAATCCCTACAGGTGGCGGATAAAGTGTCTCTTAGCAGAGCTTTGTCTTACACGAGGTGGCTTACAGAGAGTAAGACGTCAAGAAGCCGAGGATCAACGATTGTTCAGTGAGTGACTCGCGCTCAGCCTACTTTGGGCTTCGCGTCTGCGTGTTCCCAATTCCCGAAGCCCTGTCAAACAGACTGGCAAAAGGCAATGACAAGTCCTCCTCTCCTGGCCAATCCTATAAAAGGGTGGGCTTGGCTCATAAACCAATCAGAGACCCCCAAGGGGGCGGAGTTTTCTTTGGCCTGGATCTCTGCCTGAGAGGTAAAACTAAAATGTTTCCACCTCCAGCCAATCCCAGAGAAGGCAGGAGGGCACTCCTCCAATGGGAGCCCGAGAGCGGTCAGTGGCTGTGGAGGCCTGCTACCCGCGCTAGCTCTCCAGCCCGCTGGAGGGACGCGTCCAGGGTATTCACTAGATCCAGCCGCTGGCCCCTTGAATCTGCTCCCCCTCAGCAGCGGTGGCGCGGAGGGCAGGAGGTGTCTGGTGAGACGCTATAAAGATGGGGGTTGGGGACGTGAGGGAAAGAGGCCGGGCTGGATCGCATGAGATGTGGGGCCTGGGCGAGCTTTTACCTGGGCGGCCTCTTAACCCTAGGTCAGCGGGTATCGGAGGATCGTGCGGGTAGCAAAGGGATGGCGAGTGCCCCTGCAGCCCCAGACAACAACCAGGTGAGTACCCCCGCGGAGCTCATTACCCATGCCCACCCCTGTCTCTTGGGAAAGGGTTCTGTGCAGGTCTGCAGCTCACGTGATCATCTGCATGCCTGTAAGTCTCCATCTCTCTGCCGCTCCTCTCCCTCTCCATCTTTCTGTGTGTCTCTGTATTTCTCCCTGTTTCCTTCTCTGAGACATACTAGACAGCTCAGACCTAGAAGGCTGAACCCTGACCCTGCCAATTAAAACAAGCCATGAGACCTTGAGCCATCTGCATCACCTGTATGGGCCTCAGTTTCTTCATCTGTCAAATGGGAGTCTAATAATCTCCACCTGAGAGAATATATGTGCATCACTTTGCCCTCTGCCGGGCCCCTAGAACATTTTCAATAAATCATGACTGTCGTGACTGAAAAAAAACCTCTCTTGGTCTTTGGCTTTGTATTCTCCCTGTCTCTGACCCACTCTCATTGATTCTTCTTTCTGAATGCTTCTTTTTTCTGTTCCTGTTTTTCATCTTTCTGTCTCTTTCCCATTTCTAAGCAGATTAGAGGTGCATTGTTTATAGCAATGAGTTAGGCCTTAGAGCTTAGCCTGGGTCTCTAGACTGTTCTGTGGTGTGTGTGTGTGGGGGGGTGTGGAATGGAGCCTGGCCTTGGTCTGCTTCTGGCCTCACTGTAGAGAGAACCTTCTTTGTTCCTCACCTTACTGTGTTAAACAGGCAGAAACCTCCAGAGTGGGAAGCAACTTAGATGAAAAAGTGAACCAGGCCCTTTATCCTTTATAATTTTTTTCACCACCAGAAGACCAGGATTCTCCTAGTTACATCTCCACACAGCCCTGAATTCCCTCTTTTCTGTCTCCATCCTGAAATTCTTTAACCAGGCCTTCTGGAACTCACCGTCAGGCGTCAGCGAAATCTTCATCCTCACTCTGGCTTCTGAACAATTTCTTTGTTGTCTTGTCATGCCTTAATGGTTCTCATACCTATTGGACCCAACATTCCATTTTTATAATTTATATTTTGAAATTCTTTCACTATTCTGAAATGAAGTGCATAGAGAACAGAATCTGCCTACACACATAATCCCTCCCCAACAAATGTAATGTCCTAATTGTAATATAAGAAGGAAGCAAGGGAAGAGTAATTTCTAATAAAACAGTATGTATTTCAATATGTAAAGACTAAAATATAATTTTACTAGAAGACATAATGAATGGTCTTGCATGTAATGATACTTGTATCTGGGAATGTGACACATATGTGTTGATTGCTGACTTAGAAACCATGATGATGTGATTTTCCATGTCATGAATAATTCTTCATAAAGTTTTAAACAAAGTGCAATCCTCCTTCAATTTGTTGAATTTCTGGAAAAGTCAGTACATATTAAAATCCATGATCCGGCCTCCATAACTTCTCTGACCTTCTCTCCTACCATTCTCCCCATTTGTTCCCTCTATTCTACCCATACTAGCCTCCTTTATGATACTTGAACATTGTAGGCACACTTCCACCTCAGGTGTTTGTACTGGGCCATCCCCTGGACCTAGAATGCTTTTCCCCCAAATATGTACAAGGCTCATGACCTCACTTCCTTCAAGTCTCTATTAAGATGTCACTTTCTCAATGAGGCCTACCCTGACCATACTGTTTAAAATTACCACTCTCCCCTAAGATATACCCCAACCTATTTTTTCCATACTACTCCTCACCCTCTTCAATAATGTATCATCAACACCTTCACTGTGTTTGCTGTTTATTGTTTGACTCTCCTACTGGACTGTAAGCTCCAGAAGGGCAGAGATTTTTGTCTTTTCTGTGCTTGATGTACCCCTATTACCTAAAAACAGTGCTTAGCCTATAATAGGCACTCTCGATAGATGTTTGTTGAATGAATAAATGAGTGAAATGAACAGGTTTTTCACTGAGATTATTGTCTGGTGGGACATTCTAAAGTTGTATGGGATGCAGTACAATTTTTTGCTGTGTGGTGCTGTCTTGTGCACTGTGGGATACTGAGCACTCCTGGTCCATGGCCACTAAATGTCACTAGTGATCTCCAATTACTGTGATAATCAAAAATGCCCCCAAACATTCCTTGACTGTCCATGCCCCTGCTGAGAACCATTGCTCGAATAGAAATTGGCTTTCCCCTGAGCATGCTGCTCACCAGGAGCCCCCTCATATCCCTCTTGCCAGGAGGCCAAGAGGTGAAGGTAGGTGTCCTCAGTCTAATTCACCTTCCCAGACACTTTCTCTCTTCCCTCCTCAAACAACTTTCCTTTTAGAATTTAAAAAAAGCGGGGGGATCCCTGGGTGGCTCAGCGGTTTGACGCCTGCCTTTGGCACAGGGCGTGATCCTGGAGTCCCGGGATCGAGTTCCACGTCAGGCTCCCGGCATGGAGCCTGCTTCTCCCTCCTCCTGTGTCTCTGCCTCTCTCTCTCTCTCTCTCTGTCTATCATAAATAAATAAATAAATAAATAAATAAATAAATAAATAAATAAATAAATAAAATTAAAAAAATAAAAAAGAATTTAAAAAATTGTTTTAAAGTAATTTCAGATTTAAAAAGTTGTAGAAATAAGACAAAGAATTCTCATATCTCCCTTCACTCAGATTCTTTAAGTGTTAATAAGTTATTCAACTCTTGTTCAATTCTCAAAATTAGAGAGTTTATCTTGATAAAATACTATTAATGAAAGTATAGAACTTATTCAGATTTCATCAGTTATCCCACAAATATAATTTTTCTCTTCTAGGATCTAATTCAGGATTCCACAGTGCATTTAGTTGTCATGTCTCCTTAGGCTCTTCCAATCTGGGACAGTTCTTTAGTCTATCTTTGTCTCTCATGACTTTGATACCTTTTTTTTTTACTTTGATACTTTTGAAGCATTCTGCCCAACTATTTTACAGAATTTGGGTTTGTCTGATGTTTCTTTGTGATTATAGTTAAGTTATGTGATTTTGGCAAGAATACCACAGAAGAGATGTGTCTTCAGTGCTTTATATCAAAAAGCACACGATATCAGTTTGTCTTGATACTAGTTTTATTCACTTTGACTATTTATTTATTAAGGTGATGTCTGCCAGGTTTCTCCAGTATGGTTACTCTTTTATCCTTTGCTTTTTTATTTTTTATTTATTCCTTTGCTTTTTTAAAATATTTTTTATTTTTTTATTCATCAGAGACAGAGAGAGAGGCAGAGACACAGGCAGGGGGAGAAGCAGGCTCCATGCAGGGAGCCTGACACGGAACTCGATCCCGGGACCCCGAGACCACGCCCTGGGCCGAAGGCAGATGCCAAACCGATGCCAAACCGCTGAGCCACCCAGGGATCCCCCTCTTTTTTCCTTTGTAATAAGTAATTTGTGGGGGATACTTTAAGATTATGTAAATATCAACCACCTTGTTTGGGTTTTTTTTTTTTTTGAGAGAGAGAGAGGGAGTGGGGGAGGGGCAGAGAGAAAGAGAGAGAGCGAGAACTCTAAGCAAGCTCCACACCCAGGGTGGAGCCCAACATGGGACTGTATCTGACCCTGAGGTCATGACCTGAGCCAAAATTGCGAGGCAGACACTCAACCGACTGAGCCACCCAGGCGTCCCACAACCACCTTGTTTTAAATCTCAGATCATCACACTATACCATTACCCACCCATCTGTGTTATAGTCAGGTACAGACATACACACATACCTGCCCCAGTCATACTTAATTCCTAGAATTTAGCTGTCAGCTCACTGACACTTTTGAACACTACCCCAGTCCCACTTCTCGGGTAGTTTAATATCCTCATAGATGATCCTTCCAATGTTCCTCTTTCTCAGTTCTGTGATCTGCTTTCCTTTAACGCTTTTGCCTTTCGATCCTCCCACAGCCACCCTCTACAACAGTCTTAACCCCTCTTATCAGTACCTATGACTGCATCGCCTCCATACTCTGCTTCAGGCATCCTGTCATCCAGCCAGTGCTTCTTATCCTCTAGTGTACTCTGTACTCTGACCCCTCAACTCCAATGATCCCTCAACACCACCAAGATGGAACATTTTCACTACCCTTTACTTCCTCCCTGTTCATGTGTCCTTCCTTTAGCTAGCCTCGATTCCAAGGTCCATCATGGCAATTATTCCCTTGCATACATCCTTACTTCCTTGGCCCTCTGTACCTCAGCCCATCTATAGGGCAGAACCCCAGTCCTGGTTAAATCCAACTCTCTGCCGGCTCCACTGCTCTTCCCTGGCTATTCGCTCTCCTACCTTCCTGGTTGACTATTTTGTTATCTTCTTTGTCTTCAAATCTCCTGCTACCGCTTCTTCCATCCTTTGCTCAAGCTGCCTACTTGACTGAGGGATTAAAACCATCAGAAGAAAACCTGCATAGATTCCCATCATCACATCTCACCACCAAACAGCATCTGTATTCACAGATTCTGCCTTCTTCTCTGTTATTACGGATAAATTGGCCCTGCTGTCACAAAAATCCAGTCCCTCTACTTTGGCACTAGATTCCACCCTCTTATACCTACTTGAAGACATTGCTTCATCAATTTCCCCCTCTCTATGAGATCGTTCCCATTAGCACACAGACATTCTGCTCTTGTTCCCATCTTTTTGTTATACAGCCTTATTGAGATATATTTAATATCACAAAATTCGCCCTTTTAAAGGATACTGTTCAGTGTTCTTTGTATATTCGCAGAATTGCTGCACCCATCACTACAATTAATTTTAGAACATTTTATGCACCCCAAAGAGAAGCTTCCTACTCATTAGCAGACACACCACATTCCTCTGATCCCCGCATAACCACTAATCTTCTTTCTGTCCCTATCTATTGATTTGTCTAGTCTAGACGTTTTATTTTTATTTTTAAAAGATTTTATTTATTTATTCATGAGAGACACAGAGAGAGAGAGGCAGAGACACAGGCGTAGGGAAAAGAAGGCTCCATGCAGGGAGCCTGACGCGGAACTTGATCCCGGGACTCCAAGACCATGCCCTGGGCCGAAGGCAGATGCTCAACCTCTGAGCCACCCACGCATCCCATAGTCTAGACATTTTATATAAATGAGATCATATAATATATTGGTCTTTATGACTGACTTCTCTCAGCATAATGTTTTTGAGGTTCATCCATGTTATTGATGTAGTGTTCCTTTTTACTGCCAAATAATATTCCATTATATGGATATGTTGCATTTTGTTTATCCTATCCATTTATCAGCTGATGGACATTTCAGTTGTTTCCATGTTTGGCATTACGAATAATATTGCTCTGAACATTTCTGCACAAGTCTTTTTTTTTTGTGGACGTGTGTTTTCTTTTCCCTTTGGTGGACACCTAGGAAGTGGAATTGCTTGGTCCTATGGTAAATCTATGTTTAACTTTTTGGGGAACTGTTTGCAGAAGTGCCTGCACCATTTTGAATTCCCATCAGCAATGTATGAGGGTTCCAATTTATTCATATCCTCACCAACACTTTTTACCGTCTGTCTTTTTCATTATAGCCATCCTAGCGAGTATGAAGGGGTACTTCATTGTTTTTGATTTGCACTTCCCTAATAACTAATAATGTTGAACATCTTTTCATGTGTTTATTGACTATTTGAGTATTTTCTTTGGAGAAATGTCTATTCAAATCATTAGCCCTTTTAAAATTAGATTGTCCTATTGTTGAGTTGTAAGTGTTCTTTATATGTTCTGGACACAGGTCTCTTGTCAGATATGAGAGTTACATATATTTTCTCCTATTCCGTGAGTTATCTTTTGACTTTCTTGATGGTGTCCTTTGATGCACAAAAGTTTTTAATTTGAGGAAAGTCCAATTTGTCAATTTTTTGTCGTTTGAGTATTTTACATCATAGCCCAAGAAAGCACTCCCTGACCCAAGGTCACCAAGGTTTCTTCCTGCTTTTTCTTCTAGGAATTGTATGGTTTTAGCTCTTTTTTTTTTTTTTAAGAGCTTAGAAAGTGTATTCCTTTTGTTCTTTTCCTTTGAAATAACACACGCAGGCGGGAGATGGGACACGGTGGAGCGGGGGGTGGGGAGGGCGGTGAGGGGAGGTGGAAGCCATGGGGGGGTCCTCCAGCCCCCCCAAACAACCCAGTTCCTCTTTTGCAGTTCTTTAATGGGGTTCCCCAAGGACTTGGGAGGAGTAAAGGGAGGGGTCCCCCAATGATGCTAAGCTCAGAATCCAACTATAAAGTGCAGAATGTACAGGGGAGTCGGGGGGGCTGGGGGGCTTGGGTTATCTGCGGGGGAGGAATGTCTGATGCTCTCTGGTAGAAAAATAGACCTGGAGTGAGTCCGGGGGATTTGGTTTGTTTGTTTTGCATAATTGGATGCTGGGCTCCAGGGAAGAGCTGTGTAGACTTGCTTCTGGCTGGGGTGTGTTTAGGGGAGTCCCCTTAATGTGCCCCCGGCTTCAGGCTGCCCCCTTGCCAGCCCCACAAAAAGCGTGACTGGAGGTTATCATCAGCCTGAAGGTGGGAAGGGAATGGAAGATACCACAGAGCATTGTGGGGGGAGGGGCAGTTTGCCCATAGGGCCAGAGGCGTGTCCACACTGGGCAGGTGAAGGGGTGTCCAGCCTCTGTCTAGGGCATGGGAGGGGCATCTCCTTCCCCAGCTGCCGGCTTCTAGCTGCGTCAGGACTTTGGACAAGTCCCACGGGTTTTCTGGAAGCAGGAGGCCAGGACCTAGGCTTCCTTCCCACAGGCTCCTTGGGCCCTGGGCTCTAGGGTGCATCTGGGGCAGGGGCACGGGGGACCCAGGATGCTGTGATTGGCCTATTGGGATCTATCTAGACTTGGAGTCTGAGGCATTCAGGATCCAGTGCCTGGGAGGATTCCGATCAGAATCCAGGGGTTAAGGGGCTGGGATCCAGTGCTTGGAAGGGTGGGGGTCTACCTCCTATGGGTGAGGTTTCAGCATCCAGTGCCTGCGGTGGAAGGATCTGGGGTCCAACAGCCACAGTCGCCAGGACCCACTCACTCCTCTGTTGGGCTCTCATATTGTGATTTTAGGAGCCAGGGTCCGGCTGGTCAGGGCTTGGGAATCCGAGATCCGGTGGTTGGGGTTTGAGGGTGTAGTGGTTGAAATGTAGGGAATCCAGTAGTCAAAGCAGAGGGATCCAGGACTCAGTGTCAAGGTAAAGGAATTCAGGAATCCAGTGGTTGGGGTGAGGGGAGCTGGGATCCAGTGGCTGGGGCCCCGGGATCTAGGCATTGCATTGTCAGGATCCGGTGGCTGAGGCTTCTTGATATCCAGAATCCAGTGGCCGAGCTTAGAGATCCAGGGCTGGAGGAAGCATGAGGATCTGGGATCCGCCAGTGGTTTTGGGGATCTAGGACCCAGTGCTGGATCTGGGGCCTGAGTGTTTAGGCATGGTGATGGGTACTCACGGTGATGGGTACTCCTGTGGTTGGGTTATCAGGATCCATTAGTTGGGTTGTGGGGGATCCCGTGGTTAAGTCACGGAGGTCCAGGACCCCGCATGTGGGGGGCCAGTCGTTGTGATGTGGGGGTGCAGGACCCAGTGAATAAAGTGTGGGGATCCTGTGATTTGGTGTGCGGGGGCCCTGGGGTCCATTGGCTGGGCCATCAGTCTCCAGTGGCCAAGGTGTGGGGGATGTCATGATTGGGGTGAGGGAACTGGGGTGGGTCAGGCTCTGGGTCCCTCACCTGGACGTGACCCCCAGGGCCTGCTTCATGTTCTCGTAGACCACATAGGAGATGCTCACAGCCGGGATAACTTTCATGAAGTTGGGGGCAATGCCCCGGTAGAGGCCCCACACGCCCTCCTGGGACAGGATGTGACGGAGCAGACCCAACATGGAGAGCTGGGGGGCGCCCTCGATGGAGGCTTGGGCCTGCATGCGGGTCCGGACCAGGGCCAGGGGGTAACTGGCTATCTGGCCACAGGTGCTGGAGATGGTGCCGCAGGCCAGGAGCACGAGGATGCCTGGGTTGGCCGAGTCGCGGCTGTACTGCTGGAGCCACCGGTTCTTCAGGGTCTCATAGACGGCCAGGTCGATGCCCGCGTAGGGGATGATGCCCAGCACGTTGGGCAGGTAGCCTCGGTAGAAGGCGCGGGGCCCCTCCCGCTCCAGGATCTGCCACGCACAGTCCAGCAGCCCCTTGTACTGGCCGGTCTGGCGCAGGGTCAACCGCGTCTTCAGCACCTCCATGGGGTAAATGATGGTTTGGGCCGTGGCACCAGCTAGGGAGCCAGCCACAAAGCGCTCCTGCACGTGCAGGGTCTCCTGCTGCCCCCGAATGGCCCGTTTGATCTGCTCATAGGCCATGAACTTGATAGCCGACTCAGGTGCAATCTTGAGCACGTTAATCCCATTGCCACGCCACAGGGAGCGCATGCCCCCCTCTCGGATCATGCTCTTTAGGCCTCCCAGGATGTTTAGCTTGTTGGTCTTGGATGCATGGACCTGCATGAACACCTTGAGGCGGTCCAGAGGGGCTGTGCCCGTCGGCGACACAGCACCTGCCACTGCGCCCGCCACCAGCTGCTTCCACCACATGCCAGTTAGCTTCTCCTGCTCCGAAAACTCATCAGGGACAGTCAGGCATTCACCAATGTCCAAGACCGTAGAATGCTTCCAGAAATAGACTACATCCTCCACATTCTCCAGTGAATGCAACAGGAAGTGGTCACGCCATTCCTGCCAGTCTATGGTCATCGTGCCGTCACGGTCCATGCTGTGCAGAATTTTCTCTGCTTGCTCCAGTGAGATGGAAATGCCTAGAGCTCGGAAACTCTGCTGGATCTCAGACACATCGATATGACCATCCTGATTCCGGTCCAGACTGTGGAACAGAAGCAGCAGGCGCTGTTCCCGCTCCTGCAGGTAGCGGCTAAACTCCTCCAGGTCGAGCCCACCACCTGGGTCAGCGTCGCCCTCGGAGGAGATGCCCTGGCTGTTGGGTGTCGCGGTCCGGGTCGCCCCCGGCCAGCCGGGCCAGTCCCTGGCGCAACTCGCGCACGTCCACGCGGCCATCCTTGTTACTGTCCAGCTCCTCGAAGAGGCGACCCCAGCGCTGCCGCCGCTCCGCGTCGCCCGGGCCCCCCCGCATGGCGCCCGCCCGGGGGGGAGGGGAGGCCCGGCGGCGGCGGCCTCGGTGGGGGCTTCGCGGCTCCCCCTACCCCCCGGGGCCCCGCGGGGCCAGCTCCGCGGCCACCGCCACCGCAGCCTCGGCGCTGCCCGCCTGGCTCCGGCACTCGGTTTTAGCTCTTATATTTAGATCAATGATCCGTTTGGAGTTCATTTTTGTGTATGGTGTGAGGCAGAGGTCCACATTTCATTTTTCTGCATATGGGCGTCTGGTTGTCCCAGTACCTTTTGTTGAAAAGAGTATTTTTACCCCTTTTGAATTGTCTTGGAAACCCTTGTCAAAGGTCAACTGACCATAAATCTTAAATGTAAAGGTTAATTTTCTGGATTCTCAGTTCTACTCCATTGATCTGTAGGTCTGTCACTATGCCGGACCATACTGTCTTGATTACTATAGCTATGTCATAACTTTTGAAATCAGGAAATGGGAGTCCTCTAACTTTTTCTTTTGAAGACTGTTTTGACTATTCTAAGTCCCTTGCATTTCCCTGTGAATTTTAGGATCAGCTTGTCAATTCCTGCAGAAAAACAGCTGGGATTTTTATAGGGATTATATTAAATCTATATATCCATTTAGGAAGTATTAAAAAAAAAAGGAAGTATTGCCTTTGGGACACCTGGGTGGCTCAGTAGTTGAGCATCTGCCTTCAGCTCAGGGCGTGATCCTGGAGTTCTGTGATCAAGTCCCACATCGGGCTCCCTGCATGCAGCCTGCTTCTAACCTCTGCCTGTGACTCTACCTCTCTCTGTGTGTCTCTCCTGAATAAATAAATAAATTTTTTTTTATTTTTTAAAATTTATTTATGATAGTCATGCACACACACAGAGAGAAGAGGCAGAGACATAGGCAGAGGGAGAAGCAGGCTCCATGCACTGGGAGCCTGACGTGGGACTCGATCCCAGGTCTCCAGGATCGCGCCCTGAGCCAAAGGCAGGCGCCAAACTGCTGTGCCACCCAGGGATCCCATAAATAAACATTTTTAAAAAGGGAAGTATTGCCTTTGACAATATTAAGCCTTTCAATCCATGAACATGATCTAAATAATTTTTTTCAGAAGTGTTTTTGTAGTTTTTAGTGTACACATCTTGCACTTCTTTTGTTAAATTTATTCCTAGGTGTTTTATTCTTTTTGCTACTATTATAAATGGAATTATTTTCCTAATTTCACTTCCAGAGTGTTCATTGCTAGTTCATAAAAATATATTTGATTTTTGTTTCTTGATCTTAGGTCCTGTCACATTGCTAAACTTATTAGTTCAAATAGTTTTTTAGTAGATTCTTTAGGGTTTTCTATATATAAGATCATGTCATCTGCAAATACAGTTTTACTTTTCTTAATCTGGATACCTTTTCTTTTTCTTGATTAATTGCCCTGACTAGATCTATCTAGTACAGTGATGCCTAGAAGTGATAAGAGTGCACATTCTTATCTTGCTTCTGATCTTAGAAGGTATTGAGTCTTTCTCCATTAAGTGTGATGTTAGTTGTAGGTGTTATATAGATATCCTTTATCAAGTTGAGGAAGTTTCCTTCACCTCCTAGTTTTCTGTTGTCTTTTTGCTATGAATGGATGTTGGGTTTTTTAAAATACTTTTTCTGTGTCTATTGAGATGATCATCTGTTATTTATACTTTATTAATATAGTATATTACATTGGTTAGTTTTCATATGACAAACCAATGTTGCATTCCTTAAATAAATCACCCTTGGTCGTGTTACATAATACTTTTTAAAAAAGATTTTATTTATTTATTCATGAAAGACAGAGAGAGAAAGAGAGAAAGAGAGACAGGCAGTGGGAGAAGCAGGCTCCATGCAGGGAGCCTGATGTGGGACTTGATCCCGGAACTCCGGGATCACGCCCTGGGCCAAAGGCAGGCGCTAAACTGCTGCACCACCTGGGCATCCCCTACATGATACTTTCTATGCACTGCTGGACTTCGTTTGCTAGTATTTTGTTGAGGATTTTTACATCTACATTCATATAGTATATAGGTCTATAGTTTTCTTGTGATGTCTTTGGTTTTAGTATCAGGGTAATACTGGCTGCATAGAATGAGTTGAGAAGTGTTTCTTCCTCTATTTTTGGTAGAGTTTGTGAAGAATTAATATATGCTTTGTTTGTCATTTGTCTTTTCTGTTCCTTTGTTCTTCAGTTCCTTTCTTCTTTTGTGTTAAGTATTTTTTACCTTAACTTTTAAATTTTCTTGTTAATTATATTTTTTTAGATTTTTAATGGTTGCCCTGGGAATTACAATTAAGATCTTAACTGGATATTTGGGCAGCCCCGGTGGCTCAGCGGTTTAGTGCCGCCTTCAGCCCAGGGTGTGATCCTGGAGACCTGGGATCAAGTCCTACGTCAGGCTTCCTGCATGGAGCCTGCTTCTCATTCTGCCTGTGTCTCTGCCTCTCTCTCTATCTCTGTGTCCCTCATAAATAAATAAGTAAAATCTTAAAAAAAAAAAGATCTTAACTGGAAACAATCTATTTCAAATTAATTCTGATTTCAAAAGTAACTTTGTTCTAATATTCCTCTGTTCCCTCTTTCCTTCTTTGTAGTGTTATTATCATATGAATTCCTTCTTACCTTATAAGCCCATCAACACAGTTTTATTATTATTGCTTTATACAGTTGTATTTTAAAACAGATAGGAAAATAAGAGTTAAAAACAAAAATACTTTCTTTCATAATACCTATTTCAAGTTACCATTTAGTGTCCCTTAATTTAAGCCTAAAAGTAGTGTTTCTTGTAGGATAAGTCTGCTAGCAACAAATTATTTCAGTTTTTGTTTATCTTTTATGTTTGAAGAACCAGTTTGGCTAGATACAGAGATTCTGAATTGATAGTCTTTTTCTGTAAATATTTTGAAGATGCCATCACACTATCTTCTGATCTCCATGGTTTCTGATGAGAAGTCAGCTGTTAATCTTATTGAGGGTCCCCTATATGTGATACGTCATTTTTCTCTTGCTGTAGTCAAGATTTTCTTTTTGTCTTTGCTTTCATCAGTTGCACTATGATGTGTCTAGTTGTGGATCTCTTTGAGCGTATTCTACTTGCATTTACTTCTTACGTGTACAGATTAATATTTTTGTTTTTTTTTAATTTTTTTTATTTATGATAGTCACACAGAGAGAGAGAGAGAGAGGCAGAGACATAGGCAGAGGGAGAAGCAGGCTCCATGCACCGGGAGCCCGATGTGGGATTCGATCCCGGGTCTCCAGGATCGCGCCCTGGGCCAAAGGCAGGCGCCAAACCACTGCGCCACCCAGGGATCCCAATATTTTTGTTTTTTTTAAAATATTTTATTTATTCATGAAAGACACAGAGAGGCAGAGACACAGGCAGAGGGAGAAACAGCCTCCCTGCAGGGAGTCCAATGTGGAACTCAATCCCAGGACCCCGGGATGATGACCTGAGCCAAAGGCAGATGCTCAACCACTGAGCCACCTAGGTGCCCCTAGATTAATGTTTTTCATCAATTTGGCAATGTTTTGGCCCTTTCTGTTCCTCTTGCTCTTTTGGTACTCCCATTATGCATATGTTGGTTATACTTTTTTTTAAAGATTTTATTTATTTATTCAAGAAACAGAGAGAGAGGCAGAGACACAGGCAGAGGGAGAAGCAGGCTCCATGCTGGAAGCCTGACGTGGGACTCAATCCTGAGTCTCCAGGATCATGCCCCGGGCTGAAGGCAGCGCTAAACTGCTGAGCCACCCAGGCTGCTCAGTTATTATACTTTCCAACCCTAGATTTTCTATTTGATTCTTTTTGTGATTTCTGTGTCTTCATTGATATTCTCTCTTTGGTGAGACATTGTTCTCAAACTTTTCCTTAATTCTTATAGATATATTTTCTTTTATTTCTTTGAAAATATAGTAATAATTTAAAGTCTTTGTCTATTAAGTTCCAAACATGGACTCCCTCAGGGAAAAGTTCTTTTGGCTGCTTTTTTTATGTGTACGTGTAACATATTTTGCTATTTCTTTGCATATCTCATCATTTTTTGTCAAAAACTGAGCATTTTAAAAAAGCTTTTATTTGTTTAGGTAATCTTTACACGCAACATGGGGCTTGAACACATGACCCCGAGATCAAGAGTCGCTTGCTCTTCCAACTGAGCCAGCCAGGTGCCCCCAAAACTGGGCATTTTAGATACTCTATTCTAACAACTCTGGTATAAACCTCTTCTACCCTCAAGGTTTGTTTTTCTGGGAATATGTGAATGTGTGTGTATGTATGTGTGGTTATCCTTGTTATTTTCCTTATTGCTGTTTAGTTGTTCAGTTACTTTTCTCAACTAATTCAGTGGATTCTATATTCCTTGCACTACGTGGTCTGAGTTCTCTGCTAGCTTATTTTTTAAAACTTCTTGTTTTTATTTTTAAGCCTGGATTGCTAGGAGGTCACACCTGTGTAAGTATACTTTGGTGGTCAGCCAGTGATTGGTTGGATTTCCTTTAAATGTCTTGTCCACGGGGATCCCGGGATGGCTCAGTGGTTTGGCACCTGCCTTTGGTCCAGGGCGTGATCCTGAAGACGAGATCGAGTCCCATGTCAGGCTCCCAGCATGGAGCCTGCTTCTCCCTTTGCCTGTGTTTCTGCCTGCCTCTCTCTCTCTCTCTCTCTCTCTCTCTGTCTTTCATGAATGAATACATAAATTTTAAAAATCTTTAAAAAAATGTCTTGTCCACATGTCTTCCACCCTTTGCCAAGGGGATCTGTGCAAGAAAGCATGCCTTCAAACTTTAGCCAGTTTATTTTTTTTAATTTTTATTTACTTATGATAGTCACAGAGAGAGATAGAGGCAGAGACACAGGCAGAGGGAGAAGCAGGCTCCATGCACCGGGAGCCTGACGTGGGATGCGATCCCGGATCTCCAGGATCGTGCCCTAGGCCAAAGGCAGGCGCCAAACCGCTGCGCCACCCAGGGATCCCACTTTAGCCAGTTTAAAAGGCAGCCTTAACTTTCATACTCTTACAGTCAGCCAGAAGTGAGTGACTTGGGGCCTTTCCTTTTCCAGCTCTTTTTTGGGCATGTGCATAGCTTTGAATATGTGCACAGCCCTTTAGATACCTGGGAATGTATCAGAGCTTTTTTTTTTTTTTTATGATAGTCAGAGAGAGAGAGAGAGAGAGAGAGAGAGAGAGAGGCAGAGACACCGGCAGAGGGAGAAGCAGGCTCCATGCACTGGGAGCCCGACGTGGGATTCCATCCCGGGTCTCCAGGATCGCGCCCTGGGCCAAAGGCAGGCGCCAAACCGCTGCGCCACCCAGGGATCCCTGTATCAGAGCTTTTCAAAGTTTCTTATGGTTGTCTCATTCTCTGGGATTTCCTTTTAAATTCCTAGCCAAAGAGACACCTGGGTGGCTCCGTGGTTGATGATCTACCTTTGGCTCTGGTCATGATCCTGGAGTCCCCGGATTGAGTCCCACCCACATCGGACTTCCTGCATGGAGCCTGCTTCTCCCTCTGCCTGTGTCTCTGCCTATCTCTGTGTGTCTCTCATGAATAAATAAATAAAATCTTTTAAAAAAAATTCCTGGCCAAAGCAGTCAGGCCTCTCTGCTGTCTGCAATATAGTCAGCCTTTGCCTACTATAAACTACTGAGCTAGAGAGGGAAGGAGGATGGAATTAGCTACAAGTTAAAATATCACAGAACCCATTGTCATACCAAGATTCTGTAGTTTCTCTTAGATGATTTCCAAGTCATTCTGTGTCTTTCATTAATTGCAGGTTTTGAGATCGTTGATTTTACTTGGTTTGCCCATATTTTTATTGTGTTAAAGGGAAAGCCAGTTCACCAAAGCTCTTATTCTGTTATTCCATCAATATCCTATTGCTGCCATCTTTAAAAACATTTAAAACCGTATTCATCATACATCCCCATGCAACTAACTTTCCCTATTCCCCTAACAGCAAAACTCTCCAAAAGAGCTGTCATTCCTCACTTCCTCCTACTCTTCTATTCTCTGTTCATGAAAAATATATTAGATATATAATAAAAAATTATATACATGAGTTATAAAGAAATAATATGACGAAAATTGAAGAAGTCACAACCCCACCCAAAAGCAACATTAATGATAGTGTCTATCCCTATGTCATTTTCTGTCTAGTTTCCCCTATCCCCCACCATAAAGTCCCATTCTCTTAAGTCTTATGTTTAACGTCCCCTTGCTCTTTTTGATACATTTTTTTCATATTTGTGGAAATGTTTAATGAATACATTATTTATTTGGCTTTGTAAAATAGCATCATATTGTATGCACTCTTCTGTGACTTCTTTCACTCGTTATTGTTTCAAAGATTCACCTGTGTTTTTGCGTGTCACTCTAGCTTATTCATTCTCAGTGCTGTATAATATTTCATTGGGTGACCATAAAACAAATTATTCATCTGTTTATCTGATGATAGACATTTGGATTGTTTCCAGCTTTTTGCTCTTAGGAAGAGTGCTACTATGAATATTCTTGTGCGTTGTCTCCTACATGTCTCCTACTACATACACATGCACACCCATCTTTCTAATGTATACACTTAGGAATAGAATTAAGTTAGTAGCAATGTAAACATTCAGCTTGACAGTATTATGCCAAAATGTATTCCTATCTGAAGACTGCCAATTTATATACCTTTCAGCAATTTATAAGAGATCCCATTGGTCCACACCCTAATTACTACTTGATATTGTCCCACTTTTTAATTTCTGTCATTATAGTGAGTGTAAAATGAGATCTCGATGTGGACTTAATTAGCATTTTTCCAATCACTAATGTGGTTGAAGATTTTTTCATGTTTATTGGCCATTCATGTTTCTTATTTTGTGAAGTGACTGCTAATGTCTTTTGCCTATTTTTAAAATTGGGATTTTTATCATTTTTATTGGTTTGTAGGAGTCGATCATTTGGATACTCATCATTTGCCAATTAAATGTGTTGAATATCTTTTCTCAGTTTGTGGCTTTTTTTTTCCTTTATGGTGTCTTTGCATGAGCAGAAATTCCTATTTTTAGTTGAGTTGAAAAATTCAATCTTTTCTGTATAGCCAGCACACTTTTTTGTGTTGTCCTACCTAACCTATGATCATAAAGACATTCTTTATTTTCTTCAAATAAAAGTTTAAAAGCATTTTTTCCCTATTTAAGTCCTTAATCCAAATGGAATTGATTTTTGTGTGGTATAAAGATATAAGGTAGGGAGCCAGTTTCTTTTTTTTTTAAGATTTCATTTCATTTGGAAAGCCTGGGTGGCTCAGCAGTTGAGCATCTGCCTTTGGCTTAGGGCATGATCCTGGAATTTCAGGATCAAGCCCCACATCGGGCTCTCTGCATGGAGCCTGCTTCTCCCTCTGCCTATGTCTCTGCCTCTCTCTCTCTGTGTCTCGATGAATGAATGAATGAATGAATGAATGAATAAATAAATAAATAAATAAATAAATAAATAAATAAATAAAATCTTAAAAAAAATAAAAAATAAATAAAAAATTTAAAAGATTTTATTTTATTTATTTGAGAGAGAGAGAGAACACGAGCAGGGGGGCGGGGTAGAGGGAGAGGTAGAGGTAGACTCCCCACTGAGCAGGGAGCCTGACAAGGGGCCTGATCCCAGGATCCCAAGATCATGACCTGGGTTGAAGGCAGACACTTAACCAAATGAGTCACCTAGGTGCCCCAAGGGAGCCAGTTTCATTACTTTCCACACTGATAACCTAATGATCTGAAGTGCCATCTCTGTCATACACCAAAGTCCCATATCTATATTGTTCCATTTCTGAGATCTCTGCTATTGGCCAACTTTTTGTTTCCTGAACCAGTATCACACTATCTTAATTACACTACCTTAATTACTTTGGTTTCATAAAGGATCTCGACATTTAGTACAGCAAAGTCTTCCCATCTTATTCTTCTTCAGGAATATCATATGTTCCTGGCCCTTTGTTATTCCAAACGCATTTTACAATCATCTTGTCATGTCCTACAAGAATATTGGAATTGCAATGAATCTAGATCAGTTTGAAGAGAATTGATATGTTTATGATGCTGAGTCTTCCTAGCTATGAACATGATATACCTTTCATTTTAAATAAATTCTTGAATGTCTCTTGGTATAGTTTTCTAATTCTCTACATAAGGACTTGCATATCTTGTGTTAGGCTTATTCCCTGGTATCTATGGTTTTGTTGTTACTATAAAGGAGATCTTGTTACTTAACATGTTTTATCTCATTTGCAGGTGTATTAGAAATGAAGTTGATTTTTATATTAATATTACAACCATTCACCTTGCTAACCTTTAACTTTTTAATCAAACTTTTTATTTTTAACTAATTTTACAGCAGAAAAGTAAGTAAAGAGATAGTACAGAGAGCTCCTGTGTATTCCTCACCATGGTATATTTGTCAAAACTAAGAAAGCCATATTGGTATATTATGATTAACTAAACTTCAGACTTTATATGGATTTATCAGTTTTCCCACTAATGTCTTTTTTTCTGTTCTAGGATCCAGTTCAAAACACCACATTGCATTTAGTTGTCACCTCTGTTGTCCTCTGGTCTATGACAGTTTCTTAGTCTTTCCATGCTTTTCATGCCCTTGACAGTTTTGAAGCGTACTGTAGAATGCCCCTCAGTTTGGAGTCTGAAGTTTTCCTCATAATTAGACTGGGGTTGTTTTTGGAAAGAATACCATAGAGTTGAAGTGGCCTTTTCATCACATTATATCAGAGGTATGTGATATCCCTATGACATCACCAATGTTGGCCTTAATCACCGGTTAAAGCAGTGTTCACCAAGTTTCTCCGCTGTGAAGTTGTTATTTTTCCCTTTATATTTTCTGTTCTTTAGAAGAATCTAGCCTACCTTCAAGGAGAGGGAGAGGATTTAAGCCCCACCTCTGAAAGGGGGTGCATTTACATGTAGTATTTGGAATTCTTCTGTAAAAACTATTTATTCCTTCTCATTTGTTTATTTACCTTCCCATTTGCTTTTGTACCCAGTTGCCTGTTCGTATCCGTATGAACGCTTGCATATTTATTTAAGAATTTAACTTATAAGTCCAATCCTTTGTCATTTGTCTTGTTGCTCAAATTGTTCTAACTTTGGCCACTGGGGGCTCTTTCAAGGTTGGCTACAGTGTCCCTTTGACATGTTTCCATCTTTTGTTTTTTAGCACTGTCTTCCTTGCTTTGGCACTACAAGATCCTCCCTACTCATCTTATTTTCCTGCTCCATCCCTAGAATTGACCATTTCTCGAGGAGCCCTTGTTTCTTCTGTCTGTATATTCTTTTGTGTTTTCTATGTTGACAACAATATCAGCTATAAATAATGACCATTTTGTTTTTTCCTTTCCATTCTTTATGCCCTTAATTTATTCTTCTTGTGCTACTGAGATGGACAGGACCATGATAATGAACAGTACAGTGTTCAAGAGAAAAGACAGTAGTGGTCATCCATCTCTTGTTGGGTATTTTCAAGGAAACACCACTAACTTTTTTCCCTATTAAGAATGATATTTGCTGTGGATTTCTCTGGGTTTTATCAGATTCAAGCAAGTGCCCACCTGTCACTATGCTAAGAAGTTTCTATTTTTGTTTTTAAATCACAAAAGGGTGTTGAATTTTTTTTTGTCAGTTACCTTTTCTATTTCTTAGGATGATCATGGGGTTCCCCCCCCAGGAATGTAATAATGTGGTAAATGATGTTTATGGATTTTCCTCCTGGAAGACTACTTTTGCATTTCTGGTGTAAACACAACCTGGTCATGATCTTTTCCTTTTTATAGAGTACCAGATTTAGTTTGTTAATATTTGTTTAGGGTTTTTGTATTTGTGTCAATGAGTAAAATCTGTCTTTAATTTTCCTTTCTCATGCTATCGTAATTTGCTTTTGGCCTCAAGTTCTGCTGGTATCATAGAATGAGTTAGTGTTCCCTTTTTTCAATATTCTGGAAGATGCTAAATGACTTTGGAATGGCTTGTTTGGTAGCATTCTCCTGTAAAACCATCTTGCCCTGGTGTTTTGCTTTTTAACATTGACTTAATATTAAACTTCTAAATAAAATCTTTCCAAAAATTTAAATGAGAAACTTGACATCTGCTTCCATAACATGCTTATTTTTATGTCAGGTTTTATGCTTGAAGTGACTACACACAAATCCCAATCAAGACTTTTTAATGATGTGTTCTTCAAATCCTTAACAGAGATTTGAATCCTCAACAAAAATCTTCCTTTGTACAATTAAGCAATAAAGTATTTAAAGCCAATTTTAAAACCTGTTAAAAAATGTTTAACAGTTGAAATGGTATCAGCCCTTTTTGTTTCACTGACCAAGTGTATTGTTAAAATTTCTTGAGACAGTGTTATTAGATTTCGAATCCAAGTGAACTCTTTCATCCTAATTATTTTGAAATAATGATGAAGCTCTTATTTGCAGAACATGCATCACTGTTAGAACCATCACCCTGCAGCTAGCTTGGACACCATTAAAAGGGCTCATCAGCTACAAACGGATAGAAGTGTCTGGTATTCGTGAAGACAGAGTTTCAGGGCTACCACCTGGAGCTACACCCTCCAGCAACCCCTGCTTGGCCTCCCTGCACCCAGCCCTGCACCAGCCAGTCACAACTTGGGCTGTGTGTGGTGTTTCTTGGCAACTGGGACACAGACTCCTCCAGCAGCTCCACAGCCCCTCTTGTCCTCAGTGATCAGAAGACTACAGAAGCTGGCTACTGAAGAGGCTGTCCAAGTGATAGAGCTCCTCCTTGACTCTGCTTAGCACATTTACCACAAAGCAGTAGCTGAGTGCTGGATGATACTCATTCGTGCTCACTACCTACGGGAACTGTAGAGGGGTTTGTCAGGCCTTGTCTCACAAAGGGCCACCCTGTAAAGATCTCCACAGGAGGCTGCCCATAGAGAGAATTGACCTGCCTAGGTTCTCCACTGCCTTACGTCCTACGTCCTACGTGGATGCCTCCAGGGCTGAGGGGATCCAATACCTTTTCACCTACCCGTGATCCACACATCGACTGGAAAATTCAGCCTCCTGTTTTTTGTTCTTGTGTTTGTTTTAGGCTAGGAAGAGTTTTACCTACTTCTTTAATTCCTTTAGTAGCCAGAGGGCTAGTCAGGATTTGTTTTTTCTTCTTGAGTCAATTTTGATAAGTTAGCAATTTCTAGGAATTGGTCCATTTTATCTGCACTTTCAGAGTTTTTGGCATAAAGGCCGCCCTTTTAAAGTCCTCTGCTGTGTGTAATCTGTAACTATGTCTCCTTTTTCATTGCTGATATTGGTTATTTGTGCCTTCTCACTTTTTTTCTTGATCAATCTCACCAGAGGGTTGTCCATTTTATTAGTCTTTTCAAAGAACCAACTTTTGGCCCTGTTACTCCTCTCTATTGTGTCTTTGTTTTCTATTTCTTTAATTTCTGCTCTCATCTTTTTTGACCTACTTCCGTCCACATTTTTTGGATTTATTCTGTTGTTCTTTTTCTAATTGCTTATGTTGGACATGGAGCTCATTATTTTTCAGCCTCTCTTGTTTCATGGTGTGTGCATTTAAGGATGTAGATTCCAGATACTACTTTTCTACACATTCAAACATGTCCCATTTCATTATTGTTCAGTTCCGAGTACTTCAGCATTTCCACCATGGTTACTTCTTTGGTGAGTTATATAGAGGTGTGTGTTTCTAAATTTCTAGATGTGTGGGCAATTTTTAATGTATCTCTCTGTGATTGAAATCTATCATAATTGAATTGTCTGAGTATGCAGTCTGTGTGGTAGCGACTCTAAAATTTATGAGACTTGTATTGTGGCTAAGTACATGATAAATATTTTTGAATGTTTCCTATGTGCTTTATAAGATGTGTGTTCTCTAATTGTTGAACACAGAGTTCCACCTATGTTTAGTATCAAGTTTGTTAATTGTATTATTCAAATTTTCTACACTGATTTTTTGGTTGTGCTATGCCAATAATTGTAATAGGTGTGCTAATTTTCAACTATGGTGGTGGATTTGTCTGTTTCTCCTTAGAGTTCTTTTTAACAATTTTTATATATTTTGAGAATATTTTATTAGGAATATTCAAATGAAGAATTGTTATACGTTCCTGGTAAATATGTAATGACCCTCTCTATTCTCAATAACACATTTTTGAAGTCTATCTAATCTTACAACACAAGCTTTTCTTCTTATTTGGATTTGTGTGATGAAGAATTTTCCATCCTTTCATTTTTCAACATTCTCATACCCTTATCCTTGAATATCTCTTAAAAATGACATATAGCTGGACCCTTTTAAAAAAATCTAATCTGATGATCCCTTTTAATGGGTGAGTTTAGTCTGTTTACATTTTCTATGATATATTTGGGCTAGTTTCTGCCATCATACTTTTTTTATTTCTATTTCCTACCACCACCTTTTCTATGCTTCATTTTTCTTTTTCTGGCCTGTTTTTTAGTTTGGAGTTTTGTTTATTTGCTTTCTTATTCACTTTTTTCCTCTGTACTGTTTGAAATTTATTTACGCATTCTTTTTTGAAAAAATTCTTTCTGTGGTTATCCTTGAACTTTTACCATGCATGCATAACTTACAAGGTCTAAAGGAAATTGTATTTTAACCTCCCTCTTGAAGAATGCAGGAAACTTCATCTCTGATCATTCCTCTCTTTGCCACATGCTATTGTCTTGAGTATGTTAGTTTGTTCCTTTTTTTCTAACCTCACAGATTCTGCATCATCATTAGTATTATTTTATATAGACAGTATTTTTTTTGGATTTACATGCATACATTCTTGCATCTCAGACTATCATTCTGGGATCATTTTCTTTTATCATAAATACAATGTTTAGATGTTCTTTTAGAACAGGTCTCTTGGTGTTAAATTCTCACAGTTGTTGTGATATGCAAATGTATTTATTTTATCCTCATTCTTAAAAGCCAATTTGTTATAGGTATTTAGAAGTCTGCTGTCTAATGGCTATTTTTGGTAGGTGTTTTTATTTTCTTATACTTAAGCTACTTTTAAGAAATTATCTCTCTCTCAGAGGGGGATCTGCAGGGGGTATGCAGTTTCATTCTAACATGTTTAAGCATGTATTTCTTTTTTATTCTACTTTAAAAATGTGCTTCATGCTTTTGAATTCATGTTTTTCATAATTTCTAGAAAATTCTCAGCCATTATCTTTTCAAATATTGCCTTTCTTCCATCCTTCCTATATTTTCTTTCTCAGAATCCAGTTAGTCATATTTTGAGCCTCATTGTATCTTCCATATCTCATAATGTCTTGTTGATATTATCTATTTCCTTGTCTTCCTACATTTCATTCTAAGCAATTTCTTCAGATATATCTTTCAGTTTACAGATTCTCTCTTCAGCTCTGTCAACTCTGTCTGCTTAATCTGACTACTGAGTTTTTTATTTCAGTAAGTATATTTTTCACGTCTACAAGCTGCATATTTTTCGCTTTCTATCTGCCTTGTCATCCTTCATACTCTCTTGTTGCTTGCTCATCTTTGTGGTTGCATCTTTCATTTAAAAAAAACATTTCATACTATTTTGTTCAACCAATAATCATTGTTTGCGTAAGTATGACATTATAATTATTGTTCATGTCTAAACCACACATTACACTCTAATTATAGATCCTTTGTTGTATGCCTTTTTGTTTTCCTAGTAATCATCTTTTTTTATTTTGCTTAGTATTACTAATTCTTTGAAATTCCTTTTAAAATCTCTATCAGTTCATGTCTCTTTTCTGCTCGAAATTCTCCCTGGCTCCCAGCTCCCCCGGAATAAAAGTCAAAGCCCTCATCATGGCCCAAAAGCCTGCACAGTCTGGTCCCCATGCTTTTTCTGACCTCCTATCCTGTTACTCTTCCCATTTCTCACTTTTTTCCAGCCACCCCAGCTTCCTTGATATTCCTCAAACATGTCAGGTGCCCTCCCCCTTCAGAGCTTTTGTACTTGCTGTTCTCACTGCCTGCAACACTCTTTCTTTCCAGATAATCTCATGAGTTTCCCACCCACTTCCCGTATGCTCAAATGTCACCTCCCTGGAGAAGCATTCCCTGACCAAACTAGTCCCATTCACCAGTGTTTTCTAACCCCATTATCCTACTTGATGTCTTATGTTTTTGTACGAAGTGATATCACTCCCTGATATATTTTGTATTTATTTATTGTGATTGGTGTTTGTTGTTTCCCAGTAGACTGTAAGCTCCACAAAGCAGGGACTTTGTTTTGTTCACAACTGTATCCCCAGTGCCAAGAAGAACAGTGCATAGTAATATTTAGTAGACATTCAATAAATATTTATGGAATAGAATGAATTAATTAACTAATTAAATCATTAATGTGGATGATTGGGAAATGCATTGAGAATGAGGCTAGACATGAAGGCCTTTCATACCATGCTAAGGAGCATGGATGTCATTGTTTGGAAGGGTGAGGCTTGTGAAGAAGCAGTAAGGATAGCTCCTGGGTTCTTTGGAGAAGCAAGCTCCTGGTTGGTAGGGTGGTGACAAAGACCCATGTTCTCTATGACTGGCTCTCTGCCCTGAGGGCCCTGAAGGTGGACCCCTTTCTCAAACAGCCCTCAAACCACTGCACTGTCATGCCTGCCTATTACTTGGTGAAAACCAAAACCCCAGCTCTCACTGAGCCGTCTGATCCCCCCTCCCTGCTCTGTGAGGAACTGTTTCTTGGTCCCAGGTCAAGCCAATCACCCCCATTAGACTTTTTCTGTTACTGGGCTGGAAGTGGTGGTGGTACAGAGGCTGGTACAAAGCCTGGAACATAGTAAGTACTGTTATAATGCTGGACAACATGGGGAGCTAAGTTTCAGCTCCAAAACTCCTTTTCTTCCATTGTCAAGGTTGCAATAGGTTGTGAGGTTTCAGTCCTGACTTTTCCCCTAAACTCGTTGGTCCTTGGACCAATGTGGCTCCAGTGTATCTACTTGCCCATGACTGTTGGGATACTAATTCTGTTGTCTAATATGTAATATACTCCCTTAGTTTTGTTTGGTCACCCACTGATTTCATCAGAATGCTATCAGTATACACAAGGCCCTGTAGCATGCCACTGGAGATTTCCCTCTCCAGGCCAACATGAATTCATTAGTCACTACCAATGTAACCATCCAACTAGTTATAAGTCTAATTGAGCAAAATCAACTGACCACCTACTACATGTCAGGTCTCCTGCTCTACACTGAGGACCCAGAAATGAACAGGATATGTCCCCAGACACAGAACCATAATTCAGTGTGGCCAGTGCAGTAATAGTGGGTACAATAGACGTGAGAGTCTCTGAGGAATATAGGACCCAGGTCAGGGGACCAGGGAAGATTTCTTAGAAGGGATGGCATATGAACTGAGCTTTAAAGAGATGAGTAATAATCTACTGGATGACTAACAAGAGGAGAGGAGGGCAGTCCAGGCAAATGGTACAGCATGGGCAAAGGCTCAAAGATAGGAAGCAACATGATATGCACTAACCTGCCTAACTACACTTACTGTTCACCTGTCCATGAGATCATCTAAGATACTCTAACACTAAAACCCGGATATGAGGAGTTTGTGGCCCTCCTGACATACTGTGTTCAAACTCTTCAGAAAAGTAATGTAAAGTTGGTTAGACATGACTTCCCATGAGCTTGTCCATACTAGTTTCCAATGTCCCTGGCTTCCATATCTAGACCATACTGCTGATGTGACCTGCTTCCTTTAGACCTCCCTGGATTTGGAGTCATTCTTACTCTCCTGGAGATTAGGGTCTCCCTCAGCTCTATGGGTAGAGAGATCTCTGTGGAGAGTTTTTCTCACTCCTGACACTAACTGTGATGTAGAGACCCTCATCTCTCAAGGAGTGAAGAGGGCCTGCCTATCTTGACTTCAAACATTGAGATTCATCTCCACTTGGGTTTCATTCACATCTTGTAACAATCTAGGACAAGTGGGCTGTGGAGTCTGGCAAGCCCAGTTTCCAAGCCAGGAACCCCCACGTCTTGATTGTGTGACCTTACACTTATCCTCTCAAGTATCAGTTTTCTCATCAGTAAAATGAGTTTAATGCCTTGGACAGTTTTTTTTTTTTAAAGTAGGCTCCATGTCCAACAGGGAGCCCAACACGGGCCTTGAACTCATAACCCTGATATCAAAACCTGACCTGAGATAGAGTCAGATGCTTAACCAACTGAGCCACCCAGGTGCCCCTACCTTGGACAGTTTTTGTGGCTGTTAGAACATATGTCAAGTACCTGGCACATGGCCACCATTTATTGAATGTCTACTACAGTCAACAGTAAAGGAAAAACAGCATAGTGGTGGAGAACGTGAGCCATAGATCCAGATCAACCTCTATTTGGATTGCTGCTCGACTACTTAGTAGCATTGTGACCTTGGTCAAGTTTTCTAACCTCATTTAGCCTTACTTTTTACATTTTCAAAAGGAGGTTAGTGCCTCTACTTCAGAGTTGCCATGTGTATATATTATTATAGCAGTGTATAATATGTTTTCACAGGCTCCAGGCCCCTCCCCAGCCTGTCCTCTTCAGAGACCCCCTCCCCAGGAAACCTGTCCCCTTCTCAGCTACCCCTCTCCCTAGGGCTGACAAAGAGGACTGAGCTTCTCCCTCAGAGTCACGGGGACACTTTGTTAATGGGACTCTCTAATGATAAACTGGTCTTGCATTTCTGGAATTAGACCCAACACTGTCATGTTTGAGTAAATCTTTTTTATTTTATTTATTTATTTATTTATTTATTTATTTATTTATTTATTTATTTATTTATTTTACTCACCCTGGATTTGGTTTGCTAATAAATTGTTTAGGATTTTCGCATCTTTGGTCACTTACTGTATTTGTCTGGTTAAGGGTAGAGTGGGCTCATCCAATAAATAAATGAACTTTCCTGGAAATTGGTCCAATTCATCTAAGTTATAACATTAATTGTATTCTCTTATTTTTTTTTATTTCTGCCATATCTTTTACATTGTTCACATTACTTATTTGTGCCTTTTCTCTTTTTCCTTGATTGGTCCTTCCAAAGATTTTTTAGTGGTTTGTCTTAAAATTTTACCATATGTATTTAATCTAAAATCAGTTAAACAGTATTGTAATCTCCCACCCAAACAATACAAGGACGTCATGAAACACTGTCTCCCAATTTACATGTTATTGTTGTTCACTATTTTAGTGCTTTCTTTCCTAAGGAAGCTATTAACATACTGAAAGAATAGACGTTAATAATATTATTTTATGCACACAGTGCTTGTTTACATTTGAATACTTGTTTACTATTTTATTTGCTCAGCTTCCTTTTTATACCTTAGTCTTCCTTTTTTGGGATGATTTTCCATCTTCTTGAAATATATAATTTAGAAGATCCTTTAGTGCAAATCTCTTCACAGTAAACTGTCTCAAACTGTATTTATCTGTAAATGTGTAAATGCCTTTATTTTTTTATTCTTCTTGAAAGATAGGTTTGCTGAGTACTCAATTCTAAATTATATTTTTCCCTCTAAACCCTAAGAAGGTATTATGACATTGTCTTCTGATTTCCATTATTGCTGTTGAGAAGTCTGCTGTTCTCTGATTGATCTTTTTTTTTTTTTTGTAGGTGTCCTTTTTCTCTGGATGCTTTGAAGATCCTTCTTTGATTATTGCTTGATGCTAAAAGCTTTTTGTTGTCATTCTCTATATGTTCCTTTATTTATGAATGGAAAAAGTTCCCCCATTGCTTTTCTAGGAAATTATTAAAATAGATAATGGTTATTGACTTCTATACATTTAACTTATAAGCCACCTCATGAGTATATTCATTTTAATGCATTTTTCTCATCAGAACCTTTTGGGCTTCCTGGGCATAAAATAATATCAGCAACAAATAGGTTTTTTAATCTCTGCTTTTCTAGTGTTATACCAGTCACCTCATTTTTTTGCCCTACTATTCCTTTATAAGCTTCCAAGACAAGGTTGAATATTATGGTAGTATCAGGTAGTCCTGTTTTGTTCCTGATAATTTTGATCATCTGATAAATGTTCCGGTGAATATTTGTTGAGAGGCCATGTTCTAGGGCCTGAGAATACCGAGGGGATGAACCTTTCTTTTTAGAGCTTCCTGATCTTGCTTCATGAATGCAGTATTTTTTCATGTCACTCTGAGGACATTAAATCCTCAGTCTTCAGTCCAAGTCTTTGTTTCCAAATATGTATATTTGGGTGTCAGCAGCAGGGGGAAACTCACTGATGTCAGATTTGACCTGAGGCACCAGAGATCCCAAAGACACGATATATTCTGAAGTCTTAGAGTTTGTATAAATAGTGGGGGTGGGAAGGGGCCCCTCTCCTAGTGTGCAAGTACAGAACAGTGCCATACTTCTGTCACTCGAGACCTTAGTAGTGCAGTGGATTCTGGCGCAGACTGCCTGGAATCAAATTCCAGATCTGTCATTTCATAGGGGGGGCAGGGGACTTCTTTTTTGTAGTTTCACCTGTAAAAATGAGGGTAATAACAGTACTTATTTCGTAGGGGGGTTGAGGGTATTAAATGAGTTAATTTAGAATATTGTCTGACACACAGTGAGTCCAAGTCCAGCTCTCTATGTGTTTGCTATTATTACCATCATTACTTTTGCGCTTGAAGGGAGTAGAATTTCTTTTTTCTTTTTTAAAGATTTTATTATTTATTCATGAGAGTCACACAGAGAGAGAGGCAGAGACATAGGCAGAAGAAGAAGCAGGCTCCATGCAGGGAGCCCGATGTGGAACTCAATCCTGGGACTCCAGGATCACACCCTGAGCCGAAGGCAGACACTTAACCGCTGAGCCACCCCAGGCATCCCGAAGTAGAATTTCTTTAGTGCAATGAGAAAAGCAGAGAGTGTATCCTGTCCTGTGTGTTCTCCCAGTGTCTTGGAGACAAAGGTCATTCACAAAAACCACAAAGTCAGGAATTTGAAGCAGTGTTTTGGGCACCTGAGGGTGTGGGATATCAAATTCATTAGGTAGAATGGGATAGGATTCCTCAGTGGGAAGACAGGAAGTAGTGTATTTAAGGGTGGACCCCTCTTGAGAAGATGACCTATATTGGCTGTTTCCTTAGTGCAGAGCAATACCAAGTGGGGGAACAGTAACAGTGAGGCATTATTTCAGGGCAAGGGATTTCTTAAGCATTTAATAATGCTTTTCTTTTCAGAACAAACCTGTCAGGTACTGAGAGGCTTACCTGCATCTGTTGAGGGGCAAGGCTGCTGCCAGGATTTGATTCATGCTTCCAGAGGTAGGACATGCCAATCAGAAATGCTTTCAGTCTCTGTCTTAAATTTTCTGGGACCCTCTCTGAGTTTGGGAAAAGTCTCAGACTTAGTAACCATCCCAGACACGATCTGGAGGATTTGGACGGGACGAGGGGTTCATACTGAAGATAAGTACTTGGTGGTGAGGCAAATTTGAAGAAACAGTATCAAAAGTGAAAGTTCAAGAGATGCAAAAAAATGGGGTTTTTTTTGAGAGAGAGAGAAAGAACGAGCGAGAGAGAATCTCGAGCAGGATCCACACCCAGCCTGACATGGGGTCTGATCCCACGACCCTAAGATCATGACCTGAACTGAAATCAAGAGTCAGATGCTCGGGACCCCTGGGTGGCTCAGCGGTTTAGCACCTGCATTCAGCCCAGGGCGTGATCCTGGAGACCTGGGATCGAGTCCCACATCAGGCTCCCTGCATAGGGCCTGCTTCTCCCTCTGCCTGTATCTCTGCCTCTCTCTCTATGTGTCTGTCATGAATAAATAAACAAAATCTTTAAAAAAAAAAAAAGAGTCAGATGCTCAACTGACGGGGCCACTTAGGTACCTCAAGAGATGCAAAAATTTTAATTAACACTTTATCAAATCAAATTGAACATTATATACTACATGTTGGCAAATCGAACTTCATTTACAATTTTTAATTGAACAGTATAGGGCAGTCTGGGTGGCTCAGGAGTTTAGTGCCTGCCTTCAGCCCAGGGCATGATCCTGGAGTCCCGGGATTGAGTCCCTTGTCGGGCTCCCTGCATGGAGCCTGGTTCTCCCTCTGCCTGTGTCCCTGTCCCTCTCTCTCTGTGTCTCTCATGAATAAATAAATAAAATCTTTTTTAAAAATTGAACAGTATATTAATAAGATAGGATATCATGACCAAGTGGGGTTTATCTCAGGAATACAGGGTGGGTTTAACATTGGAAAATCAGTGCAATTCACCATGTCAATAAACCAAGACAAGAAAAACCCATATGATCATTGCAATAATGCAGAAAAGCATTTGACAAATCCCAATATCCATTTCTGATTAAAAAAGAAAAGAACCACTTGGCCAACTAAGACTGAAAAGGAGCTTCTTCCACCTGATACAGGGCATCTAAAAAACCCCACAGCTAACATCATATTTAGTAATGAAAGACTGAATGTTTTTTCCCCCAAGATCAAAAATAACACAGGGGTGTCCATTCTCACTACTTCTAGTCAACATTGTACTGGAGCTTCTCACCAGTGCAATGAGGCAAGCAAAAGAAATAAAAGGCACCCAGATTGAAATGGAGGAAGTAAAACTGTATTTAAAGATGAAATGATCATCTGTGTAGAAAATCCAATTGTATCTACCAAATAGCAACAAAAAGCCCTTCTAGAACTAATAAATGAATCCAGCAAGCTGCAAGATACAAGATCAATATACATAAAACAATTATTATACCAAATGTATATAGCAATGAACAACTAGACATAAGGATTTTTAAAATTCCAGATTTTTAAAATTCCAGTTCCAGTTTAAAATTCATATCTAAAAATGTGAATTAGGAATAAATTTGACAAAATCTGTGAAAGACATGTACACCTGTATTGCTAAGAGAAAGAACAAAGAACAAAATGAATGGAAAGGAATACCTTGTTCACTCATTGGAAAACTCAGTATTGCTAACATGTCGATTCCTTCTAACAGCTCTACAGATTCAACATAATACCTATAAAAATCTCAGCAGGCTTTTTTTTTTTTTCAGAATTTGACAAGCTGATCCTAAAATTTGTATGAAAATACAAGGGCACCACACAGAAGCCTTGGTTAGGATCCAGCCTTCCCATGGGATCAGGATAATGAAAGGAGCCCACATAGAGAGGGAAAACACTGGAGGGGCCTCCACAAACAGGTCTATAAAGGATATGAACAAGCAGTTTCCTGAAATTAAAATCCAAAAAAAAAGCTAATAGGCAGAAGAAAAGATGCTCAAATGCATTAGTTATCAGAGAAATACAAGACAAAACTACAATGAGATTTCACTTAAGGTCTCATAGGTCCCTCAACATTTTAAAAAGTTGAATCGTGCCAAATCCTGTGGTGGGAATGCAGGGGCATAGGGACCCCCCATGCACTTGTAGAAACTTTGGCAGTCATCCCATTGCTGAATGTGGCGGTACACAGTCAAATTCATTACCCCCGTGGACTCTGAAGAAATTCTCACACAGATCCATAAAGGGTAATGCAGGAGAATGTTCATTACGGTGTGGTTTGCAATGGTAGGGAGTTGGAGGCATTCTGGGTGCCCATCACAGGGAAGTGCACAGGGAAATAGTGAAGAATGCACTCTATAGCCTTTCAGCAGTTAGATCAGTGAGTTAGATATACACAGAGCAATACTGATGATCTCCAGCACATAGCACTGGGCAGAAAGAACTAAACCATATAACAAAATAGTGCCTGTCTGGCTCAGTTGGAGGACTATGCAACTCTTGATCTCAGGGTATAGTGAGTCTGAGCTCCATGTTGGGTGTAGAGGTTGCTTTAAAAAAATCTTTAAAACAACAAAACAAAACAAAAAACCCAACCACTATTCACATAAGTTAAAAATGCATGCACATACATACCAAATACACATCTTACAAGAACTCACCTAAGTAAAAAGATGTAGGTTAAACACATTCAAAGAGATGTCTATGTGGCAGGGTTTGGAGAGGAATGGGAGTGTGGATAATAGAGAATAAATAAAAACGAGAAAGAGAAAGTAAAAAGAAGTCGTATATTCCTTTTTGTCTTCAGTCACCCACTCCCACAGCATTTATCCTTTAGTACTGCCCTCCTATAAGGAGAAGACAGCCCCACCTGTTCTCTATTAGCCTGAAGACAGAATGTCCAGGTGAGTCTTTGTGAGAGTATTTGTGCTTGGCTAATTTGAAAACATGCTGCCAAAGCTGTTGCACACCCTCCCTCCAAGAGCTGTAGCCGCCTGACCAGGTGTGTACATGCATTCCGCCCCACAGAAGTTATCTGCTGTCATCAACTATTGGTGGGGGCAGTCAAAAGGAAGATTTGAAGTAGAGAAGTCATGGAACAGAATGGAGAGCCCAGAAGTAAACCCACACTTATATGCTCAATTAATCTACAACAAAAGCGTCGCCTGGGTAGCTCAGTGGTTGAGCGTCTGCCTTCAGTCATGACCCTGGGGTCCTGAGATCAAGTCCCACATTGGGCTCCCCACAGGGAACCTGCTTCTCCCTCTGCCTATGTCTCTGCCTCTCTGTGTCCCTCATGAATAAATAAATGAAATCTTTTTAAAAAAAGATAATAATCTACAACAAAGGAGGTGATGATATAGAATATACAATAGGGAAAAACAGTCTCTTCAATAAATGATGCTGGGCTGCTGGGGATTTACCCCAAAGATACAGATGCAGTGCAGTGAAACGGCAGGACACCTGCACCCCGATGTTTATAGCAGCAATGTCCACAATAGCCAACTGTGGAAGGGGCCTCGGTGTCCATTGAAAGATGAATGGATAAAGAAGATGTGGTTTATGTATACAATGGAACATTACTCAGCCATTAGAAATGACAAATACCCACCATTTGCTTCGATGTGGAGGGACCTGGAGGGTATTATGCTGAGTGAAATAAGTCAATCGGAAAAGGACAAACATTATATGGTCTCATTCATTTGGGGAATATAAAAATTAGTGAAACAGAATAAAGGGAAAGGAGAGAAAATGAGTGAAAATATCAGTGAGGATGACAGAACATGAGAGACTCCTAACTCTGGGAAATGAATAAGGGGTAGTGGAAGGGGAGGTGGGTGGGGGTTGGGGTGACTGGGTGATGGGCACCGAGGGGGGGCACTTGGCGGGATGAGTACTGGGTATTATGCTATATGTTGGCAAATTGAACTCCAATAAAAAATTTTAAAAAATAAAATAAATGGTGCTGGGTAGTCTGGGCAGTTATATGCAGAAGAATAAAATTGGACCACTTTCTTATACCATATGCAAAAATAAAATGGATTGAAGACCTAAATGTGAGCCCCCAAGCCATAAAACTTCTAGAAGAAAACCTAGGCAGTAATCTGTTTGATATTAGCCATTTTAACATTTTTCTAGGTATGTCTCCTAGGCAAGGAAAACAAAAGCGAAAATAAACTACTGGGACTACACCAGAATAAAAAGCTTTTGCACAGCAAAGGAAACCATCAACAAAATGACAAGGAAACCTACTAAATGGGAAAAGATATTTATTTGCCAAAGATATATCTAATAAGAGGTTGTATTCAAAATATATAAAGAACTTATACAACTCAGCAACCACAAAACAAAACAAAACAAAACCAATCTGATTAAAAAATAAGCAGAAGACTTGAATAGATGTTTTTCCAAAGAAGACATCCAAATGGCCAAAAGACACATGAAAGGATGCTCAACATCACTTATCATCAGGGAAATGCAAATCAAAACTACAATGAGATGATAACCTTAAACCTGTCAGAATGGCTAGAATCTTTTGATTCTATCTTTTTATTTTTTTTTATTTTTTTTATTATAAATTAATTTTTATTGGTGTTCAATTTACCAACATACAGAATAACACCCAGTGCTCATCCCGTCAAGTGTCCCCCTCCGTGCCCGTCACCCATTCACCCCCACCCCCCGCCCTCCTCCCCTTCCACCACCCCTAGTTCATTTCCCAGAGTTAGAAGTCTTTATGTTCTGTGTCCCTTTCTGATATCTCCCACACATTTCTTCTCCCTTCCCTTATATTCCCCTTCACTATTATTCATATTCCCCAAATGAGTGAGAACATACACTGTTTGTCCTTCTCCGATTGACTTACTTCACTCAGCATAATACCCTCCAGTTCCATCCACGTTGAAGCAAATGGTGGGTATTTGTTGTTTCTAATGGCTGAGTAATATTCCATTGTATACATAAACCACATCTTCTTTATCCATTCATCTTTCGATGGGCACCGAGGCTCCTTCCACAGTTTGGCTATTGTGGACATGGCTGCTAGAAACATCGGGGTGCAGGTGCCCCGCGTTTCATTGCATCTGAATCTTCGGGGTAAATCCCTAACAGTGCAATTGCTGGGTCGTAGGGCAGGTCTATTTTTAATTCTTTGAGGAACCTCCACACAGTTTTCCAGAGTGGCTGCACCAGTTCACATTCCCACCAACAGTGTAAGAGGGTTCCCTTTTCTCCGCATCCTCTCCAACATTTGTTGTTTCCTGCCTTATTAATTTTCCCCATTCTCACTGGTGTGAGGTGGTATCTCATTGTGGTTTTGATTTGTATTTCCCTGATGGCAAGTGATGCAGAGCATTTTCTCATGTGCATGTTGGCCATGTCTATGTCTTCCTCTGTGAGATTTCTCTTCATGTCTTTTGCCCATTTCATGATTGGATTGTTTGTTTCTTTGGTGTTGAGTTTAATAAGTTCTTTATAGATTTTGGAAACTAGCCCTTTATCTGATATGTTATTTGCAAATATCTTCTCCCATTCTGTAGGTTGTCTTTGAGTTTTGTTGACTGTATCCTTTGCTGTGCAAAAGCTTCTTATCTTGATGAAGTCCCAATAGTTCATTTTTGCTTTTGTTTCTTTTGTTTTCGTGGATGTATCTTGCAAGAAGTTACTGTGGCCAAGTTCAAAAAGGGTGTTGCCTGTGTTCTCCTCTAGGATTTTGATGGAGTCTTGTCTCACATTTAAATCTTTCATCCATTTTGAGTTTATCTTTGTGTATGGTGCAAGAGAGTGGTCTAGTTTCATTCTTCTGCATGTGGATGACCAATTTTCCCAGCACCATTTATTGAAGAGACTGTCTTTCTTCCAGTGGATCGTCTTTCCTCCTTTGTCGAATATTAGTTGACCATAAAGTTCAGGGTCCATTTCTGGATTCTCTATTCTGTTCCATTGGTCTATGTGTCTGTTTTTGTGCCAGTACCACACTGTCTTGATGACCACAGCTTTGTAGTACAACCTGAAATCTGGCATTGTGATGCCCCCAGCTATGGTTTTCTTTTTTAAAATTCCCCTGGCTATTCGGGGTCTTTTCTGATTCCACACAAATCTTAAAATAATTTGTTCTAAGTCTCTGAAAAAAGTCCATGGTATTTTGATAGGGATTGCATTGAACGTGTAAATTGCCCTGGGTAGCATTGACATTTTCACAATATTAATTCTGCCAATCCATGAGCATGGAATATTTTTCCATCTCTTTGTGTCTTCCTCAATTTCTTTCAGAAGTGTTCTATAGTTTTTAGGGTATAGATCCTTTACCTCTTTGGTTAGGTTTATTCCTAGGTATCTTATGCTTTTGGGTGCAATTGTAAATGGGATTGACTCCTTAATTTCTCTTTCTTCAGTCTCATTGTTAGTGTATAGGAATGCCATTGATTTCTGGGCATTGATTTTGTATCCTGCCACGCTACCAAATTGCTGTATGAGTTCTAGCAATCTTGGGGTGGAGGCTTTTGGGTTTTCTATGTAGAGTATCATGTCATCGGCGAAGAGGGAGAGTTTGACTTCTTCTTTGCCAATTTGAATGCCTTTAATGTCTTTTTGTTGTCTGATTGCTGAGGCTAGGACTTCCAATACTATGTTGAATAGCAGTGGTGAGAGTGGACATCCCTGTCTGGTTCCTGATCTTAGGGGAAAGGCTCCCAGTGCTTCCCCATTGAGAATGATATTTGCTGTGGGCTTTTCGTAGATGGCTTTTAAGATATCGAGGAAAGTTCCCTCTATCCCTACACTCTGAAGAGTTTTGATCAGGAATGGATGCTGTATTTTGTCAAATGCTTTCTCTGCATCTAATGAGAGGATCATATGGTTCTTGGTTTTTCTCTTGCTGATATGATGAATCACATTGATTGTTTTACGAGTGTTGAACCAGCCTTGCATCCCGGGATAAATCCTACTTGGTCATGGTGAATAATTTTCTTAATGTGTTGTTGGATCCTATTGGCTAGTATCTTGTTGAGAATTTTTGCATCCATGTTCATCAGGGATATTGGTCTGTAATTCTCCTTTTTGGTGGGGTCTTTGTCTGGTTTTGGAATTAAGGTGATGCTGGCCTCATAGAATGAGTTTGGAAGTACTCCATCTCTTTCTATCTTTCCAAACAGCTTTAGTAGAATAGGTATGATTTCTTCTTTAAACGTTTGATAGAATTCCCCTGGGAAGCCATCTGGCCCTGGACTCTTGTGTCTTGGGAGGTTTTTGATGACTGCTTCAATTTCCTCCCTGGTTATTGGCCTGTTCAGGTTTTCTATTTCTTCCTGCTCCAGTTTTGGTAGTTTGTGGCTTTCCAGGAATGCGTCCATTTCTTCTAGATTGCCTAATTTATTGGCGTAGAGCTGTTCATAATATGTTTTTAAAATCGTTTGTATTTCCTTGGTGTTGGTAGTGATCTCTCCTTTCTCATTCATGATTTTATTAATTTGAGTCTTCTCTCTCTTCTTTTTAATAAGGTTGGCTAATGGTTTATCTATCTTATTAATTCTTTCAAAGAACCAACTCCTGGTTCTATTGATCTGTTCCACAGTTCTTCTGGTCTCAATTTCGTTGAGTTCTGCTCGAATTTTAATTAACTCTCTTCTTCTGCTGGGCGTCGGGTCGATTTGCTGCTTCTTCTCTAGCTCCTTTATGTGTAAGGTTAGCTTTTGTATTTGAGTTCTTTCCAGTTTTTGAATGGATGCTTGTATTGCGATGTATTTCCCCCTCAGGACTGCTTTTGCTGCATCCCAAAGATTTTGAACAGTTGTATCTTCATTCTCATTAGTTTCCATGAATCTTTTTAATTCTTCCTTAATTTCCTGGTTGACCCTTTTATCTTTTAGCAGGATGGTCCTTAACCTCCACGTGTTTGAGGTCCTTCCAAACTTCTTCTTGTGATTGAGTTCTAATTTCAAGGCGTTATGGTCTGAGAATATGCAGGGGACGATCCCAATCTTTTGGTATCGGTTCAGACCCGATTTGTGACCCAGTATGTGGTCTATTCTGGAAAAAGTTCCATGTGCACTTGAGAAGAATGTGTATTCAGTTGAGTTTGGATGTAAAGTTCTGTAGATATCTGTGAAATCTATCTGGTCCAGTGTATCATTTAAAGCTCTCGTTTCTTTGGAGATGTTGTGTTTAGAAGACCTATCAAGGGTAGAGAGAGCTAGATTGAAGTCACCAAGTATAAGTGTATTATTATCTAAGTATTTCTTTACTTTGGTTAATAATTCGTTTAAGTATTTGGCAGCTCCCACATTCGGGGCATATATATTGAGGATTGTTAAGTCCTCTTGTTGGATAGATCCTTTAAGTATGATATAGTGTCCCTCTTCGTCTCTCACTACTGTCTTCGGAGTGAATTTTAGTTTATCTGATATAAGGATGGCTACCCCTGCTTTCTTTTGAGAACCATTTGAATGGTAAATGGTTCTCCAACCTTTTATTTTCAGGTTGTAGGTGTCCTTCTGTCTAAAATGAGTCTCTTGTAGACAGCAAATAGATGGGTCCTGCTTTTTTATCCAGTCTGAAACCCTGCGCCTTTTGATGGGGTCATTAAGCCCGTTCACGTTCAGAGTTACTATTGACAGATATGAGTTTAGTGTCATCATGATATCTATTTAGTCCTTGTTTTTGTGGATTGTTCCACTGAACTTCTTCTTAAAGGGGAATTTTAAGAGTCCCCCTTAAAATTTCTTGCAGAGCTGGTTTGGAGGTCACATATTCTTTCAGTTCCTGCCTGTCTTGGAAGCTCTTTATCTCTCCTTCCATTTTGAATGAGAGCCTTGCTGGATAAAGTATTCTTGGTTGCATGTTCTTCTCATTTAGGACCCTGAATATATCCTGCCAGCCCTTTCTGGCCTGCCACGTCTCTGTGGAGAGGTCTGCTGTTACCCTAATATTCCTCCCCATGAAAGTCAGGGACTTCTTGTCTCTTGCTGCTTTAAGGATCTTCTCTTTATCTTTGGAATTTGCAAGCTTCACTATTAGATGTCGAGGTGTTGAACGGTTTTTATTGATTTTAGGGGGGGATCTCTCTATTTCCTGGATCTGAATGCCTGTTTCCCTTCCCAGATTGGGAAAGTTTTCAGCTAGGATTTGTTCAAATACATATTCTGGCCCTCTGTCCCTTTCGGCGCCCTCGGGAACCCCAATTAAACGTAGGTTTTTCTTCCTTAGACTGTCATTTATTTGCCTTAATCTGTCTTCATGGTCCTTTAATTGTTTGTCTCTTTTTTCCTCAGTTTCCCTCTTTGCCATTAACTTGTCTTCTATGTCACTCACTCGTTCTTCCACCTCGTTAACCCTCGTCGTTAGGACTTCTAGTTTGGATTGCATCTCATTCAGTTGATTTTTAATTTCTGCCTGATTGGATCTAAATTCTGCAGTCATGAAGTCTCGTGAGTCCTTAATGCTTTTTTCTAGAGCCACCAGTAGCTGTATAATAGTGCTTCTGAATTGGCTTTCTGACATTGAATTGTAATCCAGATTTTGTAGCTCTGTGGGAGAGAGGGCTGTTTCTGATTCTTTCTTTTGAGGTGAGGTTTTCCTTCTAGTCATTTTGCTCAGTGCGGAGTGGCCAAAAACAAGTTGTATTGGGAAAAGGAGAGAAAGAGAGAGAAGGAAAGAAAAGAGAAAAAGAAAAAAAGAAAAAGGAAAGAAGAGAAGAAAAAGGGAAAGAAAAAGAAAGAAAGGTGAAAAAAAAGGGGGTGGGGGAAGCAATCAGAAATCAAAAAGAAAAGAAAAAAGAAAAGAAAAAAAAAACACGGGGGAGTATTTCTGTAGACTTTAAGTCCCTTGACTTCCCCTGGAACTGGTCCGTCCAGCTGGTCTTCTGGGGGAGGGGCCTGCTGCGCTGATTTTCAGGTTTAGCACTTGGGGGAGCTGCTCTGTCCCTGCCTGCTGCAGGGCTCAGCGGGGGTTGTTTACCCCGTGAGGTCTCAGGAGGAACAGTTGCAGTTGCTATGGCAACTCTGGAAGCCTGGATTCAGCCTCCGCAGGAACTATGGGGCTCGGGGCTCTCGGCTTTCCATCTGCAGGGCCTGGAGGCTCCGGGGCGGGGCCGCTGATCTGCTCAGTTCGGGGCAGGAGCGTCCTTGCTGTCCTGGGCCCTCCTGGCCTCTGCCTGTCCCGGGGGGAGGCCGGATCCTGGGCTGTGTCCCGGCGCCCTGTGCTCCGGGGCCTGCGTTGTTGGATTTGCGCTCCCGCCCCGCAGCTCCCTCCCTGGAGCCGCTCCCGAGCCCCTGAGCCCCTCCGAGCTGCTCCGGTGCGTGCTGCAGCCCTTAGGGAGCTCGGAGCACTCTCCTGCGCTCGCAGGTGTCTGTTAGTGTCCCAGGGAGCCCGAGGGCATCCCCGCCCTCCTGGGTCCTGCTCCAACTCCCTGCGAGCCCCTTTCCGCCCGTCCGGGAAGGTTGGTGCAGCTCCTGCTCCTCCGGGACGGGGCTCTCCTGTCCTGGGGACACTCGCCCCGGCCTCAGCCCGGCTCCTCCGGGGCCCCTCCCCCTCGGAGGCCTTTTGTTTCTTTATTTCTTTTTCCCCGTCTTCCTACCTTGATAGAAGCGTGAACTCCTCTCGCTGTAGCATTCCAGCTGGTCTCTCTTTAAATCTCAGGCCGAATTCGTAGATTTTCAGGATGGTTTGAAGGTTATCTAGGTAATTTGTTGGGGACAGGTGATTTGGGGACCCTGCTCTTCCGCCATCTTGCCCCTCCTCTCCTGATTCTATCTTTTTAGATAAGAAGTGTTGATGAAGTTTTGGAGAAAAAGGAACCATCATGTACTGTTGGTGGGAATGCAAATTGCTGTGTCTACTGTGGAAAAGAGTATGGAAGTTCCTCAAAAAATTAAAAATTGGGATGCTTGAGTGGCTCAATCAGTTGAGTATCCAACTCTTGATTTTGCCACAAGTCATAATCTCAGGGTTGTGAGATGAGCCCCATGTCAGGCTCCACTCTCAGTGTGGAGTCTGCTTGAGGTTCTTTTTCTCCCTCTGTCTCCCCCCCCCAAATAAATAAGTAAATCTAAAAAAATTAAAGGGGTGCCTGCATGGCACAGTTGGTTGTCTGAGTCTTGGTTTTGGCTCAGGTCATGATCTCAGGGTCATGGGAACAAGCCCTGCTTCAGTTCCATGCTCAGCTTGGAGTCTACTTGAGATTCTCTCTCCCTCTGCCCCTCCTGCTTGCTCTCTCCCTCTCTCTCCAAAATAAATTAATAATTAAAAGAAATAAAAATAGAAGTGCCATATGATCTACTAACTCCACTACTGGGTTATTTACCTAAGGAAAATAAAAACACTAACTCAAAAAAATACATGCATCCCTATATTTATTGTAACATTATTTACAATAGTCAAGATATGGAATCAACCAAAGTAATTAATAGATGAATGGATAAAGAAGTGAGATATATATATGTATATATATATGATGTATATATGTATATATGTATATATATGATGTGTGTGTATATATATCTATATGTATAAAGGAATATCACTCAGCCATATAAAAGAATGAGATCTTGCCATTTGTAACAACATGGATGGACCTAGAGGACATAATACTAAGTGAAATAAGTTGGACAGAAAGACAAATACCATATGGTTTCACTCATATATGGAATTTAAGAGATGAAATAAAGAAAAAGACAAAAAACAGACAAATTCATAGAACAGGTGGTTATTAGAGGGGAAGTGGGGAGGGGGATGTGTGAAATGGGTGAAGGTTTGGGAAGTACAGACTTCTAGTTACAAAAGAAGTTACAGGGATGATCAAAGTACAGCATAGGGAACATAGTCAATAAGATTGTGAAAATGATGTTTGGTAACAGATGATGACTACACCTATCATGATGAGCACTGAGAAATGCATAGAATTATTGAATCGTTATGTTATACACCTGAAACTAATATAACCCTGTATGTTAATTATATGTTAATTTAGAAAGTAGAGAATTCAGGGGTGCCTGGGTGGCTCATTGGGTTAAGTGTCTGACTCTTGGTTTCAGCTCAGGGCATGATCTCAGGGTCATGAAATCAAGCCCCATAACCCCTACTGGGCTCAGTGTGGAGTCTGCTTCCTCTCTCTGTCTCCTTCTGATCCTCCTCCTGCTAGCATACTCTCTCTCTCTAAATAAATAGATCTTTTTTTAAAAAAGTAAGAATTCAGAGGGGCCCATTCCCCATCTATATTGTTTGCAGATAACTAACTATAGCGCACTATAGCCCACTGGTGACCTAACTGGTAAGCTATGTGTCTATTTCCCTGGACTCACTCATGACCTTACCCACTGACTTTCCCAGAAGTGTCTTTTTGTAAACTCTTGTAAAGCCGAAGCCAGACTATGACCAAGAGACTGTTCAGCCTTTGCACTTTTGGGCATCTTCACCTAATAATAACTTCAGTAATCAGCAGGTGTGTGCTTGCCACTCACGTTTTCAAAACGAAACAATACATTGTTGAGGAACACATACATGGGAGATAAAATTTTCAAGAAAAGCAAGAGAGGGGCACCTGGGTGGCTCAGTGGTTGAGTGTCTGCTTTTGGCTCAGGTCGTGATCCTGGGGTCCTAGAATCGAGTCCCACATCAGGCAGGGAGCCTGCTTCTCCTTCTGCCTATGTCTCTGCCTCTCTCTGTGTCTCTCATGAATAAATAAATTAAATATATTTTTAAAAACCAGTACTGAAATACTATGATATAAAGTCAAAACATCTTAGGTTACATGATAAGGGGATAAAAGAGGGCAAAAAAAGAGATATAGATAGATGATAGAGGATGAACAGTACACACACACACAAATACATTCATCTTAAAATAAAGGAGAAAATAGTCATGACAATTATAGTCCTCCTTTCTGTAAATAGTAACATGGTCATAGTTATATTTATAGCCCCCTTCTTCCATTCCCACTTTATATTTCCTTTGCCTTTAACAAGCACCTCAACTGGTTGTGGTTATTTGCTGGTGGATAATTTAAACCTTCATTCGTGAAGGGCCTGAGCCATTAGTAGTCCTGCCTGGATCAAGTTGTAGTTTTCACTAACTTATTCACAGGGCATGGTAACTCTAAGAGATGCCCTAAGGGATAATCCATATACCGACATACTATGCCTTACAACCATTGTGGGGTAGCAGTCCAATTTCCCCTTGGTAGTCAGGATCAATGACACAGCCAGCACAGTAACTTCCCTTCTTTTTTTTTTAAATATTTTTTTTAATTTTTATTTATTTATGATAGGCACACAGTGAGAGAGAGAGAGGCAGAGACACAGGCAGAGGGAGAAGCAGGCTCCATGCACCGGGAGCCCGACGTGGGATTCGATCCCGGGTCTCCAGGATCGCGCCCTGGGCCAAAGGCAGGCGCCAAACCACTGCGCCACCCAGGGATCCCCCCCCTTTTTTTTTAAAGACTTTACTTATTCATGAGAGACACACACACACACACAGAGAGGCAGAGACACAGGCAGAGGAAGGCAGGCTCCATAGGGGAGCCTGACGTGGGACTCAATCCTAGGACTCCCGGATCATGTCCTGAGCCGAAGGCAGATGCTCAACCACTGAGCCACCCAGGCATCACAGTAACTTCCTTTTTTGCCTATTGATTCAGAGGTATGGGGAGCCCAAAATGGCTAGGTGACAGACTTAACTTCCAGTTTAATGGAATCATTGTTGTGTCTCTCAGGGGAAGTATTCCTGCCTTTGGAACTAAGGCCTCTAGGCCAGCAGAGAATAAGGTCGCAGGAACAGGAAGCAAATATTTTGATTGCAGGTCACTAGGTGTACTAGTGAGTGAGTGGTACCACTCTCTTTACGGCCCTTGATTCCTGGACCCATGAATTTTGGCTATGGGAGAAATAGCACCACATGCTGATGCTAATTCAGAGCACATACAGCCAACTTTGCTTCAGCCCTGCAGCTAGTGCCACCTAACTGGCCGTGTAACTGAGCCTTCAAAAGGCCATTCCATTGTTCCATGAAGCCAGATGCCTTAGGATGGTAGGGAACATGATAAGAACAGATAATTCCATGAGTGTGAGTGAGCCCATTGCTGAACTTTTTGTGAGTTCTTTGATCAGGTAAATGCTGTGTAGAATACCATGATAGTGAATTAGGTATTCTGTAAGTCCACTGGTGGTGGTTTTAGCAGAAGCATTAAGTACAGGGAAGGCAATCCTGTATTCAGAGTAAGTTTCTATTGTAGTAACAACAAAATCTTGCCCCTTTCATAATGGAAGGGGTCCAACATAATCAAACTGCCACCAGGTTGCTGCCTGATCACCCTGAGGAATGGTGCCATAGCAGGGAATCAATATTGGTCTCTGCTACTTGCAAGTTGGGCACTCAGCAATGGCCATAGCCAGGTTGGCCTTGATGAAAAGAAATCCATGCTTCAGAGCCTGTGTACAACCTCCATCCTTGCCACTATGGCCATTTTGTTCATGAGCCCATTGGGTGACAGGGGTACTTGGTGAAGGAAACTGATATTGACAGAATTGGTCATCTTATCTGCTTGATTATTAACAATCTCCTCTGCCAAGGTCACCCTTTGGTGAGCATTTATATGAAACACAAATATCTTCACATTTTTTGCCCATTCAGAGAGGTCTAGCCACATATTTCTTCCCAAAATGTCCTTGTCACCAATTTTCCTTTTTTTAATAATAAATTTATTTTTCATTGGTGTTCAATTTGCCAACATACAGAATAACATACAGTGCTCATCCAGTCAAGTGTCCCCCTCAGTGCCCGTCACCCATTCACCCCCACCCCTCGCCTTCCTCCCCTTCCACCACCCCTAGTTCGTTTCCCAGAGTTAGGAGTTTTCATGTTCTGTCTCCCTTTCTGATATTTCCTACCCATTTCTTCTCCCTTCCCTTCTATTCCCTTTCACTATTATTTATATTCCCCAAATAAATAAGAACATATAATGTTTGTCCTTCTCTGATTGACTTATTTCACTCAGCATAATACCCTCCAGTTCCATCCACATCGAAGCAAAACGTGGGTATTTGTCGTTTCTAATGGCTGAGTAATATTCCATTGTATACATAAACCATATCTTCTTTATCCATTCATCTTTCGATGGACACTGAGGCTCCTTCCACAGTTTGGCTATTGTGGACATTGCTGATATAAACATCAGGGTGCAGGTGTCCCGGCATTTCATTGCATCTGTATTTTTGGGGTAAATTCCCAGCAGTGCAATTGCTGGGTCGTAGGGCAGGTCTATTTTTAACTCTTTGAGGAACCTCCACACAGTTTTCCAGAGTGGCTGCACCAGTTCACATTCCCACCAACAGTGTAAGAGGGTTCCCTTTTCTCCGCATCCTCTCCAACATTTGTGGTTTCCTGCCTTGTTAATTTTCCCCATCCTCACTGGTGTGAGGTGGTATCTCATTGTGGTTTTGATTTGTATTTCCCTGATGGCAAGTGATGCAGAGCATTTTCTCATGTGCATGTTGGCCATGTCTATGTCTTCCTCTGTGAGATTTCTCTTCATGTCTTTTGCCCATTTCATGATTGGATTGTTTGTTTCTTTGGTGTTGAGTTTAATAAGTTCTTTATAGGTCTTGGGAACTAGTCCTTTATCTGATATGTCATTTGCAAATATCTTCTCCCATTCTGTAGGTTGTCTTTTAGTTTTGTTGACTGTATCCTTTGCTGTGCAAAAGCTTCTTATCTTGATGAAGTCCCAATAGTTCATTTTTGCTTTTGTTTCTTTTGCTTTCATGGATGTATCTTGCGAGAAGTTACTGTGGCCAAGTTCAAAAAGGGTGTTGCCTGTGTTCTCCTCTAGGATTTTGAGAGAATCTTGTCTCACATTTAGATCTTTCATCCATTTTGAGTTTATCTTTGTGTATGGTGCAAGAGAGTGGTCTAGTTTCATTCTTCTGCATGTGGATGTCCAATTTTCCCAGCACCATTTATTGAAGAGACTTTCTTCCGTGGATAGTCTTTCCTCCTTTATCTAATATTAGTTGACCATAAAGTTGAGGGTGTCACCAATTTTCCAATCGTGTTTTTTCTAAGTCTCTTGACCATTCAGACAAACTATTGGCCACAGCCTATGGATTGATATATAAGTACACATCTGGGCATTTCTTCTTCCAATCAAAGTGAATGATGAGGAGCACTGCCCACTGGGAAGATTTGTCTTCACCACTGCCTTTGGGAATGTTCCAGGCTCTAGTGCTACAACTGCCCACTTTTGCATGGTGCTACATATTGTGGAGAACCATCTGTAAACCAGGCCCAAGTCTTCTCTTCCTCTGTCAATTGATCATAGGGAACTCCCTATGATTCCATAGGTGCAGACTTAGAGGATGATGGAATGATGCTGTGCACAACCAACTCTAGAGTGTAGTGGGTCAGATAATGCCCAGTTCATGATGCGCAGCTCAGATCACATGGTAACTTGGTGGCCCATGGTTAAACTTTCATTGTCTGCTAAGGCCCAGTAGCAGGTCAAGAGCTATTTCTCAAAAGGAAAGTAGTTATCCACAGAGGATGGCAGGACTTTGTTCCAAAATCCTAAGGGCCTGTACTGCAGTTCACTTATAGGACCTTGCCAAGTCTACAGCCATACCACCCTGAATGCACCAGATCTCGTCTGATCTCAGAAGCTAAGCAGAGTCAGGACTGGTTAGTACTTGGATGGGAGGAGCCTGCCAAAAGCTCCAAACAGCATATCTATCTGCCACTGACACTTCAAGTACCATTGGATCTACTGGATCATATGGCCCAAGTGACAGAGCAGCTTGCACGGAAGCCTGGATCAGCTGCAGAAACTTCTCTTGTTCTGAACCCTACTCCGGACTAGCAGCTTTTAAGGGCACTGGGTGAATGAGCCAGAGTAATGCACCCAAATAAGGAATATGTTGTCTCCAAAATCCAAAGAGGCCCACTAAGCATTGTGCCCCATTTTCAGTTCTAGGAGGGGCCAGATGCAACAACTTATCCTTCACCTTGAAAAAGGTATCTCAACACGCCCCATACCACTGGATACCCAGAAATTTCACTGAGGTATAAAGTCTCTGAATTTTTGTTGGACTTGTTTCCCACTTTCTGACACCATATGTCTTACCAATAGGTCTAGAGGGGTTGCTACTTCTTGCTCACTAGATCCAGTCTGTAAAACCTCATCAATGTAATGAACCAGTATGATATCTCATGGAAAGGAAAGGTAATAAAGATACATGTGAACTAAATTATTACATAGGGCTGGAGAGTTGATATATCCCCAAGGTGAAGATCCCCAGTGAAGATGTATTGCCCGCCTCGTGAGCTAAAAGCAAACCACTTTGGGTGGTCCTTATTATCGAGTATGGAGGAAAGAATTTTGCAAATCAAAATTCCTGATCTTGATCAGGGGACACCAGGGGATGGGTTAATTTGCTCAAGCAATGAGTCTGCATCTAGTACAGCAGCTGCAATTGCAGTCACCATCTGGTTAAGCTTACTATAATCCACCGACATTCTCCAAGACCCATCTGTCTTCTGTATAAGCCAAATAGAATTGAATGGGTGGTGTGGTGGGAATCACCACCCTTGCATCTTTCAAGTCCTTTTTCTAAAAAAGATTTTATTTATTTATTCATGAAAGACACAGAGAGAGGCAGAGACACAAGCAGAGAGAGAAGCAGGCTCCATGCAGGAAGCCTGATGTGGGACTTGATCCTGAAACTCCAGGATCACGCCATGAACCACCCAGGCATCCCTCTTTCCAGTCCTTGATGATGGCATTGGTCTCTTCAGTCCTTCTGGGGACCCCTTTCAGTCCTTTTAGGGACTCATCCCTTCTAGGGATGTTGCACTGCTCTCGATTTACTATTTTCTATATTCCTAGGTAGGTGCAGTTCATGGCTTCCATTTGGATTTTCCCACCATAATAGCCTTCACTCCACAGGTCATGGAAACAATATGAGTGTATGTATTCTAATTATGTAGTTAGCAGCTGAATATATAGATCCCAATTATGAATTCCAGACTAGATAAATAACCACAAGATGGATTTGGGGACTCACTAGGCCCATTATGAAATGGAATTGGGCTAAAACCCCATTGATCGCCTGTCTTCCATAAGTCCCTACTCAGATTGGAGGGCCACAGTGAGGTTTTGGTGATGATGATGATTCAGTGACATTTTGGATCTCCTGGAGTCAATGTCAATTCAGAGCTAGTGTCCAGTAATCCTCCAAAGATCTGATTATTTTCTTTTACCCAGTGTAGTTATCCTGGTGAAAGGCTGTAGTTAACTTTGAGAGAAGGCTAAGAGAAAGATTAGCAGTATTAATTTTCATGTTGCTCAAGGAGACCTGGCTACACCATCTCAACTTTCAGGATCCTATTCCTTCTCCCATCAATGCTTTCACTTTAACAGTAGACACTGTGAGGCTGTGAGTCCAACTTGTGTTAAAATTCAACCAGATGTAGAATGACGTTCTATGTTTGATTTTCAGCCATCTCAGCCCTATGACTACAGGAGATAAGGGGCTCCAGGGCACACACAGAAGCTTTCAGGTCATTTATGTGACTATTGCACTGGGAATGCAAATACTTGAGCTCATCCTTTCTACTGCCCCCCCCACTTTATCCAGCAACATTAGAGACAACCAGCCAATCTCATTATTTTTGTTAATTTGACAAAAAAAGTTCAAAAGTAAATACACGGTCACCCAGATCCTTGCTTCTTATAAGTGATTGATTAGTAGTTTTTCATGGTGATATTTTGTGTATAAGTTCATGCCATGGACTATCAATTCTCTCTTTACTACTGGGATGGAATCATTAGTATCTATAAATATAATCAGATTAGAGATCCAATTCCAGAAACCCCAGAACTAATTCAGAAAACTCATCCTTAAAATTCTGTTCCTCTAGAACCACTTTCAGTACCAAAATCTGTATTAAACAGGGTTCTCCAGAGAAAGAGAACTGGATAGTATGCAAATATAAAGAGATTCATTATAAGGAATTGGTTTAAATGATTATAGACGCTGACAAGCCTGAAGATCTGTAAGATATGTTGTCAAGTAGGAGACCCAGGAAAATTGATGGTGTAGTTCTAGTCCAAAGGCTAACATACCCAGGAAGTCATTGTTTCATTTGAGTCTGAAGACAGGAAAAAGCTGATATCTCAGTTCAAAGGCAGTCAGACAGAAAGAATTCTCCTTTACTCTGGGGAGAATCAGAGTTCTCTTCAGGCCTTCAACTGACTGGATAAGGCCCACACACATTCAGATCAATCTGCTTTACTCAGTCTACTGGTTTAAATGTTAATCTTGGCAAAATGACAACAAGAATAATATTTGACCAAATATCTGGGCAACCCATAGTCCATCAAAGTTGACACATAAAATTAATCATCACAATACCAAAATTGTGACTTTTAGAGTAAAGCTGAAATGCCATCATATTTTCAAGACCAACTCCGTGTCCATGAGTAAGGTTTTAGTCATAAGGATCATCTCAAGTTTGGACTTGGGGAGGAGGGGCAAGATGGCAGAAGAGTAGGGTCCCCAAATCACCTGTCCCCACCAAATTACCTAGATAACCTTCAAATCATCCTGAAAATCTATGAATTCAGCCTGAGATTTAAAGAGAGACCAGCTGGAATGCTACAGTGAGAAGAGTTCGCGCTTCTATCAAGGTAGGAAGACGGGGAAAAAGAAAGAAACAAAAGGCCTCCGAGGGGGAGGGACCCTGCGAGGAGCCGGGCTAAGGCCGGGGCGAGTGTCCCCAGGACAGGAGAGCCCCGTCCCGGAGAAGCAGGAGCTGCACCAACCTTCCCGGGCGAAAAGGCCTCGCAGGGAGTTAGAGCAGGACCCCAGGAGGGCGGGGATGCCCTCAGGCTCCCCGGGACACTAACAGACACCTGCGCCCCGGGAGAGTGCGCCGAGCTCCCTAAGGGCTGCAGCACGCACGGCGGGACCCGGAGCAGCTCAGAGGGGCTCGGGCGGCGGCTCCGTGGAGGGGGCTGTGCGGCCGGGAGCGCAAATCCAACAGCGGAGACCCGAGAGCACTGGGCCCCGGGACACAGCCCAGGATCCGGCCTCCCCCCGGGACAGGCAGAGGCCGGGAGGGCCCAGGACCGCAAAGACGCTCCTGCCCTGCGCTGGGCAGATCAGCGGCCCCGCCCCGGGAGCATCCAGGCCCCTGCAGGCTGAGAGCTCCTTAGTTACTGTGGAAGCTGAATCCAGGGCTCCAGAGCTGGCCCCGCCACTGTGGTTGTTCCTCCTGGGGCCTCACGGGGTAAACAGCCCCCACTGAGCCCTGCACCAGGTAGGGGCAGAGCAGCTTCCCCAATGCTAACACCTGAAAATCAGCACAACAGGCCCCTCCCCAAGAAGACCAGCTAGAAGGACAAGTTCCAGGGAAGTCAAGGGACGTAAAATATACAGAATCAGAAGATACTCCGCCGTGGTTTTTGTTTTTTGTTTTTTGTTTTTTTTTTTTTGCTTTTTGATTTGTTTGCTTCCCCCACCCCTTTTTTCCCCTTTCTTTCTTTATCTTTCTCTTTTTTTCTTCCTTTATTCTTTTTTCTTTTTCTCTTTTCTTTCCTTCTTTCTCTCCTCTCTTTTTCTCCTTTTCCCAATACAACTTGTTTTTGACCACTCTGCACTGAGCAAAATGACTAGAAGGAAAACCTCACCTCAAAAGAAAGAATCAGAAACAGTCCTCTCTCCCAAAGTTACAAAATCTGGATTACAATTCAATGTCAGAAAGCCAATTCAGAAGCACTATTATAAAGCTACTGGTGGCTCTAGAAAAAAAGCATAAAGGACTCAAGAGACTTCATGACTGCAGAATTTAGATCCAATCAGGCAGAAATTAAAAATCAATTGAATGAGATGCAATCCAAACTAGAAGTCCTAACGACGAGGGTTAACGAGGTGGAAGAACGAGTGAGTGACATAGAAGACAAGTTGATGGCAAAGAGGGAAACTGAGGAAAAAAGAGACAATTAAAAGACCATGAAGATAGATTAAGGGAAATAAACGACAGCCTGAGGAAGAAAAACCTACGTTTAATTGGGGTTCCCGCGGGCGCCGAAAGGGACAGAGGGCCAGAATATGTATTTGAACAAATCATAGCTGAAAACTTTCTTAATCTGGGAAGGGAAACAGGCATTCAGATCCAGGAAATAGAGAGATTTCCAACCCCTAAAATCAATAAAAACCGTTCAACACCTCGACATTTAATACTTAAGCTTGCAAATTCCAAAGATAAAGAGAACATCCTTAAAGCAGCAAGAGACAAGAAATCCCTTACTTTTATGGGGAGGAGTATTAGGGTAACAGCAGACCTCTCCACAGAGACGTGGCAGGCCAGAAAGGGCTGGCAGGATATATTCAGGGTCCTAAATGAGAAGAACATGCAACCAAGAATACTTTATCCAGCAAGGCTCTCATTCAAAATGAAAGGAGAGATAAAGAGCTTCCAAGACAGGCAGGAACTGAAAGAATATGTGACCTCCAAACCAGCTCTGCAAGAAATTTTAAGGGGGACTCTTAAAATTCCCCTTTAAGAAGAAGACCAGTGGAACAATCCACAAAAACAAGGACTGAATAGATATCATGATGACACTAAACTCATATCTGTCAATAGTAACTCTGAACGTGAACGGGCTTAATGACCCCATCAAAAGGCGCAGGGTTTCAGACTGGATAAAAAAGCAGGACCCATCTATTTGCTGTCTACAAGAGACTCATTTTAGACAGAAGGACACCTACAGCCTGAAAATAAAAGGTTGGAGAACCATTTACCATTCAAATGGTCCTCAAAAGAAAGCAGGGGTAGCCATCCTTATATCAGATAAACTAAAATTTACCTCGAAGACTGTAGTGAGAGATGAAGAGGGACACTATATCATACTTAAAGGATCTATCCAACAAGAGGACTTAACAATCCTCAATATATATGCCCCGAATGTGGAAGCTGCCAAATATATCAATCAATTAATAACCAAAGTGAAGAAGTACTTAGATAATAATACACTTATACTTGGTGACTTCAATCTAGCTCTTTCTACACTCGATAGGTCTTCTAAGCACAACATCTCCAAGGAAACGAGACCTTTAAATGATACACTGGACCAGATGGATTTCACAGATATCTACAGAACTTTACATCCAAACTCAACTGAATACACATTCTTCTCAAGTGTACATGGAACTTTCTCCAGAATAGACCACATACTGGGTCACAAATTGGGTCTGAACCGATACCAAAGATTGGGATCGTCCCCTACATATTCTCAGACCATAATGCCTTGAAATTAGAACTAAATCACACCAAGAAGTTTGGAAGGACCTCAAACACGTGGAGGTTAAGGACCATCCTGCTAAAAGATGAAAGGGTCAACCAGGAAATTAAGGAAGAATTAAAAATTTTCATGGAAACTAATGAGAATGAGGATACAACCATTCAAAATCTTTGGGATGCAGCAAAAGCAGTCCTAAGGGGGAAATACATCACAATACAAGCATCCATTCAAAAACTGGAAAGAACTCAAATACAAAAGCTAACCTTACACATAAAGGAGCTAGAGAAAAAACAGCAAATAGATCCTACACCCAGCAGAAGAAGAGAGTTAATAAAGATTCGAGCAGAACTCAACGAAATCGAGACCAGAAGAACTGTGGAACAGATCAACAAAAGCAGGAGTTGGTTCTTTGAAAGTATTAATAAGATAGATAAACCATTAGCCAGCCTTATTAAAAAGAGAGAGAGATGACTCAAATTAATAAAATCATGAATGAGAAAGGAGAGATCACCACCAACACCAAGGAAATACAAACGATTTTAAAAACATATTATGAACAGCTATATGCCAATAAATTAGGCAATCTAGAAGAAATGGACGCATTCCTGGAAAGCCACAAACTACCAAAACTGGAACAGGAAGAAATAGAAAACCTGAACAGGCCAATAACGAGGGAGGAAATTGAAGCAGTCATCAAAAACCTCCCAAGACACAAGAGTCCAGGGCCAGGTGGCTTCCCAGGGGAATTCTATCAAACGTTTAAAAAAGAAATCATACCTATTCTACTAAAGCTATTTGGAAAGATAGAAAGAGATGGAGTACTTCCAAATTCATTCTATGAGGCCAGCATCAGCTTAATTCCAAAAGCAGACAAAGACCCCACCAAAAAGGAGAATTACAGACCAATATCCCTGATGAACATGGATGCAAAAATTCTCAACAAGATACTAGCCAATAGGATCCAAGAACACATTAAGAAAATTATTCACCACGACCAAGTAGGATTTATCCCCGGGACACAAGGCTAGTTCAACACTCGTAAAACAATCAATGTGATTCATCATATCAGCAAGAGAAAAACCAAGAACCACATGATCCTCTCATTAGATGCAGAGAAAGCATTTGACAAAATACAGCATCCATTCCTGATCAAAACTCTTCAGAGTGTAGGGATAGAGGGAACATTCCTCAACATCTTAAAAGCCATCAACGAAAAGCCCACAGCAAATATCATTCTCAATGGGGAAGCACTGGGAGCCTTTCCCCTAAGATCAGGAACAAGACAGGGATGTCCACTCTCACCACTGCTATTCAACATAGTACTGGAAGTCCTAGCCTCAGCAGTCAGACAACAAAAAGACATTAAAGGCATTCAAATTGGCAAAGAAGAAGTCAAACTCTCCCTCTTCGCCGATGACTTGATACTCTACATAGAAAACCCAAAAGCCTCCACCCCAAGATGGCTAGAACTCATACAGCAATTTGGTAGCGTGGCAGGATACAAAATCAATGCCCAGAAATCAGTGGAATTTCTATACACTAACAATGAGACTGAAGAAAGAGAAATTATGGAGTCAATCCCATTAACAGTTGCACCCAAAAGCATAAGATACCTAGGAATAAACCTTACCAAAGAGGTAAAGGATCTATACCCTAAAAACTATAGAAAACTTCTGAAAGGAATTGAGGAAGACACAAAGAGATGGAAAAATATTCCATGCTCATGGATTGGCAGAATTAATATTGTGAAAATGTCAATGTTACCCAGGGCAATTTACACGTTTAATGCAATCCCTATCAAAATACCATAGACTTTCTTTAGAGAGTTGGAACAAATTATTTTAAGTTTTTTGTGGAATCAGAAAAGACCCTGAATAGCCAGAGGAATTTTAAAAAAGAAAAACATATCTGGGGGCATCACAATGCCAGATTTCAGGTTGTACTCCAAAGCTGTGGTCATCAAGACAGTGTGGTACTGGCACAAAAACAGACACAAAGATCAATGGAACAGAATAGAGAACCCAGAAGTGGACCCTGAACTTTATGGTCAACTAATTTTCGATAAAGGAGGAAAGACTATCCACTGGAAGAAAGACAGTCTCTTCAAAAAACGGTGCTGGGAAAATTGGTCATCCACATGCAGAAGAATGAAACTAGACCACTCTCTTGCACCATACACAAAGATAAACTCAAAATGGATGAAAGATTTAAATGTGAGACAAGACTCCATCAAAATCCTAGAGGAGAACACAGGCAACACCCTTTTTGAACTTGGCCACAGTAACTTCTTGCAAGATACATCCACGAAAACAAAAGAAACAAAAGCAAAAATGAACTATTGGGACTTCATCAAGATAAGAAGCTTTTGCACAGCAAAGGATACAGTCAACAAAACTCAAAGACAACCTACAGAATGGGAGAAGATATTTGCAAATAACATATCAGATAAAGGGCTAGTTTCCAAAATCTATAAAGAACTTATTAAACTTAACACCAAAGAAACAAACAATCCAATCATGAAATGGGCAAAAGACATGAAGAGAAATCTCACAGAGGAAGACATAGACATGGCCAACATGCACATGAGAAAATGCTCTGCATCACTTGCCATCAGGGAAATACAAATCAAAACCACAATGAGATACCACCTCACACCAGTGAGGATGGGGAAAATTAATAAGGCAGGAAACAACAAATGTTGGAGAGGATGTGGAGAAAAGGGAAGACTCTTACACTGTTGGTGGGAATGTGAACTGGTGCAGCCACTCTGGAAAACTGTGTGGAGGTTCCTCAAAGAATTAAAAATAGACCTGCCCTACGACCCAGCAATTGCACTGTTAGGGATTTACCCCGAAGATTCAGATGCAATGAAACGCCGGGGCACCTGCACCCCGATGTTTCTAGCAGCCATGTCCACAATAGCCAAACTGTGGAAGGAGCCTCGGTGCCCATCGAAAGATGAATGGATAAAGAAGATGTGGTTTATGTATACAATGGAATATTACTCAGCCATTAGAAACGACAAATACCCACCATTTGCTTCAACGTGGATGGAACTGGAGGGTATTATGCTGAGTGAAGTAAGTCAATCGGAGAAGGACAAACAGTGTATGTTCTCACTTATTTGGGGAATATGAATAATAGTGAAGGGGAATATAAGGGAAGGGAGAAGAAATGTGTGGGAGATATCAGAAAGGGACACAGAACATAAAGACTTCTAACTCTGGGAAATGAACTAGGGGTGGTGGAAGGGGAGGAGGGCGGGGGGTGGGGGTGAATGGGTGACGGGCACGGAGGGGGACACTTGACGGGATGAGCACTGGGTGTTATTCTGTATGTTGGTAAATTGAACACCAATAAAAATTAATTTATTAAAAAAAAAACAAAAAAAACAAAAAACGGTGCTGGGAAAATTGGACATCCACATGCAGAAGAATGAAACTAGACCACTCCCTTGCACCATACACAAAGATAAACTCAAAATGGATGAAAGATCTAAATGTTAGACAAGAGTCCATCAAAATCCTAGAGGAGAACACAGGCAACACCCTTTTCGTTTTTTTGTTTGTTTGTTTGTTTTGTTTTTCAACACCCTTTTTGAACTCGGCCACAGTAACTTCTCGCAAGATACATCCACGAAGGCAAAAGAAACAAAAGCAAAAATGAACTATTGGGACTTCATCAAGATAAGAAACTTTTGCACAGCAAAGGACTAAAACTAAAACTAACAAAACTAAAAGACAACAAAACTAAAAGACAACCTACACAATGGGAGAAGATATTTGCAAATGACATATCAGATAAAGGGCTAGTTCCCAAGACCTATAAAGAACTTATTAAACTCAACACCAAAGAAACAAACAATCCAATCATTAAATGGGCAAAAGACATGAAGAGAAATCTCACAGAGGAAGACCTAGACATGGCCAACACGCACATGAGAAAATGCTCTGCATCACTTGCCATCAGGGAAATACAAATCAAAACCACAATGAGATACCACCTCACACCAGTGAGGATGGGGAAAATTAACAAGGCAGGAAACCACAAATGTTGGAGAGGATGCGGAGAAAAGGGAACCCTCTTACACTGTTGGTGGGAATGTGAACTGGTGCAGCCACTCTGGAAAACTGTGTGGAGGTTCCTCAAAGAGTTAAAAATAGACCTGCCCTACGACCCAGCAATTGCACTGCTGGGGATTTACCCCAAAAATACAGATGCAATGAAACGCCGGGACACCTGCACCCCGATGTTTCTAGCAGCCATGTCCACAATAGCCAAACTGTGGAAGGAGCCTCAGTGCCCATCAAAAGATGAATGGATAAAGAAGATGTGGTTTATGTATACAATGGAATATTCCTCAGCCATTAGAAACGACAGATACCCACCATTTGCTTCAACGTGGATGGAACTGGAGGGTATTATGCTGAGTGAAGTAGGTCAATCGGAGAAGGACAAACAGTGTACGTTCTCATTCATTTGGGGAATATGAATAATAGTGAAAGGGAATATAAGGGAAGGGAGAAGAAATGTGTGGGAAATATCAGAAAGGGAGACAGAACATAAAGACTTCTAACTCTGGGAAATGAACTAGGGGTGGTGGAAGGGGAGGGGGGCGGGGGGTGGGGGTGAATGGATGACAGGCACTGAGGGGGACACTTGACGGGATGAGCACTGGGTGTTATTCTGTATGTTGGTAAATTGAACACCTATAAAAAATAAATTTATTTTAAAAAAAAGTTTGGACTTGGTTGCCCAACAAGCCCTCATTCCTCAGCCTAAATGTCTGATTTGCATGGAAAATTATCAAGAGAAGCAACAATGCTAAGCAGATGATTCCAGGTTAAAATATCCAAGAAAATATTTTATTAATTATCTTTTATTATGGACCAATCACAACGTTAAAGAGAAATTGCAAGAACAATATAGAGAACTTCTTTTCCTGAACCACTTGAAAGCAAGTTGCAGACCTAGTTGCACACCCATCACTTTTAAATATTTTAGTGTGCTTTCTATAAATAAGGACATTCTCCTACATAATAACAATAAAACCATCAATGTTAGTATTTCACTACAACCTAATCCTCATATTTCATTCAAACTTTACCAATTTTCCTAATAATGTCTATAATTTATAGCAAAAGGACCCAATCCAGGATCATGCATTACATTTTTATGAATATTTTGAAACAAATTTGTGTAATGAGACCACAGCGATAAGGACATGTAAAGGCTTTGCATCTAGAGTTTGTTCTAAAAACACTGAGATTCTAGTAATACATTTTTAAAAAAGATTTTATTTATTTATTCATGAGAGACACACAGAGAGAGAGAGAGAGAGAGAGAGAGAGAGAGAGAGAGAGGCAGAGACACAGGCAGAGGGAGAAGCAGGCTCCATGCAGGGAGCCTGATGTGGGACTCAATCCTGGGTCTCCAGGACCAGGCCCTGGGCTGAAGGCGGCGCTAAACCGCTAAGCCACCTGGGCTGCCCAATACATTGTTTTATTTATTGTTTTATACAGAGAAATCTTTATCTGTAAGAGTCTGCCTTTTGATCTGATTTCCATGGGAAATGGTACTGTTGGTATGATGATCTAATTAAAATACAAGGTACTAACATCCCACCTGTTTTTTATCTTTGTTTTACGACAAAGATTAGAACATACCTCTTTGCTGTTTCATAAGTGTGTGAGCTGATCCAAAGAAAAAATATTTTCAAAAGTTTGTAAGTAAAAAATCAAAATATTTTTTTCCATGAACCATTCTCACCTGGTAGATTGTGGAAAAAAAAGATTAGCTGTCTTTTTTGGGTCCCTGAATATACTTTATAGAAACTTGAAGGGATGCCTGGGTGGCTCAGCAGTTGAGCATCTGCCTTCGGCTCAGGGTGTGATCTCGGGATCTGGGATCGAGTATCACATTGGGCTCCTTTGCGGGGAGCCTGCTTCTCCCTGTATCTCTGCCTCTCTCTCTCTGTGTCGCTCATGAATAAATAAATAAAATCTTAAAAAAAAAAAAAGAAAAGAAACTTGGAAGGACCAGGGCACCTGGGTGGCTCAGTGGGTTAAGTGTCTGCCTTCAGCTCAGGTCATGATCCCAAGGTCCTGGGATTGAGCCTCACATCTGGCTCAGTGGGGAGCCTGCTTCTCCCTCTCTTACTCCTCCTGCTTGTGCTTTCTGTCTTTCTGTCTCTCTGTGTCAAATAAATAATTAAAAAAATAAAATCTTAAAAAAAATTTGGAAGGGCCATGTGAAAATAGATTAATGTGCACTGACAAAGATTTGATTTGCTTTTCAAAGCAAAAATTCAACTTTGGAAAAGTGAGGTTAAAAAAAATCATCCCCTGGTAATGTTGCTATTATAGTTTGAATCATAAAGAAAAAATTGAAATAAGTAGAGTAACATCTGTGAATAACTTGAAGAAAGAATAATTATTTTAAAAGTATTAAAATGTTCAACTGGATTTAAATTATTTCAATAATGAAATAGAAATTCTGGCTAATAAAAAAGGCCTCCTTTTCCATTTACAAGTACCTACCTCTACTTGAGAAAAAAAGCATTTCTCATTAATAGCAACAATCAAGATTTTGAAGAAGTCATTAGTAAAAAGTCCTGATCAGGAACAGTGTGCATATTCCAGCATGAAACCTTATGTAAAATGTATATTCACAAAAGATACTCGATTATATCATTAAAAATGTGAAAATACTTAGATATTTGTATAAGTTAAAGATTTACTATCTTCTTTAATACTGTGTATTTTCTTTTTTGTAATAATTATGTATATTTTTAAAGATTTGTTTATCTTTTTCCTCTTTTTTAAAAAAACTAGTTTAAAAAAAAACTAGTTTAAATTCAATTAGTTAACATATAGTGCATCATTAGTTTCAGATGTAGAGATAAGTTACTCATTCATTGCATATAACACCCAGTGCTCATTACATCATGTGCCCTCCTTAATGCCCATCACCCATTTACTTTGTCCTCTGAACACCTCCCTTCCAGTAACCCTCAGTTTGTTTCCTTTAGCTAAGAGTCTCTTACTGTTTGTCTCCCTCTCTCATTTCATCTTTTTTGTTTTTCCCTCCCTTCTCCTATAATCCTGTTTTGTTTCTTAAATTCCACACTTGAGTGAAACCATATAATTGTCTTTCTCTGACTGACTTATTTCACTTAGCCTAGTACCTTCCAGTTCCATCCATGTCGATGCAAATGGTAAGATTTCAGCCTTTTGATGGTTGAGTAATATTCCACTATATATATCCCACATCATCTTTATCCATTCATCTGTCAGTGGACATCTTGGCTCATTCCATAGTTTGGCTATTGTGGACTTTGCTGCTATAAATATTGGGGTGCGGGTGCCCCTTTGCATTACAACATTTGTGTCTTTGGGTAAATACCTAGTAGTGCAATTACTGGGTCATAGGGTAGCTCTATTTTTTAAAAAAGATTTTGTTTATTTATTCATGATAGACACTCAGAGAGGCAGAGACATAAGCAGAGGAAGAAGCAGACTTCCCGTGGTGAGCCTAATTTGGGACTCGATTCCAGGACCCCGGGATCAAGACCTGAGCGAAAGGCAGACATGCAACCACTGAGCCACCCAGGCATCCCATCTTTTGCCTATTTATTGACTGGATTATTTGTTTTTGGGGTGTTGAGTGTGATAAATTCTTTATAGATCTTGGATACCAGTCCTTTATTTGTTAAGACAATTGCAAATATCTTCTCCCATTTCGTAGGTTGTCTTTTGGTTTTGTCAACTGTTTCCTTTGCTGTGCAGAAGCTTTTTATCGTGATGACATCCCAATAATTCATTTTTGTTTTTGTTTCCCTTCCCTTTGGAGATGTGTCTAGCAAAAAGTTGCTGCAGCTGAGGTAAAAGAGGTTGCTACTTGTGTTCTCCTCTAGGATTTTGATGAATTCCTATCTTACACTTAGGTCTTTCATCCATTTTGAGTTTATCTTTGTGTATGGTGTAAGAAAATGGTCCAGTTTCATTCTTCTACATGTGGCTGTCCAATTCTCAACACCATTTGTTGAAGAGACTGTCTTTTTCCATTGGATATTCTTTTCTGCTTGGTTAAAGATTAGTTGACCATAGAGTTGAGGGTCCATTTTTCTGGGTTCTATTCTGTTCCACTGATCTATGTGTCTGTTTTTAATTTTTTTTTAATTTTTATTTATTTATGATAGTCACACACAGAGAGAGAGAGAGAGAGGCAGAGACATAGGTAGAGGGAGAAGCAGGCTCCATGCACCGGGAGCCCGATGTGGGATTCAATCCTCGGTCTCCAGGATGGCGCCCTGGGCCAAAGACAGGCGCCAAACCACTGCGCCACCCAGGGATCCCCTATGTGTCTGTTTTTGTGTCAGTACCATACTGTCTTGATGAGATGGAAGAAAGAGAAATTAAAGAATCAATCCCATTTACAACTGCACCAAAAACCTTAAGATACCTAGACATAAACCTAACCAAAGAGATAAAGGATCTGTACTCTGAAAACTACAGAACACTTATGAAAGTAATTGAGGAAGATGCAAAGAAATGGAAAAACATTCCATGCTCTTGGATTGGAAGAACAAATATTGTTAAAATGTCTATTCTACCCAGAGCAATCTACACATTCAATGCAATCCCTAACAAAATACCATCAACATTTTTAATGGAGCTGGATGAGTAAGTCTAAAATTTGCATGGAACCAGAAAAGACCCTAGCCAGAGGAATGTTGAAAAAGTAAATCAAAGCTGGTAGCATCACAATTCTGAACTTCAAACTATATTCAAGCTGTAATCACTTATTTATTTATTGGAGAGAGAGAGAGAGAGAGAGAGAGAGAGAGAGAGCAATCACATGAGGTGGGGAGGGGCAGAGCGAGAGGGAGAGAGAAACTTTAGCAGACTTTGAGATGAGTGCAGAGACTGTTGCAGGGCTTCATCCCATGATCCTGAGATTGCAACTTGAGCCAATACCGAGTCAGAACCTTAACCAAATGCACCACCCAGACACCCCTTATCATAACTATATAAAATAAATACAAAGTAGTACATGTTTTCATCAAGCCCATTTCCCATCCTTTTTCTTTCTTTTTTTTTTTTAATTTTTATTTATTTATGATAGTCACAGAGAGAGAGAGAGAGAGAGGCAGAGACACAGGCAGAGGGAGAAGCAGGCTCCATGCACTGGGAGCCCGATGTGGGATTCGATCCCAGGTCTCCAGGATTGTGCCCTGGGCCAAAGGCAGGCGCCAAACCACTGCGCCACCCAGGGATCCCCAACCACTGCGCCACCCAGGGATCCCCAACCACTGCGCCACCCAGGGATCCCCCCCATCCTTTTTCAATACCCCATAACTCCTCTGAAGTAGAGCCATAGCCACAGCCAGGGTCATGTCTCACACCAGCTATGAGAACCCAAGGACCAAGACTGAAAACATTGAATAATAATAACAGCAGCTAACATTTACTGGGGACTTAATTTATGCCAGATACTAAATACATAATCTCATTTACTTCTCACAATAACCCTCTGTGATAGGTACTATAATTCAGCTATTCTCCTTCAATATAAACATGTAGGAACTGAGACTATTAGAGATTAATTTGTGAAAAAAATTACATAGCCAATAACTGGTGGAGGCACTATTTGCACTCAGGCAGTTCAGTAGCTCCTGGGTGGGTGGTTCCTCCTCTGAGTATGCTTTTATGTGCTTGCTCTTTCAGGGCCCCTTTATTCTCCCTTTGGGCCTCAGATTTTCATCTGCAATGCTTGTTTGTGAGAGGATCCTATATTGAGGCTGTCCCAGGCCTAGCTATAGGTTGTACAGATGACCACATAAGCCACATAGCGGGACAGGCCCAGCTGGGGACACAGGTCTATAGTTAAGGGAAGCAAGGAGTAATGGAGGCACCAGCTCCTGCTCCAGCCCAACCCTAATCCCTAGTCTAGGGAAAAGGTCTGGCCTTTTACCTAACCCCCTATGTGGAGCTGATCATAGGACAACACAATGGATACCATTATGGGGGGAATGTCCTTAGAAGAGAATAAGACCTGAATAGCAGGAAAAGGGCAGAAAAGTGTTCAATACCAGCAGCACCTCCTGGCAGTAGCTGAGGAGATGACATGGCCAGAGAGGAGACTGGCCCAGAAGCCATCTCCAGAGCTTGAGCCTTTCTAGCCAGCCTCATCTCCCAACCCCTCTGCACCTGGTCCTTCCTCTCAGACCAAGGCTGACTCTTGGCACCACCTCCAAACCCCATCTAGCTCCATTTAGCATATTTTGCCACTACCATGACTTCAGACCACCCCTTAACTCTCCCAAGTCCCTACATACATCCTGCAAGGTCCAAATCTAATCCCAAACCCTCTAGGAAACCTTATAGTGCCTAAGTTTCATCTCCTGATAAACTGAATGACTGATTCCCCCCTTTCCCATTTGCCATTCTCAGGGAATCAAGCTAATGTTTTAGTGTATAACCTTTTTGTTTGTACGTGTTCTGGTAAAGTATACTGTTGTGTTTGCATGTATTTGTAATGTATTGTGAAAATGAATAAAGGGAGGGGCACTTGGGTGGCTCAGATGGTTGAGCATCTGCCTTCGGCTCAGGTCATGATCTTCAGGTCTTGGGACCGAGCCCTGCATTGGGCTCCCAGCTCAGCAGGGAGTCTGTTTCTCCCTCTGCCTTTGCCGCTCCTCCTGCTTGTGCTCTTTCTTTCTCTCTCTCTCAAATGAATAAATTACACAGTTGTTTGACCATCATCACAATCTAAGTATAAAATATTTTCGGGACACCTGGGTGGCTCAGCGGTTTGGCGCCTGCCTTCAGCCCAGGGCGTGGTCCTGGAGACCGGGATCGAGTCCCGTGTCGGGCTCCCTGCATGGAGCCTGCTTCTCTCTCTCTGCCTCTCTCTGTGTGTCTGTGTCTCTGCCTCTCTCTATCTCTCATGAATGAATGAATGAATAAATAAATAAATAAATAAATAAATATTTTCATCACCTCAAAAAGAAAACTAGCATCCATTAGTAGTCACTCCCCATTGCCCTCCAATCTCTCCCCACCGCCTTCCTAGGCAACCACTAATCCATTTTATGCTTCTGTAGATTTGCCTATTCTGGACTTTTCATTGAAATGAAATCATGGAATATGTATCTTTTGTGTCTGACTTCTCTCGCTTAGCAAAATGTCTTCAGGGCTCATCCCTTTATATAGCATGAGTCAGTCCTTCACTCATTTTTATTAACAAATAATATTCCATTCTATATGGATAGATCATATTTTACTTATCTATTCATCAGTTATGGACATTTTGAGTTGTTTCCATTTTTATTTGGCTATGATGAAAAATGGCAACAATGTATTGTAAGATATATATTCAAGAGACTGAGTAGAACTTCTATCAACCTCAACTACCTCACAGCACTACATGGTGTTCAAATACCTTAGTTTTCCTGTCTACTCACCAGCAATGGTCACCTAGGTTACTTTTAATTCTTTGCCATTCTACCAATTTTGTTGTGATCCACATCCTCCAACATGTTTCCTTATGCACGTTTGGGAGAATTTCTTTGGGATATATATCAAGGAGTGGAATTGTGGGTTCGTAGAGTATATTCTTTCTCTTTTTTCCATAGAGTATATTCTTAATTTGACTAAGCTTTCCAAAATGGCTGCAGCATCTGCACTCCTATCAACAGTTCATGAGGATTCCTATACACACACACACACACACACACACACACACACACACCTCAACATTTGGCCTTATTTCACTTTAAAATTCTTTTCACCAGTCTAATAGGTTTTAAATAATCTCTATTTTTAAGATTTTATTTATTTATTCATGAGCGACACAGAGAGAGAGAGAGAGACAGAGACACAGGCAGAGGGAGAAGCAGGCTCCCCATAGGGAGCCTGATGTGGAACTCGATCCCAGGATCCCAACATCACAACCTGAGCTGAAGGCAGATGTTTAACCACTGAGCCACCCAAGCATCCCTTTTTAAAAAAGATTTTATTAATAATATTTTTTTGAGTTTTATATTTATCTGATAGCTACTTAGTTTGGGCATTTCTTCATGTGCCTATTAGCCTTATGGCTTGCTTTCCTTTTCATATCCTTTGTAGACCTGTTTGCACCTGAAGGTATTGTTAAAGCTTCTCCTCTGTGAGGGCTACACTGATAGTCCCAGTACTGTGGGAAGCCTGGACCCAAACCATGGCTTCTATACTCTATACTGTGAGGAACTTGCATGCCTTCCAATCTTTGGTTTCTTGACCTGTTCAAACTAGCTTCCCTAACTCTGATCCTCCGAATCACCTTCTTTTCAAAGTCTCCCTTTGGATCAAGACCACGGTAAAGTCACTATTCATACCTCTCTACTGACTCTGAGAATGCAACTCCTATGCCCTCCACACACCTCCAGTCAGCCCTGTGTTTATTCAGAAGCTATCTTTCCCTCCCCAGAGCCAACCCTTTATCAGAATACCCCCGTAGACACCCCACTGTCTAAAATCCCCTGGTAAGATGCTGTGTGGAGTCCTTTCAGGGGAAGGAAGCACTGTAGAATCTCTCAGTGGAGCAGGGAATAAAGGAGGTTTCACTCCTCTCAAGACCGTGGTTTACTTACCTAGAGCAGATCATGAGGAAAAAACATGGGACACCCTCTCCTCAAGGACGGGGAGGTGTGTGTGGATGATGGAAGAACTTCAGAAGAGGCTAGGGCCTGAGTGTCAGGAAACCACTAGGAAGGAGGCAGTAGGTGGTACAGCCAGGGGAGGGAGAGAGGTAATTATGACCTAGAAATGGCTTTTGGAAAATGACGGTTATGGCTCTCTGGGTACCTCCAGGGTCTGCCCCTCCCTCATCAGCCTCAGCATCCAAACTCTTTCATATTAGGCTCTTCTGCTCAAAGGCAGGCTCTTTGGTATCTCCCCACCATCTTTCTCTCACACGCAGATTCCTGCCCTTATCATGGATGCCTTCCTCTATTCTCCTTATCTGAACCACCTTCCCCCACCCCTTGCCCCAGCATCCCACAAAATTCAGATCTCACCACAGGTTCTGTAGGCAACTTTCCTGGGCCCAAGTCTCCTTCCCCATCTCATCTTCCTTTCCAGGAAAGAAAGGAGGGACCTCTGGCAGAGGCCCAAGGGGAGGAGGTTGGAGCTGGAACATGAAGTGGGGGAGTTGCGTGTCCTCCAACACTGCCTTGAAGCTGCCATCTTTCTGGAACTCACCATCTGTGGGGCTCTCAATTCAGAGCTCTCTCCACCTGCCTCAAAGACCATAGCTCTAGTATTCTCCACCTCATGTCCCTCTCACCCTACTTCCGATGTTCTAGTTATTCCCAAGACAAGCTGAGCCCTGTTGTCTGGTCTCCAGGCTTAGCTACTGCTGAACCTTCAGGTTGATTCTCCTCTTTGTTCTTATAATCGGGCAAACTCCTGTTCATCTCTCCAAATAGCTCATCACCACCTTCTCCATGAGATCTACTCTTACTCCCTACTCTCAGGCACGGAAAAATGGAAATATTAGCTACAAAAAAATAGTGGGTATGGGTCCAACTTCATTCTTTTGCATATGGAAATCTAGTTGAACCATCACCAACTGTTAAAGACACTGTCTTTGCCCCACTGAATGGATTTGGTACTCTTGCACTGAGTAATGTATAGAATCGCTGAATCATTATATTGTATGCCTGAAGCTAATATAACACTGTATGTTAATTACATTTCAATTTTAATTAAAGAGAACCGCTTGGCCATTTGACTTTGTTCTTCTTGGCATGTTCTTCTTGGCAAATTGGCATTTCCATGTTTCTGCAAAAAGGCTGTTGGAATTTTTTTAAAAGATTTTATTTTTATTTATTTATTCATGAAAGACACACAGAGAGAGGCAGAGACATAGGTAGAGGGAGAAGCAGGCTCCATGCAGGAAGCCTGATGTGGGGCTCCATTCCAGGACCCCGGGATCAAGACCTGAGCCAAAGGCAGACATGCAACCACTGAGCCACCCAGGCATCCCAAGGCTGTTGAAATTTTTAAAGAGATTGTGTTGAATCTGCATGTTAGTTTGGATAGTATTGACATCCTAACAATATAAAGTCTGCCAATCCATGAACACAGAATGTCTCTTTTAATTTCTTTCAACAACGTTTTCTATATACAAGTCTTTGGCCTCCTTGGTTACATTTATTTTTAGGTATTTCTTTTAGATGCTATTGTAAACGGAATTGCTTTCTTAATTTCATTTTTGGATTGTTCATTGCTAATGTATAAAAGCAAAACTGATTTTTATGTGTTGATCTTGTACCCTGCAACTTTGCTGAATTTATTAGCTCTATGCCTTTTCTGCCACTCTTGCATTCCTGTGATAAATCCCACTGATTATAGTGTATAATCTTTTTAATATACTGTTGGGTTTGGTTTGCTAGTATTTTGTTGAGGATTTTTGCATCTACATTCTTAAGGATAATTGATCTATAATTTTCTTTACTTGTGATGTCTTTATCTGGTTTTGGCAGGCTCAAACTTTTCTTTTTTTTTTTACATTCCCTCACCCACCTCCCCTCTGGTAACCATCAGTTTGTTCTCTATAGTTAAGAGTCTGTTTCTTGGTTTGCCTTTCTCTCCCTTTTTTTCCCCTTGCTTGTTTGTTTTTTTCCTAAAATTCCACATATGTGAAACCATATGGTATTTGTCTTTCTCTGACTTATTTCCCTTAGCATTATACCTTAGCTCTATCCATGTTGTTGCAAATGGCAAGATTTCATTCTTTTTTATGGCTGAATAGTATCTTAGGGAGGGTGTGTGTGTGTGTCTCACTTATTTTTCTTCATCCATTCAACTATTGGTGGACACGTGGGCTGCTGCCATAATTTGGCTATTGTAAGTAGCGCTGCTATAAACATAGGGGTGCCTGTATCCTTTTAAATTAGTGTTTTTGTATTTTGGGTGTAAATACCCAGTATTTACTATTTTGTTGAGGATTTTTGCAACTATACTCATGAGAGATATTGGCCTGCGGTTCTCTCTCTCTCTCTCTTTTTTGTGGTGGGTGTCTTTATCTGGTTTTGGTAACAGAGTGATACTGGCTTGATAGAATGAATTCGGAAGTTTTCCTTTTCTATTTTTTGGAACAGTTTGAGAATAGGTACCTATTAACTCTTCTTTAGATGTTTGGTAGAATTTGCCTGTGAAGCCCTCTGGCCCTGGACTTTTCCTTCTGGGGAGTTTTTTGATTGGTAGGGTCAAACTTTTCAATATGGGTGCACTTATCAGCAATCCTGGATATACTGCTAGCTGAAGCAGCTAGGAATATTTCTAAGATTTGTTCCATTGATTGATTGAAAGCTGTACTCAGCAGTAGCCTGTGTTAAATGAGGTTAAGATGCCAGATATACAATGTAGAGGGAGGAATCTCTAAATGCCAAGGGTATTGATAGCATAGTGATGAATGTAGCTGCTCTCCAAATATTTAGGGCAATAAGAATGTTGGTGTTAACTCATCATGTGTAACCCATTTAACTCACCTTCTGGCCATGTGGACATTCCTCTTACAAGGGCTTTGAGAAATACATTATGAGGGGTGGCAGAGACTAGCTAGGTAGTCATTAAGCCTGTTTCCTCTTCCTATTCAGACTACATTTTCCAGTGTCCCTTGCAGTTGAGTATGACCTAATCAAGGAACTTCCATTTGCCAAAATGGATTTCAGACTTGCTATAAAGCAGTGACTTCCTTGTGTTTCCCATTTCCTCCCTTTCTGAACTGAAATGTCTGTAGTAGTTATCCTGTGCCTGTTTCACCATTGCATCTTGGGTGTGTTGGGGACTGATAACTTGTGTCATAAGTTTCACAGATCTACAGGTGGAGAAAAATAGTACTCAAGGAGCCATACTTAAGGAATACACACGGAGCCATGTTCACACCTGGTCCTGATTTAGAGGGGATTCTGGACTTTGAGGTGATGCTGAAATGGAGTGGGAATGCATGAATGTATTCCCCAAGTGGAAGGGAAACAAGTCACTGGGGGCCAATGAACTACAGTAATCAGTTTCCAAGGTGGCACCAAAGATCTTCACCTCCTGGTATTCGCACCCTTGTGTAATCCCCTTCCCTCGAGTGTGGCCTGAACCTAGTGAGTTACTCCTAATGAGTGTAATATTGCAAAAGTGATGGGATGTCACTTCAGAGATTGGGTCATGAAGACTTTTCATCCTGCACTCATGCAATTCTCATTTCACTTGACTGGCCTGATGAAGCAAGTGGTCGTGTTGTGAGCTGCCCTATAGAGAGGCCCACAAGACAAGGAACTTAGGGCAACCAACAGCTAGTGAGGAACTGTGGCCCTAGTCCAAAGACCCTCAAAGAATTGAATCCTGCCAACACCCACGTGAGTGAGCTTGGAAGCAGATCCTTCCCCATTTGAGCCTTGAGATGACCGTAGCCCCGGCTGACGCCTTGACTGCAGCCTGTGAGGCCCCAAAATTGGAACCCAGCTAAGTCGTGCCCAGATTTCTGACCTACAGAAATTGAGATAAATGGCATGGTTTTAAAGCCACTAAATTTTGGAAATAATTTGTTACTCAACAATACTTCATGAATATAGGCAGGCATGAAGGTTATGCCCAAGTTCAGCAATATGGACTTTTACCTACCAAGGCCAATCTGGCTGTAGCATTGCTGAGTTCCCACCTGCCAGTGACAGAGATCGATAATGAGCCCCCGCTACCTAGTATTTCCTGGGTGCAGGCTGATTACTTTGGACCCCTTCTATCATGTAGCACGGAGCAGTATGTTCAGAGATTTGGTGGGAATCCTGGCTCTGCCAGGCTGATATGCCCAGACTAGGCCTATTCTTCCAGGGGTCTGTTTCCCCGCATGTCCTACAGGAACTTTGTGAAATGTCTCACATGGGGCTGGCACCCAGGAGGGAGTTCACAAGGAACTGCTCCCTTCCCTTTCCTAAGAATGTCCCAGGGATAGGGTTCGTGTCTGTCTTGAAACTCCTCCCATCAACAATTTCAGGACTTCTGAGAAGCATGGTCAGTGCCTGCTCCTTTAGGCCCCCAGTGACCATGGACCTGGACCCTAGACCCCACTTTCATAGGTTAACACCTTTACCAGTGGGGTTTACATAGTGCAAAGGGAATAGAGTTCATATGCAGTGGGGCTTCAGAGGTTGCTCCTATCTCCCTCCTTCTGTGCAAGACAAGAGGACTTGGGCCTGGGCCTTGCTTTCTTTCCCTCCAGGAGCTCCCAGGAGAGACAGACCTGTTAATCCCAGAGTGTTTCAGACACCATGTAAAGCACAGTTGGAAGCACTAGAAGGAGGAAAGGTGTCAGTTGGGCCTGAGAAGACTTGGGGTAAGTCCCTAATGGAAGTGAGGTCTCTTCCCACCCTTGCCACTTGCAGACCCGGGAGCCATCCTGAGCCATGTTTGGGAGGATGCAACAGCAGCAAGGAGGTGTCACTATAGAAAATGACTTCAAAGTGAAGATACTCTCTTCTTCCTGGATCCTTTTTCCCATCTCCCACTCATCTGCCCCCTCTCCCCAACCCCTCCCCAACACATCACTCCTCCCTTTCTAGGTGAGTGCCTGAGAAAAGGGGACATATATGCCACCAGTGAGCTTTCTGAAGAGGCCACACTTGACCTAGGTCTTCTGGGATCAGAGTTAGGGTGTCACCTGTAGGACTCTCCAGATGTAGGTCCACTGTGAGGAATGGGACAGGCAGTGCCAAGATGGAAAAGGTTGTCTGCCAACTGCTGAGGGCCAGGCCATACCCTAAAGGACCCGTCTGGGCCCAGCACTTGCTGGCCTGGAAGCTGCTGCAGGCCACGGGTACCCTTTTACCTCCCCTGTTGGGCCACTTCTAGGGGGCAGACAGCCTTGGGGTGGGAATGGTAGTAAAGTGCTGAGCCTGAGCCCCTTCCTTGTCCATCATAGCTCGCAAGCCTGTCTCTTCTGAGATGTCTCCTCCAACCCTGCTTTCGTGATCAATTCTAAACAGGTGGGCAGGTAAAAAGCCAGCCCTTCCCCCCTAGATTGGGGCCTGGGGTTGAACTGGATCCAGCAGGGGTGTGTTGGCCCCTGCCTCCCTCCTCTTGACTTATACAGCCCAGTGTCTCCTGACCAGAAGACTAGAGGCAGGGCTGGCCAGATCCTCCCACCAATCAAACCTACCAGAAGAGGGTGGGCCTTCTCATTCATCACTTGGTTCCTATCAACCAGAAACCTTGGGAAGGGGGAGAAATGGAGCAAAATGAAGCCATTAAGCGAGCACCCAAGATGAGAAAGGGCAGAGTACTGATAGTTCCTGATCTAGTCCAACACCCTCATTTTCCTGACTCTCGAAGTGCCTGGGTGGCTCAGTCAATTTTGAGTGCCCAACTCTTAGTTTCGGCTCAGATTGTGACCTCAGTCAGGGTCCTGAGATCCAGCCCCATGTCAGGCTCCACAGTCAGTGTGGAGTCTGCTTGGGATTCTCTCCCTCTGCCCCTCCCCTCTACACACAGAACCACACATACTCTGTCTCTCTAAATAAATGAAATCTTAAAAAAAAAAAAAACAGCCCATATGGGCGGAAAATCTGTCCAATATAAAGACACCATTCATATCTACACTTAAAAGTGAACTCACCTTGAAACCATTATGCTAAGTGAAAGAACACAGTCACAAAGGATCGCAAATTGTATGATTCTATTTATATAAAATGTCCAAAATAGGCAAATCCATATAGATTAGTGGTAGCCTAGGGTTGAAGGGCTGGGGAGGGGGGTGATGCCTAAGGAGTGTGGTTTCATTTTGAAATGATGAAAAAACATTCTAAAATCTTTTGCATTAATGGTTGCACAACTAGAATTATACTAAAAGCCACTGAATTGTAGATTTTAAGTGGGTAAACTGTAGGATATGTAAATCATAACACAATAAAGCTGTAAAAGTGAACTTGGGCTGCAAATGACCATAGATCTGAGCTTTAGTCTCCATTCACAGGGGCAGAAAAAACCCTTTAGGGTAGAGAAAAGTCAGGGAAGCCTCCCCGAACATGGCTTATGGGTCGGACTGGAAAGCATTCCAGAAAGAATGAGATAAATATAATCTTGATCCTAAGGGCAATAAAGCATCACGGATGGTTTTAAGCAGCAAGAGTGACATGATGAGATCTGTACTTTGGAAACATCCCTCTAAATCACTGAATTTTACATTTAAAAACAGGTAAACGTTATGATGGATAAATTATGTCTCAATAAAGCCAAAACCAAAAATCCCCCTGGGGGCAGGGGGCATGAGGACAGACCAGAGGGCATAAAGTTGGAGGGGGCTATGGCAGAAGCTTAGTTGCAAGGTTGTCAGGCCCATCTGCTGGGAGATGGGTAAAACTGGTCTGGGGATTGGGTAGGGGAGCCTCAGGATGTCTTGCCCACAGGTAAGGAGAACCTGGTAGAACTTGTTTTCAGAACCCAGAGCTCCCAGGCTTCAGCCCTAGTGCTCCCGCCAGCACTGCAGCTGCTCCACTGACAGGTGATGGAGGCACTGTTCTCCCCCTTCAAAGAGAAATGCACTTCAGAAACATATTTCCAAAAAATGTTGCTAAGGGTTTTATTTCTAACAAGAGGAAAATAATAAAATAAAATTAAAATAGGCTTCAGTTGGAACCAAGTTTCTTGTTTCTTTTTTTTTTTTTTTTTGAACAAATTAATTACACACCAACAATCTTCTTTTATTACAACATGAACCCAGGAGGAGGAAAGAAGACAGGGCAGGACAGGGAGAGAAGGTTGAGGTGGTTGTGAGGACAAGCACCAAAAGCTTTCTTCAGATCATAGGGAGCCTGCTCAGTTCCCCAACCAAATTCATTGAAAATAAACAACTGTGAGCACAGCTATGTGAAGTTTCCTCCTCCTGGGTAGAACAGTCAGGGGAAGGGGGGAGGAAGGAGAGAGAAGGAGGGAGAAAATGGGATGGGGGGAGGCAGGAAAGGGAAGAAGAGAAAGAGTGAGAGGGAGGTGAGGTTAGTGTAGCATAGCCTGGCCAGGGCCAGAACTGGGGAGAGAAGGGAGAGGAGTTTCCCCCAGTTTGCATATGCACTGGCCTTATCTCTGGAATGGTGCTGGCCCAGCCCCAGCCACCCCCCTGCCCACCTGCCTATCCATCTGTCTATCTGCCTCAGGTGTCTGGGAATGCTGGTTAGAGGCTACCAGGGAGGGGGACTCCAGGGGCCGGCCCCCAGGAGCTGAGGTCTGAACAATACCTTGGAGTCAGAATATAAAAGTCAAGGGATTCAGGGCTTGGGGGGTGAGGGGTGGCCATCCCCCCTACTTGCCCACCTCCCAAGAAGCAGGCTTGATGGTCAGAAAGAGGATCCTTGAGGCCAAGGGAGGGGGTCTTTGTTGGGGGGGTCTGTGCTAGGCTCAGCCACTGTCACAACTGTTGCTGAGGTGGCTGCTGTGGGCAGGGCACATGCAGCTGAGGAGACAGAGTAGAGAAAGGGGCTGAGGGGCCTGAAGTGGCCAGCGCAGGCTCCAAGCCATTCTGGTTCTCCTGGGTGCTGGGGCTGCCAGTAGTGGGCAGGGTTTGGGGGGGGCCCTCACCCCCAGTCTCCTCCTCCAGCTCCTCCTCCTCCTGGGCCTCCTCGGCCTCTGGCCCTGAGCTCCGTACCCTCTTTGGCTCTAGCTCCTCTCGGGCTGGGTCATCGCCCTCCCCACCCCGATCCACCTTCCGCCGTCGCCGCCTCTCCAATGCCCGGCCCCGTGCCCGGCTCCCATGGCGCTCTGCCTTCTCCAGCTGTGATCAGACAGGCAGAAAGAGGTGTGGGCAAGTGGTCAGGCCTGGGCTCCCTGCCTCCTTGGCCTGACCTCTTGGCCCTATACATGATCCCTGTCCTCACCTCCAGAAGTGTGCGGATCCGCTCCATGTCTGGAGGCTGGCCGGCCTGCAGTAACTGCCAGATGCTGTGGTTCTCATCCAGGGTTACCTCAAGCAGGTCCCCTTCTAACATAAGCTCTTCCAGAGGGGCCCGGGTGGCCTCAGGCAGCTCCAATGCGGGGCCAGTCAACTGTGGCAACAACGAGGACAGCAGCTCCAGGTCTAGGGGGTTGAGGGGACAGGCTGGGTTAGAAGCTGCTCCGGTTGTAGCCCCACTACAGAGCCGAGGACCCCATGGGTCACTGGGAATACCCAAGAAACAGCCTACCCACACCTAGACCTACCTCTCTTACCTGAGCCTTCCCCCAGGGCTACCTTCTCAGGACTGGTCAGACTATCTCCGTTCTCTAGCAACCCCTGGACCTATCAAGGAGAGCAAGGATGGGTAGCGGTAACTAGAGAACCGGGCTCCCACCAACCCCAGACTCGGGACATTCTGTCTCCTGGAGAAGGAGGGCAAAGGTAGTGGCAGGGAGCAGTCTGGGGATCTGGACAGAATGCACAAGGGGGCAGGGAGGCCGGGCCAAGAAAGATCAGAAGTCAGAGAGCAGGGACAGGGCTTAGAGCCTAAATGGGGGAGGGGGCTAGGAGATGGTAATTGGAGGGCAAGAACTGGGGTGAGCAGCTCACCTTGGGCATATCCTTGCCACTACCTTCTCTGAGAGGGTCAGAGGCAGGGGCTGGAGGGTAGGTAGGGGGTTCCTCAGGTCTGGGTTCAGCCTGCAGCCGCTGGCGAAGCTCAGCCAGCTGTCCCAACAGAGCAGTCACATCCTCAGAGGCCAAAGCCTGCCTGGCACGGCCTTGCCAACTGATGGCCCTCTCTGTGAGACACTGCAGGGCCTCACCCTCAGGCAGCCGCACAGGCAGTCTCTGTAGGGCTACCAGCAGTGCCAGGATGGTCTCCAGGCGTGGGCGCCGTGAGCGCATGCACAGTGGACACAAGAATTTGGTGTCCCACTCCCACCAGGCCAGCAGTGGGGATGAGGTGGGACTGGGCCTCGGGGAGCTGAGGAGGCGGGGTACCGACACACATCGCCCATGGAACCAGTCCTGACACAGGTCACACTGTAGAGCTCCCACCCCAGCTGGCACCTGCCCACACACACAGATAGAGGTTGCAGAAGAAGCCGTGGCTGATGATGCCAGAGGACTGGGCTTGGCGGAGTTGGTGCGACGCAGCTGCAAGATGCCCTCCTTCTCTTTCTGTTCCCCCTCCTTGAAGGCCACGATCTGGTATACCCAGGACAGCAGGAGAGGAGGTCAGCAGCCCATCCCCTCCTTTCTTGGACACCCTTAACACCCTACTCCCAAACCAGGAGAAGTGAGAGGCCCAGGGACCTACGGCTGCCCTACTCAGACACTGATCACCACAGGCCCCAGCTCCTTACCACAGAGCCTGGGTCCCTGAGGTCCTGCGCAGACAGTCCCAGAAGCTCTGTGTCAGATTTGTACAACCCCAGCTCCTTCTCCATCCACCGGCTGCGCTTGATGCTATCTGAGCCAGCATCCGCACATGGGCAGAGCACCTAAGGCAGGCAGACAGGGTGCAGATGCCTCAACTTCCCCTACCCCTCACTCCCAGTGCACCCAAAGCCCCATGTTCTCCTAGAAGCCATCTCATAGCAGCTGGGCCAGAGGCTGGAGAGGCTGTGGGTCAGGGTCCAGGCCTCACCTCTAGCAGAGTGTAGCAAGAATTCTTCTTGAGGAAGGTCTTGGAGGCCTTCTCCCTCCAGGAGTGCGCTGTCAGTACCTGCAGCTCTAGCTGTCTTAGCTCCTCCAATCCCACAGGGAGGTCCCGGCCCACAGCCACCAGGCCCTCTAAGTCATCCAAGCAGGGGTAGTGGTCACCATTCTGGGACAGGGGCAAGAGAAAGCTCAAGTCAACTTGCCAACATCCACGGATGTCACTCTGTGCTCAGCCCAGAGCTGCGAAGAGGCACCAGATTTGCGGTCTTCAGGCAGAACAGAACAGGGATCATCCTAAGGAAAGCACTCCTACAACTCCCACATTCAGTGGCTCCACCCGCACTCAGCCTCCATGACCATCAGACTGATCATTCTGTTGTGGTCTGCCTCTTCCATCCTCCCTGCCCCTATCATTCTGACCCTCTCCACAACCTCTCCACCCTCAGGCTGGCCTTGTGAGCCCTCCTCACGTTGCTTGCCGCCAAGCACGTTTTGCCTCCTCTCAATGTACTGTGCCTGCTTCTCTAGCCAACCCAACTCAGCACAGCCAAATGCATGCCAGCTCTCCTGGCAGGAGTGAAGGTCTAGGGTGGATGGTCAGGGGGCAACAGGGTCCTCACTTGGATCTCGTCCACATCAGCAATCCAGGCTCGGGCCTTAGCAAGAGCCTCCTTAAGAGCCTGGATGTTAGGCAGGTGAACTGGGATGTTTTCTGCCTCATGGATTATGGCCTCAAGCGTGGCTGGTGGATGCTTCTGCCTAAAGATAAGGGAAAAAGAGGCCTGAGTCTAGAGTGATCTGCCTGAGCAGCAGCCTGAACGGACTACCAGATATATCAGCATGGGCCCCCGGAGCTGCCACTTGGGCCTACTTGCTAGCATTCTGCCTACAGGGGGCTGCCAGTCCCTGCCTGCTCCAGACTGCACGCACCCACCCAACTTCTGCCATAGCCTTCGTGCCTCTGCTCATCTACTAGGCTATCAGCCTGTTCATGCTGCCTATACAACCGGTGTTAGTGATCTGGCACTACAGTGTGTGGCTTCTATCAACATCTGTCCATCTGCCTGTTAGTACTTGTGCTCGTGTGTGTGTGTGTGCCCACGTGAGCCTGTGGAGCTAGTCCTCTATACATCTCTGTACCTGTCCATCCCTGTTTCCCCATAAGCTTATCTCTGCCTCTATGTATACACGGAGTTTTAAAAAAAGAGAGAGAGAGAAGCTAGGGAACTAAAAAAGGGGAAGAAAGTCAATACACCAACACCAGAGTCTGGTACCCAAGGCCACCCATGGGAATCACTGTCAGCTCTTCCACTAAACTTTGGAGGTTGGGGCAGAGGAGGGAGGGGTGGAGGCTAGACCTACCTGGCCTCTAGGCAGAGGTGGGCTTTCTCCTCCCAGCGCTCAGCAATGGTCAGCAGCTCCTGCAGCTCAGCCCGGGCCTTATCGACAGCAGGGCTAGGGGCTACGCTAGCACCCGCAACCAACAGTCCCCGCATAACAGCCAGGGTGCCCCTTCGGGCCGCAGGGGCCAGCGTCCGCTTCACTTCATCCAGCCATCGTGCCTGTTCCACCTGCCGCTGGAGCTGTTGGGCCTCAGGTACCTCCACCCCAAGCTGCTGCCCCCTCTCCAAAAGGGACTGCAGTAGCCCTGGACTGGAGGGCAGTGAGGCCAAGGCTTCACGGGCCTCGGCCTGGTAGCCCTCCACCTGTTCCAGAATACCCTACCAGGATACAGATGGAAGAACAAACTCCTCAGCTGGGGCCACTTGGAGGTCCCACCACCAAATACCTTTGCCCCATCTACCTTCTTACCCTCCAGTATTTGGGAAGAGCGTCTAACACAGGCTGAGCTCTCCTCTTTTACCATGCCCTAAGACAATGGTTCCTAACACTCACTGCCTGTCAGAATACCCCAGGGAATTTGTTAAAACAGATTCCTGGGCCCCACCCAGGGATCTTAGAGTATTAATAGGGTTTGGCCAGGCATCTATGGTTTAAGTCCCCAGAGGATTCTGAGGTCTAACACCAGAAGACCTCCCTGCCCTAAAAACACTCTGCTATGCTTGGCCTTCTCACAAACCCCTACACTCTCACTGGTGTCCACAGCCCTCTTCATCCCACCTCTCCTCTCCCTTAATGAACTTGACTTAGCTTTCCAGGCCCAAAGACATCCTCATTCCTTTCTCCTCTTCTACCTCCACCAGGACACCTTCCCTTGATTCCGCATCTGGTACCTACACCCTTGCCACCTGCCCCATAAGCCCCCTCTGCCTCCTAGCTCCTGTTCCTCTCACATGTGCATGCTGTCTTGCCCAAACGCCTTATACTTTTTGAAAATAGCCAAGAGTGGCCTGCTGCTCAGGCCTCCCAATCCCCCTGAACCCTCATCAGCACTCTGAGTACACTCCTCCTCACCTTGACATCCCCAATCTGGTGCATGGCACAAGGCAGGTTGTTCATCTGGTCCAGAAAGGCCCGGAGCTCAGCCAGGGTCATCTGTAGACCAGCCACCCTATGGGGGCTGTGGAGTTTCACATGTGGGGTTTCAGGTCCAAGCCGAGTTCCCTCCCTCCATCTCCATGCTCAGATCCAACACCTTTCCTCATACCTGCCCACCTTGAGCTCTCCTACTCACAGTGCCCCCAACTGTCCAGGTTAGAGGGAGGGTTTTAAGATATCAGCACATTCATATGATGGGAGCAAAAAATGATGGGGGGAGGGTGGGATATAGGATATATGTGCGGGGGAGGGGGGAGAGTCTAGAAATTAAATGATTGTAACAGAAGCTGGACTTTTCAACCCATCCTTTACTGTGAACTCTCTGATCAGGTTTTTGCTTCTGTGTCCTTTTCTTGTCCCTAAACCTTCCACAACTCCTCCCTGCCCACAAAATCCCTTGACCTGTCTGAAATCTCCAGATACTGATAACCATTTCTCCAGATACTGAGAACCATTTCTAGCTTTCCCAGCACCAAGGCACTCTTCTCCATTCTAGCTGCCTGATCTCCTTGCCCTCCCAACATCTTAGGCCACCTTGCACTGCAGTGCTTGTCAGCTTCCTGCTGATGTCATCTGCTCAATGGCACTCAGAGTCTACTCCTCCTAGGCGCGGGCTCCTCAGCAGGCTATCTGAGCCCAACACCCCCCACTGCCATACCCAGCCTCCTGGCCGCTGACTAGTCCCAGAGCCCGGGACACACAAGCCTCCGCCTCGCTCAGGCAGTTCTTTAGTCGCTGCAGCAGCTCGCTGTTAGGAAACCGCCGCTCACGGGCCTCAGACTCTAGTGCCCTCAGTTCTTCAAGGCCTGGGGAGAGAATGGAAGCAGCAAGGAGTAGGCAGTATTGAGTAAAGGGAGAGGAAGGAGGTGGGGGTGGGGTACAGAAGAAAAGGGAAGAGAACTTGCCTGTGCAGTCCCTCCATCCCCCCATCACTCACTGCGCTTCCGCCCATCCTCCACCTCCAGGGCCACTCGAACTTTATTGGCCCAGGTGTCAAAGGACTCGGCTCGAACCTTCAGCTTATGCAGCATGGCAGGGAGCTCATCCAAGGTGTATCGATACCTGCAGGCAGACAGCAGGGAAGCACACATCTAGCCCAGCTCTCTGCATCCTTGCCTCAGCCCACTTCCTTAGTAGGCCCCCTCCCTGCTCACCGCAGGTACTGCCGGCTACTGGAGCACTTGCAGAGGTCATTGATGTGGGAAAGGCAGACAAGGCCGTCTGGGCAGTCATAGCAGGCCAGGGCTGACAGAAAGCACGTGGTCTTGCACTTGATGCACTGGCGCTCATCATCTGGGAGCAGCTCGAAAGCCTCTCGCTCAGCTTCCGTGATGCCCTGGGGGCAAATTCAACCCACACACAGTATACAGAATCAGAACGGGGCTGCAGATATGGCCCTGTCTCTGCCACAGCTGAGCCCTGCGTTAGACTCTAATCTGGGTTGAGAGTTGTGGAGAGCAAACTCCACAGAACAGACTACCTCTGTGAAGTTCAAACTCTCAAAACTGGGAAAATCGGATGAACCAGGGCAAGATCAGTGTGGGCTGAGAGGAAAAAAAAAATGAGGTAAGATTCAGATCAGCAGAAAGGGCCTTTAGGGTAAGAGAGGGTGAGGAAAGTGGTGGGCCAAGGCACCAGAGAGGTGGCAATATGTGGGAGTGGCCAAGAGAACTGCGTACAAGGGGAACAATGCTGGCTTCCAGTCATTCAGTGCCCAGTGTTCCAGGCACCATGCTGGCAGCTTGGCAGACAGGACACACTGCACACACACACATAAAACTCACAGAAATAAAATTCTGTGCTTGTGTCCAGTGTTTAAATTTTTTTTTCAACATGGCTTCCAAACCTATGCCAATCACTTCATCTGTTACTTAGATGAAAAAAAGCATTCTGTTCCAAAAATGGAAGAAAAGCCAGCTTTGCTTTTCATTATACTAAAAGACAGTAAAATGCTATGCATTATGGCTAGTTGTAGGGATTTTTAAAGGGAAATTCTGGCTAACAGTTTTCGTTCTATATTGACTATAACGTCTAACCTCTGCATCAGATGAGTCCGCTGTATATTACAAATCCCTCTCTGCTACTTACTAGTTGTATGATATGGAATACATTATTTACACCTCTCTGTTTCCGTTTTCCTGTCTTATAAAATGGGAGATAATATACCCTCATTGTATTGTCATGAAGATTAACAAAGGTACAGCAACTAAGGACTTAGTAAAGTATTATAACATTTAGAATTAGTGGAGGCACAAAAGACCCCTAAAAGCCAAAACAACCTTGACCTTGAGAAAGAAGAACAAAGCTGGAGGCATCATACTTCCTGATCTCAAACTATACTACAAAGCTATAGTCATTAAAACAGTATGGTACTTGCTTAAAAACAGACACACAGACCAGTCAGTGGAACAAAATTGAGCCCAGAAATAAACACTTGCATACACAGCCAACTAACATTTGATAAGAGAGCTAGAAATACTCAATAGGGAAAGGACAGTCCCATCAATAAATGGCACTGAGAAAACTGAGTAACCACATACAGAAGAATGAATTTTGGTCCTTACACCATTCAAGAAAATTAGCTTGAAATGGATTAAAGACTTAACACCTAAAACCGTAAAACTCCTAGAAGAAAACAGCGATAAAGTTCCTTGACATGTGATCTTGGCAATGACTTCTTGGACAGGACACCTAAAGCACAAGCAACAAAAAGCAAAAAGCAAAATTACGTAAATGGGACTACATAAGCTATAAAGTATCTGCACAGCAAAAGAAATCATGAACAAAATAAAAAGGAAACCTATGGAACAGGAGAAAGTATTTGTAAACCATCTATTTGATAAAGAGCTAATATCCAAACATATAAGGAATTCGCCCAACATCAACAGCAAAAACCACCCCACAAGCGATAAGAAAATAGGCAGAGAACCTGAACAGACATTTTTCCAAGGAGATACAAATGGCCAAGAGGTACATGAAAAGATGCTCCATGTGACGAACATCAGGGAAATGCAAATCAAAACCATAATGTGGTATCACTTTACACCTGTCAGAATTGCTATTACCAAAAAGACAAGAAATAAGTATTAGCAAGGATGTGAAGAAAAGGGAACCCTCGTGCCCTATTGGTGGGAATGTAAATCAATGCAGCTACCTGGAAAACAGTATGTACATTCCTCAAAAAATTCAAAATAGAATTACCCTATGATCTAGCAATCTCACTTCTGGATATTCCAAAGGAATCATAGACTCCTCTGAGAATTGGATGCAAGCTAGGAGCCCTCTCCTCATAAAAGTACTCAAACACACACACACACACACACACACACACACACACACCCCTCTCCTCATAAAAGTACACACACACACACACACACACACACAATCTTTTACAGATTTTTAAGACTATGGGGTCCAGAACCCTCCTCTAAGGTAAGAGCCAAGTATAAAAAATTTTCAACATCAGGATGAGAATACCTAGTCTTCCCACCTTGCTTTGGCTTCTTACAGTCTGGTACAACCCCAGAGTCATCATTTAATAATAGCACTGAACAGAGAGAGAAAATGATGCCTGGAAAAGACCCGGGGCTTACCAACTAACACCACAGACTTTCAACATTACCACAGCTGCAATTCTCCTTACAGCCCATGCTCATGGGAAAGTTATAAATGAGCTTTAAAATAAGAAAGTATTATCCTAAATGGACAGCAAGGGGTCCCTCAGGACGAGCATTCCTTTGTAATACTATGAAGGACTCTCACTAAGTCACTTATCTAACAGGGCAGGTGTGGAGCTTTAAGAAGGCCACTGAACTACGTGAGTAGCAATCCCACTCATCTACAAACACAACTGACCACATGCTTATGAGAAATCTATTAAAGGAACACTGCCTTAAAAAGTAAAATAAAATAGGGGTGCCTGGGTGGCTCCGTTGGTTAGGGGCTGCCTTCAGCTCAGGTCATGATTCCAGGGTCCTGGGATTGAGCCCTGCATCAGGATCACTGCTCAGTGGGGAGTCTGCTTCTCCCTCTCTCTCTGGCCCTCCTCCTGGCTTGTGTTCTCTCTCGTTCACTCCCTCTCTAAGTTTTTTTAAAAAAAAAATTAATTAATTAAATTTAATTAAATTAAAGGACTGCCTTGTGTTTGGTAGTATCACCCTGGTTTGAGCTATTGAATCATTTGAATGTACTAAGATGACATTTCCTAAGAAATGTTCCACATTTCAATCTCTTTTTTCATGAACTTTCATGAATTAAAGTTACCAATAAAAGCAGCTGTTACAATGCAAGTACAATTAATAGATACTTTGATGTAAATAACCTTCCTCAAGCTTTACATTTTACAGAGCAGGGAAGTGAGACCATGAGAGGTTAAGTAACCTGAAAAGGTCAGCCGGCTAATCAGCAGTGGGGGGTTTCATGTGCCCGTCAGTGCTGTTGGGTTATTTAAACAGATGACAAATAGCAGCGACACCAGCACTTGCTATGGGTCAGTTACTTAACAAACATAATCTTTAATCTACTTGACTATCCAAAAAGATAAACATTATAATACTAATTTTTCAGAGATGGATATAGACAGTGAAGTAAATTAACTTGCTCATGGCTGTTGATAAATGGCAGAGAATGGAATGTGATTTCCAACCCAGATGCATCCAGTTCTTTTTTACTACACCCCAAGAAGAGAGGCTACATCTACTTCTTCCTTCTCCCACTTCTGCCAGGATAGGGTACCTAGTTCAGGGCACTTTCCCCTTCACTCTACCTTCTCAAGCAGAGCCTTTCGTAGACGCCGCTCCTCTTGCACCATGATGAACATCTCCTTATGCACAGCTGCTGCCAGGTTCAGGTCCAGCTTCTCTGGGCAGGCGGCCATCTTACAGATGAGCTCCTCGTGGGAAAAGACACAGTATCTTCGGAGTCGGCGGTAGTGCTCAATGCACTGGCGACCAGCCGGCAACTGTGGGCAGATTCAAGGATGAGTGTGGCCAAGTCTGAAGGCCAGGGTGCCTCAGCTTCCCCACAACCCTCCTGCTTCTCCCTGTCAGCCAGCCCACCACACTCGACTCACCCAGTCAGCAGTGCAAAAGTTGACAGCCTCTGCAAAGTTGTAACCTTGGTTGAAGCCGCTGTGGTAAGCACGAGGGAAGGTAATGACAAATTCTCCTGCACACTGGTTTGTGCGGACAACCTGGGGAAGAAGGCAGCTAAGGTCATGCAGACAGTTTTCCACAGTTGGGAGAAACCTGATTTAAGTGCAGGATCCTTAAGGAGAAAAAAGGAGAGCCTGAAGGAACAGTGTGAGGACAGATCCTCCAATTCTAAAAGGAAGGGCAACTGGCCTCTGCTCTCAAAGTTGAAGTTTACCTTGGCAGCAACACAGGAAGATCTGAGTCAAAAGTAGGAAATGTACATACCAACATATTTCAACTTTCCTTGTAATTTTTATAAAAATTTATCACTTTTCATTAAAAATTATTTTTATCAGTCACACATGCAGTTCCAAGAGCCAAATGTTCTACAAGATTTGTTTGAAAATCAGCATGCCCAGGATTCTCCAATCCCCAGAGCAAATCACTTTCACCTCTTCTGATTATTTTGGCATTTACCTTAACAGCCCTAAATAAAATGCCTCTAGACTTTAAGGATAGCCTATTATTTCTCAGTTTGCTTAGTTTTCTGTGCATGTATTAGTAATCCAATCCCAACCTTTTAACAAGTGTCTAACCCTCCTCTTGCCTATCACTTCTCACCTTTTTGTAGCAGTCTTATGATCTGTTCCAACCCAAACCAGCTGTCCTCCCTGGACCGTCACTCTCCCACGATGATCTCTTCCATTCCCTAGATCCCAGGTCTTCCTCTCTTGGTATTTATTCTTTCACTATACTTGAGTACATCCTCCACTAGCTTCCCAGGAAATGATGGGAAGAACTTTTTTTCAAATATGTCTCTATTCTACTCTAGTGCTTCATAATTTGGCCTTATAGAATTCTAAATTGAAAACCAACGTAAAGGCATGGCTCAGGACGCCTGGGTGGCTCAGCGGTTAAAGCGTCTGCCTTTGGCCCAGGGTGTGATCCTGGGGTCCCAGGACTGAGCCCCGTATCGGGCTACCTGTGGGGAGCTTGCTACTCTGTGTCTCTGCCTCTCTCTCTCTCTGTCTCTCATGAATAAATAAAATCTTGAGGGAAAAAAAAGGCATGGCTTTAGTCTTCTAGTGTTGCTTTTGAAGTCTTAAGCCATTCTGGTCTCTAATGCTTTGAATTAAACTTGTTTTCTCTCTCAGCAAGCTTGTAGGACTTTTCTGACCCCAGTGTTTGATATAAAAATTCATCAGATATACCTTGGTGTGCATCTATTTTCATTCATGTCCTGGGCTGGCCCTTTGATTCTGAAAACTCAATCTTCTGGTTCAGGGAAATGTTCTTGAATGATTTCATTAATGATTTGCTTCTGTTTTCATTTATTCTCTTTTCAGAACTCATTATTTGAATACTGAACATCCTGAACAAACTTTCTTTCAACTTTACCATTTCCCATCTTTATTTTTTATTCTATTTTCTGAGAGATTTCCTTAACCATTTATCTTCTAAACTTTTTTCTTCCACTTTTACTATCATAATTTCTAAGAGCTCTTTTCTGTTCTCAGGATGTTTTCAAATAGCATCCTGTTTGCGCTATATACTCCTCTCTAAAGACAGTGAGAGTGCATGAGCAAGGAGGAGGGAGAAGCAGGCTCCCCCGCACTGAGCAGGGAACCTGACATGGGGCTCAATCCCAGGACCCCTGGATCATGACCGGAGCCGAAGGCAGATGCTTAACCAACTGAGCCACCCAGGCACCCTTATCTCTGAAGATCTTGAGGTTTCTTTCCCTTTTCTTTTTGAAGTTTAATTCTCTGCCTGCCCAACCTATTTATCCAAGTTGCCTTGTTTGGTTCTGTTTTCTAGAGGTTCCTCGGCTGTTCGTTTATCTGTGACTGTCAACTTTTAAGAGTAAGAAATGGAAAAGCTGAATGGAAGTTCTGAGTATATAGGTGAAGTCTGTCAACTGTGAGCTTCACTGTAGGGTGATCCGGAAGCGCCATTCAGTTTGGGAAACTCTAGGTCTTTCTTTTAAGGCTGCTGAGATTCTCCAGAGAAAACTCTCCCATTTTTTTGCCTGAAGGAAAAAGATCTGGCTGCCAATGTTCTAAGAGCCAAGTGGAGGAAGATGGCTGGAAACCTCAGCATCCACTATGTATACAACGATGAATCCTACTATTTTCACTCTACCTCCACCCTCAACAGTACCTAGAAGACCTCAGTCCAGAGACGTTTTAACCTCTTCAAAAGTAAAGTCTTTTACTTTAGTGAGGAAGGGTCACATTTCCAGCTGCCCAGTGTGGGAGGGGAATCTCACAGCTTCCTATATAGACATGAACCAATCCTTATTTTCACCTCATTCATCCTTCCTCCCAGAATACCCGGTGTCACTGACTACTGAACCTTTGGAGGATATTCTGAGGTATAAATCAGGCTGGTTGGTTCTCAGATGTCTCAATACTGGCTTAAGACTCAGTTTCCTTATCCGTTTTTTAGTTTCAAGAATTTTATTGTATCCTCTCATTTTCTCCATTTTAGTAATTTTTTAAACCTTAAAAAAAGAAACTCTCTGTGCTGTTTAAGTGGTTTCAGTAAGGAATGGAAGCAGCCATGTGTGTGTTTAATTTGCCATCTTTAAAAGTCTCATTAAGATGAACATTCAATACTGATGAACACACAGTGAAATAGGTACAGGTAATGGGACCTGTACCAATAGATTGGTAATGGGACCAGTAACTTCTATCTGGAAAATCAAATTGCTAATTAGATCAAGGTATAAAATGTTTATACCCTTCAACCCAACAATTCCTCTGCTAGGATTCTAGAATAATGTGGAGAGAATTAACATCCTCACAATATTGAATCTTCCCATTCATGAATACATCTCCACATGTATTCAAGTCATACATCAGCTCCCACCTCCAATACGTTTTCTTTTCAAATCTACCCCTATTGAGGGGTAACATCAGCATTTCTTGCCTGGATTACTGCACTGGCCTCCATTACCAAGCACTAGAATCTTTCAAAAAATGCAAATCTGATCAGCAAGGCCCCTGCTGAGAACCCTTTACCTGAAACCCCATGGTCCACATGATGAAGCCACAGCTCCAATGGGCCAACTCTCACCTTCCCCCAAAGATCACCACTTCCACAAATGGCTTTCCTGACTCCCTCTTCCTAGTGACCCAATCTGTTGTTCTTTTGAAGCACCTCTAACATTTATTCACCTCCAAGCTCCACTCAACTGCACATACCTGAAGGCAAGGACTGGTTTATTTGTCTCCAAGACGTTGGCCAGAGGCCTTGTACACAGAAGGAGTTCTAGCAACACCTGCTGAATGATCTAGACCCAGCTGTAATTTTATAGATATGAAAACTGAGTCCGAGAGAAGCTTCAAATAGCAGAGCCAGAAAGAGAACTTAAGGCTCCTGACTCTTCATCTCAGCCTGCACCCTCACTTTGGCAATCAATATCCCTTCACCACTTTCTATGTGGTTAGCTCATAAAGCTCTCCTCACATTCTGCAGCTGTTAAAAATGACCCCAACAGCCATCAAGTGGTGAATGAATAAACAAAATGTGGTACTTCCATAAAATATATTATTCCACCATAAATAGGAATGGAGTTCTGACACATGCTATAACGTGGACAAACCTTGAAAATATTAAGTGAAACAAGCTGGATGCAAAAGACCACATATTATCCCATTCACGTGAACTCTCCAGAAAAGTGAAATCTCTAGAGACAGAAGGCAGACTGGTGGTTGCCTGGAGCTAGGGGGTTAGAATGGAGAGTGACTACAAGAGGGCATGAGGATCTTTTTGGGGTGATAAATATCCTAAAACTGGATTGTGGTGATGGTAGCACAATTCTGTAAAATCACTGAACTGTGTGTGCTTAAAATGGGTGAATTTTATGGAAATTATACTGCAATAAGGTTTTTTTTTAAAAGATAGTTATAAACAGTTTATACTAAGGAAGCAAAAATCATTCTAGATCAACACTGTCCAACAGAAATATAGCAACAGCCACATAAGTACTTTTAAATTCTCTAGCAGCCACATTAAAAAAGTAAAAAGAAACAGGTGAAATTAACTTCAATGTATTTTATTTAATATATCCACAATATTACCATTTCAATGTATCAAATGGTACATAAGAAAGTATTCGTGAGATATTATCATACTAAGTCTTGACATCCAACGTGTTTTATACTTTCAGCACATTTCAGATGAGATTAACCTTGTTTCAAGTGCTCAGCAGCCGCATGTGGCTAGTGGCTACCAAACTGGACAGTGCTGTTCTAGATCATTAAATTTAAAAAGAGATGATAAAATCCACACACTAATTATTGTTATGTCAAAATTTACATAGGAGAATAACAGAAATGTAACAAAGTGTGGAGGAAATAGGGATGACCACTTTAAATTTCCATCTTCTGAAAAGGAGGTAGGTTTCTTTTATAATGAAAATAAATACTTACACTATATAGCTATAAAAAGAAATGGCTGCCTTCCACCAAAGGGGAAGGGGGGAAGGGCTGGGCTAAAGATAGCTCCTTGGGGAGCTTCAGCTGGCTAAACTGCAACCTGCCAGCATGAGAATATGAAAATCAGATGCCTTGGATTGAGGGTATACTGCCAAGTCCAAAGAGTCTGGAGATGCTGGGAACCACCTATAGGAGGGGCAGGGTAGGGGATGGGGGTGGGGGGTGAAGCAGCAGCTGGCGAGCCATGAGCAGGACAAATGCTGTGGAGCTGGAAGCAAAGAGCACATGTTTAAAAATCTGTATTCAAGTTTTCTTAAAAAGAGGTAAGGATTAAACAGCCATATATATAGATATATACAGTACATATATATACATATATCTATATATATATAGCTATATATAGCTATATATATATAGATATATCTCTTAGCTGTCTAAATCCTTAAGGATCCTCTTCCACTCCTACAATTAATTTTTCCTGACACTAGGCAAGGACTAATATCGTGCTGTGGGTCAGGAAGAAAGGAGTATGAGGAAAAGTCAGACCCAATGCCTACTTATGAAGAGAAGTGGAAGGGCCCTCAATCATCTCCACCCCTCAAGTCCAGTAGTTTTTAAACGGAGTGAGGCAGTGAGGGAAAAAGATGCCCATACCCCCACCCCCACCATCTTGTGTGGGGGAAGGCTGCCTGAACTGTTGTGGTATACACTTCTAATTCTCTAGATCCCTCAATGCTTAGCATACATAGTAGTATATAATGAATAATATTATAGGGCATGTAGTGTATTAAATCAAGGTGAAGGCAAGAACTGTGGGTGAGAATCACTGACCTAGTCCAAAGCCCTACTATATAGATGATCGGGGATATCAAGGAGACATTAATTCAATATGAAGTGACTGCCTACCATGTCCCATGTGTTAGACTAAGTGGCAGGGAAGCCAAGGTGGTGGGGAGGGGCGGGGGTTGGGAGGAAAAGTAGTATAGAATAAGACTCAAAGCACAGGTGGAAGATATACTAATTACTGTTCCTATAGAACTGATCAGGCTGTCTTAAGAACCACACCAGAAAACTGACTGATTCTAATGCTAGAAATTCCGTTACAGACAAGCCAGACTGTATAACCAGCAAAGTGTTTTACGGAGTCCACAGAGGAGGATAGGTTCAGTCCAGCACTCTGGGTTCAACTTTAAGTGTTGACAGATATTAGCCCTTTTTAGAAAGAAGTTATGTACTCCTCTCCAGCACTACTGAGATGTGTGACATATAATACTGTATAAGTTTAAAATGAACATGTTGACTTAATACACTTATATGTTACAAAATAATTACTACCATAGTACTCCTGACTTGTTACATAAAAAAAAAAAAAAAAAAAAAGCACCCATTGCTCCCAGAAGTGCTACATGTCAAAGACAGCTAGTTATCCCCCAATATTCATTCTTACCTTCTTTCACAACAATATGAATTTGTAACTGGAATGTGACCATTCAGAATAAAAATCACATTTTCCAGTTCTCCGTGCAGCTAGATGTGGCCAAGTGACTAAGTTGTGACTAACAGAAGATGAATGGAAATGATGTGAGACTTTAAAAATAAGGAGACTTGTCTTGCCCTGTCCTTTTCCCATTTCCCTCTTCCACTGGCTAGAATACAGACATGAAAAGAAGCCATCCTGAGGTGTTGCCCTCAAACACAAGGTCCAGAGGGCTCACCACCACATTGCCTATCTAACCACTATTATGTACAGTCTCTCGAGTTGTCAAATTAAGATAGAAAAGGAATGAGAAAGAGGCAGGGGTAAATTCTGGATGATCACCACCACCACCACCACCATTACCACCACCACAAAGGACATCGCTACATCATTCCTACCCCTTGTTCCTGTTTCCTGAGCACTCACCGGCACACCATGGGACATGAGGGTGTTGGGATTCATGAGGGTGACAAGTTGGTGCAGGAGGTCAGGCTGGCTATCAAAGAGCTCAGGTGTCAGCTTCTTCATCACCTCTTCCAAATGTTCTGCTGCAAGTGAGGGTACCCCATACCAGGTCTTCGGCTCACCCCTGGTCACATGGAAAGGGGACACATGGTGGTCATGCACATGGTCCTGAGGGAACCTACTCTGCCTCCCTGGCTTCCCAGGGGCCCCACTCACCAATGGAGGTAGTTAATGGAGTAACTCCAGTGATCCTCAATATGCCAGCAAAAGGCTGAAAAGACCATGCCCACATACAGCCAGGGCACCTTCATGCCAGAAATATCCGCATTGATGTGGCACAGTACAGACTGCTCCAACACTGGCATCACATTCAGGTTCCAACCACTGGTAGCATACTCCTGTCAGGTTGGATATTTGTGGAAAGGGGATGAGGGTTATGCTACAGAGCTGAGATCTTTAGCCCAGGGAAACTTAATTTTGAGGTCACAGACCTTTTGACACATCTGAGATACCACAGACTTTCTCCACCTCCTACCCACCCCCACTAGCCAAATGCATACATACAAGATTTCAATTCCATTCGATTTTAGGGAGTTTTATAGAAATACTCACCCACCAAAATATCTGCAAGCTAAAAGCCCCTGCTCTGGACCAAAATGCACCCTTCTCTTGAGGTAGGCCTGGGCCCTCATTTTTTCCTACACATACAATAACAGTCACTGGACTCTTCTTATGAATGAGCCAGGCACCCTGCCAAGTATTTCATACACCTTCTCATTTAGTTCTTGTAACAAATTTGTAAGGTAGATACTATCCTCGTTCTAGAAAGAAATAGCCAATCTCATGGCTAGAGATGTCATACCAGATCATCGGGCTGTTTTCTACATATACCATCTTATCTACATCTCACAGCAACCATTTGAAGCAGGCATAATTACCCCCTACCCCAACAGAGATACTAAATGACCTGCTGAAACACACAGCTGACATATAACCGTGAATCACCCACTCACCTCCTCCTCTGGAGTTAGGTGCCGCTTATTATCACTGACGGGGAAACCGCTGCCAAATTCTTTGGAATGGATGTCAGCCCCATACTCGACGGTCACATCTTCTTCAATGCTGTTCACCAGCCGCCAGAACTCCTTCTCCACGAGTTCTGTAGGCACCATCTGGGGAACAGGGGTAGCAGATGACTGTGGCCCACCACATCCTGGCCCCAATGACCCAAGAGAGCCAAGCCTCTCAGGCACCAACATCTATGACCCTAGCCCTGATGCTACCCCAGCCCTCCGTCACCTACGTGCACAGGCATGTTGAAGTAATCGGCTTTAAAGGAGTCAGCCATCTCGCCAAAGCTCTGCAGAGTGTATTCCCGGGTAGCCTGCTCAAAGCCAAAGGCTTCAGGGGGGCGCTTACACTCCTGAAACCCAAAGGAGAACATGTCACCACAGCAGAGGGCACAGAGGTGGAAAACCCTAAGGAGCGAAGCTGGAATATGGGATAGGAGCAGGGAGGAAGAGCCCTAGGTCTGCACTCAAGACCCCTGAGGCAGGCCTCACTTTATAGCTCCACCTTTTTTCCCCAGTGCTGTGGCTTAGTCTTTTCATTCCCCACAGGCACTGTTGCTGTGCTTTTGCTCTTCCCTTCCTTTAGGACTCTACCATCGAAATCATGAACTCTGACTTAGATATGCTATCCTATGCTCCTCTGCCACCATGTTTTCCTCTTGAGCTTAAAACAGGGAGTTTAAACAGGGTACCTAAGGAAACTTTCTTATGCCCAGACTGGAACTACAAGCCTGGGAAAATGGCACTGAATATTCCAGTAACTCAGAGGATGGAAGTCAAAGGCGCTAGCTTCTACACTATTCCTGTTCATAAGACTGTTTCAGAAGACAGGGCGTAAGACTACCTTGCTTTGTACCTATGTTCATGGTTTTAGGTGAGAGCTGTATGTATCCCAGAGTTAGATTCACTCATGTCTGGAAAAATCAATGTCAATCTGGTCTGCTGGACCAGAACCACTTAGAGCCAAGTAGAGCTGACAGCCTTCACTGTCTATGATGCTGCTGGTATCCAAACTCCTTCCTGAAGGAATTCCCACTATTTCCAAGGCCATTATGCACTGCCCTGGTCTCTTTTCTCAGCTGTGTGTATATGTGTGCGTACACACATACCTGGTCTCTAGGGCCACATTTGAGTCCCTAAGATAAGACAAAAGACCTTCAATATCTGCTCTCCAGAAACATCAACATCTGCTCTCCAGAAACCCAGAGAAAAATGTAGATGAGTGCCCAGAATTTGGATGAAGGAAGCAAGCTAATGGAACGGACCTGGCAGACTTACTGGACCTCTCAGCCCTCACTGCTGCTTTAGGTGCTCTCCTTACCGCCCCTCTTACCCTAAGGTGCATCCTCCCCAAACATCCTTGCTCCAGCACGCCTCCATCCCAAGTTTACAAAGCCTGCCCACCTCTTCCAGTTAAAGCCTATATCACTACAAACTAATGAAATTACCAAAACAAAAGGAAAATGAACTAAGGACTATACCCATATAATGGACCCTCCCCTACAAGAAAAAACAAATCACTGCCCATGAATAAATGTAACAACATAGAAAAATGATTATAAGACAGCAAATGAAAATATATAATAAGAGCCCAAACTTGTTAAAGATAGTTTCGCAATAATGAAAAAATGAGAAGAAAATATACCAGACTATTAACAATGGCTGTCTCTAGGTGGTGAAATGATAGGTAATTTGCCTATTTTCCAAGCTTTCTTAAAAAAAACAAAAAAAAAAAAAAAAAACAAAAAAAACAAAAAAAAAACAAAGAATAAAAAGCTTGGAAATTAAAAGAACAATTTTTCCTTCATATTCCTATCCTCCAAATCTCATTCCTGTCACCTTTCCTGATTGCTACCTTTTGTCATTTTCCTTTCCTCTGAACTTCTACACCTCAGAGTTTCTAACACATAATTTAGCACCTGACTCTACATCGGCAAAGGATCCATCCAATTATGACTCTCACCTCCCCAGGTAGTCTGGCGGCTCCCAGGGGGACACAAGCAAAGGCTAGGTCTCCTCTTCTCTCTCCCCAAACTCTGCCCAGCCTGGCCTCCCCAGGGTTCTAAAACATTGAATTGTGGATGAGCTAGGAAATTTGTCAATAAGGCCTAATGAAGGAAGGCAAGAATACCCTATGAGGCAGACGTGAAGTGAGGCTGGGAGGGCCTTACCGCCATGACACACTTTGGGCACCGCCAGACACCCTTGGGAATCTCAGGCAGAGGAGGCAGCAGGCAGAAGATGTGGTAGTTGTCATCACAGCCATCACACAGCAGAAGCTTGTCATCCTCATCTCCTCGGGAACACATCCGGCACACGTATGACTCGATCTGCCAGGAAAAGGAGGCAACGGTTCATCAATCTAATAAGCCCTGTCCTCCAGACAGCACCCTAGTCCACAGAGCTCTCCATTAGAAACCCACCGTGCCTGCTGGCTAGATCATTCACAGCTCTGTTACAGGCTAATCGTGCTAGTTTTGGAGTTTAACTATATGCACATACCATCTCCCCAAAAAAACTGGTAGAGCTGTGAGAGCAGTCTTTATCATTCAGTCATGAAATCTCCCATTTTTATTAATTCAGTAAACACTGAGCACTTACATGTTCAACACTGTGCTGGACTCTGAAATACAGCAATGAATAATGACATCTGCCTTCTAAAGGCACATGGTATTCCAGAGACATATATTTATAAAAAGTAAAGGGTAGTGTGGAAACTGCCACTATCAGTCTATAGAGGGTACCAGGGGAGCCTAGAGAAGGGAGCACTCAAATCAGCTGGAGATAAGGAGAATAGCTTTGAGGAAGGACTTCACTGAAAAGGTGATACCTGACAATGACATTTGAAACTGACTAAAACCTGCAGGCAAACTAAAGTCTGGCAATGGGGGAGAGCACAGGGGAACTCTTCCAGGTAGAAGAGATAGCAGGTACAAAGGGATGGGGGAAAGAGAGCATGGTGCATCTCAGGGGAAAAAATGAACATACCTATAAGTAGTTCAGTGTGGCTATAGCAGAGGAGTGAGGTGGGCAGTGCTGGGGAATGAGGCTAGAGGTCAGCAGGGACTGGATCATGCATGATAATGAGGAGCTTAGCCTTTATCCTGAAGCAATGGAGGGAGCCTCCTTCTCTGGACCCTTCCAGCACTTCATGTTGACAGCACTTGATCACCCTTTCTCGTCCTTTGTTCCATGTGAGTTGGCCTTGGTTCCCCAATTAAGTGAGCTACCTGAGGGCAGGGCCCACCAGGCCCACTTTTCTGCTTAATGCAACCTGGTCCAGAGCCATGCTGGGGAAATGCTCGCTGAAGGGATGAGAAGCAGAGCATTAGGAAGTCAGGGCTGGGTCCTTACAAACTGGGCATTGCTGTGGTTCCTCCGTAGTCTCATGGTCATCTTGGTGCACGGCTCTGGGCTGTGACTCAGCTCCTCCTTGCTCTCCAGGAAGGTCTTAGGTGAGGTTGACTCCACCTTCACATCCCCGCCTGACTCCTCCTTCACCACTACGGTGGGGGGACACTCAGGCCCTTCCTTATCTGGGAGAGGGAAGAGTGGCTCTAAAGTACAGGTCTAGAACAGTCAGGGTCCCGCCTCCTCTCCCCAGGTGAGGCCATCCTTTACACTGCCCCAGCCTGTCAGGCCTCACCTTTCTTCCGCAATGTCTTATCCTTGGCCATGAGGCCCAGGCCCATCATCTTGGGGCCTGCCCCATAGATCTGCAGCTTCTTCAGCTCCGGATTCTTTTCAATGTCTTCCTCCGTGGGTTCCGGCTGGGAGGGGAAAAAAAGGAAATGAATTAAGTCTGCTATCTGAGGCAAACTGCTCCAACCTAAAAGAACGATAGCTTGGACTATATATTGCTTGAGCTCATGCCAGGAGGCAGAAGCAGGCCGGGTCAAGAACTCAGAGCTGCTTTTTGGAGACTAGGGTTAAGTGAGCTCCCCCATTAGCTCTCTCTTGGAAAGAAATTAAGGTGGAATTTCAGCTTTCCCAACTGTAAAATGAGAATATTAAGTCCTACTTTCCAAGGAGGTTCACAAAGGGGCTTGGGGAGAACACAGAAAGAGAAATCTAACAGTGTCTGGCAATACCAGTAGATGGCAGTGACTAATATTACCTACTATACAACATGCTCCGGTGAGCCCAGGGACAATGTCCATCTTGTTCCTTCTTGTATCCCCCCAGTGCCTAGAACAATGCCTGGCACATAAGCTGCTGCCTCAAGCTAGGATAGAGGTATGAGGGAAAAGAAGAGCTCTAGCCCTAGGAGCAGAGTGAGTCTGGAAAGAACAAGACAGGTAAGAAAAAAAGGCAGACATAGAAAAAGACAGTGAATGATCAGATCAAGACACAGCTCAGAAGTTCAGCTGAGAGTGAAGGAGAAAGATCAAGAAACCGGGGGGGGGGGGGGGGGCACACCACTGCTCGGAACTCAGGAAAATAGAGTGAAGGGAGAGTAAAACAGGGAACAGAACTCTGGTCAGAACTTTGTGGACTCCCATCACCACCCCCAAAGCTCTAAGTTAGAAGTGGAGTACTCACATCAGGCTGCAGCCTCTTGGCCCGCCGGCCATAGCTATTGAACTTGGAAGGCTGCACGGACTGTCGAAGGGGGATACTGTGGGGTTTGTACTCCTTGTCCTTTTCCTCATTATCAAATGGACGTGTGTTGCACTGCTGGGGACAAGTGACGAGTAAGGGTCAGGGAATGGGGCCCCGGCCACCATCAGTGACTCCTCTCTATCTTTACCCAATAGCAAACAAAGTTGTGGAGCTGCACCTGCCTGACCCGCAACAATAGGCCCTGTTCCATTGGTCGTTATCAACGACACCAGCACACACTTTGAGAATTCTTCTCTTACCTTTGCTTATGTCATTCCACTTTCAAACCACCTCCCACAACCACCTCCCTAACTAAATCAGCTGCCATTTCTTCCCAGACCTCTCCAGCCCAAAATGTCTCTCCCTCCTATTCCTTTATCAGTTAAAACCTTGTCACATATTGGATAGTAGGCTCGTCCTGTGGGCAACCCCAAGACGTGTGACCCTGGGCAGTATGGGAAGAGTATAAGCATCACTAGAAAAGGGTAGAATCTAGCTCCCAGGTCTCCAGCCCACTGAACCAGTTCCATTAAGAGCAAGTATGAGAAATCTGCATCTGGTGTGGGGGAAAGCCTTCTTCCACCCCAGCCTGGCATCCTTACCACCAGGTTGGCTCCAGACTGGTACATCTCATAGGGGTAAACGATGCGTTCATAGTGGGAGCGTAGCAGGGAGCCTATGTTTTTGCCTGGTGGGTAGTTGAGGCGCTGGGCCACCCGGGCCCACCGACGGTCTTTGCAGATGGCTTCATAGCCACCTTCCTCCACCACGATCTGCAGGGACAAGCAGGAAGGGATGTGGATGTGCTGTGTGTATGTACATAAGGGAGTAGGCCTGCAGAAAGGGTGATGAGGACAACTCCAGCCCCTTACCTCACTGGGGGCTAACCCCTCCTCCTACCACCACCAATCAGATTCAGATTGCAGTAAGAGATGCCAAGAAGTTCTGGTGACACATGTGTTACCAGACTGTGCCCCTTCCACTGCAGCCTAGAGATCTAATATCCAAACCAAGGGAGCCCCCAGAGTATCAAGGATATTAAGGGGTAGGGAGGGTTTTGAGAAAAACCTTTTCTTACTTTGCTGAGGCTGTAGAGGTCCAAGATCCGCCGTTCTACATTGGGAATCTTTAAGGAGGAGCCCTGGATTTCCCAGAATTTGGCAATCTGGTCCAAGTAGTTCAGCTTCACTCTTGTTTGGGCCTGGAAAAGAAATGGCTCAAAGAGGCTGGCCTCCCCCTCCACCTGACCCCTGTCTTCTGGCCTAATTTTTTTTTTAATTTTTTTTTAAATTTATTTATTTATGATAGTCACAGAGAGAGAGAGAGAGAGAGGCAGAGACACAGGCAGAGGGAGAAGCAGGCTCCATGCACCGGGAGCCCGACGTGGGACTCGATCCCGGGTCTCCAGGATCGCGCCCCGGGCCAAAGGCAGGCGCCAAACTGCTGCGCCACCCAGGGATCCCTCTCTCTATCATAAATAAAAAAATTTAAAAAAAAAAAAAAAAACCTACTCTTGTCCCATACTAGGTAACATCATATAGCACTTAGCTGTACCTTCACAGACCTAGTCAGATCCATTTCTTTAAGGAACTTATAACCCCTTCATGAGAGGACTTTTGGTCTGACCAGGACAGCATACAGACAGACTCTAGAACAGTGGTTCTCAATGAGGAGAACAATTCTGCCCCCTACTCCCACCCCAGGAGACATTTAGCAATGCCTGGAGATATTTTTGGTTGCTGTAACTGGGAAAAGATATTACTGGCATCTAACAGGTAGAAGTCGGAGTGCTGACAAATATCCTACCATACATCGGACAGTCCCCCCACAACAAAAAATTATCTGGGCCAAGATGTCAATAGTGTCAAGGCTGAGGAACTGTGGTCTAGAAACAAGTAAGGCTTTAGGTCATGGGTTTCCAGTTGGCCCTAATACGCCCTCTCCCCAGGACATCTAGTAAGGTTTGTGGATATATAACAATGACTGAACGGTGGTAGCAAACTTGTAAACTACATCTTCTGTGGGAAACTCCAGGATCCTCCCTGGAACTGGCTTCAAAGCACCCACTCTCATTACCCCCAGGGCATTCTCAAGCCTTTAGTGGAGAACTTCCCCTATCCATGCAAAGGGCCTGGACTTCCTGTACAGAACAAAAGGGAGAGGGAAAAGCCTGTATGCCTAACCCCTGTTCAAATTTATAACCACTCTAGCCTCCATACAGACCAGTTCTTGTGTTGTTTCTGCCCATCCACCTCATGTCCCACCTTATCAAGCCCCAAAGAAGGAAGCACAGTGCTGTGGATGAATTGGATAATAAGGCCACACTCAGCTGGCCAAGAAAGAAAGGGCTCAGCCAACCCATTTCCCTTTTGTTGACTCAGGTATGGTACATTAGCCGACAGGAGTCTCAGAAGTAGCAAACCTTTAGGGAAACGGAGATACCCAGTCTTTGAGCTATCAGACTGGAGATGCTAAATGCTCCTGCTCTTGGTTATATTCAGAGCTCTAAAGCTTCCTCCATGACCTCCATGCAACTTCACAGAAGAGAGAATAAAGGCCAAGTCGGGTAAAGTACCTTAGCCTGAGAAGGAATGAGGGAAGTGGGATCAAAGCTCAGGTATTCATTCGCCCAATCCCGCCATCAGCTGCTAGTCTTCTCACCTCTAGTTCATTCAGCCTCTGGATTCGGGGTGTAAACCTGAAGTTGTCCACTTCTACAGCAAAGGGTGGCTGCCAGTCCTGGGGGAGGGGGGGGTTACAGAGGGGAAAGGGAGTTGGGTTATTCCAGCAGAGTGTAAGACCAGAGGGCACCACAAGCAGCTCAGTATCCCATTCGTGCCTCCCCAGACCTCTGGCCACCCGACTCTTTAACCTGGCAAACACCCAAACCACTACCCACTGCCCAGGATTCACGACAGGGCCCTAGCAGCCCCTCACGTCCATACTCAATGCCCTAAGCACATGTCCTGGAAAATTTCTCCCAAGTCCTTCTCAACAGTACAGTGCCTAGATTTCAAGAAATAGAGATAGGGGACCCAAAACAGTTGACCCCAAACTCTCCCTACATCAACATTAACTCCTTATTCCCCAGGCATGTGCTATAGAACACAGGCTAGAACTACTGGTAAGCACAAAGGATCTGGAGTCAGAAGACTTTGGTTCATGTTCTAGCTCTACTACTTATGAGCTATGGGATTTTTACCTTTCTGGGCCGGTTTTCTCATGTAAGGCAGGAATATGAACACTTGCCCTGGCTTCCTCATAAGACTGATATGGAAAATTAAACTGGTTTTCAAATGAAAATGAAAATGTTATCCCCAAAGGAACTGTCCTTAAGACTTGATATTTTAAGCTGACCCCACCACCTAATACACATGCACAGCAGCTCAGCTCCGATCCTAGCAGGATTTAAAGGTTCGGACCTTTAACGTCTGTTCTCTCAGTTTAAAGGGCCTGAGATAGACACTGCAGGGAAAAGCAAGAATCTGCATCACTCACCCAGTCTGGAAGGTTTCCTGTGGGTCCTCTCTCAAACACCTGCCCAGTACAGGAAGAGGCAGGGGGTGGGGGGGACAGGGGAGATAAGTGATGGAATGCCCAACTGTGGTGGCAAATGGGAGAATTTGGAGAGGAAGTAAGTCAGGGAAAGATAATGAAAAGGGTGGGGAGGGTGACTCTATCCTGCCAAGTTTAAGCTTGTTGTGTCCTACCCAAAGGGTGGCTATGGGGAGCCCCTCACTGATGGCCTCCCCAAACCTTGCACAGTCCTCTCCTCCCCAGAGCCTCAGCTCCTGGGGAGTGGTAAAAAGAACCTTGAGTAACCCATTCATTTTATGAATGGGGAAAATGAGGCCCAGAGAAGAAATGCTGTTTCTCCAACATCACATGCTGATTTAGTGGCAGAGCCAAGACTAGAACCCATGTCTTCTGACCTCCAGTCCAAGGCTCTTTGCACTACACCAGGATACCAGTGTTCGTACACGCACACACATGCATACATATGGAAGTGGGAGGTAGTAAAAAAAAAAAAAAACTGTCGGCCTCTTCTGCACACATTCTTTTAGAAAAGAGGCCAGAGGACTCTCACTTGCATGCACATATAGTCCCCTCAACCCCTCAGCTGAGAGAGGTTTGCAGCAAACACCTGGGGCTCAGTGAAGCACGGGCAAATTAAAAAAAAAAGGAGAGAGATAGAGACAGGGAGAGAGAGAAGACTAAAATGGTATGTCTCATGCCCAGACAAGCACCCCATGTCCTCTTGCCAGCCATCAGTAGGGCAGTCCCCTTAGTACAGGTAGAAAGGGATTCAAACTCCAGGCACCCTTCTTTTTTTGCTGAATCGAGTTCTATATAAGTACAACATCAAGCAACCTGACAGGAAATGGCAAAACTGAATCCTAGAGAAGGAGCTGTGGGTGGAACAGATAGGTGTGGAAGGTCCAGCAAACCTCCCTGCCCTGTTCTCCATGGGACCTATGAGCTCCCTCATCCTGCCTTCATCTCATACACCTGTGTGCCAAACACACCAGTATTATCAGGATGGTGATTAAAAAGTTGGCTACGTGATACAGGAAGCAAGGCCCTTCCCAGATCCCCTGGGTCTACTCCGGGTACCAACATTCTCCTCCTACCCATCTTCCCCAAGACTAGCAGTCAACCATCTAGCAACTCAAAACCCTAATCACCCTTCCTTAGGCAAACCTCCAATTTCCAAGCACCCACCCATACAAGGTTCCCACTGTGGGCCCAAGCACAACTTGGGTGAGTGCTTCAAATTCCAGCCAAAAGGCCTGGCTGCCTAAAGGTGGCGTAGGAGCAGCCCTACAGGAGAAAAAAAAAAAAAAAAAAAAAAAACCTGAACAAAACCAAAGAGACCAGGTTTCCAGGACTGGAGGAAAAGAAAATACACTATTGGGGTAAAGAGGAGAAGCATAACAAAAGATGGCCCCTTGCAGGGAACCCCCCCCTCCCTCTCCCTCTCTCTTTCTTTCTTTCTTTCTCTCTCTCTCACACACACACGTCACTTTTTCCCTTCCCGGTCCCCTAAGGAAGGGTAACACCTGCACGAGGCCAGCCTGCCCATAAGTTCAAGGCAGAAAAATAGAAATACAGGCCTCAGCCACCCCCTGTGTCAGATATACTTCTTTCCCACAGGCATGCTGGACCACTCCAGGGAGTGCCTCCTTGAAGCTGCCCAGGACTCCAACCTCTCCTTTCTGCTTAGTGCCTTCCTGACTTCTAACTACCTAATGCCACTCATTCACCATGAACAAGGATACCTTAGAGATCAGTTGGCCAGGCTCCAACTAGGAAAAAATTGGTTTACGCAACACCTCCCAAAAGATCCATTTGAAACTAGCCTAGATCTGTGGCTGAACACCAGAAAACACCAAGTTGGATAAGGAGGCCTGTGGTGCCCTCCTCAGGTGGCAGTCAGGCTTCCTATCCCCTTTCAGATGGGAGACGCCCACTCAAAAACACCCTGTTCCAAACTCAATTCCTGCCTTTGGAATCCCAAGTGGCGACTGAGTAACACACATCATCATTTCTCCTCCATGCCAGCAAGGTGGCAGCCTATCCTAGCCCTTGGGGGACTTCTTGCAGCCTGAAGCCAGGCCTAAGAACAAAGATATGCCCTTTGTCATTGACCTCTGGGAATCGAGTGTTCCAAAGGAGACAGACTTCCATAGCTCCATTCTGTTTTTGGAAGTCCAAGAATACCCTTCTGTCCGGGACCTGCTGCTATATCCTGGGACAGAACACCATACAAATCTGAGAAGGACCCATACCAAGCTGCCAAGCTGACTGGTCCAAGCCTATCCGTAGAAGTCAAGCCTGGGGGGTGATACGCAGGGAAGGATATTGCCTTCCACTAGGAAAAGAAGGGGACAATTCCCTAAACCAATCTCAGGGGAGCCAGACAGAACGTTCCCAGAGATTGATTTCCTGACTGATCTGCCAGGACATTATCATAGATGGATTGGTCTGGCAGGGTGTGAGTAAATAGGAATCAACCCACATAGAAGCAAACCAATGACCACATCAAACGCCTTCGCAGTCACAATAATTAACCACTTACCTAGCACCTACTACACAGACTCTACCTAGATTAATACAATTTTCAAAATAACCATTCACGGGACTCATTTCACAGGCTCAGAGAGGTTAGGTTATTTCTCCAAGGTCACACAGCTGGTAAGCTGCACAGAATTTTGAACTCAGGTCTGTCTCCATTTACAGCTGTGGTCTTTCCACTACACCACACTGCCTGCCTTAAGGGAAGTGATGACAATAAACGGAAAGATGGCCTTATTCAGTGCAGCCTTGACCTGGGTGGTCCAGGGTAACTAAGAGATGTGCAGGTACTTCTCTGAACGCTCCTCGGCCCACTCGGCATCCCTTTTTTGAACCTTACCAAGAATGAACCTAAGAGTCGGAGTGGGAGTGAGGGTGGGTCTCTGACCCCAGATCCCTTGAGGGCTTCATACCACGAGAGGACCCTAGCCCCATCACCCTTTCTCCGACCCAGCGCCACATCCACAGCGGTCCCAGCCATCCTGTTTCCCCACACCTCGAGATGCCCTCCGCCCCAGAATTCTCAGCCAGCTACCCTAGCTCTTCATCCCCGGCCTCGCCTGCGGCGACCACAGACCCCGGGCCTTACCGCGGGTGGGCGGATCTTGCAAATGCCCGACTTCTCGGCGATGGGCCTTATTTTCGCGATGTAGCCTAGAGGGTCTCGGAACTCGGCCCAGCTAGGCTCGAACACCGGGCACTCCGGCGGCGGCAGGAAGTCGTCGGACCCCGGCTCCATGGTGGGCCCTAGAACTGGAGGGCTCGGACCACCCTTAAGGACTCATGGCGGACGCCGCTGTATGAAGCCGAGGCACTGCTCGGGGACTAGGCCCTACGCGGGGCGGCCGCCGCCCGCCGAGGGCTTTGGGGGGCGTGTAGCTGCTGCGCTCCGAGAGGCTCAGGCTGGCGCTACTGCTACCGCCTCTTCGTCCTGCTCTGTTCCTTCCAAACTCTGCCGCTGCCTCCCAACTACTGTAGCCTTCAACACGACAGTTACCTCCTTGCCGCCGCGGCCTTCACCGCCGCCGCCGCCATCTTGGTTTGTCAGCGTCTCCCCCTCCTCACCACAACAAACCGGATCCCTCCGCAGTGTGTCCCTCCGAGCCTCGTATACGTTGCGTGAGGCCAAGCCCTAGGAAACTTTCATCCCGTGGGGACTGAGCTGAATCTGCAAGTGTGGGTTCCCTATTTGGAAGCGGGAACTCAAAAGTACCTCCCAGACTGAGAGAAAATAGTCCACCTCGGCGGCGGAGGAGCAATATTGTAATTAAACCGCCGGATCCTTTTTCCGGATGGACCGGCGGCGCACGTTTAAAGGCCAGTGGTGCGCATGCGCGCTACGAATTCAGACCGGAAGAGGAGCTGGCGTTGGTGGGTGGTGGGCCCAAACTGGCTCTCCCTCTATGACCTCAGCTCTGGCCTGAGCCCCGCCCCAACATTTTCTTCTTCAGGGTCCTTCCGGTGTGGGCCGAAGAAGGCGGCTTTGGGTGCTTGAATACGAGGGATCCCTTATTCTGACAAACAGGTTGGGAAAGACGTAGGGAGTTCCCAGCTCTAGGCACTGACACCTCTGAAAGAAGGAGAGCAAGATGCTGCTCACCCCCTGGGGGGTATGGATTTTGGGAATGCTGAGTCCCAGGGAGAGGAAGGAAATATTTATTTCATCCAAGGTTATGTGTAGAAGCCTCTCAGAGATGGGGCTTCCATTCATACCCCCCAAAGAGTCATTGTCAGTCAGCATTTTAATGAACACTTTCAACTGTTCTGCATGCACTTTTATTGTGTGCACATTTGTGGAATGTACTATAAAACATGTTGAGTGTATATATATTTTAACTGTTGGGTGTTTAGCAACAGCATATTCATCTATCGCCTACTAATGCCTACTGTATGGAACATATACCATTTGTGAGCCTACAGTGTACTTATCAAACATCTGTGTACATGGGTTGTATTTTTTGTATATAACGCCTGTCATATGCATTTGAGTACCTATTATGTATGCATCTACTCCTATTGTGTGCGTGACCATTGAGCGGTTTCTGAATAGGTTTATTGCAACTACTTTGAGTATCAAACCAGCACTTTGCCCACACATCAGGCATCTCCTGCATTTGAAGATATTTTTCATTGGTTGTGGGACTATTGCACACAGTGTGAACACCTACTATGCACATATTAGAGTACTTGTGTACGTGCTGATTAAATGCTTAATTTGTGCCCCCCTCCCGCATCAGACTGAATTTCTTAAGGGCAGGAACCATGTGGCTTTATATGTCCTTAGCACTTGGCATGGTAAGCAGTAAATGTTGAGTAAACAAAAGAAAAATGAGTATATATTTTTGAGCATCCTTAGTATATATTGACTGAAAATAATATATGCTCTTTGCAAAGACTTCCTGTGTATAATAAGCATCTGTTACAAGCTTAAATATGTTTGAAGCAGGAACAGTTAACTGTACCATGTCCCAGTTAGGTACATCATTCTACCTGCTTCAGGGCTGAGCTGAAGACATCCTGATAGAGCAGCCCACACCACTAGGAGCTCACACTGTAGGGTCAGATAGGCCTGATTATTTTAATTATTATTAATCTTTGCAATTTCCCTTAACCTTTGTCCTGGGAAAGATGTAGGTCAACTTACCCATTCTGTAGATGAGGAACTAAATTCTAGAAAGATTAAACAACTTGTCTACTGTTACACGGGAAGTTGCTAAACTCCTGGTCAAATGCTCTTCCTATCATTTGCTCTCACTAGGAATGGGACAGGCAGAAGGGTGAGGAGAATGCAGAAGGTGGGAGATATGTCAAATTCTAGGCTGAAGGAAGTTCAGCCTTTCCATCTACATGCAGCTCAGCAAAGGGCAAAGAACATAAATCAGGAGTCAGGAGACCAGGTTCAGGACCTCAGTTCAGCCCACATGTCTGAGGTCCTTAGCCCAGACACCACCCCCAGCATCCTCGAAGGGCAAATGGAAATTGCACAGAATCTTTAAAGCCAGTGAGATCTAATTCATTTATGAATATTTATTAAATTCCTCTTATGTACCAGGCACTTTTCTGGGCTCTGGGAATATAATAGTGACCAAGATGGATAGGGGCCCTGCTTTCCTGAAGCTAGCATTCACCAACAGAGGTCTGCCGGATACTTCTTCTCCCTTAGCCTTGATTTTCTCATTTATCCAATGAAGCTCTATAATCCCTTCCTCACAGAGTAGTTATGAAAATTAGAGATAATGATAACTGCCATTCATCAAGGGCCTAGTGCCATGAAATAGGTATAGTTATCCATGTTCTGCACATAAGTGGGCTGAAGCTCAGGGAAGTATAAACTTATCATGTCATATGGCTAGTAAGTGGCAGAGCTGGAATTCAAACCCAGACCTGTCTGCCTGTAAAAGTCTCAGATGGTGCCCCCTACCCCCACCCCGCAGCCCCAGTAAGGTGCTCAGGAAACGGGTTCCTTGCCCAACCCTCTGGTCTTGCTGGAGATCAATCTGCATCTGGCCACTGCAGAGTTAAGATTTGGGAAGCACCAGGGAGCTCACCCTGGGCCTCACCCACTCACCTGGTAGAGAAGGTCTGGCGCAGAGCTGGTGCAAAGCAGTGATTGAGCTCTCCACCACACACCCCATCCATGTTTTCTGAATGGACAGGATCAGAATGACTTTGTACCTTACTTTTTTGATTTGTAAAATAGGATCCCTTTTAGTTCTGATGTGGGTATGAGCTATGAGTTCTGACTCCTGAAGAGCTCTGGAATCCATCCTCTCCTTCCCTTGCCATTGTCTAACCTATTCCCCCAAGAGCCATTTCCTATCTCTAGCCTGTATTATTAAAAGAGCCTCCTCAAGGTATTAAGGTATCTGTGTGAATTCATGGATATATACGCACATATAACAATAAAACATATTCAAAATAATGACAATTCCAGATGAATTATGAAAGTGGATTATAACTCATTGAAGAGTGGAATAAAAATCCATGACTTCACACTGATATACATAAATAAAATGAGGGAAAGGGAAAGCTTTTCTTTCAAGGAGGGATGGAGTAAGTAGATCCTCAATAGATGCTCAGACTTTTTCCAAGTAAAAAAGTAAACTCTTAATTAAAACATAGCTATAACACTGAAATCTTGGTCCAAATCTTGGTTCCTAAATGCCATTCTCTACTAAAAAGAACCAGGGCTCTTTGGAAAAAGTGGCTGATTCCAAGACTAGGGCAAGGAAAGTACATGACGGGGCTGGAGCATCTTGTGGTGCCAGAAAACAAGGAAGTGCTCAAAAAAAGGTGGAGACCTGCCAAAAGTACACAGCAGCCAGCTCCCGGAGGGCCTCCTGCTGGCCAGATCTGGGGCATTTTGAACATCATAATAAAGAATGATACTAATGTGTTATAACCCATTGAATACAATAGACAATCAAGAGTCCACAAGGATATAAACAAATACTTGTAGAAGAAGAGAAAGTTCTCCCTTAGAGTGGAAAGCCAACTAATCCATGTCAAAAGAATGATGGCATTTGAAAATCACCACTTGGCAACCTGGAGAATCATCAGTGAATACTCAAACTGGTGGGTACAAGTTTGAGGAGAACGGGATATTTATATGATGTCGATGTAGCTCTCCACAAGATGCTCATTTATTACAAAGAGGAAAACAGTAACTGTGCAATGGGGACACTAGGTCTAGCTCAGTGTGTCACCGGGTCTTACTTAGGTCCTCATGAGGCTCAGGTGAAAAAACTTATTGGCAACAGAGGAATGAGGGTATGCTGCCTGCCAGCCACTGTGCTTCAGGATATGCCAGGCCTACCACCTGGGCTTCCCTCTCTCATTCCTTCCTCACTATGCCACTAACACATCACACACTCACACCCCACCAGGCGTTTGTATACACTGTTCCCTCTGACAGATGCCCTTCCTTATCAGGGTAATTCCTATTCACCTTTGAAGACTCGGCTAAAGGGGCAGTTCCTTCCTTGCCTGCCCATCACCCACCCCAAGCTGGGTTTTCCCTCTTCTTTGCACCCCCTCATCCATGCTGTGCTCCCTTCTGGGCCTGTACTTGTTATATCACATGGACATTATCCCCGCCAGGCTGTTCACTCCTGAAGGTCTTGTTCTGCTCTGATATGGTAGCCACTATCCACACGTGGCTATTTATATTTAAATTTAAAAACTCAGTTCCTATGTTGCTGTAGCCACATTTCAAGCGCCCAAGAGCCACATGTGCTAGGGGGTATAGTACTGGACAGTGCAAATACAGGACATTTCCATCATCACATAAAGACTTATTGGACAGTGCTAGTCTAGGACAAAGAATGCTGTGAGAGTCTAGGACCTTTGTCTTTTGTTGTGTGTTGTCTGTTGCCATCTACATTCCCAAAGAGATTGGCAGTAGAACCTTTGATAGCCAGACAGCCACTGGGCTTCTTGTCTTCAGGCCCTCAAACAAATGGGGAGGTGAGGAGCAGAATTACCCCTCCACAGTCTGGATGGTGAGGCTCCGGGGAGTGGGGGTGGGAGGGTGAGGGTGCAGGGTCAGGAACAGCCCAGTGCTGGTGCTGCAATGAGGAGGGAACAGGAGAACATAGGCAAGAGCTGAAGGAGGCATGAAGAGGTCCCAGGGGGCCCAGAAGCTTGGGACACAGGTTGCACCAATCAGTAAATCAACCAATGCAAAGGTACCTGACTCTAGAAAGAACTATATATTCATTTGAATCAACAAAATTTCAGCGTCATCTGTGCTGGGCAATGCTCTGGACAGCAATGATTCAGACCATCGTCGCTCTTGAGCCACTTATATGGCCTGGTGGGGGAGAAAGATAACGAAAGATCTCAGAGGATGTAATCAAGGGCCCATTTTGTGAGGGATGGGTTTTTTAAAGCCCATCTCACAAGAATGAGAAACTCTTCATCAGGGATGTTGGGGGGAGCCCCTTTGGTGGGGGTGCAGGGAGGCACAGGTAAAATACAGAACTGGGAAATTACACACAGGCCTTCTCAGGGAACAGTGAGTGGGTGGTCAAAGTGTGAGTGAGGAATGAGGATGAGGAGATCAATTGGAGCCCTGCGGTGGAGGACCTCCAATGTCAAGACAAGGAGTTTGCATTAGTTTCTGTAGGTGGCAGAGAACAGCTTACTGTGTGTCTGGCAGGAGGGAAGCATTTCACATGCATCTGTTATCAGTTTCCCTACAAGATTATTATCCCTGTCTTACAAGTGAAAGACCCAGCTCAGAAGGGCTAGGTAACTTGCCAAAGGCAACATAGTCGAATATGTGACTGAGCCTGGATTTGAGTGCAAAAGGCTCAGCCTTGGGGAGACAAAACCGGCATCTGGCATCACCTTGAAGGTGGGAGAAGGGGGAGCAACCAAAGGCAGTCCAGCTTGGCCCACCAGGGAAGAAACCAACCAAAAAAATGCTTATTGGAGTTCATTCTGGCACCTCTGTATCTAAGCTCTTCAAAAGCTCAGGGTGGGTCCCCGAGGAGGCATCAAGTGGCTAGACAGTCCCAGCTGCTTCTTCCATTCGAATGTGCAGGCAAGGAGGCAAATTGAGCCACTGTCCAAGCTGCTAAAGAGTGGGGCCATCCAAACCATTCCCTAGAAGGCACCAAAAATGTTTACTGACTGCTGCTTCTGGGGACCCTCCTGAGCCTAACCAAGAGCCAATGCTCTGCCCCCATTTCTCCTGTGCTCCCCAGGATATAACTAGTAGGCTTGGAAACATATTCATTTCCTAGGGAGGCAGTTTGGAGGGCTGGACAGTAGCCTGGCCTAGAACTCAGGAACCCTTGTTCTGACTTGTGTGGCCTTGGAAAAGACCTTTCCCTTCTCTGGACTTGTCCCCTGCCTTGTAAACTGAAGAGAATCCAGCTATTTGTTATCTGAGGACCTAAGTGGATACACATAAGAGCTCTTATAATGTATCTAGCCTCTGGATGCCTGGCCCAGGTCACCTACTACCCCCCTTGTCACGCCGCCGGACCTCCCTCTCAAGGACAGAAACATGGCTTGCTGTGGAGGGTGGGGAGTGCCCCAGGGTAAAGCCAGGCCAGCCACAGGAAGGGTAAGCATAGATGGCACAAGAGCAGAAGGAAGTCTCAGACCTGTGAAAGGAAGAGCAGGGAAGTAACTTCCCGAACACCTACTCCATGCTTTTGGCTTGACATTCATCCCTCCCTGCATGTCATCATCCCAACTCCACGTGGCAACGGCTTATCACCTTTGATTTTAAAGTAAGAAGACTGAGACTGAGAGGGTGCTCTTCCCAAGTGTCCAAGTGTGCATGCCTCAGAAGGGAAAGCTTCAGGATTTGAACTGGATCAACTCCAGAGCCCACACCCTTGCTGCTGTCACCTGGGCAGCTAATGAGCTGAGACAGGGAAACCTCCCTCTTCCCCACCTCCCACCCAACCAAGGCATCTCACCCACCCAGCTGCCTGAGCTGCTACCCTTAGCTCCTTACCTCTCTGGGCTAAGGCCTCTTTCTCCATGGGCTCCACCCAGGGGGAAGGGGCATAAGTAGGAGGCAGAGGCAGGAGGTGAGCACAAGGTCTTTTATGAGGCATCAAATATACATTCTTATATACAAGGAGGAAAAAAGACAATGCCTGAACCCCAGCTCCTCTCCATACAGCCCCTCCGGCTGCTGCCCTCCCCCACCCCCAAGCCCCTGGGTCCTTGGACCTTCATACAGCCAGGCTCTGTCTGTACTGCAGCCCACTGTGGAGGGGAGAGAGGGAGGCAGGAGCTGAGAAAGGAGCTGGATATGTGGGGCAAGAAGAGGAGCTGGGGCTTGTAAAAAATATATTTATAATAAATAAATAGGGCTGTAAAGGGGCTGGAGAGGCAGCAGACATTTTGATGGACAGAAGGACTCAGGCATCCTGGCTCCCAACCCCTGCTCTGATGGCTTCAATCTGCCTCAGGAAGGAACATCATGGGCTTATGGTGGCCCTCTGGGAGCCTCTCTCCCCAGGGCTGATGCAGGGTGCCCTGCCCCAGCGAGGTGTATGTGGGCAAGATCTATAAAGTGCATTGTCTTCAGTTGTAGGTGGGGGAGGTATAAAGGAATGGGGGGGCATGCAACATGGGTGAGGGAGGGCAGTGCCCTTCTCATCCTAGACCTGAGCACCCCCCTCCAAAACCTGTCTGGACTTTGATCAAGCTGAAGAGGTCTGGGCTGGGGCCCACTGGAGAGAGGACAGAGGCTGGCTCTGGAGAGGAAGCGTTGCCCCTTGCAGAGGGTGGGGGGAGGCCCCCCACCCCAGTGTTAGTGGGGGCCCACCCACTGAGCGCACTGATAGCCCCATTCCTCCAGCAGGTGGAGAGACACACGGAGGAATCTAGCCAGGCCCTGAGGTCTGAGAGAGCCGAGCCAGCTGAGGTTTGGCCACAACTCTACAGAGCTCCCTCCTAGGCCCCCATGGCTAGAGGTGCTCTGGGGAAGCCTTCACCCTCACTGCTCCTGACACCTACCTGCCCTTCTCTACCAGCTAGAACTGACAGGTTGCTCACATTGGTTCTCAGGCCTGAGGCCACCTCAGGGAGTGGGGAGTCGGTGGGGGGTGGAGAAAGGAAAAACAAAAAGGTCAAGGATCTCCGAAAGGTCCTCACCATTCCCCAGAGCTTGAGAGCCCTGTGTCCAGGCTTTAAGTGGCAAAGATCCTTGAATCTGGAAGGAAACCCCATGGCAACTGTTGGGGGTTAGAGGAAGGGTGCCGAGGCAGGGAGGAAGTGGGGAGGAGGACATCTCTATGTGTATATATATTTTGGAAAAACCAGGGAATCTCTTGTAGAATCCCCAGATCTCCCTGGGCCCCAGCTCACTCCCTCCATTCATCATCAGACCACGGTGCTTATCCGGCTTGGCTTGGCCTTGGGGTTTGCACTGGGTGGGTTGGCCGTGCCAGGGGGCCCAGAGGCGTGCAGTGGGCCATGGGGGGAGGTGGGTGGCAAGGGTGAGTGTGGGGTGTGGGGGGAGGGTGGGGGCAGGGGTGGGTAGGAAGGGTGGGGCGGGATGGGTGAGTGCGGTGACAAGGGTGACTGGGGGTGGTGAGGGTGGGAATAGGAGCCTCCTGGTGGCCGGGATCCAGGGCCCCCAGTGGCCCCTGCTGCTGGCATCATCTGTGGGTGGTGGCTGAAGATGAAGTGCTTGGGGCCCTGTTTGTGGGCTGGAGGGTGCTGGGGGGCAGGACTGTACAGAGGCAATGGGGATGTGGGCTGGTGCAGGGGGTGGCGGCCATGTGGAGCAAACTGAGGGTGTCCTCCAGCCCCCCGTCTGGGCACCCTGCCTGGCCGGCCCAAGGTATAGTGCTGGGGGCCTGGGACTGGGCCGTGGGCGTGGAAGTGGCGATGTGGCCCCACAGGTGGGGCCGAGGCGGGAGGTGGTGGAATGGAGCCCAGCTGGGGCAGGGGTGGGGGCTGCTGAGGAGGTGGGGGGAGAGGAGGTTGCTGGGGTGGGAGGTAGGGTGGTGGGGCAGGGCCTGGTCCTTGGCAATATTGGGCATGCAGGGCCTGGAGCTTGGACTGCCCATCAGGTAGCACTCCCAGGCCACCATGGCTATGACCGTGGTGGTGGTGGTGGTGGTGGTGGTGGGTGGAAGAAGCAGATGAAGAGGAGGCAGAGGCCTGGCCTGTTGGCGGCGGTGGCATCTGGAAGGGCCCCTTGCCCCGCTTGCTTCCAAACAGGGAGCCCAGGAAGGATGAGGAGTTGGAGACGGGCCTCTGGCTCTTGTACTCCTCTGGCGGCGGGGGTGGGGGCGGAGGTGGCATCCTCTGGTGAGGGCGTGGACTGCTAATAACAGACCCCTGGAAGCGGGGAGGGGGGAAAGTCAGGCCAGTCTAGACTTCCTAAATGCCCAACCCTAAACTCCACCCGGCCCCTGGGGGTCTGGAGCTGGGGAGACAGGAACCCCCAGAGCATCATGAAAACCAATAGCGGTCCTATACTTTGTACACAGAGCTCCCCAGCTTGCAGAACTCTGCTGTCACATCTACTATCTCATCTGAGCCTCCACTGGGAGAGGAAGAAGTAGTCCCTCTTCATCATCCCCATTTTGCAGGCAGGGAGAGTGTCAGGCCCCGAGAGAGAGACACAGAGTGACCTGCCCCGGCTCAAAGGGCAGGGACTTGGAGGTGAGAGCTTCTCATGGCTCAACTCCAAGGACAGCTCTACTCAGAGCAGCCCTGGGGTTGAGCAGGGCTAGGGAGAGTGGAAAAAAGACTGAGAGACAGGCAGAGTGAGGACAGACAGAGTTGACAGATAGAGAGTGGGTGGCCGGGAGAAGCAGCCTCAGGGTTCCCATCAGGGAAGAGGGGGAAGCAACAGGTCCCCTCCTCCTCTGGGGCTCCATGGAAGGGCAGGGCTCATGCAGAGGACATGTGGGGCAGGAGCTGGCACTTACTTCGATGGTGCTGTCCAGCGATCCCACGCTGTTACGCCGCCCCCGCTTCCCTGCACCCATAAGCAAGGAGCCCAGCGTCAGAGCAGCAACCCTCTCTCCCCACCCTGCTGGGCTCCAGAGCTGGGCACCAGGCCTGGGCCCCTCCCGGAGATAGACACCCCTATTCCCTTTTCCCCATTGAAGAGGGGAAGGCAGGGAGGAGGAGAGATGGAGGAGGAGGAGGAGGAGGAGGAGGAGGAGGAGGAGGAGGGAGAGGAGGAAAAGATGGAGGAGGAAAGGTGGTGCTGGAGAGATAGAAGAGGAGAGGAGAGGTGGAGCAGCAAGAGAGAGGAGCTAAGACTGTGGCCCCGCTTCACACTCCCTGGCCCAAACTCTGGGCTCAACCTGATCTGACCTGGCTCCCAGGCCCCCCTGCGGTGTAGCGCCCAGGGCTCTGGATGAAGGCAGGCAGGGTGTGTGCATGTATGGCAGGTGCAGGGAAGGCTGGAGGCCAGTGAGAGGAGGCAGAGAGGACACCCGGTCCCACATCTCCTTGGCCAGGGCAGGGGCCCCAAACACTTGCCTGCGTCAGAGAGGTCTCGCAGGGAACTGCTGAGTGCACCCCGTTTGAGCCCATCGCCTGCCCCATATGTGTCCTCCAGGCTGCTGCGGGCCAGAGTGCCATTCACTGAGTCCTTGGCCCCTCCAGGCTGTGAGGCGTTAGGCCGCATCATACCTTTCTGCTTCTCTAGCTCCGCTGGGGTAGTCGGGGAGACAGGGAGAGAGGGTCAGGAACAGGAGTTAAAGGCCACCTAACTGCCCCCAGCCCTCCATGAACCTTCCCGCTCTGTCTCCAGGCCTCCTGCTTTGCCCCCTGGACATTCAGCACATTCCCTCCCACTTCAGCTCCATCTCTGAAGCCCCCCATAGTGCCCAGCCCTGTTTTGCACCATCTCCCCTAGCTCTAGCTGGGTTTTCCCTCCGTTCCTCCTATTCCCTCCCTTTCCTCTGGCAACTTCTGGTTCCTGGCTTCCCTGCCCACTCTCATTCTAGTCTCCCAAACCACCCCTGCCCTTCAAAACAAAGCTTCAGAGCTGTTGGTCACACCAGGGGTAGGAAGAATCTTCTAGATTATGGCAAAGGGCAAGCATTCCAAAGTCTGCTCAGTTCTCAGAGCAGAGGGCTCCTGGAAAGACAGGAGCAGGAAACCAAAAGGAATGCAATCCTCTGTTATGTGCCAGCAGTATGCTGGGTGCTATGAATACTTGATCTTGTTCAATCCCACAACAGTTCAGAGGTAAGCACCACCATCCACAGTTTGCAGATAAAGAAACTGAGAGTCCAAGAATACATAGAGTTTGCCCAGGGTCATACGGCTGGAAGGTGGGGAGCCGATACTCTGGAAGCAGGTCTGCCTGAGTCCAGAGCCTGAGCTCCCCAGCCTCTTTATACCCTCATTTCCTGGAGGAGGTCATGGAGACTTCTGTCTGTGGCCTTCCCCCTCATCTTGGTATGCTCACCCCTCTCTGAATATCCCCTGAGTCTCAAGGATCTGGTCTCAAGGAATTGAAATGTGTGACCCTGCTTTGCTGAGGAGAAGAGTAGACCCTGGAACCATGATGAGCTCACTGAGCAGCTGTCCACTGCCTTAGTTTCTCTCTCTGTGTCTGCCTGCCCCTTTCTCCTCAACACCATGTTACTTAACTGTTGCTTATCCTGGAGAAGAGAAAACTTGGAGGGCACTGAGTGGAATGAGATGTAATCACCACTTTCCATTATATATGCTTTAAGCGACTTGGTGTGGCTTCTGGTGGCCAGAAGGATGGGCAATGAGGACACTGCTCAGGAACCTGAATGTGAGAAGAGGACACCCTGTCTCCCTTACCTCATTGAATCTCCACAACTCTGTGAAGGAGATTTCATTTTTCCAATGTCATGTATGAAGAAATTGGGGCTTGGGGAGTCAGGCAACTTGCCCCCGTTTATCTAAATAATAAGTAGCATACCTGGGATCTGAAACTAGAGTCCTACCTCTGGTACCCTGATTCTTCTCCCTGCTGCCTTTCAAGAGAAGGAGTTGATTCATAATTAGGGCTTGGAATAATAATCTGCAGTTCAGAGGTAATGAGCCCCTTGTCACTGAAGGTATTCAAGCAGAGGCTGAAAGGCTCCTAGAATGAGGGTAAGAAGGTTGGACAAGCTAACCCTCAACTCTGAGATTCTCAGAGGACAGGATTCTTGGTGTCTGTGGGGTACTGTGTCAGGGAAAGGGGAAAGAGGCGTGGCTGCAATACTCACACTCCACGCGGTATTTCTCCATCTCCTGAACCTCAGCGATGGACTCACGCAAGTCGGAAGTGAAGCGCAGCCGGTCCTGGAGGCTGGGGGCATTGAAGATGATGAGGACTTTGCGCTCCCCGCCAGGTACTGCAGACAGCAACTTGATCCCAAACTGGTAATCTGCGGGGAAGCGGGAGGTCGGGCACCTTCGTCAGGATGGAAGCAAAATGGCTCATATGTGAACGCATTTTTCTCAATTCCAGCTTCCTCTCCTGCTCCAGCATCTTCAGTGGCACTACTTTCCCCCCCTACACCCCCCCAAGTTCCTGGTAGTTATGGCCCCATTACTCCCTCTATTCCAGATATAAAGGCAAAGTGAACTCTAGCTGCTCTCTCGAACCCCTTCCTTCACACCTCTGCCTCTACTCACATTGCTTCTGCTGCCACCCCACAAAGCTCCACTGGCTCAGTCTTGCAAAGCACAGTGTGATCACCATCTCTTCGGCCCACCGGAAAACATACACACCACAGCTCTCTGCCAGACCACGAGCTCCCCAGGGCACAGACCCAAATTATACCTCACCCTGGCCTGCCCTGCCATCCTAGGACCAAGTAGGTGCTTTGGAGACCTTGGTCCAGTTGTAAAGGACTCCAAAAACTGGAGATTGGTATGGATGAAGGATGAGTACAGGGGCTATAGCATAGACTGGGGATGCTGGGATCCAAGGAAGGACTCACATGAATTCTGGAAGAGCTGCATGTGCATTTCCACGAGAGGAAAGGACTGACGGAAGCTGTACGTTACCAAGATCTTCTTCTTCTGGAAAATTTTGGTGACCTTTGGCAGGGGGGCGGGAAAAAGACAAAAGGCAGAGTTTGGGGTGAGGAATTTCCACATGACACCTATTTCTCACAGCCGCCCTCCCCTCCCACTGCCACTGACACACACACACACACACACACACACACACACACACACTCATACCCACAAGTTGGGAAAAACTGAAGCTTAAGGAGCAGACGGGGAGAAAACGCAAGTTCCTGATGTAATGACGCATAACAGGCATTTACGATTTTTATAGGAGGTAACTGAAGGCTGTTCTCTCCAGAAAGTCTGTTCTACCTAACACCTCTCACAGACTCCCCCATCCTGCCCCCCACTTTTTAAAAACGATTTCATTTATTTATTTGAAAGAGAGAATGAATGGGAGGGAGGGGCAGAGGGAGGAGGAGAAGCCGACTACCTGCTGAGCCGGGAGCCTGACGAGCCTGACGAGCCTGATGGGGGGGGGGGGGCTTGATTCCTGGACTCTAGTCCAGAGGCAGACACTTCACCGACTGAGCCACCTAGGTGCCCCCCCTCCCCTTTTTGGAACTTGAGAGTGCTGCTTCAGTGCCTTTCACCATGAGGCTTTAGGTGAGCACTCTGAGGGTGGATTGCCCCCTGCTGGACCAGAAGTGCCAAGAGGAGTCTCGTTTTCCTGTCTCTTGCCCACCTCCCAGAACCCAGCAAAACAATGGCAAATGCCAAGGAATGGATGTCTTGAGTCTTCCTCTCAATACCCCCAAGGTCTTTACCAAGTACTTGAGCACATACTTGAGCACTCTAGATTCAACCACCATAGGCTGTGAACATCTCAAACAGTCTACAAGTAGTGTTTAAAAGCAAAGTATTTCATTTCAAGATGGTTACAGTGCATGGTTATGCAAAGCATTTTTTTTTCTTTTCTTTTCTTTTCTTTTTTTTTTAGTCCTGAGAACAAGGACTGAATCTCATTCATCTCTGGGAACCCAGTGCCTAGTATGGGGCTGGACACACACAGGTGTCAGTATGTGACAGGTACTGAGACATTTACTCAGCAGCTGTGTGGGCCAATCATTCCTCTGGGTTAGGTTCTTCCGCATCCAACTTCTTAACTCCATCCTCATGGCAACCCCATGAGAGAGAGATTAGCTCCACTTCACAGAGGAGGAAATTAAGGCTTAGCAAAAGCATCAGAGGGGCTTCATCAAAAGTGGCAATTCTCAACCAGGGGTGACTTTGAACCCTGGGGGGATATCTAGCAATGTCTGGAAACAGTTTTGGTTGAAAGGAGTGCTACTGGTATCTAGTAGGTAGAGACCAGGGATGCTGCTAAATGTCCTCTGATGCATAGGATAGCCCCTACAACAAAGAGTTATCCTGCCCCAAATGTCAATAATGTTGAAATTGAGAGACCCTGTTCTAAAGCACAGAAGACCACGGTGGGTGGTGGGGGAGACAGGTCACTGTCCTCAAATCCCTGGGAAGCTGTCTCAGAGCAGGAGAACACTTGTTCTCTGTGATTGCAAGGACCCGGGGAAGATGGTTAGCTGAAACTCATTGGGAGACAGTTTCTATCAATCAGAACTGTCTAACCAGGAAACTGGCTGCCTTAGAGGAAGGCAGCCTTCTCTCCGCAGTCATGCAGGCAGGGGGCCATGTAGGAAACTAGTTCTTGCACCGGGTAAGAGGTTGGACAGGAGGCCCTGAAATTCTTTTCCTACTGGCAGAGTCCTTAAGAGTCCCAGCTCTAGGGGATCCCTGGGTGGCGCAGCAGTTTGGCGCCTGCCTTTGGCCCAGGGCGCCATCCTGGAGACCCGGGATCGAATCCCACATCGGGCTCCCGGTGCATGGAGCCTGCTTCTCCCTCTGCCTGTGTCTCTGCCTCTCTCTCTCTCTGTGACTATCCTAAGTAAATAAAAAATTAAAAAAAAAAAGAGTCCCAGCTCTAAAAGATGTAGTGGTGATGAGCTTGGTTTTAAGAATCACTTCAAGTGTCCTGACCACCCAAAGGTTTCAGAGTGACCCCAGGGTCACAGGTTCACCTCCTTCCAGCCAGCACTCTGGGGTACTGAGATGGATGGGGACGTTTCCTACCACTTCCCAGACTGTAGGTCTGTCAGGTCCCCTGCTCCTCACATTTTCTCCCCCTATGCCACTGTCACTACCTCCAAAAGAACGCAAAAGGTAATAGAGGGGCAGAGGGGGCCCGTGCCTTATCCAGGACTGCACAGATCACATGATAAAGCACCTCACCCACCATGCCTCAACCTGCCAATGTTAGCATGGTTCATACTGGACCCAGGGTCTGAACTTACCACCTCCCCTTCATCTCCACCCCCACATAGGATACCACAAGGTATCCTCATACCACAAGAAGATCGCTCATACCACAAGGAGATCATTGAAGAGGAAGACTTCCCGCTGATGCAACCCTAGCCTCTGTGGGCGGTTTGGATCTGGCACCTCATAGAGTTGACAGCAGCAAACGAGTCGACGGTGAGGAAGAGACAAGACCTAGACAGGCATGAAGAAATAGGTGTCAACAAGGCTAGAATACCAGCTTCAGGCCTCTGGCACCTTATCACTCAACCTCAAGAGGAAGTTTACCTCTGATACATATCACTGTCACTCTGACACAAGGAGTCTAAACAACAAAGGCCTAGGCTTGCCTTTGTCCTAATAGCTTTCTCTGTCCGGAATACCTTTCTTTTCTTTTCTTTTTATTTTTTTAAATATTATTTATTTATTCATGAGAAAGAGAGAGAGAGAGAGAGAGAGAGAGAGAGAGAGGCAGAGGGAAAAGCAGGTTCCCTGTGGGGAGCCCAATGTGGGACTCAATCCCAGGACCCCAGGATCTCCCCTTGAGCCAAAGGCAGACACTCAGCCACTGAGTCATCCAGGCATCACTGGAATGCCTTTCTTGCTCAGCTCCATATTCCACTCTTCCTTCAAACCCCAGTTCTAGTGTTGTCTCTTCCAAAAAGCTGTTCCTGATTTCCCTGGACTGAAAATGACTTCTCCCTCTTTAAGACTTGATTTATCTATTTGAGAGAGAACGTGCACACGAGTGGGGTGAAGGGGCACAGGGAGAGGGAGAAGCAGACTCCCTGTGCAGCAGGGAGCCTGATGCGGGGCTTGATCCAGGACCCTGAGATCATGACCCAAACTGAAGGCAGATGCCCAACCAACTGAGCCACCCAGGTGCTGTGACCTTTCCCTCCTTTATGCTCCCTTAGACTAACTATGATGCAGGGGATCCCTGGGTGGCGCAGCGGTTTGGCGCCTGCCTTTGGCCCAGGGCGCGATCCTGGAGACCCGGGATCGAATCCCACGTTGGGCTCCCGGTGCATGGAACCTGCTTCTCCCTCTGCCTGTGTCTCTGCCTCTCTCTCGCTCTCTGTGTGACTATCATAAATAAATAAAAATTTATTTTAAAAAAATTATTAGACTAACTATGATGCAGAAGTATTGTGCTGTCTGACACCCCCCACTCCCAGGCTGTGAGTGCCCCCAAGGACGAGACTCTATCTGATTCATATCTATGTCCCTACTCCCTGGTGCAATGCTGGGCTCTGTGGAAAGGCATCTGTAAATGTCTGTTGACCACAAGACTAGAGCGTGTACTTCATTTGGGTTATCAGCTAACTATGAGCTTGGCTCCTCACCTGAGATGGAGAGACAAAACCAGAGGTGGGAAGGATGCTAGTATTTACACAGCACCCATTATATGTCTTACAATGTGCTAGATGTGGGCAGCCCCAGTGGCGCAGCGGTTTAGCGCCGCCTGCAGCCCAGGGCCTGATCCTGGAGACCTGGGATCGAGTCCCACGTCGGGCTCCCTGCTTGGAGCCTGTTTCTCCCTCTGCCTCTCTCTCTCTCGCTCTGTATCTCTCATGAGTAAATAAAATAAAATCTTTAAAAACAAAACAATGTGCTAGATGCATTCCCCTAAGAGCATCGCACTCTGCACCATGACCCCTGAGAACGCATTATCACTCACTCCAGTCAGCAGGAGAGGGGAGTCTGGGGGTCTGAGAGGGCTTCTGGCTTACCTACCACTCTGGCAGAAGCCAACCCAAACCCTGTCCCCTCTGTAGCCTCCCAAGGCACTTACTGGTTTTTTGCCCACAATCATGCGCTCCACGGCCTGCACCTGGGACACATGGTCATCATTGGTCCTCAGTTCACGCCCCTGGATACGCTGGTAGATGCCCACCAGGAGGTCTCGGGGGATGTCTTCACCATTGTCAACCCCTGGGTAGGGGAGTAACAGAGAGGCATATTGTATAAATGTGGGGAGTGGGTGGTAGTGGTTCTCCACAATAACTCACACCCAGGCAGGAAGGCAAGCAATGGCTGGGACTGGAGGCAGTGGGCACCCCTCAGTCCCTTAGGACTGGGCCAGAAGAGCTGCTCTTCACCAAGGACTATTGTTCTGCAAACAACTGGATACCCAGTTGCTTTCTTTCCCAGCGTGGGGATTTTTTCTAAGCAACTCAGAGCACCTGGGATTAAAATAATCAGGTACTTTTTTTTCCCTTCTAACTAGCAAAAATAGCATTAGATGATATAGCCATTGTTAGTAAAAGGGCAGGGAAGTGGGCACATATATTAACATAACTGTTTTGGAAGGTAACCTGGCAAAAGCCTAAATATTCTGGGGTTCTTCTTTTAGGAATCTACCCTAAGGAACTGCTCAGAAACAGTGCAGAGATACATGTGCAAGTGCTACTTACAGGAAAACTTTGAAACAACCTAAGTCCTCACAATAGAGGAATAGTCAACTAAAGCTGAATGTATCCACTTAATAATTTACAGCTATTAAAAACTTGATGTTTACAAAAAAGCCTGAGAAAATTCCTGGAGCAAAGTAAGTGGAAAGAGCAGGATAAAAATTACATTCACAGCTTAACTGTGATCTTAACTGTATAAAAAGTTACATATGCTGAGGGGGGAAAAAAGACTAGAAAACAGCAAAATATCAACCATGGCTGCCTCTAGGCAGCAGAATTCAGGACAATTAAACAATTTTTTTCTCATTTGCTCTATTTCCAAAATTTCTGGGCATGAGCAAGTATTCATTTCGCTTTATTTATTTAATAATTGGAGGGGGAAAGATATACACATACATAATACATATATATGTATAAATGTATGTACATATATATGTATATGCACACATATACATAGAGAGGAAGTACCTCCTTTCCAAATACATATACATATATACAATAATATATGCACACACATATATATACACATATATGTATGCACACACATGTGTATTCATGTAACCATATGTATGCACACATACACATATACATACAGAGGAGGAGGGAGGGAGAAAGAAAGGGGAGAATGAGTGAATGAACAAATGACTAACAGCAGGAGTCTGGAAGACAGCTCCAGATGGCCTCTGATCTAACTCCCTCCCCCCGAGTCTACCATCCTTCTCCACTCCTGACTGCTGAGTGAAACCCACTCACTCTTCCTAAATCTTCTGCTAGAGAAACTATTCTCCTTTGGAAATGCCACACCTCCTCCTTGGACAGGTGCTAAGGGAACATCCTTCATCACATCATCTTTTTATCTCAGCTGCCAGGGAGCTTAAGCCCAGCAACCGTGCAAAGCCTGTCGGTCAGCCAATTTGTCTCATCTGTTTGTTTTTCCTCAAATCTATTGCTCTCTTTCATTTCTGTTTAAATAATACTAACATCTGTGCCGCTTTTAGTAGGCTACTCTTTAGTGAGATGACAGGCTTGATATCAACACAATAAACCAAGAAAAAAGGTCAAGGTGACACCTTTCACCTCACATTTGAGGCCCTCATATATTGATTCCAACTGACCTTTCTGACTAGGTCGTCCACCCCATCTTAATTGTTCTCCCAACAACTTTTCCTACCTCTGTGCCTTTTTATTCTTACTGCTAGGTAAGCCTCCTCTGTTGCTATTCTGTCACATTGTCACATTGTCTATGCCTTGAAGGTCAATCTTAAAATGAAAATACTACTTCCTCCAGGAAGTGTATTGAAGGTGGGCTCTCCTACCTCTGAGCTCTGACTGCACTTTTGGCCTATCTGACATCATGATTCAACTTATTTATTCTCTTGTGTTGGGTATCTGGTACTATAAGTCAGTCTCACAAACCGGGAGCTCTCTCGGGGCAGGGGCTACGGTGTCCTAAGTCCCCATTGCAGGGCCGGGCACACATGAGGCACTCAGTGTTGGCTGGCTGGCCGTCTGGCTGGCGGATCAAGGGAATCAATAAATGTATGGATGGAGAAGGAGCACAGAGCATAATTAAATGAGCCTTTATGAGCATAAATAAAGAGGAGAGGGGAAGAGGGAGTGATGCGTCAATGCCTGGGTGGATTAGAATAAGCTCTGTAAGAGCCAGGGCTTTCATCTCTCACATCCACTGTTGTAACCCCAGAACCCACTCAGTCAGTGTTCAGTGCAGGAATGAGTGGATGGACAAGTATTTGAGTGAATTAATAAGGGAATATGGCAGCTTTGGAGGAAATCAGAGAACATCACAGGTTAATATCCAGGGAGCATATATGATCTCCCTCCTCCTTCCCAGCCCACTCCCACCCTGCCCACTCTCCCTTCCAAAGGGAAGGACAGGACAAGCCAACAGGGGGGCCTGGGGTCACCTCTCAGGTTCTTGATGAAGTCCTCTAGTTTCATCTTGCGTTCAGCCTTGACGCTGGGACTGTACATGTCAGTATTGAGAAGAATGATAGCAAAAGCAAGGATGAAGATGGTGTCTGGATTCCGGAACTGGCGCACGAGGGCTGGGTTACACACACAGTATCGTTGGCTGCAGGGCAGGATCAGGGCCAGGGTCAGGCACCAGTAATCTTCACCTACCCACCACTGCCCCTCTGTCCTGAGTCTGGTGCCACCAACCCCAAGAAATACTCCCAAGCCTTTTGGGTACAACCTCTTTCTTCAGTTTCCCCAACACTAGTGTGTAAAAATCACAACCACTACCTCTTCAGAGCTCTGCTAGGGGACTTAGGTACATTGTGTCATGTAATCCTATCAGAATCCTACAAAGTAGCTATTAGCAGCCCCATGTGACAGAGGAAGTAATGAGGCCCAAAGTGAAGAGGTATCTTTCTCAGGGTAATAGAGCTGGTAAATGGTGAAGACAAGATGAAAATCCAGATTTTTCTGACTAACAAGTCAAATCCTTCTCCCATTATGGGCAACAAGTTCTTAGGAATTCTTCTGTTTCTCTGCTAAATAGCCCAAAGTGGTGGGGCCAGGATTTCTATCCAGGTCTGCCTAATCCCCAAAGCATTAACTCTACTAAGTTAAGGGCATCTGGTCATGAAAGCAAACACCCTTGAGTTCAAGTCCTGGCTCTGCCTCTTATTCACTTTATGACCCTGAGCAAGTTACTTAACCTCTCTAAATTTCCGATTTCTTATCTGCAGCATGGGAATCACAATAAAAGCACCTACCTCACAGGGCTGTTGTGAGCATTCAGAGAAATAATTGTGTAAAGTGCCCAGCTTAGCACCTGATACCTGGTAAGTGCTCAACAAATATTAGCTGTGGCTGCTGTTGTCACCTATTGGATGCCCACGTCCCAGATGCTGAACCAAACACTTTAGGCATGCTACCTCTGATCCTCACAACTGCACAACTGCCTGGCAAGGTAGGATTTATCATTTCCATGTTCTGGTGAGGAAAGTAGGAGGCCCAGAGAGGTAACTTGGAGATGCACACTGTACTGACCCCTCTCCCCATCCCCATCCCACCCCCAATCTTGCTTGGGGAGAGTGGGGAAACAGGCACACCTGAAGGCTTCAATGAGTCGCTCCACTTTCTGGGCCTCGCCTTGAACCCGGATGTGGGACTGGAACTTCCGGAGGGCATCATCCAAATCCATGGAGGAGAAGTCCATCTCATCCACCACACAGCTGAGAAACACAGAAGTGGGTATGGCACTCTCAAGTCCTCTGCAGAAAACCTCTGACCTACCCTGACCTGCCTGAATGGACGGACACCCCCACTGACAAGACTTCCAAAATCTGGACCCATGGTCGCAGGTCCTTATGAGGAAGGAATGTTCGAAATGGAATCCACCCCCAGAAAGTCAGGGCCAGACTACATGGTTACTCGGGGTCCTTTCCACTGACCCACTCATTTCAGAGACAGGAAAATGGGGGCCCAAAGCAGGGCAGGGGATAAGCCGGGCCACCCAGAAAGACTTTTGGGCATAGAGCCAAGAGAGATGAGAGCTTTTGTGAAGTACAGGGGTACGGGAACAGGAAAGTCTCTTCATCCTGTTTGTCAAGCTCATCTGAGCACAACAGACCAGCTGCCCACTTCCTCCCTCCTGCCCTCCTTTTCCAGGAAGCCCCAGCCCAGTCTCTGCCCCTTCCTGGGGTCCTCACTCCAACACATCTCTGTTGAACTGCTTCTGCCGGTTCCCTAGGAATTCCCCTATCATCTGCCGGCTCAGGCCTTTCCGCTCCAGGATAAAGTGAGCCACTCCCACCGGTGTGTCTGACAGGAAGCCCCGCTCGATCAGATACTGGATACCCTTCTCTGGCTTCCTGCAGAAAGAGGGGAGGTAGATGAGATGGCTGTCCACCTGGAGCTCCGCCCCCTGTCCCCACTACTTGCACTAACTTGGGGCTCAACCACTGCCTCAGAGAACCAAGACAACTTCCTTGCTATGCAGTCAACTGAATACTTAATTTGGTCCAATGCCACCATGGTACAGGTGAGAAAACAGGCCCAGGCAGAGGAAGATACTCTTGCAGAGCTTCCAAATTTCCAAGGTATCCTCAACCCAACTGCCTCCTTTACTGGAGCTACACTACAATGGAAAGAAAATGAAGACCTAATGGGAGGCTGCTATATGCCAGGGGCTTTGATATTCCTAGGGGGCACAGAGGAGTCCCAGGAAAAGGCATGAGCTCCAGGCGAAGCCCTTCTCTCTGGGTCACAGACCCTCAGAATAGGAAGGTGAAGAGGTTACTCTGTCTGCCTCCCACATCCCACTAAGACAAAGTATTACCCAGCCTCTGTGGGTGGTTTGACAGAGAAGATACTCCCTACTTTCCACAAGGCCAAATCTGGGTCTGAACTATCCCATAGTCAGAACCCCAGAGCCTTAGGACGCCACAAGGCTGGAATTTGGAAGAGACTTTGGTGCCACCAGAGTCTCAAACCCATTACTTACCAGTTGTATGACACAGGACAACTCCTTTTACTTCTCCAAGCCTCAGTTCTTTTTTATAATATAAACGGGGACACTACTTCCCACCTTACTGAGGTATTGTGAGAAGTAAATACAGGTGGCAGTGTCTCCTAGGCTATAAAGACACAGAGCATTTGCTTTCTAATTATTTTCTGACCAAATGTCACACTTCTACCCCACTCCTAAGTACCTGGCAACAAGATCGGGCACCTAGAAAGAGCTCAATCATGGTTACTGATGACTCCAGCACCCCACCATGCTCCCCAGCACTTCAAACATTACACACCCTGCTAATCAATAGGTGGAAGAACTGAAACCCTAAGGAAGGCACACACCTTGCCCATGGCTGCACACAGAGTTCAGCTGAAGTCAGGTTGGGGCCCAGGGGGCCTGTTACTCAGAGCAGGGCTCTTTATACATCATATTACCTCCCCCACCAAAAAGGGGATGTGGAAGAACCGAGGTTCAGAATCCATCCCTAGAGACAGTGAACTGGGGCCCAGAGAAGGAAGTTACTTGCCCAAGGTCACATAGCCAGTCAGAGGAAGTATGAAGACTAGAACTGCCTCTGATGGTGTGTGTGTGTATGTGTGTGTGTGTGTGTGTGTGTGTGTGTGTGGTGGGGAGGGCTTTCTATTCTGCCACCCTGTTGCCAATCCTCTTCCTTGAAAAGCTGGGGAGAAGCCCCATCCATGAAATAAGAGGACAGCAAGGGGAAGGAGGATCTCTGCTTGGAGTTCAGCACCCCTGCCCCAGTCAAAGCACCCCCAGCAGGGTAGAAACAGGTGCGGTGCGGAGGCAGGGTCAGGGAGCACGTACTTATTAAACAGGTTGAGGCCAATTCTGTAGTGCCGCCTCTGTACCACGTCGTTGTTAAAAGCTGGCGAGTCCCAGCTGTGCCTCGTCTCTCGCTGGTAAGTCTGCTTGCACAGACCCGTGGCAGGAGGCTCCCTCAGGCTGTCCCTCGAAGAGGAACCAGAACTGCAGTTGATGGTCTCATTGGAATTGCTGGAGCTCTCAAGGCTCTCATTATCTCCACCATCAGAGTTCTCGCCTGCTGCCTCGCACTTCCCCAACCTCCGACCCCCAGCCACACCACTGGGTCCAGTGCCACTGCTGGGGGCTGGTGGCAGGGGCCCTGGTGGGGCTGGGGCTGGGCCCTCCGGGGCTGGGTAGTGGCGGTGGGGGATCGGGGCCCTGCCTGGTGGCCCCTTGTGCTTCAGGGTCCCATGGGGGCTGCAGCCGTCAGCCTCGTACACCAGCTGGCGGTGGACAGAGCCGCGATCTGAGCGGTCACTCAGGTCCACGGAACTGTCACTAGGAGGCTCAATGGTAAGCAGGGGAAGGTGAGCGGCCCGCAGCCGGAAATCCCGGCACTCCAAGCACCCGGGACCCCTGCGAGTGGCTTCCTCACGGGCACCATCTTCCCGGGTCCCTGGTGGCACTGGTGGAGTAACTGGCGGGAGAGGGGCTGGTGCCCAGAACTCAGCCCGGCCCTGGGGTGGGGGCTCTGTGCTGGGCAGTCGTTCAGGGGATGGTGGGGGAACTGGGTCATCCAGGTAGAGGGGAAGATCACTGAAGGATGTGGCTGAGCTGTCCTCTTGCTGTTCCTTTGACTCCCGCTTCTCCAGTTGGGCTGACCCTGGCTCCTCAGACATGGGCCCTGATGGGTGGCAGTTCAGGGCCTCATCAATGGATTCAGCCAGAGACTTTACCTGTGCAGAAGGAAAGGGGAAGAGGGAAAGGGAGAGAGAGGGAGGAAAGATGTAGGGGAGGAGGGTGGGATGGTGCAAGGGAGGAATGAGGAAGGGAAGGAAGAGGGGAGGGAGCAGAGAGGGAGGGAGGGAGGAAGGGAGGGAGAAGGGGGGAATCTTCCTAGTGGGTCAGCCAAGAAGGAATTCCCCTCCCCCTCCACAGGTTCTCTGCAGTATATAAAATAGCTCCCAGGGAGCCATTGTGAGCTCACAGGAGCTGTATAATGGCAGTGACAAGGTCCCTTCTCAGATATCTCAATACCTCCTTCATGTCCCTATAGACCCAAGCCAAATGCCGTCTCCACCCTGATTCAATCCACATTTCTTGCCTCTGCCATCCCCCAGGGTAAACCGAAATCCCAGCTTCCTCTGGGGTCCCAGAGTCCTCTGTCTGGTTATGTCTTAGGAAATCTGTAATATTTATCACTTGAGACTCTGAACCATGACTGGCAACCCTGTTTCCCTGTGGTATCCAGCCTCCAAAATGGTCTCTAAAGATCCCTACCTCTTGGGATCCACACCTTTACATCCCAGGTGTGGTCTGTGGGACCAACAGTATATGGCAGAAGTGATGGGATGTCACTTCAAAGATTAGGTTATGAAAGACTACAGCTTCCTTCTTGAGAACTCTTGTTCACTCTGTCTCTCTCTCTCTCTCTCTCTCTCCCTCCCTCAGACCCCTTGCTCTGGGGGAAGCCATACCATGAACAGTCCCATAGAGATGCCCACATGGTAAGGACCTGAATTTTCTTGCCAGTAGTCAAATGAGTGAGTTTGGAAGCACACTCATCAGTGCCAGTCAAGTCTTCAGAGACTGTGATCCCACATAGATTTTTAACTTGCTTGTTTTAACTACATGATTTTTTATCTGGCCAATTCTTTCTCATCAATCTCACAGCCCTGACTCAAATGCTTGCTAGGCAACTTCTTTCAGTTTGGAATATAGGTGAGAGCCATAGGAATAGCCAGAGTATGGGGCTGGGGAGGAAAGGCCCTTTTCATGGATGCTGACCTGTTTGGAGAAGGAGTCCTCGAGCTCTGTGATGTCATTAGAAAACTCTCCAGATGTGGTGACGGAGCTTCCCCCACCATCGATGCCCCCTCCACAGGAGCCTCCATAGGGGAGGCCTCGTTCAAGCCGGTGGCTCCGGGCACCAGCCATGGCACCCTCGTCCAGCGAGGCAGGCTTGCCCTCGAAGTACGCGGGGTTCTGGGCCTTCTCATACTCCTCGAAGGAGAACTGCATCCGCATGTTGGAAAGGATGATGCGGCGGGACATGCGGCTCTCAGAAGCTGAGCTTCGGAGCCGCTCAAAGTTCTTGTTCATGCGGTACTGGCGAAAGGCTGTCTGGATGGTCCTAGCGGCCCTGCGGCTCAGGAAGGAGCCTCCATACTTCCTCTCCAGCATTTCCACCTAGCATGGGGAAGATGGAGGAAAACAAGGTCAGAAACCCTCTATAGCCTCATTCTTCTCCCTGGGCCTCAACCACACCACCACCCCCAGTCACAGCTAGCTGCTTAGAGCTGCCTGGACACTCCAGGTTGTGCTCTGTGTTGGGTCCTCACTTTAATCTCAGATAGCACTTGTCACATGGGGCTGGCTTGTGGTTTTCTTTCTTTCCTCCTTTCTTTCTCTTTAAATATTTTATTTATTTATTTGACAGAGATAGAGAACATAAGCAGGGGCAGAGGCAGAGGGAGAGGGCGAAGGAGAAGCAGACTCTCTACTGAGCAGGGAGCCCAATCTGGGGCTCAATCCCCGGACCTGAGCCAAAGGCAGACGCTTAACTGACTGAGCCACCCAGGCACCCCTGTGGTTTTCTTTCTTATTTATAGGAAGTAGATGTCTGTTATCCCAAAAACAGTTTGAAAAAGAACCCACAGAAGCCAAAAATGGAAAGAAAGTAAAAAATAAGTTGGGAGTAAGAAGGAGGAAAGAGGAAGAGAGAGAGAAAGAAGAGAGGGAGGGAGGAAGGGAGGGAGAGTAGAGAGAAAGGGAAAGAAGGAGGGAAGGAAGGAAGGAAAGAAGGAAGGAAGGAAGGAAGGAAAGAAAGAAAGAAAGAAAGAAAGAAAGAAAGAAAGAAAGAAAGAAGGAAGGAAAGAAGGGAGGAAGGAAGATTGGTTCGCCTAAAGTCCCGATACCTAGGAAAACCACAATTAACATTTTGGTATATGTCCTTCCAGGTTTTTTTTTTTCCTATTCATGGCATTTTTGTGCCCCTCCCACTTTTTTTTTTTTTTTAACTAACTGATATCCTGTGTGATATATATGTTATACTATAGCACACTCTTCTGGAAGTGTCAATTTATGTGTGTCCTTCTCCTATCAGACAGATTTTGGAGGACTGGGTCGTGGTCCCATTCATCTTTATGTCTCCAGCATGGGCTTGGAGTTCAATCCATATTTGCTGAGTAAACAAGACTCAGCGGATGGGTGGTGAATGAGGGAGTGAGTCCCTAGTAGGGTGAAGGATCCTAGAGCTAGTCTTCTATTCTAGGCTCCCCATGCCTCCCCTGGATACCACCCTTCCTTGAGGGTCACACCCCGATCCTTCCCTTGGTTCTCTCAGGGCCCCCCATTCCCACTCTCATTCCCCGCCAGAGCTGTCTCCTCTGCACCTTCTTGTCTTGCAGGTCCGTGGAGAGTTCGTAGCTGTCCGATAGGGCCTTGGAGCGCTTTATCTCCTCCTCCTCCTGCTTCCTCAAGGCGACACTGGCTGGCTGGAGGCGAGTTCGCTGAGCCCAGGGAAGGCCCACCCCAGCTGGGGGGCCCCCCATGTGGCTGCTGGTGGGGGGCAGTTGGCTCAGCCGGTAGGGGGGTTGGCTCCCAGGACTATCAACCGCTGTGCTCAGGTCACTGCCTGGGGCATCACCCTCCACACTGTGGGGATGAGATAACATGAGCCAAGATGTGGGACTGGGAGATGGGCCTGCACAGCCAGACTGGATGTGAGTGGATCGGCTCCCTTCCCACAACCCCAGCCTCCCCGGCTTCCTTGAGGACATAGGAACCCTAATATTTAAAGGCCAGAGGGAAGCTCTACCCTCTCAAGCTGCCTGTTGCAGTCTCCTCCCTTCGGGCCCCCTTGCTTTCCCAGCCCTACCCTCATGTTGCCCTTCTGGCCACCACTCACAGCACCAGCTGTGAGACTCCTTTACCTCAAGACAGGGTCTCCTCACAGGCTTGTGCTGGTCCCCACTCACCCCTCACACCTGGTCCCTTCATGGTAATGCCCCCTCACAGCCTTATGCCCGGACAAGCTTCCTCCTGGTCTCGTCCACTCCAAGTCCCCTTTTTTAATAGTCTCAGCCCCTCATGATTCCATCCCCAAACCCTCCTTCCCTGCTGGCCAGGTCCCTCACAGCCCCACCCCTCCCACCACCGGGCCCCTTCCCCTCTCAGCTCCAACCCCTCGTGGCTCTGTCTCCAGCACTGTGTCACAGTTTCCACTCCCAGTCTGATCCCACAGCACCACCTAGATGGGCCCTGACCCCAGGCCTGGGGGCCCACTCCTGCCTCCTGCACCTCCAGACTCATCCCTACCCCGCCCAGCCCTGCTCCCTCCTGCCCCCAACTGCCTGGACATGGGCCTGGCGAGTTCCCAGGGTTCTCTGGCTGCCAGGCTCTGGGACAGCAAGAAGCACCTCCCCTTCAGCATCCTCACAGGTAAAGAGCTGCCCTGAGAGGCAACTTCTTTTTTCTCCTCATGGCCTTCTCTGTTCTGCTGAGGGAGGGAGGGGGCAAAAGTCTCAAGGTCGAAGACTGGCAGGAGCTGGGCACTGGGCCTTGCCTGCCCTGGTTTCCCAGAGCTGTTGTTCTGCCAGCCCTGCTCCCATGGTACCATGGCAACCAGGCTGCCAGGGAACCCAGGTGGCGACAGAGCCCAGGTGCCCTGAGCCTAGCCAGCAAAGTGAGGAGCCACAGAGGTGAGGAGGAGGGAGGAGGGGTTCAGGAGGGGAGGGACAGGTGGGTGAAGCATGGGCATTGTTGGGGGAATGGGTGTCATAGAGCCCAGAGAATGATCTGCTTTGGGCAGGCACATGGTTGGGGGGGCTCTTGGCTGGAAAGGCTTAAGGGGCCACTCCCAAACCTCTACTTGGCAGAGGCCTGGATGCAGGGCAAGGCAAGCTGGAGTGCATGGAACTCAGGAGAGCATATTGTGCGGGGGGCTGGGTGCAGTGGGCAGGCTGCACCCACCCACCAGGCTGGGTCCTGGGCTGCAGCAGTAGAGCTCAGCTCCACCCTAGTGAGCCCCCTCTTCCCACCATTCATTCTCCACCCTTATGATATCAGTATATGACACTGCCAGGAACAAGGCAGAAACAGACTGGGGAACTGCCCTCTACTCTAAATTCTTTCTCCTCTGGGGCCTCAGGGGCTTATGAAGTCCCACTCTGGGGGGCAGACCTCGTCCAGCTCCCCACTCCCAACCAACCTGGGCATCTAAGACGTTCCTCTCCACCTCCCTCAGGGACTGCAGGATCCTGCCCATCAACCTTTCAAACCTCTCCCTCTCAGCATACAGCTTAAACCCAGGTTCGATCCAATTGTCCCCTCTGTTCATGAACCATCCATAGCTCCCGCTGCCCACAAGAGATAGCCCCAAGTTCCTTATTCTGGCAATGGAGGCTTCTCAAAGATACAATAGCCAATGCTTACAGAGCACTTGGCATGTCAGGTGCTATTCTTACCACTTCACATTTAATAACCTGTTCACTCTTCAGAACAACCCTATGAAGATAAGAATTGTGATTTATCTTCATTTTACACATCAAGAAACGGAAGCCCAGAGAGGTTAAGTAACTTGTCAATGGTCACACAGCTACTAACAATAGAACCAGGATTCAAATCCAGGCAGTCTGATGCCAGAGCTCACAGTCTTAAACATTAAGCCATACTGCAGGGTTTGCTGCCAGCTCCCCATCCCATCCACCCTTTGCTCCAGCCTGGCCCAGATCCTGTTTCTCCCAAATACTCCTCTGCTTTCCACCTCTGAAACTGCTTATACAGTACCTTCCACCTGGAATGCAGTCCCTATCATCTCTGCCATCTGCAACCAGAGAAATCCCCCCACACCCTACTTCCATCAAGATTCAGGTCATTTGCCACCACTAAGAAGCCCTCCTGAAGCCCGCCTCCTAGCAAAAAATTATTGCTGATCCTGTTCAGAGCTCCCACACACAGCACATGCCTGTCCTTCTTTTTATGGTGCTGGTTAGCTTTGGCAAAGCGTGACAGCTATTTGTGTTCATGACTCCCAGAATCCCAGCACAGGAAGAGAATTTGGTAATCTCCTTGCCAACACAGAGCACAAGGCCTTGAACAGTCACTCAATAGAAGCGTCTGGAGTGCCAGAGTCAATGAATGAGCTCTGGTGGCTTTCCTAATAAGTCCTCCCACCTAAGCCTTGACCTCCCCCTCCTGTGTCCTCTTCCAATCCATTCTTCATGTGCCAGGCACAGCGCTAGGTGCTGGAAATGTAATGGTGAACAAGACACAGAAGATGTGTTCCCTAGGGGAGGTGACATTCTAGTGGGAGATGCAAGCTATAAATACAGACTATAATTTCAGGTAGAGATGAGTGTTAGGAAAGAAAGTACAGCTGAGTGAAAAAAGGTGCTGTTTCAACCTGGCAGTCAGGGAATGTCTTTTTGAAGAAAGGGCGTATAAGCTGAGCCCAGATGGAAGTGAGGGAGTGAGTGGTGTGGTCACCTGAGGCCAAAGCAATCCAGACAGAAGGTAGAGCCAGTGCAAAGACTCTGCGGTAAAAAACAACAACAACAACCAAAAAAAAAAAAAACCCACAATGCCTGGCATATTCAAAAAACAACAAGGAGGCCAGTGTAGCTGGAGTAGAGTGAACAAGGGGAGAGTGACAGGAGGTAAGATCAGGGGGTAAGGGGGGCCCAATTGTGAAGGGCACTGAGCCCATGGTAAAGACTGTGGCTTTGCTCTGAAAGGGCAGAGGAGGGATGTGATCTACCTCTGGCTTTATAGAAATCATCATCCATGGGATAATCTCCAGCTACCTCACCAGAGCCATGGATGGCTCTCCTGACCCCTGCCTCATATACCTTCTGCCCCATTACTTCAACCTGGCTACTTCTGGCTCACCCTTCAACATTTAGCTAAGGTGTGCCCATCCATGCAGACTGCCCCCTCCACACGGGTTGGCTTACAGGTCCTTCCTCTGCTGCCATAGGGCCCTATAGCCACCTCTACCCTGAGGGCAAGAGCATTAATGAGCTGAGTCCTGGAAACTTATCAAGGCAGACACCATTAGCCGTGTGTTATAGATGAGGACACTGAGGCTCAGAGAGGCAATATAAAGTTGCTCAAGGTCACACAAGCTATCAAGAGAGAAAGTCAGGATGCAAGCACAGGGCCCAGGCTGTTTTTTCCTGACATCTAATCACCTTTCGCCACTCCCAGCTTCTTGCTGCCCCTGGCTCTCTGCTCTTTGGCAATTCTTCCCTTCAGAGCTGGCCCCCAATTTTGGTTGCAGAGAGAATAGTGGCAGGGAGGTCAGGCTGTCAACGCAGCCTCCCCCAACAGGGCCTGGCAGAAAGGACAGTGCTTGGGGGTGCTGCCTCTGATATCATACATACTGCCGAAGAAATCAGACCTGGAGATGTGAAATCCCTTTACTCAGGGCCCCCAAAACACTGAGGAGCATGCTGATCACATGGAAAATCTCTCCTCTCTCGTTCAGGTCTTGACTGTCAGTTGTGTGAGCCTGGACATGCCCCTTTCCCTCTCTGTACTTGTTTCTCATCTATGCAGGGCTAGAGGGAAATGCAATTCCCTCTTTGGGTTCCAGGACTACAGATAGGGCCTGGGAGACACCCCCCTGGACTCCTCCCAGCAGGAGCAAAGAACACAAGAACACACACACACACACACACATACACACACACGTGTGCATGTGCATGCATGCCTATGTACACTGTCTTCTGGGCTATTCTGTGGGGGAAGCTGGAGAGCATCCTCTGTAGTGGGGGAAATAAACCATGTTACACAAATAACACAGTACAAAGCTGAAAGTTCTCAAGGCTGGGGAACAGAAGAAGTGCTGGGGGAGCTCAGGAGAGATTCCTTCTGCTTGGGGGTGGCTGCACAGAATAAAAATAAACTCACACTTACAGTGCACCTTCCCTGTGTCAGGCATTTTGGCATATTATTTAATCTGCATGACAAACGTGAAGGAAGAATTAGGATTCCTATTTTGCAGGTGAGGAAAAAGGCTCTGAGGGGGCAAGTAACTGCCAAAAGGTCTCAGAGCTAGCAAGTGGTAGGACAGGAAGCCAAAGCCCAGAGCCTGAACTAGTTTCCCTGCTGCCTTAAATGCTTCCATGGGGAGGAACCTCCTTGCCTAAGAGGAGCTGGTAGAAGTGAGTGAGTGACCTTGTAAGCCAAGGCAGTGAGATGGGGAGAAGCAGGGCAGGACATTCTGTAGGGAGTTGGGGTGGCCTGCCCACGGAGTGGGGGCATTGACCCTCCCTGGATGCCATTCCTAATGGGAGGCCTCTCTTCCTCCTTCCCTTTATTGGCACTGCTGGAGCCAGGCAGCCAGCAGGGGACAGGATCAGGATACAGTTGCTATGGAAATGAATGGGGGCTGTCGCTATGGATACCATAAGATGAGGGCAAGAGGAAGCTAGGGATGCTGAGGACTATCCCCATGACAACTTAGGCTGGAGGGGGGCACCGGAAGTGAGAGACAAGAAAACAAGAAGAGGAGGTCAGCACACCTACATGAGAGCAGGGGCTTCAGGCTTTGGAGGATACTAGATGAGGAGGTCGGACAAAGGGGTGGGTAGGGCAGAGGGACTGAGGGACCCCAGTCACCTTGGTCTCCTCTGACGGTTCTTCTGCAAGCCATTTCTGCTGCCCAATCCCAATGCCATGAAGATTCCAAACCTGAGGCCAGCCTGGCTTGGCATAGAGGCTGGCAGGGGAGGAAGCCAATCAGAGGGGCTGACTGGGGAGACAGTAGGCAAACATGGGCTTGGGAGCACACAGGCCTGGGTTTGAATCCCACCTCTACTTCTTCGCAGCCCTAAAAAGAATTGTTGTCACTTACCAAGTACCTACTTTTGGCTAGGCCTAGCAACTCTGCAAGGTCTGGGTTGTTCTCCCCAAAGGAGACAACAGAGGAGGAAACTGGAGTACAGAAGGATGAAATAATTTGCCCAAAGGCTCAAAGCTTACCAGTGGTGGGACCAGGAGCCACATCGACACTCATGTTCTGACCCCCTCCACGCTGAACCACCCCTCCCAGGTCTGGTCTTCATTTTCTGGCTCCCTGTGCCTTCTTATAGTGACATGCACAGGGCCAGATGCTGGGGAACTATCTGTGGAGTGTGAAAAGAAGCAACCCAAGAGGAAGCAGGAAAGACTGGGGTTAGATGGAAGAAGTGCCTGACTTCGAGAATACTGAGTCACGGGTTTAGCCAAGGGGAGAAGAGCCACAGACCTGGGATGGACTTCATGGACCAGCCAATCCCAGAGATCCAAACCAAGGCCCACAAAGTCAAAGTGACGTGTCCAGGTCATGAAGAATGAGAATCCGAATCCCCTACCTTCCAGGCCAGTGTCCCACTTTTAGTTGGAGAAGCCCCTTGAATCTGTCCAGCACACCCCCAATCCTGCACCTTTAAGCTCCCAGACAATAGCAGGCTACTTGAACTTGCTAGGTGGTGTAAGCCCAGTGCCTGTGCTCATATTCTTCCTTTGTTTCTTCTGCCCAGGATGGCCTCCCTCTCTACTTTGCCTCAGACTTCATTGGTCTGGGTGAGCTTATCTGCATCTTGCAGCACTCTGAGCAGATGAGCCCTCCTTGAAAGTCAGTTCTGACTCACTTCCTGCTGCCCACCACCTACCCCGAACCTGACAGGGTCCAACTACTCCCCATGCTGTGTCTTGTGCACACTCATGTCATGGGTGGTCCTTATGGGCAGCTAACTCATGGTACTCCCTCCAAGTGTCCCTCCCCTTCCCTGCTCCTATCTCCCAAGGGCAGTGGTGGGGTATGATTCACCTCTGTGGACTGTGCATGCCCAGGCCAGGGCCCAGCACACAGCACATGCTCAGCAACCACCTTGATCTCCTAAGACAGGCGGCAGTTGTATCTGAATGTGTGTGACCATCTTGCCTGACAACTGTCACCCTAAAAGTCATAGCCCCATATGCTCGAAAGCCACCCACACCCAGTTTTGTGATTATCTCTACCAGGCACACACAGCCTGTTGGGCACAAAAAGTCACCACCTCACACAATCATACTTGCATACACGCACTCAGAATTCCTCATGCCCAGCCTCACACGATCACGTTCCCTTAGATACGTGATAAAGCATAGTCTCTCACTACAGATCCACCTGCCCACCACACAGAAAAACACGCACACACATGCACAGGCACACACGTTTCCCCCCACAACTGATGGGAAACCTTCCCCCTTCCCAAAGCACAAGCCCTCAGCCAGTTCAGTTGCCTATACAGGGGTCTACACTTCCTTGGCTCCCACAGTGATCATCTGACCTTGACTTGCCCTCTCCCTCCAGTTAGCCGAACCCCCACCCCCACCCCACTTCCTTGTATCTCCAATCAGAGAAAAGGTAGGATGGTGTCTCCAGCCACAGGTCGTCCAGCCCTCACACACCCTAGAGAGCCAGTTGAACAGAGCAATCTACACACCATTCCCTAGCACAACCCTGGAGCTCTCTACCACATTTTTGTCCAGGCTATGCCTATAGCCTATGATGCCTCTTCATGTCCACCACCCATTCAAACCTTCCCAGTCTTCCACTCTCACCCCTCCTCCTCCAGCAAGCCCTCCTTGATACTGCCATCCTCCCCAACCCACCTGGACCTGCTTTTCTACTCTTTGGGCCAGGAACATATCTTGCTTGCCAGCAAAGCCATCTATATACTCAGTCATTTCTGCCTCTCACGTCCTGCCTATTTTCCCAAAGGGATTCTCATCTCCCCTGAGAGATGGAGAACTTATGGAGAACACAGCCACTGTCTTCCTTTGGACTCGTCACAGCATTTAGCTTGAAGCCTTGCCCACAGTCAGGTGCTCGAGCAATGCCTTCTGGAAGAGTAAAGGTGGGAGAGAGAAAGAGAGAGAGAGAGAGAGAGAGAGAGAGAGAGAGAAGAGGTCAGAGGGAGGGGAGAAATAAATTGGGATGTGAATGAGTAAAGGAGTTGATGAGTTGAGTACCTGAGTGAAACACACAGTGAGGGAATAAGGTGAGCCTCCGGGAATAGGACAGGACCAATGTAATGGGGATGCTGAAAGGAGGGCTGAAAGGAAGGAGAGGCAGGACTCTCACATGGACCCTCATCAAAGCAAGGGCCACCAGTCACTACACACTTGCCCAACTGTGCACCAGACCAAACCCTATACGCTGAGGTCCTTGGGTTTTTCTTGCTAATCCTCACGATATCCCACAGAGGTAGATATACTCTCACTGCGCTCAGGAGGAAAATGAAGCTCAAGGAGAACGTATTTGCTCAAGATTACACAGATAGTGAGAGAACCAGAAGGTAAACTCAGATTTGTTCAATGCCAAAGGCTCAGGAAGGGAAAGCCAGGGTATGAGCCCACCTGGGTGTCTCCTGGCTTTGTTCCCAACACAGACATATGATGGAAGGTGTGGGTCCTACAGTCCATAAAGGATACCTTCCACCCTCCTGCCAACAGCCTAGGGATTCTGAGAACCAGCTTCTGGAAGGTGCAGGAAATATTTAGGGTCGTTGCATCTGGAGGTAACAGCTCCCCCTAAGATTCAGAGATCCCTAAAGCTATAGAATCGGAACCGTGAAAGTACAGAATCAAGGACTCTTACCGTCACAGAACATTAAAATCATACCATCAGAATTTTTTTTTAAATAATAGAATCAGGAAATCTTAAAAACACAGGATTGGAGAATCCTTAAATCACAGTGTTGTAGAAATAGAAACCCCAGAATTGCATGGAATGTGTCACTGAATTATCATATTTAAATTCATGTAATTGCAGTTTCTTAAAATCATAGCATCTGAGGCTGACAGAATGTCAGAGCTGGAGGAGCCCCTGGAGATCCTCTGACCCAACCTCTCTCCTCCTTTCGCACATGGGGGAGACTAGGTAGCAGAGGGGTTAAGCGATATGTCCAAGTTGGCCAGCTCACGCCGCCTCAGGTTGACAGGCTGGAGAAGGGCGGCAGGCTTGCCCACAGTGAGAGCGCCACACCATTCATTCGTTCATTGAGTGCCTGTCTCTTGGGTGTTGACAATAACAAAAACTGAAGCCTTCCCCCCACCCTTTCTCTCTCTCTCTCCCAGGCCCTGTTCTCAGCCTTGGCTAGGAAAGAAGTAAGGCCCTGGTGGGGATGAGGAGAGGAAAGTGGGGGCAGGGTGGATCATACATCAGACAGAGAGAAGAGATCAGCTTTTATTGATGGAAATTCCTTTGTACACAGCGACACACGCACTCTCTGAAAGGCCTTTTCCTCCTGATCATATTTACAGAGCACTATGGGAGTGGCAGAGGGCGTGGACGAGGCCTTCAAGCAGGGGGAAGAGATGGCAACAATGGCCACGGCGAGGGACCTGGACCGAGGGACCGAGCAAGGCGGGGGGCGGGGTGGGAGTGAGGGGGTGGGGGTAGGAACTAGGCAGGCTGGGTCCCGCCCCCGTCTGGTCCTCTAAAGCCCTAGGCACCCTGCATCTCTGTTTGTGCTCACAGAGGACAGAGGTAGGTCCTTAGGATGTCATTTGGAGACCTCTCCAGGAGTGGCAGGCTCCAGGGTGCCTGGGAAGTGGGGTGCAGGTGCGGGAGGGTCCAAGCTCCAAGCTCCAAGCTGTTTTATTCAGATCTAGGGCTCCAGCCTTCATAATTCGGGGGCTGGAGTCCAGGGGAGACAGCAGTGGGGATGGGGGTGGGAATTCCAAGGAGGTGGGGGAAGAAGGGGCACGATGCTTGCCCATCTTGAAGCAGGGACAGGGTCCCCTGGGGGGGTTGAGGGCAGGGTGTGTGGGTCGGCGGGGGTGAGGGGGCTGGTTAAGGCTTTTGCTTCTGCATAGAAAATGACCCATGCCCTCTCAGTTACCGAGAGGAGGGACTACTGCACTCGGAGGCCGGACAGCAGAACTGATGAGCGTCTTCCTCTTCCTCTTCCTCAGTCTCCTCCTCCTCCTCTTCCCTGAGGCCAGGAAGGGCAGGGTAGAGGCCACAGGCAGGCGGGTGACAGAGAGAGGCAGAGGCATTAGTTTGCAGAGCAGGGAGATACATGAATGGCTGGAACCAGGGCAGTAGGGCTGGGATGGGGGTCTGAATGGGGAGGCCAGTGTGACAGATTAGCTAGGGCCACACCCTACTCAGTCTCCAAGGAGCCTGAGATAGCCCTCCCCCACACCCAGGCTGGGCTCACTTATAGTCAGGCCCAGAGTATACCAATTCTATTTCGGACCTGACAGGTACCCAACCTTCATCTGAATAGAAATAGTAGCATCCTGCTCTGTGCTGGCTCTTTGCAGACATTGGCTCATTGAACTCGTGCAACAACACTGCAACCTTTTAGAGAGAAGGGAACTGAAGCTCAGAGAGGTTGGTTAACCAGCCCAACCAAGGTCACACAGCTGGGAAAGTGGTAGAGTCAGGATTTCAATGTGGAGTTCTCAGAGCTCCAAGTCTCCAACTCATCCCACTAGGTCCCTTAGGTGAACTTGGCACTATCTCTAGAACTCTAGGCTGCCCTTAAAGGACAAAGATTTCTATTTCTGGAAGGCTCTGGGTAGCGGAGGTTGGAGATGCTCAGGCATGGAGTGTAGAAAGCCCACAGCTTTGAAAGCAAACAGACCTGGGTTCCAAGGCCAGCTCTATGAGCGCTTCCAGGCTATGTGCCCAGGCATGTTATTGGCCCCTCTTGAAGCCTCAGTGTCCTCATCTATAAAAATAGGGCTCAGGATGCCAAGCCCACAGGATTGTTGAAAGGACTGGAACATGCATCAAGCGCCTGGCAAATCAGAGCAACGGGGATGTGGTGGTGGTTACTGCTCACAGCTCATGAACTGAATCTAATTCCCAAGGCGGCCATTCGCCCCCACGCAGAAGTGCCGCAGTGGCAGGGAGGAGTCGGTACAGGAACAGGCCCTGGGCCCTAGGGTCCTGCGGAATGATCCCAGGGGCCGGTCTGCACGTGGCAGTCACTGGAGCTGGGCTACGGTTTCATGGCGTGGATGGACAGACAGGAGGGCTGAGAGGGGTCCAGCTGCCTCAGGAAGAAAAAGGCTGATCCTCTGGAGAGATAGCCAATGAAATGGTATCATCCCCACTCCCAGACCCCGTGGCTCAAGAGATGCAGGAAGTGTGGAATCCTGGAACCTGGAGGGCTGGGAAGAGATGGAAAGGAGAGAGGACAGGCAAGGGAAGGCACTGCGGTCCATCTGACAGCTGGACAAGCACACACCCACGCACATGCGCACATACACACACCCGAGCACACATGCCCCCCACTTCATCCTTCAAGCTCCCTCTGACACACTGTTCCACAGAGTCACTGAGTCAGCAAAACCACGTGAAGCAGAGCTCAAGTCCTGGGCAAGCAGATCCCCCTGAGTTTCCCATTCCTCATCTATAAAAGGAGAAGTCTCCACACTTCTCAAGGCTGTCATGAAAAATGAGTGATCTTCCAGTCCTGCTGCTCACATCCCCTCATATCCAGGCCCAGCTCCTGCCACCCCTCACCCTGACCCTGCAGTCACCTCCGAATTTCTTCTCTCTACCCTTTTGGACCCACTAGGCTTCCTAATAAAGTCCGCAAGCACAGATCTCTTGCTTGTCTCTGCTTAGACACCCACTTTGGCTCCCCATTGCTTCCTGGATAAAGGTCAAGCTCTTCAACTTGGTATTCAAGGCTCCCCCACCAGATGGCTTCACCTGACCTACCCTGTCCAGTGGAAAAAGCATTGGCTTCAGAGTTGGACAGATCTTGGTACAAATATCAGCCCCCACCTCCTACTAGCTGGGTGACCTTGGGTCTGCTTCTTTACTTCACTAGGACTTACTTTCCTCATCTACGAAGTGAGAAAAATGCCTATTCCGCAGGGCATGGTGGGATGAAATGAATTCAAGTATTCAAAGCACTTGCCACAGGGTAGGTTTGGTGCTTCATACGCAGTAACTGTTATTAGTACTGTCATTATCAGTGGCTCCCTCATGCTCAGCCTCCATCAAACTAGCTCATTCACTATTCCATCAGAATGGCCAGCCTCTTTACACATCTCTGCTTTGGTGACTCTGTTTCTTCCTTCGGCACACATCTTTCGCTATCAAAATCCCATCTGAAACGTTATGGGCCAGATTAAATGCTGCTTCCTGCAGGAAGTCCTCCCTCTCAACCAGAAGTACTCCTTTGCTTCCTCCTTGCTCCCTGATCTCTGCCCTTGGATCTCCGGCAGCTGCTCCAAACTTCACCAAAGCATTTCTTTCACCAACCCCTTCAACGCCCTTGTATTCGCCCCTACTACCTCTGCTCTGCTTCTGTGTGAGAAAGAGAGGGCCCCTATACTACTTAAGGCCAGCCCCTCCACTTGGGCTCTGGAGCCCACACCTGCTACCTCCTCCACAACCATCATCCCCTCTCCCTCCTGTATTTCAATCTCTCTCTCTCTCTCTCTCTCTCTCTCTCTCTCTTTCTGTTGCCTCCTTCTTACCACATTTATAGAAGCTCAAGTCTCTCCCATCTGGGAATAAAAACCCTCTATCTGCCCCCACATCTCCCTCTAGCAATCACTGTCCCTCTCTCCTCTTCACAGCTAAGCTTCTTGAGAAATTCATCTACACTGGCCATCTCCACCTCAGTACCTCCCACGAGCTCTTCGGCCCACTGCAATATGCCTCATGCACCCACCATGTCACTGAAACTGTTCTCAGCCAGGTCACCAAGGACCTCCTAGTGGTTAAAGCCAATAGACTCTTCTACCCTCATCTGCCTTCCCCCAGCTGTAATACTTGCCACTCTTTACAAGCCCCTCCTGTATGTGGATGGCTCTTTCCTTCCTCTGCTTCCCTGAGCCCACCTCCCTGCTGGTTTTCCTCCTACTCCTCTGACCACCCCATCTCTTCTTCTTCTCCTCATTACTCATAGGTTGGTCCCTCTTCCCCAGTTCTGCTCTGGTCCTCTTCTCTATCATTCCACATCCTGTGTCAGTGATCTCACTACATTGCATGACTTCAGGGATGGCTTAGGACCCCTACCCCAACCCTGTTTCATGGATCTCTCTCCTAGGCCTCAGCGCCCCCAAGCCTAATTCTTGCAGGAAGCCCCATCAGGATGGCCTTCAGAGCTCACAGGGACCTCAAACTTGGCATCTTACCACTGCCAACCTGTCCTCTGTGTTTTGTACCTTAGCAAAAAGCAGCACCATCCACCCACTTGCTCAAGCCCCAAACACACCCGAGAGTCATTCTTCCCGCTCCCTTAACAAGTCAGTCACCAAATTCTGTGGATTTCACCTCCTCATCTTCTACTCTTCTCACTCCTTGTTGACTCTTTCTCCAATCATACTGGTCTCCTTGCTGTCCCTCAAACATGACACGCAAACTCTTGTCTCCAGGCCTTTGTGCTCTATGTTCCTTCTGTCTGGAGCATCGTCCCCCAGAGAGGTATGGCACCAGACACAGTCTATATATTTAGTTGTTTATTTGTTATCCATCTCATCCACCACAAGATCCATCAGGTCCAGCATCTGTTCTGTCCAGTGCCATTTTCCTGATGCCCAGCACAGTGTTTGGCACTCAGTAGGTATTTGTTGAATGAATGACTCCATGGCCAGACCTGAACACTGAAGCTCCCTCTGAATTCCAAACTCTGTCCTCTCTACTCCCTTCAACCCCCACTATTTATTTGGCCTACTACTCCAGTTCTCTCTTCCCATCACCTCTCAAATGCATCCCCTCTGCTCTATCCCCACAGCCACTACCTTAGCGAATCTCTCTCTTGGATTACAATGGCTGCCTCCTCCCTAGTTTCTCATCCTCTAAAAAGCCACTTTGATGTGTCACTTCGCCTACTCAAGAACTACTCATGGCTCTCTACCTGGCCTACCACGAAGGATGAAGCCTGAACTCCCCAGAGAGCTATTTGGGGCAGGTCTAAGCTCTGCCCCCTTCCCATGTTCAGTTTCACCATCTCTCACCCCTGGGCCTTTGCGTGTACTCTTAGAGCATCCTCTCCCATCTCTAGCTCTATAAATCTTTATGGACCTTGAATGATTGACCCAACACCACTTTCTTTGGGAAACAACCTGACGCACAAACGTTAGTTCCTCTCCAAAGTCCATAGAGAGATAAGTGTCTCCAGTGTCACTCAGGATCTCCAAGAACCGAGTAGATTGGAAGTTAGTAATTCCCAAGGATGTTAGTGCTGGGTAAGTATTAAAAGAGGTTGCCTTTTCCTCTTGCACTGTTATCCTGGATTCATGTCCCTCTGGCCCTCTGCTAATGCCAACTCATCCTTGTCTCTTCCCTCTCCTTCATCTTTTGTTGGGTCTATCTCATTAATCACTCCCAAAGGCTTTTGATTTCATAATTTGAAATGAAAATATTTCTATATGACTGGTACCCAATGGAGTAGTGCAACAGGGTAGTCCTGCTCAATTCCATTCCCTTCTATGCCAGTACCCCAGTTTAGGCCTTCCAACTGGCCCCCATGCATACAATCCATTTCTCATACGGACTGCTGATGTGATGTTTCTAAAACACAAATTTTACCAAATTTCTCTCCTATTTAGAATCCATTCCCATGATACTTGTCACTACCAACATTGGTTCTCAACCCTTCTGGAGGAACACAAACCCTTTATGTATATAACGAAAGCCACGGACCATCTCCCCAACAAAAAAGGCCCATAGGTGTACACACAAAACATTCTGCACTCAATTTCAGGAGGTTCAGGGACAACCCAGAGCCCATGAAACCCAGGTTAAGAACTCTGACCCTATCCAATAACATCTAGGTTTTTCTGCATATGCTGCTCCTTCTGCCTGAAATGTTCTTCCACACATTACCCTTCTGTCCCTGACTACCTCTTACTCATCCTCTAAGACTCAACTCTTAGGGTGAGTTGACCTGCAGCACTCCTGGAATGGGCCAGATCCCTTCCTTTGGGCTTCTACAGCACCCCACCACCACTATGATCCCCTCTATCATAGCCCTCCTTGGTCTCTTCAACTAACTGGGGACTTGTGGGAGGCAAAAACCATTACCCATCATAGGCCCTGGCTACAGCAGGACTCCATAAGTGTCTACTGAAATGAACACTAATGACAGCTATGCTGTTTTTGAGTACCCATTATGTGCCAGGCACTCAGCAATTGATCTCATCTTTAAACCCCATGATGTTAGTGGTATTGTGTTTCTTTTAACAGATATGGAACTAAGTTCAGAGATGTGAAGTGAGTTGTTTATGGCCACTCAGCTAGTGAGTGAAAGAACTGAGAATGAAATTGAGATGTGCTGGCACCAGTGCAAATATTGGTCCACCATGCTTCCCTGCCCTGGACTATGAGATTGAAAGATGGTATCAGTAGAAGAACAGGGCCAAGAACCAGGGCCAGAATGCCCCATCTAGGCTCCATTTCCCAGGGCCACCTGCCCATTTTTTCTGCTCATGTGTCACCTTCATGCCAAGACCTGAGACGTGGCTCTCTCTTATAGTGCAACCCCCTCCATCCCATTTACTATTCTCAGCCTTCTCATTAACATAAGAAGTCCCACTATGGTCAGGCCCATTCTTTGCTCCAGAACCATCCCCAGACACATAAAGCCTTTAGATCCAATCCAATCCAATGCTATATACTTGGCTATGAGGAAAACAAGACATGGGCAGTCCCTGCCCCTCAGGAGTTGATAGTCACTCAGGAATTTTACACGTACCATCTCCAATCCTAAATCAGCTCTGAGAAGTAAGTAGGCATCATCCTCATTATACTAATGAGGAAACAGAGGCTCAGAGGTTAAATGGTTTGCCCACAGTCATAGAGTTGGTAAGTGGTCAAACTTAGATTTGAATAAAGAAAGGTACTGACTCAACTATTTTCCCCCATTAGGTCATCCTGCTCACAAGAGCCAAAAAGTAGGCAAGACCACTTCTGGCAAGGTAAGCTAGTACTCTTTCAAGACTCAGTACCCATGTTCCCTCCTGTCAGGGACAGATAGGATTAGGTACCCTTCCTCAGCAACCCCTCTGAACTTTCTTCTGTCCCATACCAAACCACACTGCACTGTCATCGTCTATGTGTCTCTCCCTTATAGACTTGAGCTCCCTGATGGTAGGACCAGATGCAATTCATTCCTATATGCCACAAAGGTTCAGCAAAAGGCCTAACAGAGGGTAGGCAGGACAAATCTTGCTGAATGAATAAGGTGGTATTTGAGCTAGTTATTAAAAGGAAAAGCAAGATCTGAACAACTGGACATAGGGAAATGATATAGAGGAGGAAGGAAATGAGGTAGTAGAAGCAAGGAAATGGGAGCAAGGAAAAAAGCCAGTAATTTTGAAATTATGACATGATGTGTATAACATGTTTCCAACATTTTTATATGGATTTTCTTTTCCTTACCAGAATGGGATAATACTACAAGCCCTGTTCTGCAACTTGTTTTTCATATAACAATAAATCTTGGATATACTTCCATGCCAGTATACAGAGATATATATTTTTCTTTTGATCTGTAAGAGTATTCCATAGTATGGGTGAATCACGAAGGAAAAGCTGTTCTCTATTGATGAACATGTAGGTTGCTTTAACTTTTCGCTATTATAAACAATGCTGCAACGAACATCTTTGTGTATGTCTGGAAGTAGTTTTGAAGGATGGCTGCCTAAAGGTTGAATTGCTGGGCCAAAGGAATGCATACTTTGTTTAAAATGTAGATAAAAGTTATTTTTTATAGACTGGTTAAAAGATTATTTCTGCTCACATAATTTTTATAGACTGGCTAAAAGATTATTCCTGGTCACATAATCCCATCTTTATTTTGAGGAGCATACATCATATAACCTTTTCATTAAGAGCTGGTTGAGAATGCTATCCTACAAGGGTATGTGATAAAGAGTTGCATAGTATGGTTTGTTTGCAGTTGGGATTGAATGTTTTAGAAAAGACATCTGGTTGGGGAACCATCAAGTAGTAAAACCTTACAGAAATCTACCTCCAAGACATGGCTCTCAGGTTAGAAGTATATGCAGATTTAAGATTCTGGGGGCAACTAACAAATGGTGCCATAAAAAATTGCACCAATTTGCACTCCAGTCAAGGAATATGAGAGGTTCTGTTTCCTCACAACTCTTCCAATCTTTTTAAATTTTGGCACTTTAAAATTGGTACTTCGTTGTTTTAGTTACATTTCTTTAGTTATTAGCAAGCTTGAATATCCTTTCTCATTCATCAGCTAATGGATGTTGATTTCTTCGCTGAATTGCCAAATCATGTTATTTCTCTATTCTAAATGTGCTATACATCTTTTTCTTATTGATTTCCAGGAGATGATATATAGACAGATATTAACCTCTGATATTTATGTAGCAAATACTTTTTCCTAACCTGTTATGTTTTTTTTATTTTTATTTTTATTTATGATAGTCACAGAGAGAGAGAGAGAGAGGCAGAGACACAGGCAGAGGGAGAAGCAGGCTCCATGCACCGGGAGCCCGACGTGGGATTCGATCCCGGGTCTCCAGGATCGCGCCCTGGGCCAAAGGCAGGTGCCAAACCGCTGCGCCACCCAGGGATCCCCAACCTGTTATGTTTTAACTTTGTGTATAGTCTCTTTCTCCACACAGAAGTTCCTAACTTCAATGTTGCCTAAATTATTGTTCTTTACTTTATGGCTTCTGGGTTCTTAATTCATGCTCAGGAAGACTTCTCTACCCTAATATTTTAAAAATATTCAGTATTTTCTTCTGGTACATTTGATTTTATATGAGAGAGAGGTTTAACTTAAATTTTTCCCAAATGGGAGTCAATGGTCCCATCCCATTTACTGATTCCCTACTGACTTTAAATGTACTTTTTAATCATAAATTAAATTCCCATATGAATATGAGTTTGTTTTTAGACTCTCTATTTTGTTCCATATGTATAATCCTCTATTTCTGTGTTTATATATGTAATTTCTGCAGCTTCATGATAAGTTTTGCATTTAATAGGACAAATGGCCCCTCACTGTTCTTTTTTTTCAAAATTTTCTTAGTGATTCATGGGTATTTACTCTTCCAAGTGAACTTTAAAATCCAATTGCCCAAGTCCCAAAGAAAATACCACTGAAGGGGATCCCTGGGTGGCTCAGTGGTTTGGCGCCTGCCTTTGGTTCAGGGTGTGATCCTGGAGTCCCAGGATCGAGTCCCAGGATCGAGTCCCAGGATCGAGTCCCAGGATTGAGTCCCAGGATCGAGTCCCAGGATCGAGTCCCGTGTCAGGCTCCCTGCATGGAGCCTGCTTCTCCCTCTGTCTGTGTCTCTGCCTCTCTCTTTCTCTATGTCTATCATGAATAAATAAATAAAATTTTTTAAAAAAAGAAAGAAAATACCACTGAAATTGTAATGCAAAATGCATTGAACCTTTTTAACCAAATTGAGAGGGGGGAAATGTCATTTTTACCGTATTCAACCTCCCCATCTAGGAACAGGATAGGATGCTTGACTATTCAAGTCTTCTCATAGCCTTTGATGAAATTTTACAGTTTTCTACAGGAAAGTATTTCATGTTTCTTGTCAATTCCTAGGAATTTTATCATTTTTTCCTACTGTTGTGAATGGAATCTTTTTTTATTATGTCTTCTAATTAGTTATTGCTGGTATTCAGAGAAGCTAATGGTTTGGGTTTATATTTATCTTGTATCTAGCCATCTCACGTAATTTTCTTATTAGTTCTAATAAGTTTTCCTTTTATTCTTTTATTACCTAAGTAGACAACCATATCATCTTCAAGCAGTGCTAATTCTGAGTCTTTCTTTCTAATATTCATACCACTTATTTCTTCTTTTTTTAATACCACTGCTTAAAACTTCTAGAAAAAAATGTTGGTTAGTGACAGTGATAGCAGTCATACTTACTTTGTCCCTGAACTTAATGGAAATTTACCTAGCATTTCACTATTACATTTGATGACTGTCTTTGGTTTCTGATAAAAAAAATTCTTTACTAAGTTAAGGATGTCTTTTTTTAAGATTTTATTTATTCACTCATGAGAGACACAGAGAGAGAGAGAGAGAGAGAGAGAGAGAGAGAGAGAGAGAGAGAGGCAGAGACACAGGCAGAGGGAGAACCAGGCTCCATGCAGGGAGCCTGATGCGGGACTCGATCCCAGGACTCCAGGATCACACCCTGGGCTGAAGGCAGGTGCTAAACCGCTGAGCCACCTGGGCTTCCCTAAGGTCTTCTTCACTGAGAGCTTACTGTACTAGTTATCTATTGCTGTGTAACAAATTACCCCAATACAGCAAGAAATAACTAGGACACTTACTAAGAGTTCTAAAATCAAGAATGGATGTGTAGTTCTATCAGATTATTTTTTTCAGCATTTATGGAGATAGTTATTTTTACTTTAATCTATTAATGTAATCCATCATAATAACAGCTTTCCTAATGTTTAACAATCCCTGCCTTCCCGGGACAAACCATTTGTCACAATACATTCTTTTTTCAATACACTGATGGATTCAGTTTATTTTTTATTTTATTTGTTATTTATCTTTTATTTAAAATATTCATGACTGTATTAATATATGAGATTAGGCTATAGTTTCCTTTTTTCTTTTCTTCTTTTTTTTTGTCTAAACCTATTCAGTCCAGTTATAGGACCTATTCAGTCCTCCTTTCTGGAATGAATTGGGAAGCTGTCCATTTTCTTCGATTATCCTATCTTTCCAGATTCAATAGAACTTCTGTCAATACCAGAACTTCCATAATATCAACTGGGCCCTGGTACCATTTCTGAGGAGAAAACTTTGGCCATCTTTTTAACTTCTATATTGTTCTATTCTATTCAGGTTTTCTGTCACTCCTTAAGTCATTTTGGTAATTTATATTTTCCTAGAAAACCACCCATTTCACCTAGATTTTCACATTTATTGGTATAGAATTATACAAAGCATCTTTTATGACTTTTTCATCTCTTCAAAATTTGTTTAAATCCCCTTCATGATACTTTATTTTATTTATGTCTTTCTTGCCTTTTCTCTGTCATATCTGTCAGAGAACAGTCTGTCTAGTTTACTGGTCTTTTCATAAAGCAAACCACCTCTTAATTTATCAAATCTTTTGTTTTCGATTTCATTAATTTCCAGGTTTATCTATAGTAATTACTTTATTCTTCTTTCTTTTGGTTGTTCTTTTCCTAAATTCTTGAGTGGAATAATTAGTTCATTCTATTTAAACTGTCTTGTTCTCTAATAAAAGCATTTAAGACTATAAATTTTCCTCTGGGAATCTCCAATGGTCACATCCTGTAGGTTTTGATATATAGTATTCCTGATGACATTTATTCTAAATAGTCTATAATTGATATTTATCCTAAATAGTTTATAAATTCATTCTTACTTCCTTTTTCATTCAAGTAGTTTTTTCAACTCTCAAACGGGCCTAACCTTTTTGCTGTTGCTATTAATATTTAATGTTATTGCATTATGATTAGAAAATATAAAATGTGATTTCCAATTAACTTGGAAATAATGTTGCTCTCAAAGGTGTGGGTGATTATTCCTTCTGTCTAAACACCCTTCTCTATCCTATCCAACTGACAAACTCTTATTTATCCTTCAAAACAGCTCAAATATTCCATATTCTAGAACCGACCACTCCCACTTTTGGGGGTGGGTATCTAGGGAGGGATTTTTAAGGAAGGACAAACTACAAACAGAATCTGAATGTCCTCTCTGGTCTCTTACCTGGTCTCCCAGTCACTCTCCTCACAGGATCAGACATCCATCCACAATCACTCCAGGGGCTAGAGGGAGATGGGGAAGGGGGGGTCTGGCAATGCTGTGGCAGATTTGTCCCAGGAGGGTGAAGGATGGGGGGAGGGTTGGGTCTAGCTCTTACCTGCTCTCTGCCAGCCTGCCTGAGGGGATAAGCTTCATGGAGTCAAGGACCTGAGTAGGACAGCAATACTGGTGTAGAGTATGAGACGCTGTGGACCTGAGAGACAGCAAAAGACAGAGAGAGAAAGAGAGACAGAGAGAGAGAGACAGAGAGAGAGAGACAAGGAGGGAGGGGAGAAGCAGGGTGAGGGAGCAGGGACAAGGAAATGAGAGTAAGTGAGGTAGGGGAAAGGAAAGACTGGGAGGAATGGGTGGTGGAGGATTGGGAATAGAAGAGGAGGGGTAGGAGGTGGGGAGGCAGGGAAGGAAGGAGAGAAGGGAAAGGGGGAAATAAGGAGGGAGGGAGGAAGAGAAGAAGAGAGGGAGGGAGGGAGGGAAGGAAGGAAGGAAGGAAGGAAGGAAGGAAGGAAGGAAGGAAGGAAGAAAAAAAGAAAAAAACCACAAAGTCAAGAAAGAGAGGACGGCACTCGAACCACAAACAGAACACAATGACAACAGGGGGCAGCAGAGACAAAAGATCCAGTCTGGGCCTCCTGTGCTCCAGGTGACTCCGTGGGGACCTGAGCCACGGAGACACTGGGACACCACAGCAGGGAAGGGGGAAGGGAGCCCTCCTCACACCAGACGCCACACGGGGAGGGAAGGGGGAGGGAAGGGGAATGAAAGAGAAAGGGTGAAGATGTATGGGGGGGCTCCCCCTTATAGAAGGCCCCTGATGAGAAGGGAGGGAGGGAGAGAGGGAGAAGAGGCTCTGGGCCCAAAGCCGGGGAAGAACCCAGGCCAGGAGGGTGAAGGAAACACTGAGGGAGGAGTGGGAAAGGGACAGAGAGAAACTGAAAGGGACAAGGAAAGGGTGAGACAGAAAAGGAGAAAGACAGAGAAAGGGCAAGACAAAAGACACAGAGAGAAGACTGGAGAGGCAAGAGAGCACCAGAGCAGAGGAGAGGTGAGGCGAGGGCGGAGGAGAGGTGACAAGGTCTCAGTGGTCTAGGTGACAAGGTGGGGGCTGAGTGGGTGGCTGGGGCCCAGTGAGCCAGAGGACACAGTGGTTCCCAGTAGGAATCTTTGCTTCCAAGGCCAGTGCTGTGCCTAGCACGTGGCCCACACGCCACCCCCCAGTGCTGTGCCCCCACCCCTAGTGCAAGGGTCCAAAGGCCCCTGTGCCTCCTGTTTCCCACGATTAAAGTCCAGAGAATGGACAGGGGTGGGGGAAGGGGGACCAGGAGACAGTAGGGCAGTGAGGCTGAGGGCCTGGTCTACCCAGTGCCCTTCCAGATCAGCCAGCTCCTGTCCCCTCCACAGCCCTTGAAGGCAGGTTGTGGTCAGGGACTAGCTATTCCAAAGCCCAAGTAAAGGCCAGGAAATGTGGCTGCAGGCCAGGCAAGCTACCCAGGATCTCCCTTGTGATTTTGAGGATGCCCAAATCTTAGATCCTTATAAGGATCTTGGAATCTGAGACTGTTCTTGTCAGAGACTCTGAAATGATGTTGATGATGATGATGATCATCATCAGAACGACTGTTTCTCAAGTGCTATCTATGTGCTGGTCACCAGCCAGAGTTCTTGACGCATTATCTCATTAAACCTGAGAAGAAGAGACCCTTAGGCTTCAGGAATGTGAGTATCAGAGAATCTCAGTGGCTATGGGAAGCCCTGCAGTGCTGAGCCAGGCTAGCATGCCAAGGCAGCCACTAGTTACACCCCTCATAGGCCACAGACTGTGCTGCTGCTCAGGGCTCCAGAGTCCTTACAGCACTGGGCACCCAGATGCCCATGCTCACCCACTCTCACTAACTCCTTCCCCAAACCAAAGGCCTCCTAGAATTCAAGAGTGGAGCCAGGAACCAGGAAGCCAGGAGGCTGCTGAATCAGCAGCCCAAGGACCGTGTCCAGGCTAGGGCAGAGAAGGAGGGGGTCAGGCTGCGGGGGGGGGGGGGGGGTGCTATCTTCCTACCTGCTACTCCTCCTGGGGGCCTCCATGGGTCTGGACCTGTCCTGAGGGCAGGCCCCCTGGCCGGGCGGTGCTTCCACTGTGTTACCACCCCCTCCTCCCTAGCCCTTCCCTAGAAGGAGGAACCAAGGAGGCGGGGCCAGACCAGCTGGGCGGTAGGCCAGACTGCAACTGGAAACTTTGCTCCTTCCCCTGCTCCCCCGGGAGGGCTGGGAACTTCAAGTAAGAGGAAGCAGTTTTGAGAACTCACAGTGACTCCTCTGGGCCAAACCCAGGCTAGGCTCCTGCATCTTTGCTAGAATCTCCCCAAGCACCCTGTCAAGTATGTGTCACTAAGCCCTATTCTCCTGAGGAGAAAACAAGATGGAGAGACATTAAGTAATTGGGCTCAGGTACTACAGCTGTTATTGTGCGAGGTGCTCCAGATCAAGTAATGTTCTATTCGACCATTTTGGGAAATCAAGATGAGGCCCTGGCCAATATTCCTGACCACAGCAATAAGCTCTCATTCTCTTTTGTGTTGTCTCCCAAGCTGGCTAAGAGAAATGTTCCCTGAGTAGAGAAGCACAAATCAGAAGAAACGCCATTCTCAATCAAGAGGCTCTTCTCCCAAGGAAAGTGCCCTGCCTGACTTGACAGATGGGGAAATTGAGGCCTCCAGAGGGGAAGAGTCTTGCTAATGTTCACACTGCCAGTCAGACTAGAATCCAGATGCCCTGACTCCCTACCTACCTATCACAGTAATCTCTCTCTCCCTCCCTCTTCTATATGAGTGGAGCTGGAAAGAGTAGAGAATTTGGAGGATGTGAAGGATGGGAGATAGGGGGGTTCCTAAGAGTCCCACAGATCCAGCTCAGAGAGCTCCTGTCCTTTCATGGCCCCAGAGCCCAGGCCCCTAGCTGTTCTGAGCAGAAGGCGGCCCTGGGAGGGGCCGGGGGGCCAGTGATCTAGAAAGAATAGGAACTGACAGGCAACAGGCCAGCCTTCCTGCCTTCCTGCCTCCCTGCTGGGGCAGCTGGTTCCTCTCAAAAAAAGCCAAAGCTGCTGAGAGAGATAGGCCCTTTAGACCACTGCAAAGTTGGCATCTATGGGCTTATCATGGCCTCCTTTCCCTCTTCCCACCTTCTAAAGCCCCTGGTCCTTGGGGTGCTGCTTGGGGGGGGCCTCAACTCCTGCTTCTTTTCTCTCTTCTTTCAGCTTTTCTAGCTCCTACAGCAGCTGTGTCTTGTGCCTTCATTGCTGCACCTCTGGCCCAGACCCGCCTCTTGGCCTGGTAGGAGCTGAGAGACAGAAATTCTAGTCCTGGCCTTAAGGAAGGCTGATACTGTGTGACCTGGAGTAGGCTCCTTCCCCTCTGTGGCGAGGCAGAGAGCTGGGTGCCTGGTGGATCAAGTGCAAGTCCCAGCTCCAGCACTTTCTAGCTGGATAACCCCTCTGAGGGTCAGTCTCCTTATTTATGAGAGAGGAGTAGCCATTTCTACCTCATGGGTTCTTGTAAGGGTGCCATGAAACAAAAGTGCACATATGACAAAGAATCAGCTTGAGCCTGAAAGAATCTGACCCCTACCCCAGGAAGACAGGGGAGACCCACAGGAAACCTGTTTGTTTCAGGGATGGGGAGAAGTCTCTGAGCCACTCTTGGAAATCAGATGTATCTGAGCATGTTGGGTAGACTCATGTGATGACCCAGTGGGCCAAAAGGAAGAAGGAATTGAGGGTGAGGAGCTTCACCCAGCCATAGGGCACCAGCAGGGCCTTCACTCACTTGTTCAACAAATCCTATGGACCAGGCACTGGGGCGGGACCTGATATGGCAGGGGCTGAGGGGAGCCAACATCCTGATCTCACAGAGCTTGTATCAGAGAGGAGAAGACATTCACCAACGAATGGAATTAAGCTGGACAAAAAGTGGAGGTAGAAGGAGAGGATGTTCCAGGCCGAGGAAACAACTCGACAAAAGGCCTGAGGTGGTATTTCCAGGAACTACAAGGAGGCCAATGCAGCTGAGTGGAAAAATCAAAGGGGAGAAAGGCCAGGCTGGAGATGTAGGCAGGTGTCCAATCACACAGAGCCTTGGAGGCCACGATAAAGTTTCAGTATTTATACTAAGAGTAGTTTGGCAGCCTGTGGTTCATGGGTAGGCACTGGGGGGTGGGAGTGGGGGGGGTATCTCTGAAGCTCTTGAAGTCGTATGGAAAATATTAATGAGTAACAGCATGTTTGGGGGTGGGGGGAGCATAGCTTTCATCAGATCCTCAGATGGGTTTAAAATCCCCAAAGGGGGGATGTCTGGGTGGCTCAGCAGTTGAGCGTTTGCCTTGAGCTCTGGGTGTGATCCCAGGGTCCAGGATCTAGTCCCACACCAGGCTCCCCATGGGGAGCCTGCTTATGTCTCTACCTCTCTCTCTATATCTTTAATGAATGAGTAAATAAAATCTTATTTTATTTATTTTATCCTGAAAGGGCAGGGGAGCTCCTTATATGATTCCATTCACTAAGTGCCAACCATAAGCTAGGGGCAGGCACCCTAGAACCTTCTCTGAGCTGGTACCTAACCCCCCACCCTCTGGTTAGTCTCAGCTTTCCCCCGACTCCCATCTTCAAGCAGTGCACCACCCAGACAGAAGTGCTTATATTCTTGGCCACACAGCTGTCCAAGCCTTCACTCTGCCTCTGTTCAAGAAGCCATTCCCCACCACCCCCCCGGCCCCCCACTGCCACCTCTCCACCTTGCAAGCTCACCCTTGTTCTTCACAGGTCATTGTATAGGTAAATAGGTAAATACCTGCTCTGCCCACAGGTTGTGCCCTTGGGGAACCTGCCCTGACCCCTTCCCTGTTTCCTTCTCACCCTTCACTTGTCTCAGCATCCTCTGTCCACATGCGGATGCTCCTTCTGGGCCAGGAGCCCTATGGGGATAGAGGCTGGGTCTTATTTATCCCAGCGTGCCCTGCAACCAGCACAGGGCATCTAGTCACACAGGTCAGTAAGTTGTGTTGATTGGTGGACAATCCACCTGGAGGTGGAGAGGCTGCAAGATGGGCTGGTGGACACTAGAGGGCACTGTGGCCACTGGGATCGTGGCCTGATGCTGCCCAGGCAAAAGGCGGGGTGTGTGTGTGTGTGTGTGTGTGTGTGTGTGTGTGTGTGTGTGCTCCCGGAAGCAGGGAAACTGCCCTAGGGGACTGCAGCTCCTTAGCTCTGAGCCTAATTGACCAGGGTCCCAGTTACAGCCTCCCAATTTACCTTCTGCTCTGTTTCCACGCCATTTCTCATGACAGCCCCATTCCTTTTGCAGAAAAGAGCTTCCATTCTTCCCAAATATAGGGGCCAACCGTGCCCGCCACCATCATGGCATACATTTTCTGCTCTGCCCAAAACACCTCACCCCACCCCCACTCCTCACCCGGCTAACTTCTACTCATCCTCCAAGTCTCAGCTTAGATGGCAGCTTAGAGAAGCCTCCCTGGCCCTCAGGCTGGGTTGGGTATACTTCTGAGATGCTCCCGCCTTCCACTTCCTGGTAATTGTCTCCTTGTCTGTTTCCCTACTGGACAGTGGGCTTCCTCAGAGCAGGACTCTATTATTTGTATTTGTATCAACTGCATCTAATTTAGCACAGTGCCTAGAACACTGGAGGTACTCAATAAATCATCCTCGCATGAATGAGTGGATAGGTGGACAAATGGATGGATGGGTGAGTGGACAGGTGGGTGGATGGATGGATGGGTGACTGGCAAGTCACTTTACCTCCCCAGGCTTCAGCTTCCCCAGCTGTATAGTGTACACAATCACTCCTACTTGGCAGGGTGGCCAGGAGGCTTAAAGAGAACATGTGCCAAATGCTCCCTAACAGTACCTGCACAGCAGACATTTTGTGAATTAAAGCAATTATTAATATTTGGAATAGTAATAAATAAATAAATAAATAAATAAATAAATAAATAAATAAATAAGGAGGCAGAGGGGAGAAGTTGAAGGAGACTCTGCTCTGAACCTGGGATGATCTCTCCCACTCACATTTACCATTTACCTGTAGAAGACAGCTTTAATGATAATGAAAAAGCGATCATTCTTATTAAAAATAGCAACAGCACCTTCTCTGTGCCAGGCCAGAAACAGGAGGCCCCTGGGGAGGTGGTGGGCAGCCTCTAAGTCTCAGCCAGAGGATGCGAGGCCAAGGCCAAAGTTAGAGCCATGGGCATTGCCCCTGCGTCTGGAGAGCAGTCATTATGGGCACAGCTGGTTCCAAACTCTTTACTCATAGATGAAAACTTGTCTAAGAAGTCATTAATTCTCTCTGTAATTAATGTAAAAACTGCAAGGGTTTATATTAATGGAAAAGTAAGCTCAAGCATCAAGCTGATAATATTGATAATGTGTGCCTGTAATTATATACCGCAGATAACTATAAATTCAGTCACTGCACTAATAAAATGTGCAAATTCTCAAAGCAACCAAGAACTCAGTAACAGCTGTCCCATGAGTAGCACTGTGCCAGTTGTTCCAGAGCTATGACAATAACCATACCTGGACAGCAATGGTAATATTCACGGGTGCACATAAAAGCTGTTCTGGCATTAAAAGGGGGAATTATTTCGATAAAACAAGGTGTTCTGAGGCAAGGGCATAGAACTTGAAAGCATGGTGAGCAAATAATCAAAATCTTGATAGATGGGCAACCTTACAACCCTGGGCTCTGAGCAGACTGCCCCCCACCCACCCACCAGGCACCCAGGCTCTGATTTCACTTGTGGACTCATAAAAACTGCTCACCATGGAAGTATCTGACCTCTCTATCCTCACCCACTTCTAGGAGAACTGACTCCCACCTACAGCCCCCCTTGCTGTCTTATGTTACCACAGGCTGGATAGAAATGCTGTAGTCCTATGGAATGGACCCGTAAGCTATAAGGTCACATAGCTTCCAGGGTTGGCAGCCACATCAAAAGGTGTGAAAGCAGAGGAGGCTTAGTCCAGAGGGGCGAGGCAGTGACAAAGAGATGATGGGGGACCAATCAAGCCATGAGATACATAGACAAGACATGGGCCTGGAAGATGCAGGGCGGAGGGGGGTGGAGTGAGGGAAGAGAAAGAATCTCGGTCCTTGACTTCTTGGTCCTGCTTCCAATTGGTATGAGGCCTGGCTATATATATATTCTCAAATTCTGTGAGATGTAGCCTTAGCCTCACAATAGTTCTACCCCTTTATTCTGGAGCAAGTTTGAGTGGGTTTCTGTTCCCTGCAATAAAATGTACCCAGACTAAGACAAGGGAAAATTGGGGATATAAGTGCAGGGCTTGCATAAGCAAGACTGCATGGAGAACATTATGTAGGGAGGGGTGAATGCAATTATACAGTGTTTGTATTTGCTCACTCAAATGCTCCCTCATTTTCTGCCACTTGCTACCACAGACACACATTATAGCCCCACACTCACACACGCTGACATTCAGTGGCACGCAGAAACAAAGGCGGTGATGCCTAGATTTGCTTCTCTGCAGACATCCATACACACATGGACGCATGCCAGCACCCTGGTGCTCTTCACACCCTCATGGACATGAAACTGGGTGGCACACTGGAGGGCACCCCATGCATGAGCACAGTGGCATTGCCCACAGGGCACGGGGCAGGAGTCGAGGCTTGACTGGGCTCTGTGCAGCCTCCCTCCCCAGCTGCCAAGTGACTCATCCCCAGGGCTGCTAATTAAAGCCAGGACAGAGGGGACAGAGGCAAGGGGAGGGGAAGAGAGAGAAGGCAAGTTTATTTTGGTGCCAACCAGGCATGCAACCAGCTCAGGGGTCACCTGCTTCTTGGGGCTGGGCCAGGCAGAGCCTGGGGAGTGCAAACAGGAAGGGGAGGGAAGACCCTCTTACCCTTTCTTGTCCCTCGTGAGCTTCCTGGAATGGTGCCTCCTTTGGGAAAACTATCCAACTCCCCCGTTTTTCCCCCCACATCATCCTCCTCTATCCCACTGTCACTCCAGCTCTCCCACTCCAGACTCTTGTCCTTACAACTGGTTTCTCCTCTTTAGCACACTCCCATATAGGCTTGCCAGAGCTGGCTCGTTTGTGTTGGCACCTTGCTTTTGCCCTCCCACCCCCAACAGACCACCCAACACAGGTCCAGTACACAGGGAATGCTCTATGTGCTGCTGGAGAGTTGCTGTGGTGATGGCAACTCTGATGGTCTGAATCCCTATCCTTGTTCTACTACCAGGGAAATAATTTCAGCTAAGGTTAGTTTCCTTGCTGGTAAAATGACAAGAACATATACCCGATAGCGTTATTATGGGGATGAAATGAGAGAGTATAGGTAAAGTGCCCAGCATGGTGCCCAGTATGGAAAAGCTCTAGCTAACACTCTGTAAGTGCTGCTGCTGCAAACACCCGCCTCACCAGCCCTGGGGTAGCAGCAATCACACAGAGCCAAGTTCAAGCCTGGCTCCACCACACACTACCCAGGGAACCTCAGACAGGTCACAGAAGCTCACAGAACAGTGACTTGTCTGTAAAATGGAGATTCATGATATGACCCCGTAGATTTTACTGTAAAGATCTGAGCCTGTCAGGCATCCTGTGTGGAGCCCCACCCTTAGAAGCTGCCAGATAGGGCAGCCCCGGTGGCTCAGTGGTTCAGCACCGCCTTCAGCCCAGGGCGTGATCCTGGAGACCAGGATCGGGATCAAGTCCCATGTCAGGCTCCCTGCATGGAGCCTGCTTCTCCCTCTGCCTGTGTCTCTGCCTCTCTCTCTCTCTTTCTCTCTCTCTGTGTGTGTGTGTGTGTCATGAATAAATAAATAAAATCTTTAAAAAAAGAAGAAGCTGCCAGATAAATGGCAGCAGTGAATATGGAGAGGCAGCAAGGAGGAGCTCTTGACCTGATGTTTGGGGGGCCAGAGCATCCCAGGAGGGAGGAAGCAGCCGGGGTGGGCTTAGGGCAGCCAGGCAAGGCTTCCCAGAATGAGCAGGACTGGGGTTGGGCCCCCCAGAGCCAGAAAGCCTTCAGCTGACCTGAAAGTGACAAGGTGGCAGGCACAGGAAGTGGTGGGAACAGAGAGCTGGGCAGGACAGGCAACTAGGCTCTGCTGAACCGGAGGCAGCATGGGAGGGAAGACTTGGACACAGCTGGGTTGCCTCCTGGGACTGGCAGTGTCATCGACATGTGGACTGGGGAGCCTTGGAAGGTCCGTGAGGTCTCAGCCACCCCAGATTGCCAGGAGGTCAAAACAAAGAAGAATCTTAGAGGTGATCTAAGCCAAACTCCGGTTGGACAGATGGGGGCACTGGGGCCCAGAGTGGGAGGCCTCCTCTGGGAACAGAGCCAGCAGTGGCTCCTCCTCCTACTTCTCCTCCGAAGGCAGCGGCTCCTGTTGCCATGGGGACCTCCTGGGCTCTGCGGGTGTCAGTGGCTCCCCCACCTCCTCCCTCCTTCCCTAGCAACAGGCCACCTCCGTGGCTCTCATCCTTGCATGCCTGGCAACCCCAGCCTGGTCCCCCAGACCCCCTAGTTCCAGCCTGACCCTCCTAACCATGGCAGTGCCTCCAAACCTGAGATCCCTGGGTTTCTGGTGGCAGAGGTGGCAGTCCCTCCTGCCTCTCAGGCACATCTCCACATTTTTCAAGCTTGGCTATCCAGTGAAAGACAATGGATTGGGGGCGGCCGAGGGCTGAGGGCATTAGGATGTACTGAGCACTATTTTATGCTGGACACTGCTTTACTTTCATTTCTCTCATCTAACCCAAAGGAGTCCAAACTGTTTTCCCCACTCATGGATGAGGAAACCAAGAATCTGAGAAGTTCAGTGACTGCAGAGAGCACACAGTGAGGAAGCAGGCTCCACTGACCAGCTAGCTTTGTGAATTTGAGCCATCCTCATGCCCTCTGCAGACCTTGGTTTCAAATGCCTGTGGGCCCGACAGCTTTTCACAAATCCACAGGAAGTCCAGGCACCTTCCTCTGCCCACAGCCCTCACACAACACCAGCTGTTCAGCTCTAATTAGACTCCACACTTTCTCTGGCACCCCATACTTAGAAGCCCTCAGGCCTCAGTGGTTTGCAATCTACCCACCCTGCTCCCTCCTTGCTGCTTGGCTGCCACAACAGCCAAGGCCTAGCCTCTCTCCTTGGCGTTTCTTCTATCCACCGTTCCCTTCTACACACACACACACACACACACACACAGTTTATTAGATGAGGACACTTGGAGCTCCAGGGATGAGCAGTTTTGTCCAAAGTCGCATAACAAGAAAGTGACCTAGCCATAAATGGCGTCCTGTGCCCCAACCCAGATGCTGCCTTTGCTATGCTGCAGAGCCCAGTCTCTCTCCTCTGGCCTTCTCTGGCTCCTGTTGAGGACAGAAGGTCTCTGACCCAGCCCCGATCCATGTTCTGAACTTTAGCATTAGCTCTTTTCCTGCCCTGATCTGTTGGAGCCCAACAGAATGCACCCACTCTCATCCCATCCTCACTTCTGATGCATGCTGGTTCCACTTCTAGGGATGTGGACCCTGCCCCCATGCCCTCACTGCCTTGTAAAGTCTGCATGACAGTCTTCCACAGCCTGGATCAGATTCTGCCTTCTCCACAAAGATCTCCCTGACCCCTAATTGAAGTGAGCTCAAACATTTATGTGTGTGGTCCGGTCCGGGAGCACCTTCACACGTCTCCACCCAGTCCTGGTTCCAAGTTCGTCTTCCCACCCCATTTGCTGGCTCTTGCCCCACAAGTGCTATGTTTTAGGACCCTTCCACAGCCCAAGTGTGACCCTTGCTTCTCAACTGCTGAGTCCTCAAGACACCCTCCCCCCACGGCTTCCTGGACTGTGGAACTGGGGGACGGGTGTTGGGAAGTATGGCTCAGTAAAAGCAATGCTGGCTCTGCAACCAGACAGCACAAGGCATGAGTCAGAGTGATGCTGCCCTGACCTATTGCTGTTCTTTCCTTGGGCAAGGTGCTGACCCTCTGGGGTACCTCATTGTCTTCATCCATAAATCTGGGATCCCAACCCACATCTAACCATTGTGAGCATTAAATAAGATCATGCTCAGAGTTCTTAATATGTGAGGAGCAAAGGATAACTACTATTATTACTAATATTAGGATGATGATGAGGACGATTATTATTATCTGCCAGGCTGTCAAGAGCTCCCACAGTGGCAACGTGGGCAGGGCTCTGGGCTTGGTGCCAGGCAGACCTTGGTTTGAATTCCAGCCCAGCCATCTATTAGCTGTGTGGCTGTAGGCAAAACCCATAACCAGCCCAAGCTTCAATTTCTTTAACTGTGAAACAGTGATGATAAGGCCAGCTCGGGCTCCACCTACAGTGTTGCTGGGAGGATCAAACAAAAGAAAGTCCCTGACAACTTTTATAAGTTGTAAAGGCCTAGTGTATGTCATCGTGACTTATGATTATGATCATCAGTAAACACCCTGAGCTGCATGTCCCAGGAACTCTCCTGCTGGGGAGAGCTGGGAGCTAGAGATGCCTTTGATCAGGTTCCTCGACAAGCAGCAGGGATATCAGGGGGGAGGCCTCGGAACCTGTGCTCAGAGCCATGCTAAGTTGCCTCTCTCCAAACCCGTAGTGGGACAGTGGGATCCATATCCTTTGCTAGACTAGTAGTGCCTTCCTAAATGCTAGGACAGGCTGTGCCCATGCTGTCCTCCTTGGCTGCGTGCTGGGACTAATTGCATCTTGTCATGTACTCCTTGCCTAGACGCTGGGCCTGACTGCACCTAACACAGTCCCCTGCTCTCCTGCTGGCCACAGCCTATACCCCAGACCCTGTGTGATCTTCCCACAGCTCCTGCCTGGGATACTAGGACATGCTGTGTCTCATTATGTGCTTCTGGCTATATGCTGGGATCCTCTGCCTCGCTTCCCCCATCCACTGCCCAATGGCAGGACCTGGGCGGCTGCATATGGTTGGACAAGCTGTGCTCTGCACAAGGGTTCATGGCCAAGAGGCCACAAACAGCGGGAGGGGGGTGGCTGAAATGCAACCTGTGCTCTGCTCACTGAGCTAGGAACCCCGGTGAGAGGCCGCAGTAGCCCTGGAGAAAGGGAACATGCCTTCAACTGGTCCACTCAGTGGATCCCACCCTTCACAAAGGCACTGTGTGTGCTCATTAAGAACTGTGTAGCCCTGGCTGGAATTCAGTGTACCCATCCCATGCCTCTGTTGCCTGGGCCCATCTCATCTTATCTCAGAGGCCCACTGTATTGCCCCTGATCTGGATGCTAAGACTTAATGGGCCCTATCCTGAGTACCCCATCATTCCCCTGTAGACCCTATCCTTGATACTTGTGACTTCGTGAAGCTTCTGATGGGTTAAGGCCCGGGAAATGCACAACTAGCCCTTGTCTTTACCCCAGTTTTATTCCCATCTCTTTGAGTGGCAGATTGATCACACCACGAAAACTTACTGAAGCTTGTAATTTTTTACCAAGCATGGAAAAAAAAGTGCACTTGTCACCATAATGTATGTTTCTAATGTGTAGAATGTGTCATGTCAAAAGTCCACCCAGATCTCACTACTCAGAGCTAGCTAGTGCAGTTCAGGGTGGAGCACCAATGCCAGACCAAAGAAGCCCTGCTTCTCTCATGCCCTCTTCTCCAGAAAGGAGAAGGTGGAGAAGGACCCAGGTCCGGAGCTGACCTCTCTGCAGGTCAGCTTTCCCATCTGAGCAGCAATCATGAGTCTTTCTGGGGTTCAGCCCAGCCCAGAGTAGCCAGGGTCAGAAAGACTGAGGAACAGTTTTTAGCCTCCTTCCATGCCTGCTACACTCACCTTAGCCCTCCCACTCTGCTCCATACCCACTCCTAGTACCAATGGGACAAAACCCCTGGGGTCGACCCCCCCCCCCCGTGCCCCTGCCCACAGATCCCCAAATAACAAACCAAAGGGCCCACCCCAGTCCCTGTTCCATCTCCCCACTGCTACTACAGAAAGAGGGTACTGACCTGACTGTCCTGGAATTCTCACCATCAGATCTGAAAGGGAAGCAGAAAAAAAAACCCCAATGATCAGTACTCGCTCTCTGTTCTTCTCCTGGTGCCCTATGCAATGGCCTTGTGGCCTAACACATGCTGTGAAAAGGAAGGGGAGGGTATTTCATGCAGAGGAGAGCCAATGGGAAAGTTGTCGGGACGGGAGGAAGATAGTATGGTGGGGGTGGACTGAACCAGGGGAGGAGTGGGTGTGGGTGAGGTTGGAGAGGTTCCTGGAACCAACCATGAGGGCCCTGGTGGGTCAGAGTGAGAAGTGAGGCCCAAATCAAAGTGGCTAAGAGGCAGTCCACAGCTGTGGGCCAAGGCAGAGCCCCCCACTTTAAATGCAGAGAGACCTAGCCCTGGATATTAGTTCTGCCACAGACCAGCCCCGTGACCCAGGCAAGCCATTTCCCCTCTCAGGACCTGAGCCTCAGTCTCCCTCTCCCCACCTGGAACATAAGGCCAATCTGGGCAGGACTGCTGGGATGATTAAGCCCTCTGGAACCCAGCAGACAAATGCCAGGTATTATTAACAACATAGAAAAGGCTTTGCCAATTGCCTAGTTCAACCTGCTTATTTTCTAGATGAAGGGAATGAAGCTGAGGGGGTAAGTGAGTCAGCTGCTGGGCTCCTTTCTACTATGCTGGCCTGCCTTCTTCATCGTGAGGCCCTCTCAGAGGTGAAAGAAGGGCAGAGAGGAGAGAATGGGGTGCAGGACAGCTCTGAGGGAGCTGAGGGAATGAGTGAAATCTGCAGCACACCCCTCTGGCTGCTTCTCCTGGGGAGGGGGTGTGGTGAGGGGCAGGGAGGATTGGGATTGTGGCACTGGGGTCTCCAGGGTGGGAAAGGGGAGACAGGACCCAGGAACTTGGAAGAATTGGCAAAGTGTGGGAAGCAGCCTTTCTCATCTCCTTTGTCTTCTTCCTCCTCCTTTACAGTCCCCCCCGCCCCTCCCCACACTCCCCACCCGCCACCCCCCCCAGCCCCACCCCTGCCCACATTTTCCCTGCAGAGAAGAGAGAGATAACACATCACAGGCTCTGTCCTCAGGAAAGAGAACCAAGACTCAAGCTCAGTAAGAGAAGCATTCTCTCTGCTGCATGCAAAATGAGACAGGGGTGCATGGGGAGAGGAGGTGGACCTCAGAAGAGAGTATTTGCTATAAGAGTGAATGGGATCCCTGGGTGGCGCAGCGGTTTAGCGCCTTTGGCCCAGGGCGCGATCCTGGAGACCCAGGATCAAATCCCACCTCGGGCTCCCGGTGCATGGAGCCTGCTTCTCCCTCTGCCTGTGTCTCTGCCTCTCTCCCTCTCTCTGTGACTATCATAAATTAAAAAAAAGAAAGAGTGAATAGAGCCTGGTGGGATGAGCACTGGGTGTTATTGAACTCCAATAACAAACAAACAAACAAAAAGAGTGAATGGAGCCCTCACAGAGAGGTAGGGCAGGCAAGCAGCAGGGCACTGGAGCTCTAACAGAGCACTCCCAGTTCTGCTACTTACTAGCCACATGATCCTGGGGAAGGCACTCCCCTATGCCAAGCCTTGGCTTTCTCACTTGGAAAATGGGGTGAGGGGAGGATCCCTCCCCTCATCAGGTGGCTATGAGGCTTGGCCTAGCACACTTTCTGCCTGGCACATGGCACGTGTGTTCAGCCAAGGACAGTGGCACTAACCTTTAGCCTTCACGGCCCCCTAAAGGGACAGAGGACTAGGGCCACAGAGCACGTTTTCACATTTATTAAAACCTTCCATCTCACTCCGAATCAGCAAGATTGCTTCCGAGGCCTGGCTCAATTATTCACAGGTACCAGGTCGGAGGGGTCTGACTTCAATGATCCCCCAACTGCCAACAGAATCAAGGCCAAGCCCCTCAGCCTCTCTCCCTAACACTAAGCCTCTGCTCCAGGGAGGCACCCCACCCCCTGAGCCCCAGCACACACTAAATAGGTCTACTGTATACCAAACCCAGACCTGGAAATATGAACCTTCCAAGAGCTCATGGACTGGCCCCCTGCCCCAATCTGCTTTAGAGCATAAGCAACATATATAATCATCCCCATCATCATGTGAATAATCGCTGAGCACCTGCTATGTACCAGGCACCATGTTAGGCTCTTTCCCTACATTATCTACTTTGATCCTGCAATGTGAGAACTGTTCGTCCAATTTCTAGATGATTAAACTGAGACTCAGAGAGGTTGAAATGATTTGCCACACATCATACAAGTAGGGGAGCTTGGCATAAAGCCCAAAGCTTGTGCTCTTATCACCATACTCCACTGTACCAGTGGCTTGATGCTGAGCACATGCACACCATTAAGGTAAGATCTCTTGTCCTATTTCCCTGATGCCAAGACAGACTCTTCCTCTCTAGGACTCTTTCTTCTGAGGGGTTATCACACATGTACTTCTGCTCCAAAAGCATTTCTATGTGATGTGTTACAGTCCTCAAGATGGCACTTCAGGGGAGTGAAAGAGCTCCAAGCCATGATGCAGATATATTAACCAGTTCTCCTCACCGTGGACTAATTCTTACCAGTTTGAGAGTGTTTGGCATCATGCAACATTCAAGGTAGGGGTGCTTCCCACCTTGGAGGTTTCCGGCTCCTTATACATTTAGTATGTTATGAATTACATGTAGATAACAGTGACCATTAATGCTATTCTTTCCTATACCTCCCTGGGGCTAATGACCTGCCTAATGGTCAGTCTACCTCTTACTCCACCAAGCTGAGCCACTATTCTTTGGAAGATAGCACACACTTGGATAAGTCACTTCTGGCTAGACCTTGGTTCCTCATCTATAAACAATGGGGCTGTGTTAAGTTGAGTTCCCAACAACCTTCAGGTTCTGAAATTTTTTGTTCCTTCGGAATGCCAAAGTTTCCCTTTTGTATCAATTTGGTTCAGCTGTCTATTACATAGAGACCCAAAGACCCAGGGGACAAGGCCTCCCTTTATCAATCCATGTCAGGAGAAGAAATCAATCTGTCTTGCTACTCCCACAGCCTTCTCCTGATGACAGGCCACTTAAGATTCCAGGGTTCTCAAAAGGTTTAACAGGGCCAGTTCCTATCCTCAGGAGTGGTCCTCAATAAATAGTAACTCATCAAAGCCTATGAGTATAGTGACCGTATTTTCTGAATCCAAAACTTGGGCATGTAATCGGACCGAGGATTTTTTTTAAGCAATCTCTACATCCAACATGGGGCTCGAACTCACAACCCCGAGATCAAGAGTCTCATGCTCTTCCAACCAAGCCAGCCAGGCACCCTTAACCAAGGATTCTGACACTGCTGCTTCCACGTATAAGAAGCAGTCTGGCAGATGAGACAATAAATGGCAAAATATGGAATGTTCCTGAACCTTTGGGGACCTATTGGGATAACAGGGCAGAATAACTGAAAAGAATGTAAGCCCTTCAGTTGCCACATTGGGGTTTCTGCCCTTGCCTCCTGACTGGTTCCCTGCCTCTGGTTTAGGTCTTCCCAGCCATCCGTAAACAGCACCTCAGGAAACAATAAGATGCCTCACCCCAAGAACCTGGAATTAGATAAACAAGACTGTCCTCTGAGAGCTAAACTAACAGACATAAAATATATCAGAAATGAGAAATGCAAAGTTACCTGAAAGAGACAGACTGGTCCTCAAGTTAGGATGTGAGTTGAGTAACATGTCTAAAAACTCGTGTGTCCAAGAGAAAGGAGGTTGGATACTGATGGAGGTAGATTTTTTTTAAGGAAGCCTGAAGGACAACCATGAACAGGGTTTCTTCCAGCAGTGCCCTGAGGACAAGGAGGTGGGTATCCTAGCCCAGGTATCACACAGGTCTCTCCAAAAACTGACAATCGGCCCTAGGGCAGCCAAGCACCTTCTCTCCTAGACATCGCCTGATCTAACTGCAAGTCTCTTCATTGGAGAACTCCCTTCTCACTGCTAAAGGAACATCTCTAAAGTACACATCAGTTGATGTGGTTCTCTTGCTTTAAGCATCAGTAACTCCTCCCAGTGACCTCCCTGCCTGTCTTGCCCAAACTCTCCAAGGCTCTCCACCTCACCCTGCCCTCCCATCTCTTTTTCACGCATCTGGTATTGGCTACCTGGAACACTCCCTGCCCCTCTTTAGGTCTTTTAAATTATTTTTTTAAGATCTTTATTTATTTGAGAGAGAGAGAGAGAGAGAGAGAGAGAGAGAGAGAGAGAGAGAACGCACAAGCAGGGGTGGAGGAGTAGAGGGAGAAGCAGACTTCCCGCTGAGCAGGGAGCCCCGATGCGGGACTCCATTCCAGGACCCCAGGATCATGACCTGAGCCAAAGGCAGACGCCTAACCAACTGAGCCCTCCAGGTGCCCTTTTAAAATTATTTTTAATTGTATTAAAGTGATATGTGAAACAGCTGAAAAAGTCAAACTGTCAAGGATCTTAGAATGAAACTCCTTATCAATGTTATTTTTTTCTCAGTTCACTTTCAGATTTCTAAAGTATATGTTCACATTGCTAATCTGCTTGTGAAACTTCTTTTGTGTGTCCTTTTACATTTTTTTGCCAAAGTAATACATGTATGTAGATTTTCAAGTCACGCAGGACTGTGAGGATTGTAAAAAACATTCTCCACTCTACCCCCTTCCCACCCCAACCCCCACTCTCTGAGACAAACCCACTTCAACTCTTTTAACTGCTTGTTCAGGTATTTACCTCATCATTTCTAAAGAACCCGTGCATACACCTACCTCAATACCCAGTACTGGTAGCTGACATTACTATGACTGCATCAATGCTAATAATGGATAAATCATATCATATGCTATAATTACATTTCTTTTCCCATACTACTTTTCCTTTTCCCTGGGGTTGATGGTGGTGATGACTTTGCTTGCTTAGTTTTCTTAGAACGATGATCAGTTCTCCCCAAACTCTGTCAGAAGTGCATTTCTTCTCTCAACGTGTTCAAAACAACATCAGGCAATCCATCAGATTTTCTTCTTTTTCCCTTCAAGACATTGTCCCTACTGCAATTCAGGCTGGGCGCTCTCTACACCCACCTAAGGTTGCACTAAGATCTTGTCCCTGCCCCATCACTCTGGGATTCCTTTCACCTTTCATCTGTTTCCTAGATCCCTTGGACTTTTTTTCTGACTTTATGTCTACATTTTGCTGGAGCACATTCTCCAGCACTCTGAGCAAAAAGGCCTAGGACATAAAATCTTCAGACCGCATCTATCTGAAAAATGTATTCATTAGGCTTTAAGCCTTGATTGATAATTCTTTTTTTTAAGATTTTATTTATTTATTCATAGAGACACAGATAGAGAATGAGAGGCAGAGACACAGGCAGAGGGAGAAGCGGGCTCCATGCAGAGAGCCCGACGTGGGACTGGATCCAGGATCTCCAGGATCATGCCCTGGGCTGCAGGTGGCCCTAAACTGCTGCGCCACCGGGGCTGCCCCTTGATTGATAATTCAACTGAGTACAGACTTCCAGGTTGAAAATTATGTTTGCTCAGAATTTTTAGGACACTGCTACATTTATTGTCTCCTAGCTTCCAGTGCTGCTGTTGAGAAATCCAATGCCATTCTTTTTCTTTATCTTTTGTGTATGATATGTTTTTGTTTTCTGGAACCCCTAAGGATCTTCTCTTTATCACTGGTATTCTGGAATTCCACAGGCATACCTTGGTGTGGGTCTTTTTATCATTTATTTTGCTGGTTACTCAGTGGGATTTTTATTCCTTCAGTTCTGGGACATGTTCTTGTATTTTGGCTTTGATTACTTCCTTCGTGCTGCTTCCGCCACTCTCTATTTCTGGAACTCCTGTGGTTGGATGTTGGAGTTCCTCAACTGATCCTCCAATTTTCTCATCTTTTCTCTTCTGTTGTCTATTTCTTCATCTTGTTATTTTGCTTTCCTAGGATGTTTTCTCTCCTTTTATTTTCTAATCCTTCCTGCTGAAATCTTTATTTTGACCCTATCTTTAATTTCCCAGGGTTCTTCTCCTCCCTCCTGATGTCTGTTCCTTCCAAGTTCCTTTCTTTACTGTTTGTTTGCTTGCTTTTTTGGTCACTCTACAGGTTGATATCTTCTTCAAAAAGCCTTGTACTGGGATCCCTGGGTGGCGCAGCGGTTTAGCGCCTGCCTTTGGCCCAGGGCGCGATCCTGGCGACCCGGGATCGAGTCCCACGTCGGGCTCCCGATGCGTGGAGCCTGCTTCTCCCTCTGCCTGTGTCTCTGCCTCTCTCTCTCTCTCTCTCTCTCTCTCTCTGTGACTATCATAAATAAAAAAAAAGCCTTGTACTATCTGATCATATCTAGCTACCTAAGGCTTGCCAGTGGGGTGTGTGTGTGTGTGTGTGTTAAATGTCAGTTGTACCAATGCTTAATTTACATAAAATCAAATATACCAATCTTAAGGGTCCTTGGCTGGTGATCCTTGGCGATTGGTTTCCCTAACACTAACAAGCAGATGGGAAGCTCTGTTTATAGATGAGGGTTGCCAGGTGGTAGGCTTCACTACAGTTGCTGGGCTGAAGCCTGTTCTTTTGTTGGAAGACTCCCATTTGTCATCTTTTGCAGGCCTTTCTCTAGAGCCTTTCAGTTTCCTCAAAGAAGACTACTTTGCTCTCTTGTATGCTCCTGACTTTGATGTCCTAGAAGTAGGAAAGTGGAAGGAGGTTGGGGTCCCACTGTTTTAGGATGCAGAAACCCTTGCTTATAACCCTATTCCATCCCACCCTTTATTGTGCCTGGTATCCCCAAGCCCGGGGCCTCTTAACTTCAATTTCTCCAAAAAAATCAACCCCCATCTGCAGAGATGGGTTTGGGGGTGGAGGAGGCCCCTCACTAGATGGGGCCAGGGAGGGGACAAGAGGGTCTGTTAACAGACTTAAAATTCTCCCTGTTTTCAATTCCATACCTCACCCTGCCTTCTGTGGTTCGTAGTACCTCTGAATTCTCATATTTCAGTTGGATTTGGGGAAGCAGCAGAGATAAATAAGTTAATTCAACTCATTATGTTTAACAGGAAGTTCCCCCCCTTTTTTTTATTGCAGCCAACTCCTAATCATTTTCCGTGACTCATTTAGGCAAGACCTCCTCCAGAAAGCTTATCTTAATGTTTCTAGGCTGGATGAGGAGTCCCTCCTCTGTTCTCCTGTAGTATCCTTTTCTTGCTTCCATCACAGCCCTGATCAAACTGTTCTGAAAGTGTCCATTACCGTGCCTGACTCTCCCTGCAGAGGGGGAGCCCCTGGCAGTCTGGGGCTGTGACTTAGTCACACCTGTACCCCTATATCTCAGGGTCTGGCTCACAGAGGTATGGAGCCATTATGTGGTGATGGAATGAATGAACAAATGAATGACTACCAGAATGTGTCAGACCCAGCCACGGAGAACATCTAGAAAGGGAAATAAGCTGAGAACAGTTGTTCCTCTACAAGGCCAGTTCCCCAAATGCTGTAAGTTTTAGAGCTGTATGTGCAAGGATGCCCACTGCAGCCTGATTTAAAACTGTGGAAAAAATGGGCCCAGCTTCTGTGCCCTACATTCGGAGGATGGTTAAGTACATTATGGTATATCAGTTGCCGTTAAAAATAATGCTCGTGGAGAATATGCAATTACGTGGGGGAAACGCTCAAGTGAAAAGAAGCAAGAAAAAAATCGTATGTGCTGTATCATTTCAACTACATGAAAAGAATAAAAAAGAACAAGGGAAATACACCAAATGCTCGCAGTGGCTGCCTTTGTGTGCTGTAATTACAGGTAATGTTTTTCGCCTCTACTTTTCTGAGTTTTTTCTACATTTTCTAATGCAAGGATGCATTAAATGTCTAATTTTTTAAAAGCTCCTAAGAAATGAAGGTAAATGTCCTGCAAGTGCTATGGAGAAAATACTGTGACAGGGGACCTAAGAGTCTGGGCAGGTCCAGCCGTGCTTGCTGGGAAGGCTCTGTTCTTTACTGCTCAGAGGCCTTGAAGACTCAGGCCCATGGATACCACCCATCCCCTCACTGCAAAAGCAGGACCTAGCTCGGGAAGCCAAAGAAGGGGGATCTTGGGGTCTAGCTTATTACAAATCACAATACCATAGGCCATGATGGGAAACAGAGGGCCCTAAATTGGACCCCAAACTTTAGATGCCTCTCTCCATGAGGTAAAGGGTCTGTGGGGCCATGGGAATATAGCCATCAGGATCTTTGGCCCTCTGTCTTCTAGACTGCACTCCTGGTACCCAGAACCCTAGAGTCCCCTGCCTGTACCTCTTTTTTTCCCTGCCTGTACCTTTTGAGCTTATTTGCAAGAATTGTGTGGTCTTATCATCTAGGTCCATCTGCTACGCCCAACAGGTGGCCAAGAGGAAGTTGGATGGAGGCAGGGCTTTGATGTGTATGTACTCCATGAATATGGAGTAGCCATATTCATCCCAAGGTTCTATAAGAACCATAGGTAGGAAGAAAAGCAGGGAGGGCCAAAAGCCTCAACTGGTACCTTGCCTGGGCCCTGAAAAAGTAGAGGCAGGCAAGTCCATAGGTCCTTAGGCCTCAGGGTTTATAGAAAGGCCTAACACTAAGAAGAAGACAGATCTACGTTCAAATCCACTTATTTGCTGTGCAACCACAAATGAGTCCATTCCTTTCCCTGAACCTCAGTTTCTCCAACTATAAAACAGGTATAATAATTTCCACTTCAGAGAGTTGTGGTGAGGCTTGCTGGGGACAGAACAGCCTAGTGGTTACGAGCACAGGCTTTGGGTCAGACAGGCCTAGACCTCAATTGCAGCTCTGCCCCTCTTAACTATGTGAATTATATCTGTAAGGTTCAGTTTGCTCATCAATGTAATGTAAATAGCAATTGCATTAACCCAACAGAGCTTCTGGAAGGATTATGGTCATAAATAATGTGCAAAACATTGGAAAATGCTTCAATGAGGAAAGGCTGCTTAATAATAATTGTGCAAATACTGACTATGGTGGAGTCGACGGGGCCTTCTCTACTCCCCATACTCCTGTCCAGCTTGATTTTTCACCATAGCACTTAACACTATAGGACAGATTCTGCATCCTCTTGTTTCTTTTCTGCCCCTGCCTGCCCGCCCCCAGATATCCACACACTAGAATATCAGCTTCACAAGGCAGAGATTTTGTCTGCTTTGTTCAGTGTTGCCAAGTACCTGGAACAGTACGACATACAGAGAAGATGTTCTTCTACAGTTCAGTAGCTATCTGCTCCTTAGGGGTAAAAAGATGTTCTTGGCTAATAAAATAGCCAGAATATGGGCATGGGAGCACAAAGAAGTCCACTTTGCTTAGGGAACACGACACAGTTCAATACAAGTTGAATACTGGTCAGGAAAGGAAGAGCATGGCTAGAAAGATGAGTGGAGCCCTGGCCTTTCCAAAAGGAGCATGCAAGAGCTTTCCTAGACCAAAAGTGATATAAAGACTTATTTGCAATGGCCAAGGAATGGAAAAGCCCTGAGGAAAAGGCAAAAGACGCCTCCTAAGTTCAAGAGCCACCTAAATCGTGACAATGTGAAAAGTGACTGTAAAAACCTCTTGAAAGAGGGCAGCCCTGGTGGCCCAGCAGTTTAGCGCCGTATTCAGCCGGGGTGTGATCCTGGAGACCCGGGATCGAGTCCCACGTCAGGGTCCCTGCATGGAGCCTGCTTCTTCCTCTGCCTGTGTCTTTGCCTCTCTCTCTCTCTCTCTCTCTCTCTCTCTCTCAATAAATAAATAAATAAATAAATAAATAAATAAATAAATAAAATCTATGCTGAGTGAAATAAGTCAATTGGAAAAGGACAAACATTATATGGTCTCATTCATTTGGGGAATATAAAAATTAGTGAAAGGGAATAAAGGGAAAGGAGAGAAAATGAGTGAAAATATCAGTGAGGGTGACAAAACATGAGAGATACCTAACTCTGGGAAATGAACAAGGGGTAGTGGAAAGGGAGGTGGGTGGGGGGTTGGGGTGACTGGCTGATGGGCACTGAGGGGGGTACTTGGCGGGATGAGCACTGGATGTTATGCTAAATGTTGGTAAATTGAACTTCAATAAAAAATTTTTTTAAATCTTTAAAAAAAAACAACTCTTGAAAGATAATTCAGGAGGAGAAGACTCCTGCCGCAGGGACCCATCTGAGCCAAGAATCGGACCTAGAAATGACACATAGGTGGTTAGAGAAGTCAGGAAGATGAGATGATGGTGACATGCAAGAAAATCTTATAAAGGTTAATAAGAGAGAACCACTAGATGAGCCACTGGACAAATCAAAAAGCTTGTTGGATAATGAAACCACTTTCAGTAATCAAAGGCCAAGATGGTGTCAGAGATGTAAAACGAAGGCCATGATAATTTCGGTTGCTGATTACCCTTTTGTTGGTGATCACTCTTCCTCTGGTCCTTGATGAGCACTATTTGTGGAGTAAGTTCTAGGATGCTGAGGATGATGATGAAGATGGCTGCATACTTCAAAGGAAATATTTGGCTATCACTTTTCAATTTCTTTTCTCAGGAAATAGGCAGTGCCACTTTACATTATTATTTTAAAAAGAAGACAGGCAGAGACTACAACGAAGAGCCTTGAATGCCAGGCAACAGACTATTGTCCTGTAATTTCTGGGGAGCCCTTAGGGAGCTCAGCCCCGGGACTGATAAGGTCAGATGCTGCCTTCCCTGACCCCAGGCTCCTTCCTGTCAAGCAGGCTTTATTTGGTCTTAAGCATATTCTGCCTTCTAATAATCCAAAAAGAATAAAGTGACTATTTATTAAGTACCTATGATGGGTTCGGGGCTTGCACTGTGTTCTTGACAGCTGGGCAAGATGGTTATTCTTCCCATCGTACAGATGTGAAAACTCAGGCTCAGGACAGCCATGTGATTTGCCTAGAGTTATGCAGCTAATAAGTGGTGGGGCTGAGATTCAGGTCTGGTTGGTCTGACTCTAAAACCAACGCTTTTAACTGCTACAGGTGTGGCTTCCTTCTGTCATGCCAGAGCTAAGTGGCACTTCATCTCTCATACCAGCCTGTGAGCTTGGCCTCTCTCCCTCACCTGGCCCCCATCTCCCCTATACATGGTGCAGCCCAAGCCCGGCACCCACCCTCAACCATAAACATTCAGGGAAGTACTTCTGGAAGAAACAATCATTCTAGGTCAGAGGGAGGGCACCAAACAGGGAAGGTGGGATTAGGCACAGGTATTACAGTCCAGATCAGCTCAGCATTAGGACAAAAAAAAAAAAAAAAAGAAAAGAAAAGAAAAGAAAAAGAAGGGGAAGAGAGAGAGAGAAAAGTAAAATGGAACTGGCTCTCTCCAGCCCTCCCTTCCTGCCTCCCTCTGCTAGAGGCAAAGGGATGGAGGATCAGTCATGATGGGAAGGAGAGTGGGTGGAAGTGGGGAGCAGCCTAGAGCAGCTCGCTGTTGCAGAAGCCTCACTCAGCCTCAAAGCCCCCTCCTGTGCGCTAGGGGCCCTGGTCTGGCCTACCTGCTCCCTCTGCCTAAGCAAAGGAGGCTGGGCTGCACTCCCAGGAGCCCACTAAAATGAATGTGAAAAACAAAACAAGATATGAAGTCATAACAGTGAAGAGGATGGAAGAAAGCAATATCAACGGATGAGAGATTTAAATGAAGTTCTGGAAGCTAAAAACAAAGAGTGTTCATATTTGAAGGAGAGCCAGGGACACCATTCAGGGGATGGCAGTCAGGGTGGGAGCCAATCGGGCCAGCAGAGGCCCAGAGAGACTCCAGACTTGGAGATGGTAGATACAAGGAAGGACAGGGATGATCAGGATCTGAAAACAGGGGGATAAACTGAAAATAAGTACATGAAATCCTCCCCTGCTCCCCTAACTCCCAAATCCAGAATACAAGCTGCCTGGCATGTGCCCCTAGGCAAAATGTCAGAGAGCTTCTAGCTAAAGGAACTAAACTATCTAGGGTGAATTAGGGCACCCAGTGGCATGTTGGTGTCTCCAGAATGAAGTGCTTTACATTCTGGCATTTAGGGGGCCACCCATAACAGCCAGCTCTCTGGAGGCTCACCTGAAATAAAGCTGGCAAGTGGACAAGACAGCCTGGATATATAAACATATCAATCAGGCTTTATATGAACTCATTCATAAACAATAAAATGGAAAGTATGAGAGAAAAGATAGGCAGCCTGGAGGATCAATCCTGGAAGCTCATCTAACTAGCAGACATTCCAGAAAGAGGAAACAGAGAAAATGAAGAGGAGGAAACTACCAAGGAAATTATGTAAGAAGAGATAAAAGGCACTGGATTGAACACTCACTGAGTACCAGGCCAGGTGAATGGAAAACAGACCTTGAACTGAGTGCTAGTGACATGGGTATGTTTGGCTTGCAAAAATTGCCCCAGCTGTTCATTTGTGATATGAGCACTTTTCTGTATGCATATTATACTTCAGTGTGACATTTACCAAAAAATCCTTCTTCTAGAAAACTCCAGGTAAACTGTCCCCAGAAGATGTGCTATGATTATCCTGCAGTTTCAAGGAGCTCCATACAGCGATAACTAAATAAGTAAGCAAGCAAGCAAACAAACGAGGGAGAAAGTCCTAGGCTCAAATATAAAACAAAGTAAAAGGTGGCATGATTTTGAGCCATGCCATAGAGAGTAAGAAAGGAAAATTCATTTGCTCTTGATGTGAGGCACATCTTCCTATGAGGACAGAGGTTGTGACAGTGGATCCTGGAAACTGAGCTGCAATTATAGTCATAATCACATAAACAGAGTATATTGGTGGTCCACTTTTATTTGTTTGTTTTTATTGAAGTTCGATTTGCCAACATATAGTATATCACCCAGTGCTCATCCCATCAAGTGCCCTCCTTACTGGGTGAGGGGTGCCCATGGGGTAACTGGGTGACGGGTGGTTGACTTTTAAAATCGATGTGTCTTGATAAAGCACTGGAAGCCTAATTATTACAGGATGCAACTGCAATCAACCTTGTGGAATGCAAAAGTGTCGAGCACAGAATGTGGGAGGTGCAAGGGTGGAGAGATAGAGGGAAGGATGGGGCCCTAATAACTGCCTTACAGACCCAGTGGTGAAGAGATACTGTAGAAAATGGATGGACTCAGAAACTGTAGTTTAAAACAGTGCTTAATAGGGGCACCTGGGTGGCTCAGTGGTTGAGTGTCTACCTTTGGCTCAGGTCATGATCCCGGGGTCTGGGGATTGAGTCCCACATCGGCCTTCCCGAGGAGCCTGCTTCTTCCTCTGCTCTGTCTCTGCCTCTCTCTGTGTGTCTCTCATGAAAAAATAAATAAAATCTTAAAAGAAATAAAAATAAAACAATGCTTAATAAAGTTACAAAGGGGGATCCCTGGGTGGCGCAGCGGTTTGGCGCCTGCCTTTGGCCCAGGGCGCGATCCTGGAGACCCGGGATCGAGTCCCACGTCGGGCTCCCGGTGCATGGAGCCTGCTTCTCCCTCTGCCTGTGTCTCTGCCTCTCTCTCTCTCTCTCTCTCTGTGTGTGTGTGACTATCATAAATAAATAAAAATTTAAAAAAATAAAGTTACAAAGGTAACTAACAGAGGAACCAAAGTAGTAATGTTAACTATCACAATCTGTGAGGGGGAAAGATGTGTCATAAATAAGTTAAATCCTCATTTGTCAGAGGAGAAAGAAGTCAGTAGATAATGTTTCAAGTTGATAAATGAAGAAATAACCATCAAAGCACATGACTTAGATGAAACCACCACCAGAAAACCTAAATGGTAAAAGTAGTAACCTCTGGGGGCTGGAAGGGGAGAAGAGGGAGGCATTGGCTCTTTACTATACACGTGTCTGTGTACTCTTTGCTGGTTTTTTTTAAAGATTTTTTTAAATTTTATTTTTATTTTATGATAGTCACACACAGAGAGAGAGGCAGAGACACAGGCAGAGGGAGAAGCAGGCTCCATGCACTGGGAGCCTGACGTGGGACTCGATCCCGGGTCTCCAGGATCGCGCCCTGGGCCAAAGGCAGGCGCCAAACCGCTGCGCCACCCAGGGATCCCAAAGATTTTGTTTTTAAGTAATCTCTCCACCCAACATGGGGCTCGAATCCACGACTCCAACCCAGAGATCAGGAGTCACAGGCTCTATCACCTGAGCCAGCCAGGTGCCACTGTTTGCCTTTTTGACAGTATGCACATGTAACCACTTTAATTTAAAGAATGAGTCCCTCCTCTTTCTTTGGACCTCAGTTTCCCCACACAGTATGTATAAAAGAGGGAAGGTATGATTCTATGTGATATAAGGTCCTGTTCTTCAATGTAGGCTTCTTTTTATTTTTATATTTTTAAAAGATTTTTATTTAATTGAGAGAGAGAGATCACAAGCAGGGGGGATGGGCAGGGGGAGAGGGAGAAGCAGACTCCCCACTGAGCAGAGGGCCCAATATGGGGCTCCATCCCAGGACCCTGGGATCATTACCTGAGCTGAAGGCAGCCGTCTAACCTCTAATGGACTGAGCCACCCAGGCGCCCAACAGGCTTCCTTTTAAAGCAGGAATGAAACAGGTGAGTGAGGGGCCGATGCCCCCCCCCCAATAACACTTCCATTCCTCCTGATGCCACAGTTGTCCATGGGAATGCCTTCTCAGCTACCCCAACCAGCACTGCCTTCCGGTCCCCTTTTAGCCCCACCATCACCCATCCAGCCTCTCCAGCCTTCCACTCATTCTACTATTTACACCCGTTAGTTATTTATACCTGCCTGAGTCACAAAGGATTTGAGGTGGCTTACTTCAATAACACAAAGAAAGAATAAGAAATTGAACTAGAAAATAAGCTCAGAAAAAAGAGATCAACAAAGATGCTCAAGCTGTACTTCAAATTAATCAGTAGCCAGGGAAGAGGGGTGAGATACAATGAGCCATGACAGCCTCATATTAGGAAGGAGGAAATACACCCATTCTCTGGGCATGGAATTCTGCAAATCGCTGTCCATGGGAGATTTCATGAGGGAGAAGGAAATGACGGGTTTGGTTTGGTTTTTAAACTTTAAGTTGTCCTACTTTAAATGATATACTATCCAGATATTTGGATGAGTTAGCTATTAAAAACTAAAGATGGGCGCCTGGATGGCTCAGCAGTTGAGCATCTGCCTTTGGCTCAGGTAGTGATCTCGGGATCCTGGGATCGAGTCCCACATCAGGCTCCCTGCGAGGAGCCTGCTTCTCCCTCTGCCTATGTCTCTGCTTCTCTCTCTGTGTCTCTTAGCAAGAAATAAATAAAATCTTTAAAAAAATAAAATAAAAACTAAAGAATCTCAGGTAATATCATGATTATAGAAATGAAGTGTAAGAGGGATGCCTGGGTGGCTCAGTCAGTTGGGCATCTGCCCTTAGCTCAGATCATGATCCTGGGGTCCTGGGATTGAGTCCCACATTGGGCTCCCTGCTCAGCAGGGAGTCTGCTTCTCCCTCTCCACCCCGCCCCCCACTGTTCTCTCTTTCTCTCTCAAATGAATAAATTTTTTTAAAAAATACAAAAAAAAGAAATGAGGTATAAGGGCATGTGCTTTGGCATGATCTTGGATTATTTCATTGGTTTTCTGCCCTTGGAAATGCCTAGGAAGCACCTACATGTATCAGTGAATGCCATTCAAATGATCTAGGTTAATCCTGAAAGATGGGCATTGTCCAGCCATCTTCCAGACAAGGAAACTAAAGCTCAGAGAAGACAAGATGACATAGCTGAGGTCCTCCAGTGGGTTGGGGCAAGCCGAGATTCAAACCTAGGGCTCTCTGCTGGTAGCTACACTTGTGGGGAGCATAGCATAATGTATAAACTTGTGGAATCACTATGTCCTATACCTGAAATGAATGTAATATTGTGTGTCCACTATACTCAAAACAAAACAAAAGAGAAACAAACTTAATCTGTCTGTCTCCAAAGCTCGTTCTTTGTGTATCATGCCATGGAGCCTCAAAACAAAGTCATCCAGGCTGGAGAGGCTCTGCCCTAAGCAATGGGCACACACAAGTGATGACAGAGAAGCCTGTCCTCCTCCATGAAAACAGAAAAAAGGGGCATGACAGGCAGGGCTCTCAGGCCAAAATCTGCCTCTGAGCTGCCTCAATTACATTAAATGAGGACCTAGAAGGCAGAAAGCAGCAGGAGAAAAGGTAGGTTGGGCAGAAAAAGGGAAATCTGGGTCTACTCTCTCGCTGTGAATCTGAGATCTGATTTCTGTGGGGCTGAGCCAGACAGAGCAGAGGGTCTCTTGCTTCAATGGCAGACAGAGGGTTTGTCTCAAAGACCCGGCTTCCTCATCTGTAGGACACAACAATAATGAGCCCTTCAACCTTCACAGGATTTCAAGGCATAAAATAGCACATTTAAGGAATGGTCCTTTGAACCCTGGCATTAACATTAGAGTGACTCTTCTAATCAGAGCTCTTCTGCTTCGACATTGAGCAGCATCATACAGGTTCTCTCTCTCTGGGCCTCAGCCTTCTCATCTATGAAATGAACAGCTTTAGCTGAATGATTTTTTTTAGAGATTTTATTGATTTATTTGAGTAAGAAAGAGACAGAAAGAGACAGAGAGAGCATGCACAGGAGGAGGGACAGAGGGAGAAGGAGAAGCAGGCTCCCCGCTGAGCAGACAGCCAACCATAGACTGGATCCCAGGACCACAGGGTTCCATCCTAGAACCCTGAGATCGAGACCTGAGCCGAAGGCAGACACTTAACCAACTGACCCACCCAGATGCCCCTTGAGCTGGATCATTTCTAAGGGTCCTTCTAATTTGAAGTTTCTTGGCTTTTATGCTGGTATTATTAAAATCCTGCTAGTCATGCATGGCTGCCACTTCTCTGAGTTCCCACAGTTAGCTGCACGCCCCTCTTTCACAGCACTTACCAATGTGTTGTCACTGTCTCTCTCCTCCAATAGATTATCTCTACTCCCCACTGCCTAAGATCAGGTCTTATCATCTCTCATCTAGACTGTCACCACTGACTTCTCACTAGGTGCCCTCCAATCTGTCTTCCAAATTGTCCACTAGTGGGATCTCTCTAAAACATAGCTTTTGACACCACCCCATATTCTAAAATGAGCACCTCTTTCCTCAACCTAAAACCCTATCTTGGCTCCCAATTCCCAACAGAATAAAGCTCCTTATCCTGCTTATTCTTACTCTGGGCTGGCTGACTTTTCAGACCCTGCTCCAGACTCTTCCTGCCTTTCCTGTTTGTGCTTTAGTTTTGTACTGACCTCATAAACTGCCCCCCCTACACACACTCCGCTGGTTCCATGTCCCTGCATGTTCACTCCTGTGGTTCCCTCTGCCTTAGTCTCCCATTTGTTCTCCATTTACACCAACCCACATACTGTCCTTCTTCATCTAACTAACTTCTACTCATCCAAGTCTCAGCTCAGGCATCACTTCCTCCAGGAAGTCCTCCCTGACAGTCTAGATAGATGTCCCTCCTTTGGGCACCCACAGCCCCCGTGCTCCCCTCTAGCCCAGCGCACAGGAAACCGCAGTACATTCATCTTCACTGCCCAACTGTGAATGTTGTGAAGCCGAGAACTGTGTAATATTAACGACAGAACTTCCTGCCTGCAGTAGTACAAGGCATGGCACATACTAGGCATGCAATATTCACTGGACTGATCTCTCATTCAGAAATGTGGTGAGCTCCCACATGGCCTCTCTCTCCAGTCCCTCCACAGCACAGAGTTTGGCAAAGTTATTAATAATAATAATGCCTACTGCTAAGTAAGCAGACACTGTGTGCTAAACACTTCACCTATGTCATCTTATTTCATTTTCATGACAATCATGAGAAGATTCATAGCCATTGGCCAGCTTATCAGACAGACAACTACCTCCCTACCAGTTTTTTTTTAAGATTTCATTCATTTATTTGAGAGAGAGAGAGGAAGAGCACAGAGGGAGAGTCAGAGGGAGAAGCAGACTCCCCGCTGAGCAGAGAGCTCAATTTGGGACTCAGGACCCGATAGCAGGACCCTGAGATCATGACCTGAGCCAAAGGCAAATGCTTAACCAACTGAGCCACCCCGGTGCCTTCCCTCCCAGTTTTTTTTTATAAGGGAATTTTGGGGAGGGAAAAAATTTAGGTACTTTTAATCTCAGATATGATGACAATAATTCTAAAGTGGCTATAGAGAGGAAAATATTGGTTTTCGTCAGGTAAATGCAACATCCTGGAATCCAGGAGGAAATCACAAGGCCCAGATTTGCAGTCATATTATCCCTTTCAAAGGGTATTAACATTACCCAGCTATAAAAAATGTATTGATATTAGGAAATGGTATATACCAGGTGATAATTGTGATAAATTTCCTTCTAAAATGTTAGAGGAATCATCCTGATTAGCCCTTGTAGCTCTGGGTTGTTTTGAAGAAGATGTGATGTGAGGATCTTGGCAGAGTTGTTTTGTTTGCTACATTACACCTCTAGGGGGCAGGGCAGGCCCACAAATGATTTTCCATCCTTGTCTCTCAGCTTTCCATCTGATCAAGAACTTTGATGGGTATGTTAGGCAAACAGGAAATTTTCTGGTATATGGGGGGGGGGTGTGCAACATGAATCTTATATATCAGAAAACACAGTTTTATCTGCTACTTGAGAAAAACCGAGGCTCTGAAAGTTAAGTGACTTGCCTAAATTTGCAGAAAGTCCCCCTTCCAGGGCACTGCACTTTCTCCGAATACTAAGGCCCCCAGAGAACTTCAGTTCCGAAGTGCTTGGAAACAGCCTTCCCCATGTAAATGCTATCAACATGGATGCTTGGAGAGAGACCACATAATTTCCAGGAGGAAGTCAGAGTAACTAACAAATTACCTGGCCTAAATGAGTGACATCAAAAGTGAAAACAAATCATTTACTCATCATTCTTGCCCACAACCAGGGTTTATCATTCTGCCAAGGAACACAGCAGGGGAAGAACCAAAGGGGTTGCGTCTTATTCTTACTCAAAGACACCTTGCTGAGCCCCGGGTCTGAGCCCAATAAAGACTTGATGGATAATAAGTAACTTCCCACTAGACTGCATAGGCTGCACACAGGTCCTATGCATGTCTCTTTGCTCCTTTCAGAACAGATTGGGGGGTCAAGACCATGGTGTGACATGGCCATGGCATGGGACAGAGGGGTAACGATAAGCAGATTGCCCTAAATGTCTCCTAAGGTTCCTCTGACTGCTACCCTGACATCCTAGCAACTGGAAGATGGGTGAGTGCAAAAAGCACAGGGGGAGGAGGCCCAGCAACTCCTGGAAGCATAAGAAGGCCACACAGGAGCCAAGAGAATTCTGAAGTGGAGTCGTCTCTATAGGAGCCCTGGGATGAAGAAAAATTTAGGCACCTCTGGCCATTAGGGCACCAAGAGTTAACCTGACCTGCATTTATCTATTCAGCATTTACCAAGCAGTCACTACTGTGCTATATGTTTCCAGGCTGCTTGCTCTTTCACTCATGCCCAGAGCACCTACCAGAGGGACCAACACAACACGCTCTCGATACTATCAGTTAAATCTCTATCTGAAGGAGTTCCCAATCTGGTAGGGAGGACACTGGATGCAAACACAGAGTCATTAAGGTATAAAAAGGGGCAAAGCGCTCATTTCAAGGGTCAGGGATAAGCTAACAAACAAACTTGGATAGGTGACAGTGCAGCTCAGCCTGGGAACTGGATGGAACAGCCTAGGAGAAAGAAACAGCATGAGTAGACTCTGAAATTATCAAAAGGCTGAGTGGGCTAACAATGGGGTATACAGGCCCTTCTGGCCAGAGCACAGTGTGTAGGAAAGACGAGAGGAGAAAGGTAAGTTAAGTGCAGATCCTAAGAGGACCATGTGTGGCAGGTAGAGGCCTGCAAACATTCTCCTGCAGGCCAAAGCAGAGTGAAACCACAGGAGCCCTGCAGAAAGCTTGGCCTGGCTGCATGTCATTGGAGGCTTGAAGAAACAAGAGCAGGGGAGGCATCTATTAGAGAAGACTCTGGCAAAAATCCAGGAGGCAATCAGGAAAATCCAAGGGGCAATCAGCAGATGGACCCTGACTCTGAGCAGTGGTCTTGGGAGCTCTGAGGGAAGGCTGGAGCCATGCCTGGAGTGTCTTTAACATCTTTACACCTTGCCTGCGGGAGGTGATGGCACACCACAGACTTGAACCAGACAGTTCTGGGCCCCATGCCGTTGTGTAAGCTCAGGCAGGTCACTGCACCTCTCTGATCCTCATTTCCCTGTCTGGAAAATGAGGATAATACTAATCCCCACCTGGCAGGGACTCTGCAAATGAGATAAGAGGCAGTACTGCATGGTGGGTAAGAATGCTGCAGATGGACTCTGGAGCCTAGCCACCTGGGTTCATTCTAGCTCCTTCTCCATTCTGCTGCTTATTCATTGAATCACCTTGGGTAGTTAACCAACCTCTCTGGGCCTCAGTTTCCTCATCTGTATAATAGATTTTTTAAAATATGTATTTATTTATTTACGATAGACAGAGAGAGAAAGAGAGAGAAAGAGAGAGGCAGAACACAGGAGGAGGGAGAAGCGGGCTCCATGCCGGGAGCCCGACGTGGGACTCGATCCTGGGTCTCCAGGATCGTGCCCTGGGCCAAAGGCAGGCGCCAAAACGCTGAGCCACCCAGGGATCCCTGTATAATAGATTTAATGACAATATCTACATCAAAGGATTCACGTGAAGATTGAATGAATTAATACATGGAAAGCGCTTAGAACAAATAGTGCTTGGCACACAGTAAATACAGAAAAAAAAGTGCTAGCTATTAATACATAAAGCCACATAGGGTGGTGCCTGGCACACGGAAGGCTGAGACTCACTCAGCACATGAGTGGCCTCTTCTCCATGCTCCCGGCCTTCACTATACTCTTGGCAAATTCAGAGGCCCTGGGTAGGCAGGAGAGGGTGAGATGAAAGAGGAGCAGAGAGCAAGCCTGGGTCCAGGCTTCTCCAACCGAGGTCCCCATCTGACACTAGGAGACACCCACTCTTTTCAAAGCCCTCTAGTCTGGTCCTCGGCCAGTGTCCTGACGTGCCTTGCTCTTTCATTCCTTCCTCTGAGAACCTCCACACCCCTCCACCCTTGCTACTCATTTTGTCCTGAACACTGTCGCTCTGGTGGGCTGAGCCTGGAGCCCTGCATCTCTGGCCAGGAGGAAGGGGCTCTGCAAGCACAGAGAGCATGGTGTTCACTCAGCCTGCTGGCCCCTCTTGCTCTGTGCACGCAGCCAAGAAATGTTTGTGGATGACAACAACCCCTTCTTGCCCCAGATATAGACAGAGAAGAAAGACTCCTCTAATTCTCATTCAACTTGACATTATCATTTCCTCCCACACAAGTATAATGCTCCCAACACGGGGGGGGGGAGGGGAATAAATGGCTTACCCTCCTGGGAAGAAGGAGAAATCCCCCTGGGAAAAGCACCCCAGACCCCAGAGGAAACAGACTTCCCCAGGGCCCTTCCCTGGGCTCACTCTCTCCTCCCCTTCCCTTCTCCCTCCCAGTGCCCTCAGGCCCTGCAGGGAGCACACTGACACAGCCCAGCAGCCAAGCAGTAGACCACGCACTGCCCTGGCTGTCAAGAACACCAGGCCGGGCCCTCTGGCTGCTGTCTCACAATGTGAGCCAGCATGCAGGGTAGGCTGGGGGGTATGAGGAGGTGCTGGGGTGAGGGCAGAGGATGAAGAGTTACCACCAAACCAGCTTCAGCCCCCCACCGCCTACAGCAGAGCCAGAGCCAGGCCCATGCAAAAAGCGTGGGAAATACAGCTCTCTTCGGTGTGGAGCACCTCAGCAGTGGCCCCCAGCACACTGGTAAATCATTCCAGGTACCAGAACTGCAGGTGGGGGCGGGCAGGGGAGAGGGCAGGCCAAGATCAACAATGAAGAAACGCAGACCTCTTTTCTAGTCATCTGGAGAGGGACACCGATTCCAAGGGTAAAAGACCTGTACATTAGCGTGGCAGAGACCAGTAGCCACAAACAAATAAGCAAGCAAGCAAAGCCCTCACATACAGGAGAGCAGTGAGTGGCCAGCAGGAGGTTGAGCCTCGCCTCACTCTATGCTGTACGAGAAAGGCCACACCCAGAGCAAGCAGAAGGCATACTGGCAACCGGGAACCTGTCCAGAGGAGACAGTGCAGGCGGCTGTGGGAATCCTGGGGGTATGACACGGGTGGGGGTGGACACGACAGCAGCCGTCAACTGCAGTAGAGGGAAAGTTCACAGGACCAAGAGTCCATCTTCGGGGTAGTGTGACCTCTGGCGTGTGGCTTCACTCCTCGGAGCTGCTCAGTTTCTTCAGCTGTCAAGTGTGGATCATAGTGACAGACACACAGGGTCTCAGGGAAGAGCTAAATCAAGTCCCTGAGGCAAACGGGGAGGGGAGAACACCCCCCCTCACCCCCCCACCCCCCCCCACCCCCACCCACCCCCACCCACCCCCCCCCCCCCCCCCCCCCCCCCCCCGCCACGAATGGCAGCTGGGCCTCAGGCCCTCTCTCCCCTCTTCCTCCACCAGAGGGAGCCCAGGGACCAGAAACGGGTCGCCTGGACAGGTGCTACTTATCCTCCCCCAGTGCTGCAGCCTCTGCTGCGAAGACTCCCACCCTGCTGGCCCCGGCTTCTCAAGGCAGCCTGCTCACCCATTCCTGACAAACCCCGACAGGCCTGGCAGGGGAGTCTCCTCAGCAGCCATGGAGGCAGCAATGGCCACTGCAGCAGCAGGCCCTCTTGATGCCTGGCTGCAAGGGAGAATGGCGAGGAGGGAGACACAGCCTTTTGCCCCCTTGCGCCTCAACCCCGTATCCCCCTTCTCCTCCCCCCACCCCCGTCGACGCCCCCACTCATCCCAGACTCAGCTCCTCCTGCTCAAATCCTCTAGATCCTAAGGCTCTCCTGGCCTCTCCCAGTTTGTGACCCGGCTGGGTCCTGAAGCCAGGAGTCTCCCGTGGGTTGGAAAGCTCTGGTGGAAAAATGACAGGCCTCAGAGACAGGGGGACTTGGGTTTGAGTCCCAGCCCCGACAGGAGCCAGCAGCATAACCCTGAACAAAAACCTTTTCTCGGAGGCTCAGTTTCTCCATCTCTAAAATGGAGTTGCTAATGCTCACTGCATGGGGCCTGTGGCGAGGCCCCCAAAGAGGCAATAAGGGATGTGCAAATATTTAATATATGCTTAGGAGAGACTCAAAGTACTATCTAAACTGTCTTATTAATCCAGTGGGAAATGTGAAGGAAGCAGAGAAATCCAACCAACAGCCTAGAGGGTACACAAAGGAGGGACCGACTGAAAGGCAGGCCTGTGCCGATGGCAGAAGCACAGAGCTCAGGAGCAAATGGGCTCCCAGCCAGCCAAAAGATTCAGATCCACATCTGCAGGATGGAGAATCTGAGGGCAACAGAATCCTGGAATTGAGGAAGACCCAGGTCACTTCACTGGGCTTTACACCTCATTCAGGAACACTGCTTTCTCCAGCTCATCCCAACACCCACTGGGCCTCCGCTGGACAGGTCCAGCCGGCTCCCACCCCCCACCTCTCAAGTCAGTCCACTGCATCACCAGACAGCCAGGTTGGAAAGTTCTCCCTGATTTCTGCCCAAATCTCCCCCCTGCTCCTGGTTCTTCTGTTCCCCAGAACCACACATAATGAGGCTGCTTTGCCCTGTCACAGGCCTGATCACTCTGAAAAGTATTCCACAGCCAGGATCAGGGCCCACCATGCCCACCCAGTCTCTTGCTTCCACCCCACTGTGGCCCTCTCCGCACACAGCCTTGCTTGGTGGGTCTGGACCCTTCCTCTGGTGTGGGGACCCAAGCTGCACCCAGGCAGACTACTGGGAATGAGCCTGGACAGGAGAACCCATCTTCCTTGCCCCCAGACGACTCTGGGGCAGTCCACACCAAAACTCAGCTGAGGGTGCATTGCAGTGGAGCCCAGCTGAGCCCTCGAGCTGCAGCTGCTGCTCCTGGGGCCCAGCCATCTCAACCCAGCACCCCAGCCTGCTGCCTCACCACGGGGGAGTTGCAGAGAGCTGTCTCCCGGCAGATTTCCTGAGGCAGAAGGCTTCCCCACCCCCAGCCCAGCCTCCAAGAGACACTCCACTGGTTGTGGCACATGGTAGGACCAGCTGAGCAGTGAGAGGAGGGGGAAGGCTGTCCATTCGCTAGAGGACTTCAGACTTGCTCTGTAGTGTGGCTGGATTAGTCACGGAACCAGCAAATCTAAACTGAGGGACTTTAGGGAGCATTCGAGGCAGACAAGATATGGGGGGACCTGCTGGCCAGAGAGAGGAAGGGACTCCGTCAAGGTCACGAAGTCCATCTGCAGCATGGCTGGAAGGGGGATCCCAGGTCTCCTAGCTCTCAGTCTGGTGTTCTCTCCAGCACAGCAAAAGGGAAATCAGGGGGCCTTCAGGGCAGTCCTGTGAGCCTGCATGCCCTTGACTCTTTACCTGACATCTATCCCGACTGGTAGATACTGGTAGTATCTGCATGGAAGAAGTGGCCCCAGCCCATGTCCCACCAACCCAAGAGAGACAGCCAAGGTGTCCCAAATAGGCAGATACACAAACACCAGCACGGAAAACTGGCACTGATCCAACAAGAGGAAAGCTCTGTAGACTTCCCTTCCTCGGTAGCTCTTTAATTGGGTAGTGTTTTTCTCGAGGGTGGAGAGAGGGGTGGTCTTTGAGGAACTAGCCAAGGGCCTGGCCTCCATCTTTGCTCCCCCATCTTTGCTCCCCTGGCCAGGATGTGCTGCAGTTCCCCTCAGAGGGATATCTCAGCCTCCAGCAGCCATTCTGGTCCCCACCTGCCTCTCTGGGAAAGGATGGGGCTGAGGCAACCAGAGGCAAGATCCGGCCTGCACTTGGGACCTGCAGAGGAGACCCAAAGGGCGGGGGTAAGGATGGGGGGCTTTCTTTCCCTTGAGGCTCTGAGGTGACACCATCACAGATAATAAAAATCCCAAGCAGCACATCCAAAATCAATAAAGAAACGAAAAGCCATCCTCTGGCACGGCTACAGCTAGGGGGTGAAGAAGTGGAGGGGTGATGACTGCCGTAGGCCCTCCCTGGCGGGGGTTTTGAGAAAGAAGAGACACCTGCACTCATCTGGCCAGCCCAAGCTAGGGTGGCTAGAGAAGGGGTGGCGGCTGCTTGAGGAGGATCCAGCTTCCTCCCGACAGGCTGAGACGGTAGAGGAGGACATGGAATCAGGCACAGGCTTCTTACTTTATCAACCGGACAAGTTGGGAGAGGGAACTAGAGGGGAAGAGCCGGGATGAACGGGAAGGTTGGGACGGGGATAGGAGGGTACGAACACACGTTCCTTACTTTCTCTGGAGGGTTGTGGCCGGGCTGGTGCTGGTACTGGTGCTGTGGCCTCCGCCGGCCCCAGGGCTGGAGCTCCTGGATGCGCCACGGCTCAGCTGGCCCCGCTCCCGCGGTGGCCGGGACCCCACGCCCACCGCCGCCGAATAGCCGGCTTCCTTCTCGCGGCCAGGGTGAGCTGGCCCTGTCTCCCGCCCGCCACGCTCGCGCCCCAGGGCTGGGTTCTCGTGGTGCAGGTGGCACTGGGCCACGTCACGTTCGCGGGCTGGGTATCCAGTAGTGTCCTGGAGCGGATAGGCGGCGTCCCGCTCCTTGTCCCGATATGCTGCCTCCCGGTTCTGGTAGGCGCCATCCCGGTTCGGGTAGCCCACGTCCCGGGTCGCCTGGTGGAACTGGCTCTCCCGCAGCTCGCGGTGGTGGAACTGGGTCTCGCGCAGGTTCTGGTACTGGCTCTCGCGGCCGGGGCTATCCCGCGCGCCGTGGGGGTCCCGGTGCAGCTCCCCGCGGTGCAGCTGGCTTTCCTCCCTCAGATCGCGGTTCTCCTGGGTGAGCTGGTCCAGCTGGCCCTCCAGCTCTTCAATGCGCCGCCGCTGGGTCTCCAGCAGCTGCTGCTGGCTCTCGATGATGTTGTTCAGCTCCAGCAGGTACTCCACCGCCCGGTTGGGGCTCTCGGATCCCGGACCGCCCGGGGGCCCCGACCCCGCCTCCATCCTGGCGGCCCAGGGGCAGGGGAAGGGGCAGGAGAGCCCGGTTCCCGCTCGGTCACGGCGCCACCCTCCCCCGGGCCCAGCCGGGGGAGGGGGCCGGCGGGACGCGAGGGCGCGCACCGGGCTCGAGGGCCCGGGGGCCCGGGGGGGCCCGGGAGACAGCTCTGGGGCCGACGGCACTGGAAGCAGGAGCTGAGGCTACGGCTGCCGCCGCCACCACCGCCACGGCTCGGGAGGACGCGGCCCACGGCGCTCCGCCCGCTGCGGAGTCACTGCGCAGCGCGGCCGCGCGGGACCGCCCCAGCCGCCGGCCCGCCCCCCGCCCCTGCCCCCACCACGCGCGCCGGGCCCGCCCCCGCGCGCCCCACATGCCGCCGCCACCCGCGCACGAAGGCGGACCCGCCCCGAGACCCCCGCGCCAGGCAGGGGCAGGCTGCATCACAAGCTTCCGGGGATCTCTCCATTCCAGCAATCCCAGGGGCTTCACCAAAGGCAACCTAACGAAGCCCTCCATCCCAGCCCGTTCCAGTGTCCCTCGGGTCCTCTCAGCCCGAGATCCTCATCTTAAGACATCCCTGGAACCCCCATCTCAGGCAACCTCCAGGTCCGGACATCCCACGGAGTCCGCATTCCCTGGGTCTGCCAATCCCAAGTGTCACATTCCCCGTTCCGTCCAACCCCTGGACGTCCTGTCTCAGGCGACCTCCTTCCTGCCCACATCCCGAGTAGTCCCAGGATCTCTCATCCTAGCCAGTCCGTGGGCCATTCCTCCAGCCCAGCCAGCCCATGGTTCCTCCAGCCCAGGTGATCCACAGCTCCCTCTTCCCAGGCAGCCCCTGGAACATCACTCACCCTTCCCACCCCCCCACAACATCACAGTCATCCCCCAACTCCAGCCAGTTCCTAAACGCTCCATGCAAGCCAGCACCCAGATCACCTATCCCAGTCAACCCCACCATCCGGAAGGTTAGCCAGTCCCTGGGTCCTCCAACAGAGGCAGTGCCAGGATGCCCATCCTAACAAGCTCTGGGACTCCCCATTGCAGTCAATCTTAGGATCAAAGCTCCATTCATTCAACTCTCAATTTCTGCCCTCCTTCAGAAATGGGCTTCTCCATTCTGTCCATCATCTTCATCTAATGAAACTGTACTCCTCCTTCGAGACTTAAATGCCACCTTACTGAAGGCAACCTTGATTTCCCTAGCCAGAAGTGCTTGCCTTCTCTCTCCTCTCAACCTTCCATTGCACTTCCCTACATTTTTCTCTTGTGGCACTTGTGGGACAAGTGGAACTCTGCTTTAGAGCACATTCATTTGTGTTCTTGTTTTATGTCCTCTGCCAGGCTCAGCTTCTTAAAGCCAGAAACATATCTTCATTCATCTTTGTGAGCAAGTTGGGGTAGAGGAGAAAGCTATGTTTTACAGTCAGAAAAAAAATGGATTTGTATTCTATCTTCTCCTCTCCAAACTTCCATTTCCCCTATCAATAACACCTGCCACACAGGGAGTGGTCTTGGAAAAAAACAGTAAAAACATTTGGCACAGAACACACAACCCATGGAATAGGAAAAAAATATTTGCAGATGATATATCTGATAAGGGTTTTGTATTCAGAATATGCAAAGAACTCTTACAGCCCAACAACAAAAAAATAACCCAATCTCTTTGGGTGAAGAATTTGAAGACACATTTCTCCAAAGAAGGTGTACAAGTGACCAATAAGCTCATGAGATGCTCAACATCATTAGCCACCAGAGAAATGCAGATCAAAAACGACAGTGAGAGGGGATCCTTGGTTGGCTCAGTGGTTTAGAGCCTGCCTTCAGCCCAGCGTGTGATTCTGGAGTCCTGGGATCGAGTCCCGCATTGGGCTTTCTGCATGGAGCCTCTGTCTGTCTGTCTGTCTCTCTCTCTGGCTCTTGTGAGTAAACGAATAAAGTCTTTATTTTTTTTAAATTTTTATTTATTATTTATGATAGTCACACACACACACACACACAGAGAGAGAGAGAGAGAGAGAGAGGCAGAGACATAGGCAGAGGGAGAGGCAGGCTCCATGCACTGGGAGCCCGATGTGGGATTCGATTCCAGGTTTCCAGGATCGCGCCCTGGGCCAAAGGCAGGCGCCAAACCGCTGCGCCACCCAGGGATCCCAAATAAAGTCTTTAAAAAAAAACAACACAATGAGCTTTCTGTGCCCCCCACACATCATGCTGTTCTGGGTTCCTGTCATAATTTTTTTCATGGTTTCCAGAGCCCTCGATGTCCCGTAGATGGGAGGAGGCAGTCTTTATTTTTTTTTTTAATTTTTATTTATTTTATGATAGTCACACACAGAGAGAGAAAGAGGCAGAGACATAGGCAGAGGGAGAAGCAGGCTCCATGCACCGGGAGCCCGACATGGGATTCGATCCCGGGTCTCCAGAATCGCGCCCTGGGCCAAAGGCAGGTGCCAAACCGCTGCGCCACCCAGGGATCCCAGGAAGCAGTCTTTAAATTCCTGGCAGCAGGAACCCTCTTAGGTGGCACCAACGACTTTCAAGTGGAACAGTACATCTACCGAAGGAAAAGTGAATGCACCTACATCTTAAGTCTGAAGAGAACCTAGGAGATGCTTCTGCTGGTGGCTTGTACCATTGTTGCCATTGAAAACCTGGCTGATGTTAGTGTCATATCCTCCAGAAATACTGGCAGGCTGGCCAGCTGTGCTGAAGTTTTCTGCTGCCACCAGGGCCACTCATACTGCTGGCCACTTCACTCCTGGAAGCTTTACTAGCCAGATCCAGGCAGCCTCCCAAGAGCCATAACATCTAGTGGTTACTGGTCCCAGGGCTGACCATCAGCCTGTCACAGAGGTGTCTGATGTTATGTTCCCATTGCTCTGTGTAACACAGACTCTCCTCTGTGGGCAATGCCATATGGGCATTGCTGTCCCATGCAACGACAAGGGAGAATACTTAGTGGGTCTGATGTGGTGGTTGCTGGACCAGGAAGTTCATTCTGTGCATGCGTGGCATCATATCTCATGAGCACCCACAGGAGATCATACCTGACCTCTACTTCTATGGAGATCCTGAAGAGACAGAAGGGAAGAGAGGGCCACTCCTGAAATACTGTGTCCAAGAGGAATTTCAAGGTGAATGTACTGCTCCAGCTTCTGAGTTAACTGTTACTCAACCCAAGGTCATGGACTGGTCTGAAGGTGTGCATATACCCTCACTGACTTTCCAGAAGTTCCCTATTGAAGACTGGAGTGCTCAGCCCACTACTGAACAATGGTCCTCAGCTCCCACTGCTTAGATCAATGAATGGATAGGAACAACCACTGGGTGGTCTTAGGCTGCTCTTCCGCACGCTCTTAAACAAAATAAATGGAAATAAGGTTATTGAAAAATAAACACAAGCTTCTTAACACACACACACACACAGATACCACTTCACACCCACTATAGTAGCTAAAATTAAAAGGACAGACAAGGAATCCCTGGATGGCTCAGTGGTTTGGCGCCTGCCTTAGGCCCAGGGCATGATCCTGGAGTCCCAGGATTGAGTCCCACATCAGGCTCCCTGCATGGAGCCTGCTTCTCCTTCTGCCTGTGTCTCTGTCTCTAATAAATAAATAAAATCTTTTTTTTTAATTTTTTAAAAAAAGATAGACAAGAAGAAGTATGTGGTGACATTAGAACCCTCATTCACTGCTGGTTGGGATGCAAAATGGTGTGGTCACTTGGGAAAACAGTTTGAAATTTTCTCAAAATGTGAAACATAGAGTCACCACATGATCCAGGAATTCCACTCCTAGGTCTATACCCCTACCCTATACTCCTAGGTTCTATACCAATGAAAGCATATGTCCACATAAAAACTTGTACATGAATGTTCATAGTAGCATTATTCATAATAACCAAAAAGTAGAAACAATCAAATGCTCATCTGTTGATGAATAAGCAAATAAAATGTGGCATATCCACACAATGGAGTATTTATTCAGCCACAAAAAGGAATAAAGTGCTGATCCATCCTAAAACATGGATAAATCTTAAAAACACTATGCTACGTTATGCTAAATGAGACACAAAAGGCCACATATTGAAATAAAATCTTATTAAAAAAGGCAAGGGGCACTGGGTGGCTCAGTGGTTGAGCGTCTGCCTTTTGGTTCAGGTTTTGATCCTGGGATCAAGTCCTGTATTGGGCTCCCCACGGGCAGCCTGCTTCTGCCTCTCCCTCTGCCTATGTCTCTGCCTCTCTCTGTGTCTCTCATGAATAAATAAAATATGTTTTTTAAAGTCCACATATGGTGGTTTCACTTATAAAATTCCAGAATAGGCAAACTAATAGAGACAAAAAGCAGAGTAGTGGTTGCCAGGGGCTGGGGCATGTGTTGGGGAAAGGGAAGTGACTGCTAACAGGTATGGGGTTTTTTGAGGGAGAAAAAAAAATGTTCTAAAATTAGATTGTGTTGGGGCACCTGGGTGGTTCAGTCAGTTAAGCCTCCAACTCTTGATTTTGGCTCAGGTCATGACCTCAGGGTTATGAGACCAAGCCCCGAGTTGGGCACCACACTGGCGTGAAGTCTGCTTAAGATTCTTCCCTTCTGGGATCCCTGGGTGGCGCAGCGGTTTGGCGCCTGCCTTTGGCCCAGGGCGCGATCCTGGAGACCCGGGATCGAATCCCACGTCGGGCTCCCGGTGCATGGAGCCTGCTTCTCCCTCTGCCTGTGTCTCTGCCTCTCTCTCTCTCTCTGTGACTATCATAAATAAATAAAAATTAAAAAAAAAAAGATTCTTCCCTTCTCTCTCTCCCCCTCCCTAAAAACACAAGAAGTAAAAAATAAAATTAGATTGTGGTGATTGTTGTACGACTCTTAATTAAAAAATCACTGAACTATACGTTTTTAAAGGGAGAATTTTATGATATGTGAATTTTATCTCTATAAAGCTGGTTTAAAAAATAACAAATACCAGAACGCCTGGGTGGCTCAGCGGTTTAGCGCCACCTTCGGCCCAGGGCGCGATCGATCCTGGAGTCCTGGGATTGAGTCCCACATCGGGCTCCCTGCATGGAGCCTGCTTCTCCCTCTGCCTGTGTCTCTCATGAATAAATAAAATATTCTTAAAAATAACAAATACTTTTCACAGAGTCTGGCACATAACAGCAACTACAGTAATAATAACTAACACATCTATGGAGCTTACCATGTGCCAACCGCCGTGCTAAGCATTTTACATGTATGACCTCACTTAATCCTTGTGACAATCCTATGATGTAGGTAATGTTATTACCTCCATGTTACAGGTAAGGAAAGTGAAACCCAGAGGTTGAATGACTTGCCCAGGGTCCACATGAAGGCATAGCCCAGATGCTCAGATGTTTCCTTCTCACTTCTTTGTACGTCTTCTCAGTACTTTATACAAAAGAGGTGCCCCCAAAAGTGTTAAATTAACACATCTGTCAAATACTTCTATTCATCCAGTGAACACTTACAAAGTATATATTATGTTCTAGGTCTATGTTCTCATCCTTATCCTTGCTTCTTTCATTCAGATTCCCTGTGGGGCATGGGGCAAGTGGGTATGGAGAGTCATTCACAAAATACTTATTGAGTGTCTATATGTATCAAGTACTATTCCAGACAGCGAGGACAGAGCAATGAAAGAAATAGACAACAATCCCTGACCTCATGGAGCTAACATTCTAGTGGGATGGAGAGACAATAAATAAATAGAATGTATAGAGCATGTTGGAGGGCACACTAGATTGCATAGTGTCCCTCAAAACTTGATGTCCTCCTCCTGCATGTAACCTTATTTGGAAATAAAGGTCTTTGCAGATGTAATCAAGTTAAAGTGAGGTCATACTCTATTAGTCTGAGTCCTAATCCAATGACTGGTGGCCTCATAAGAAGAGGGGAAATTTGGACATAGACATGCACACACATGAGGACAATGTCATGTGGAGACACAGGCAGAGATTGCAGTCTACAAGCCAAGGAATGCTAAGGATTGCCAGCAACCACCAGAAGGTAGGAGGAGACAGGGAAGGATTCTTCCCTAGAGATTTCAGAAGAGGCATAGCCCTGCCAACACCTCAATTTTGGACTTCTAGCCCCCAGAACTGCGAGAGAATAAATTTCTGTTGTTTTAAGTCACCCAGTTTGTGGTACTTTGTTACAGCAGCACGAGGAGACTAACACAGGTACTGCTGGGTGCTCTGGAGAAAGACAAAAGGGGGAAGGATGACAGAGAGCCCTGGGTGAACCAGACAGAGCCTGTGCCCTCAAGGAGCTCCCAGCCTAATCAGAGAGTTACAACCATAAGTCACAAACAGAACTAACAACATGATGCATAAAGCATGAGACTAGAGACACAGCAGGACTAGGATGCTGGGAGGTCTTTATGGATATGACGGTGTTTGAGCTGAGCTTAGCATTTCAACAGGTGGAAGTGGTAGAGCTGAGAAAAACCTGTTGAAAGGAGCCATGTGTGGTAAGAGGAAAGGAACAGTCAGTAAAACAGTGTGTGTTTAGGGACCCATACATAGTTTGGTGGAAGAGAGCACAAGAAATGTGTGTGTGAACAGGTGTGTGTGTGTGCATGTGTGTTGTAAGGAATGGGAGGTAGTGGGAAGACATGGCTTGATTTAGCTTGGAGAAGACTCTATTGCCAAGTTGGAGCATCTGGACCTTCACTTATAGGCAATGAAAAGTCATGGAACATTTTTGAGCAAGAGAGTAACATGGTAGGCAGGAGTGGGTCCACATGGATATTATACGTACCAAATATTACACACTACAAGGTGAGTTTTGTATTGGTTCATTGTTGTTCAGCAGAAACTGAAGTATTACCTTTTTATTTTTTCCTGCCTGCTGGTTCCCAGAGTCATTTCAGGGGCTGAAGCCTCAGCCCCTGGTGTGGTTGTTCCAATGCCCCTTACCCTAGGGCCAGCGTTGCCAAGGAATATGGAGCTACAGCAGGAAAGAACCCCCAAAACCACGTCTCACCACTACCAGTATCTAGTCAACAAGAATTCGTCATGATAATGAGAGCCAGGAAATATTTTCCTCAGCTGCAAAGGTGGCATCTGTTCAAACTGGTTTTTCCTTTTGGGTTCTCACAGCTCTGTCCATCAACAGATCTTCTCTTATACCGGTTAGCTGCCAGACACGAAATGGGAAAATTAAATAAAAAAAAAACAGTCATTGGTCTTTCCATCAAAGAGTTTATAGTCCAGAATGTCAGAGCCGAAGTGATGTTAGAGATTAATTCACCTTTCAGATGAGGACACTGAGGACCCAAGAGAAATTATTTGTACATACTTGCTGTGTGACTGCTTAGGCTACAATTTCTCACTTGGGCTATTTCCTGAGGTCTGGTGTTCCGAAGAATCTTAAGATTGCAGACTTTACAGAGCAGAACGCTGCTCAAAAGAATGAAGAAGGAAGGGAAAAGGAAGTCTCTGATCTCTGTGGGGAATCCCTAAAGAGATAGCGGTGCTTAAAACTGAGACAGTATTCAGCTAATTAATTAATCATCCTTCCAGTCCTCTTTCCCCTAGTGGGGGAAGGGGTAAGATATATTCAAAGTACCTGTCAGTCTTGAACAGCCTCACAGAGAGCAATTCTAATAGGCTAGTCTGGAGTTTTGTTTCAGGAAAAATCTTCTCTCTGAAGATGATTTGTAAGCTTGATCCTGTCAGAACATAAAACCACATAACCCAACGTGTTTCCAAATTTGTCCTAGCTGCCATAAAATTTTGAGCCAAATTCAGAGTCCAATTATAATCCAGTTCATTTTGGGTACCTGGCAACATCTATTCGTGCTTCCTTTACATGGTCTCTAGTCTGTTTTCTTCCACAGTTTTATCCCTAATTGTCTTTCTTTCATGTTATAACTGATGAGTCTCCTAATAACCTCTTTAAAGTAGGCGGGATACAAATCTTACATAAACTAAACTATATTTACAGATGCTAAGGGGATTTGAACTAGTGAAGAACATTTGAAGGAACAGATGATACTTGGCCCAGAAGAGAGCAGGCTTGTGAATACATGATTACTGGCATCAAATATCCAATAGGCTGTCAGAGGGGCAATGCAGTGGAATTATTGTGCTTAGCTCCAAAGGACACAACCAGAACAATGGATAAAAAGTACAGGGAGACAAATTCCCAGAGGGAAGAAACGTCTCACAGGCAAAGCTTAGTAAAGACAGTGAGTTCACCATCACTGGAGGTCTTCAAATAGTGGCTGGATGGCTTCATTTGGAAGGCCTGTTGCATAAGGAATGTAAACAACTGGATGGAGGGGCTGGATAAGACGATTTAAAAGGCCCTTTCCTGGGGCACCTGGGTGGCTCAGTAGTTGAGCATCTGCTTTCGGTTCAGTTCGTCATCCTGGGTCCTAGGATCAAGTCCCACATCGGGCTCCCCGCGGGAAGTCTGCTTCTCTCTCTGCCTATGTCTCTGTCTCTCTCTGTGTGTCTCTCATGAATAAATAAATAATCTTTAAAATAAATAAAGGCCCTTTCCAGCCCTAGTATATGCAAAATACAGCTCTAGGTGTAGAAAAGAAGACTGGAGAGAGAGGCAGGTGGGGAAAGGAGACAAGAAAGAAAGAAACAAAAGAGTTCATCAAATGCTAGAATGTAAAAAAAAAAAAAAATGCTAGAATGTTCTAGTCAAAAGCAGTGAACCCTAACTGATTCTGAGATCCTTGCAAATGGAAAGATGCTCCATAAACAGAATCCCAGGCTGCATTTCCCCAGTCCTATTCCATATGACTCTTACAGGGCAGGAGAAATGAAAGAATCAGCTCCATTGCTTCCATGGCTATTGTTCAAGAAAGAGCACATCAAGACTGTTAGGGCTCAAAGGAGCCTTAGAGATCCTATAATCCCAACCCCTCACTTTAGAATTAGAGAGAAAGAGGCCCAGAGAGTGGAAGGGGCCTGTCTACCTGTCGGCCACATCACTGATCCTGTGCCGCTGGAGGGCAGAGACTATTCTGTTTACCTTTCAATCTCCCAACTAGACCTGGCTGCAGCTCCTTGCACATGGTGAAGGCACAGTAAGCAATTGGAAAATTGAATTGCCCAGGAGCACTGGAAGTAGAAGCTAGGTCCTTGACATCCCCACCCCCAGCCCATGATGCTTTTCCATGACAAAATTTAATCCAATTCAATTCAGCAGACATTGATTTGGCATATCTGTGCACCAGGCCTGGAGCTATAGCAAGAGATGAACAAGAGGCAGGCTGTGCCCTCAAGGAGCAAATGGCTCCTCCTGGAAGCTGGGCTCTTTCCCTCTTGGGCCCTACACACCTGCTGTTCTTTTGGCGTGGAAAGCTCTTTTTGCTGCCTTTGCCTACTTACTGCCTATTCATCCTTCAGATCTCAGTTCAAATGTCAATTCCTCAGCAGCACTGTCTCTCACTCCCAGATGAGGCAGATCCCTCTGATAAAAGCTCTCAGTGAGTCGTTCTCCTTCCTTGAGCTTAGCAAGTATGTAATCACATATTGATTTGTGCAGTTCTTTGTTTGCTTTCCTCCTGCCTCCTTCACTAGACTGTTAGCTCTACAAGGGCAGATACTCTGTCTGTTTTGCTCCCCACTGTACCACGAGTCTGAAATCAGACCATAGGGGACTGGTATGACCAAAAGGACACACTCCTGGTATTCAAAATTCACTGATCTCTCTGTTCCTCAGTGAGGTCCTCTATAGGAGAAAGACCCAGAGGATTGATTGGTCCTTGGTCCTGGAATGAGGGGGCAGTTCTGCACCTTTTGGGGAGGGGGTGGGTAAGACCTACTCCTAGGCATAAGAGAGTGTTGCCCTCTAGTGGTAATAATGATCATGATCATGATCATGATCATAACAAGTAGTGGATATGGGTAGAATGACCAACCACCCCGGTTTGTTCAGGATATTTTCTGCATTCAAGTTCTGCTTCCCAGGGAACCTCTGAGTCCCAGGCAGTGACAGTTGGTCATCCTACTCCTTGATGGTGTTCAATGTACTATGCATATACGTGATCTCATTAGATGGCTCATAACCCCCAAGGCCAGGAATCAGGATTCAGGCTTCAGAGATCAGTAGAGCTTTAGATATCCAGTCTGATTTCCAGATGAGAAAAGAAAGCCCAAGAGAAGCAAATTCTTTGTTCAACATCACATTACAAATTTATAGCAGAACTTGGATCAACATGTAGGTGTCCAGACCCACAATGCTGTGCTCTCTGCCTCTGCCTGGCATGCTTTGTCAGTTTGTCTAGGTGCTACATCCTTTAGGAAGCCTTTCCTAAACTATCCATCTCTCAACCCTTTCAGAAAGCTTTCCCCTGAAACACTCATCTGACACTTAGCATATGCTATAGGTACTGGGGTTTTTTATGCTTTAAATATATAACTGGAAAAAAAGGAAAGTTCCCTGGCCTCCCACCCTCAAACCCCCACAAGTACTGGGGAGGAGAACAGCCTCTGGGCATGAGTGTCAGGTATGCCCATAGTTCGTTCAGGGCCCTGAGAAAAAGGCATTTGGCATTGCAGAGGAAGGAAAGAAGCAGAGAGAGATTTTTGCAATTACCAGGTGGGATGGATTTGAGAGCCAAGAGCTAAGCAGAGGTAAGAAGGCATCCCTGCGGCCTTAAGAGGAAAGGAAAGAGAGTGAGAGCCTTCCTTGCCCAGTGATACCATCAAGGAATAGGTCCTAGTTTCTTGCTACCAGAATTACAGTGTCCTTTGGTGATCCCCTGGTCCCCGACAAAGACCCCCCAAATCAGCTCTTGCCTCTCCTTTCCACGGAGACAAATTTGCAAACTCCCACATCTCTGTGGAAACGGCAGAGAGCAGGAGAGAAGAAAAAAGGAGAAAAATCCACCCACATGCCAACAAACTGGAAAAAAAATAACCCAGGCCTTGTCTCACTCAGCTGTTGGCTTGCTTCTCCCTCCCACTGTGATGGCTGCTCCTGCCTCCTGGACAGAGACCTGGCTCAGTGCAGCGTCCCTTCTCATCCTGAGCTGGCTTTTGTCAATACTCCTCCCCCAACCTCAGCTTTGGGAAGGAGGGTCCTCCAGCCTAGAGGTAGGAAGGCTGGAAGGAAGGACTGATAGAACCACCAAATGGTTGTGGCCAACCACAAACTCAGTTCCCATCACTGTCCCCCAAACCATGCAGGGGACCATCCTCCCATCCCAGGGAGCGAAGTCAAGGAGCTCTCTCCCACCATGCAACTTCTCCCTCAGATGCTGTCCCTTGCCCATTCCCTCTGCTGCCTCTCTCTACCATTTCATTTTTAGGCTCTGTTTTCAGTCTAACTCCCTTTAACTCCAGTGTTTTTGTGTCCTATCCTATCTTCACCTTCTGCCTAGTTCTGAGCATCATACTTAAAACAAAACAAAACAAAAAAACAAAACAAAACAAGATGGAGTGTGCTGATAGGAAAGGAGGGCTCTGGAAGTCATCACTAGTAAAAACTATTAAGGAAAATAGAAATGTTTAGTAGCAGAGAGAATACAGACTCATAAATCATGGCAAGATAGAACCACAAGGAGCTTTTTGGATTACTTTGTCCAACCCTTCATTTTTCAGCTGAGGTGACTGAGGCCTAGAGAGGAAAGAAGACCTGAGCTGTCATGCAGAAGAGGGGACAGCTTTGGTCTGTGGGCCTCCAGGAAACAGAAGGAGGATGAGTGGGTGAAAGATATGAGAAAGTAGATTTAAATGACAGTTTTGTTTCTTCCTTCCAAATCCTTATTCCTGCTATTTTATGTCCTTGTCTTACTGTGCAGGATCACCAGTTCAATACTGAACAAAGGGGCAATAATGGGCATCCTTGTTTTGTTATTCAACTTAAAAGGAAAAATTTCAATGTTTCACCGTTATATATGTTTGCTGTAGGATTTTGGAGGATGCTTTTATTGGGTTAAGGAAATTTCCTTTTATTCGTAGTATGCTAAGATATTTTTTTTTATCACTAACAGGTGTTAAATTTTATCAAAGGCGTCCTCAGCATCTTTTGTAATGATCATGTTTTTTTTTTTTTACTTTCTAATCTGTTTATATGGTCAAGAATGCAATATTTAGCTCAAGAGAAAAATGAAATTTCTAACATACAAAACCACCCACAGAAGCATTGGCTGCCTTATAGATCAAAGCAGTCAGCTCCAAGTCACTGGAAATGTTCAAGCAGAAGTGCAGCCATCCAGTAAATATTTAGATACCAGGCTCTGTTCTAGGTATAGACAATTCAGTGGTTAAAAGAGTCCCAGCTCTCTTGGTGCTTACATTTTAGATAAAAGATGATAGACACAAACAATCAACAAATACAAGATCATTCCCAAAAGTTAAAAGTGCTTTGAAAACAAATGGGAAAAAATGTACAAAGGCAGTGTGACCGGTAGGGATGGGGAACAAGGTTAAATAGAGTAGTCAGGGAGGTCTCTCCAAGGAGGTGACAGTTAAGGCACATGAATGATAGATTGAATGACAAGAAGGAAGTCATTTCATAAAGATCCAGAGACATGGCATCCCAGTCAGGGTGAAACACAAGGGCAAAGGCCCTAAGGTGAGAATGAGTTTGGTATATTCAAGGAGCTTCAGAAGAAGTCTGACTAGAGAGAGCAAGAGGAGAGACTTGTAATAGATGAGTCAGGGAAGAAGTTCCAGAGCAAAACTGTGTAGAGCATATTAGTCGTAAAAAAGAATGAAATCTTGCCATTTACAACAGCATGGGTGGAGCTAGAGGGTATAATGCTAGGTGAAATAAGTTGGAGAAAGACAAATATGCCATGTGATTTTGCTCATATGCATAATTTAAGAAACAAAACAAAGGAAAAAAGCACAAACAAAAAACCAGACTCTTAAATATAGAGAATAAACTGGGGCACCTGGGTGGCTCAGTGGTTGAGCATCTGCCTTTGGCTCAGGTTGTGATCCCAGGGTCTCGGGATCGAGTCCTGAAACAGGCTCCCCACAAGGAGAGAGGGAGCATAGGCTCCCTCTGCCTATGTCTCTGTCTCTGTCTCTGTGTCTCTCATGAATAAATAAATAAAAAAATATTTTAAAAAATATATAGGATAAACTGGTGGTTGCCAGAGGGGAGATGGGTATGGACATGGTGAAATGATAGAGATTAAGAGTACATTTATCGGGCAGCCCTGGTGGCGCAGCGGTTTAGCGCCGCCTGCAGCCCAAGATCCTGGAGACCTGGGATCGAGTCCCATGTCAGGCTCTTTGCATGGTGCCTGCTTCTCTCTCTGCCTGTCTCTGCCTCTGTGTGTGTGTGTGTGTGTGTGTGTGTGTGTGTGTGTTTCTATTAATGAATAAATAAAGTCTTTAAAAAAAGAGTACATTTATCATGATGAGCACTGAGTTATATATTGAATCAGGGCAGCCCCGGTGGCTCAGCAGTTTAGCGCCGCCTTCAGCCCAGGGTGTGATCCTGGAGACCCAGGATCGAATCCCACGTCGGGCTCCCTGCATGGAGCCTGCTTCTCCCTCTGCCTGTGTCTCTGCCTCTCTCTGTTTCTCATGAATCAATAAAATCTTTTTAAAAAAAGAATCATTGAATCACTATATTGTACACCTGAAACTAATATAATACTGTATGTTAATTACACTTGAATTAAAAAAGTAAATTAAAGGGGCACCTGGGTGACTCAGTGGTTGAGCACCTGCCTTTGGCTCAGATTGTGATCCTGGGGTCCTGGGATCGAGTCCCGCATTGGGCTCTCCACAGGGTGTCTGCTTCTCCTTCTGCCTATGTCTCTGCCTTTCTCTGTGTGTCTTTTGTGAATAAATAAAATCTTTTAAAAATTAATTAATTAATTAATTTTAAAAAAGATTGTGTTGGACCATGCCAGTCATGGGAAAGTGTCTAGATTTTATTGTGGGTACAATTAAAAGCCAATGGAGACTTTGAGCTGAGAGTGATATGATCTATGATCATTTTGTATGATATGAAGAGAATGAATTATAGTGACAGCAAAACTGGAAACAGGTCAATGAGTTAGAAGGCTAGTTATGAAACCAGTTAGGAGGTCCAGGTGACTGACCATAATAGCTTTGGCTAGGATAGTGATGATAGAGAAAGTTAAGTGGACAGATTTGGGATATGTTTTTACCTGAACATCATTATCAATCAACTTGATCTCACTGGCATTTACAGAATATTCTATGCAACAGCAGAGTGCACATTCTTCTCACATCTACAGTGAACACTCACCAAGAGAGACCATATTCTGGGCCATGAAACACATCTTGACAAATTTAAAAGAATAAAAATCACATAAAGTATGCTCTCAGATCACAATGGAATTAAACCAGAAATCTATAACAGAAAGTAGCTGGAAAATCTCCAAATGTTTAGACATTAAACAACACATTTCTAAATAATGTGTGGGTTAAAGAAGGAGTTTCAAGAGAAAGTTTAAAATATTTTGAATTAAATGAAAATACAATTTATCCAAATTTATAACATTGTAGAAAATCCCCAACAATTTACATGCACGCACACATACACACACCTTCACACCCTTCTGGAACTAAAGAGAACATGTACAGCAAGGTTGCAGATACAACTTCAATACACAAAAATCAAGTTCTTTCTTATACACCAGCAATAAATAATTAGAATTGGAACTTTTAAGAAAATGTTACTACTTACAGCAGCTGCAAAACAATGAAATACTTAGGTATAAATGTAACAAAATATGTACAGGATCTGAATGTGAAAAGCTGAAAAACACAAAAGAAACCAAAGGAGATCTAAATAAACGGAGAGATATTCCATGTTCATGGATAGGAAGACTCAATGATGTTAAATATTGTTAAATATTGATGTTAAATATCAGTTCTTCCCAACTTGATCTATCAATTTAACATAATTTCAGTTAAAATACAACCATGCTATTTTGTAGATATAAACAAAGTGATTCTAAAGTTTATATGGAAAAGCCAAAGACCTAACACAACCAAAATGATACTGAACAACAAAGTTGGAGGATTCATTCTACTGATTTCAAGATAGCTACAATACTATAAAACTATGGTACATAAGGCAGTGGTATTAAAAGAAAGAATAAACATATAGGTCAATGGAACAAAGTGAAATATATTTTAAAATAGAGCCCCAAAACTTGTTGATGGATATACAGGATAAAGAAGGGAATCAAGAAGAACCATCTGTATGAGATGAGAGGAAGATCAGAGTAGATCCTTTCAAATTTTTCTTCCAAACTTTAAGTTTTAATAAAAAATTGTAAGGTCTATGATTCCTTGGCTTGCCCCCCATATTTCTCCTAACCCACTACAGCTATACTTGGGACTGGTGTCTCCCTACTTACAGACACCACGCCTCCAAGCTCAGTCCCCTTTTTTCTCCTTTGGATGGGGTGGGGGGTTTCTGGGGGCTCTCTGCAAGTGGGAACCAATGAAGAGAGTGAAGCTGCCTCTAGTCTTGATTTTAAGAGGCTTCAAGCTATGTGTATCAAAGACACTATTACCCTATAATTATGTGTTAATGAAGCATGAGGGAGGAGCTGGAGAAGGGAAAGGGGAAGGGAAGGATAATGAGGAATAGAGTTTTGAAGAAGATGAAGAAAGAGAGATGGGGGAAGGGAGGAAAAGAGAAAGAATAAATAATCTGTTGGCAGAAAGTGGGGAGAGGAGCAGGCTATATAGCACACAGGAGCCCCTAGGAACAGAGTGCCTCCAGCTCTGCTCACCTCAGCCCATTTCCTGGGCAAGATCCCCTCCTTATTTGCAGCACTTGGAGAGCAAAGAGAACTGTTATACAGAGAAATAACCTTCCACAGTAACTACATCTAGTCAGAGTGGAGGGGTGGATGAAAAGAAGTGGAGTTAGAGCAATATGATTAACTTTTTGAGTCACAGACCTGCCTGAGAGTGTGAGAAAGGCTATGCCTTGCACACTCTTCCAGAAAAATACTAATACACATAACCATACCAAATTTTGCCTACGACTCAGTATGTTCATGGATTTTCTAAACTCTCCAGGGTCCATGAACCACTGTATAGAATCTTTGAATAAGAGAATATTTAGGAGGTAAAAATCAACACTATTAGTGAACTCACTGAGAGAATACTCAAAGAAGAACAGATTTCAGAGGGAAAATACTGAATCCGATTTGGACCTGGTGACTTTTAAGTGTTTGTGGGCTATCCAAGGGGAGATATTTAGAAGGCAGTTGGATATATGAATCTGGAGTTCAGGAAAGAAATGTAGGCAGGAGCTATAGAACTGGGAGCCATCAGCATGTACATGGCTATTAGGGCCATAGGAATGGATGAGATCACCCACCGTGACTGTACAGACTGAGAACAAAGGGCCTTGGATATAACCCTATCAGACACCAACATTTGAGGAAAGGAAGAGGGAGAGGGGATCACAAAAGGGACCAGGAAGTAGTGGCCAAAAAGTAATGAACAGAACCAGGAGAGTGTGGTGTCAGAGGAACCAAGGGAAAAATCATCTTCCAAATGGAGGGAGGCGTCAACATGCCAGATATTACACGAAACAAAGTCTAAAAACCTTCTACTAGGTTTAGCAACAAGGTCACTGGTTGTCTTTCAGAGAACAGGGAATGATGGGGATGGATGGCAAATTATGATGGGTTAAGGAGGAAGGAGTGGAAGGCAAAATACAATGGGTGAAGAGGAGACTGGAGGTGAAAAAAGTCTAAAAGAAGAAAGAAATGAACAGGAAATGAGGAAGTATAGACAGGAGTGCAAACAACATTTTAAAGCTGCTTGCCCATGACAGAGAGCAGAGAAACAGGGCAGAAGGTAGAAAATAATGAAGCACCAAGGCATTGTTGTTGTTGTCGTTTTTTAAATTTTTGATGAGGACATTTAAGTTTTACTTTCTTAGCTAATTTCAATTATATATTATGGTGTTGTCAACTCTAGTCACCATGTTATATACATTAGATTCTCAGACTATAAGATGAATATCTTATAGCTGAAAGTTTTTACCTTTTTACCAACCTGTCCCCATTTTCTCCACTGCCCCACCCTTGGCAACCACTTTTCTATTGTCTGTTTCTCTGAGTTTGACTTTTTTTCTTTTAGATTCCACACTTTGCACGATACTACGAAATATTTGTTTTTCTCTGTCTGGCTTATTTCACTTAGCATAAGGCCTCAAGGTCCATCTGTGTTGTCACAAATGGCAGGATTTCCTTCTTTCACATAGCTGAATATATATCCGAATATATATCCAAATATATAATATGTGAATATATATCACATGCTCTTTATCCATTTATCCTTTATTGGACTCTTAGGTTTTCTCTGTATCTTGGCTATTGTGAATAATACGGTAATGACATGTGAATACAGATATCTCTGTGAGGCTGTGTTCTTATTTCCTTTGGATATATGTCCAGAAGTTGGATTGCTGGATCATATAGTAGTTCAAGTTTTAATTTTTTAAGGAAAACTCCATAGTGTTTTCCATAGTGGCTGCACCAATTTGCATTCCCACCAACAGTGCACAAGAGTTCCCTTTTCTCCACGTTTTTGCCAACACTTTTCTCTTGTCTTTTTTTATGATAGCCATTCTTTTTTTTTATTTTTTATTTATTTATGATAGTCACACAGAGAGAGAGAGAGAGGCAGAGACACAGGCAGAGGGAGAAGCAGGCTCCATGCACCGGGAGCCCGACGTGGGATTCGATTCCGGGTCTCCAGGATCGCGCCCTGGGCCAAAGGCAGGCGCTAAACCGCTGCGCCACCCAGGGATCCCATATGATAGCCATTCTAACATGTGTGAAATAATATTGTGATTTTGATGTGCATTTCTCTGATTAGTGATGTTGAACACCTTTCATGTACCCGTTGGCCATTTGTATATCTTTTTTTTAATGTCTATTCAGTTCCTCTTCCCATTTTTAATCTTGTTTGGTTTTTTTGCTATTGAGTTGTATGAGGTCTTTATATATTGTGAATATTAATCTTTATCAGATATATGATTTGCAAATATCTTCACCCATTCCATAGGTTGCCTTTCCATTTTGAAAAGGTGAGCAGCATAGTGACTTTCCTTTGCTGTGCAGAAGCTTTTTAGTTTGAAGCAGTTACACTTGTTTATTTTTGCTTTAGTTGCCTTTGCTTTTGTTGTCAAATCCAAAAAATCTTTGCCAAGATCCCTATCAAGGAGGTTACCCTCTATGTTTTCTCCTACAATTTCAGGTCTTATATCCAAGCTTTTAATCAATTTTGAGTTGATCTTTGGGTATGTTGTAAGATAGAGATCCTGTTCATCATTTTGCATGTGTCTGTCCAATTTTCCCAATACCATTTATTGAAGGGCTTATCCTTTCCCCATGTGTATGCTTGACTCCTTTATTGTAAATTAATTGACTGTATATGCATGGGTTTATTTCTGGGCTCTCTATTCTTTCCACTGATCAATGTGTCTCTTTTCATGCTAAATACCATACTGTTTTTTCCCCAGTTTTATTGAGATATAATTGATACGAAACACTGTATAAGTTTAAGGTTTATAGAATAATGACTTGACATACATATATTACAAAACAATTAAGATTAGTTAACATAAGTTTAGCTAACACTGTCATCTCATATAGCTACAATTTTTTTTCCTTGGGATGAGAACTTTTAGGATCTGAAAGCATATTTCTCAGATGACTGTAGTTTTGTAATATAGCTCAAAATCAGGGAATATGATGCTTCCAGCTTTGCTCTTCCTCAAGATTGCTTTGGCTATTCAGGATCTTTCATGGTAGCAACAAATTTTATGATTGTTTGTTGTATTTATATGAAAAAATGCCATTGGAATTTTGATAAAGATTTCTTTGAATCTGTAGATTGCTTTGGATAGTACAAACATTTTAATAGGGGATCCCTGGGTGGCGCAGCGGTTTGGTGCCTGCCTTTGGCCCAGGGCGCGATCCTGGAGACCCGGGATCGAATCCCACGTCGGGCTCCCGGTGCATGGAGCCTGCTTCTCCCTCTGCCTGTGTCTCTGCCTCTCTCTCTCTCACTGTGTGCCTATCATAAATAAATAAAACAAAAAAAAATTAAAAAAAAACATTTTAATAATGTTAGTTCTTCCAATCCATATCATGGAATATCTTTCCAGTTATTTGTGTCTTCTTCAATTTCTTGTATTGGTGTAAAACACATGTATTATAGTTTTCAGTGTACAGATGTTTCACCTTCTTGGTTAAATTTATTCCTAGGTATTTTATTCTTTTCAATGCAATTGTAAACAGGATTATCTTTTTAATTTCCTTCTGATAGTTCATTGTTAAGATATAGAAATACAACTCATTTTTTAAGATTGATTTTGTACTCTGCAAATTTACTGAATTTGTTGATTCATTCTAACAGTTCTTTTGTGGAGTCTTTAGGGTTTTATATATATATAATATTATCTGCAAATAGGGGCAGTTTTACTTCTTCCTTTCTGATATGAATGTCTTTATTTCTCTTTATTGCCTTTTTTTCTGGCTAAGACTTGCAGTACTATGTTGAATAAAAGCAGCAGGTATAGGCCTCCTTGTCTTGTTCCTGATCTTAGAGGAAAAACTTTCAGCTTCTCACTATTAGGTGTGGTATCGGCTATAAACTTGTCATATATGGCCTTTATTGTGTTGAAGTATGTTCCTTCTATACCCAGTTTGTTGAATTTTGTCAAATGTGTTTTTCTGTATCCATTAGGAAAATAATATGATTTTTATACATCATTTTGCTAATGTGGCATATCACATTGATTGGCTCATGGATGTTGAACTATCCTTGCACCTCTGGAATATATCCCACTTTATCGTGTGCAAGATTATTTTAATGTATTGTTGAATTCAGGGCAAGACATTGGCCTGTAATTTTATTTTTTTCTAGTGTTATTATCTGGTTTTGGTATTGGGGTAATGCTGGCCTCATAAAATGAGATTGGAAGTGTTTCCTCTCTTCTAGTTTTTGGATAAGTTTGAAAAGGACTGGTATTTATTCTTCTATAAATGTTTGGTAGAATTCACCTGTGAAGTCATTGGTCCTGGGCTTTTCTTTGTTGGAGGTTCTTGATTGCTAATTTAATCTCTTTACTGGTAATTGGTCTGTTCAGATTATCTATTTCTTTTTTTTATAATTTTTATTTACTTAGGATAGTCACAGAGAGAGAGAGAGAGGCAGAGGCACAGGCAGAGGGAGAAGCAGGCTCCATGCACCGGGAGCCCGACGTGGGATTCGATTCCGGGTCTCCAGGATCGCGCCCTGGGCCAAAGGCAGGCGCCAAACCGCTGCGCCACCCAGGGATCCCAGATTATCTATTTCTTCATGATTCAGTCTTGATAGGTTTGTCTTGATTTGTTTCTAGGAATTTATCCGTTCTTTCTAGGTTGTCCAATTTGTTAGCCTACAATTATTCAGTTTCTTATGATCCTTAGTATTTGTGTGGTTTCAGTTGTAATGACTCCTCCCTCATTTCTAAATTAATTTATTTGGGTTCTCTCTCTCTCTCTCTCAAGTCTAGCTAAAGGTTCATCTACCTTTTCAAAGGTTTTTTTAAATCTTTTCTATTGTCTTTTTAGTCTCTATTTCATTTATTTCACTCTTATCTTTGTTATTTCCTTCCTTCTATTAACTTTGGGCTTGATTTGATCTTCTTTTTCTGGTTCTTTTAGATGTAAAATTAAATTGTTTATCTGAGATCTTTCCTTTTTCTTAATGTAGGTGTTTATTGTTATGAAATTCCTTCTCAAAACTACTTTTGCTGTATCCCATAAATTTAAATTTGTTGTATTTCCATTTTCATTTGTCTCAAAATATTTATTTCTCTTTTGATTTCTTCTTTGATGTATCAGTTATTCAGTAGCATGTTGTTTAATCTCCACATATATGTGAGTTTTCCAGTTTACTTCTTGTTCTTTTAAAGATTTTAATTAATTAATTAATTAATTAATTAATTAATTAATTTATGAGAGAGCACAAGCAGGGGACGGGGCAGGGAAAAGGAGAAGCAGATTTCCCACTGAGCAGGGAGTCCGGATATGGGGCTTGATCCCAGGACCCCAGATTCATGACCTCAGCCAAAGGCAGATACTTAACCAACTGAGCCACCCAGGTGCCCCAATTTCCTTCTTGTAATTGATCTTTAGTTTCATACTTTTGTGTTTGGAAAAGATGCTTAATATAATTTCAGTCTTCTGAAATGTATTATGTCTTGTTTTGTGATCTAACACATGATGCATCTAGGAAAATGTTTCATGTGCACTTGAGAAGAATGTGTACTGTTGGATGCCATGTTCTGTGTTGTTCTTTAAAAAAAAAACAGCTTTACTGAGATATAGTTAAGTAGCATAAAATTTACCTTCTTTAAGTATACAGTTTAATTAGTTGTATCATATTTACAGTGTTGTAAAACTATCATAACAATCCACTTTTAGAACATTTCCACCTCCCCAGAATGATCTCTCATGACTGTTTGTAGTCACTCCCTATCTGCACCCCTTGCCCCAGGCAACCAATAATGTACTTTTTGTCTCTATAGACTTGCAATTTTTGGAGATTTCATATAAATAAACTCATAATATGTGTTTGTGCGTGTGTCTGGCTTCTTCCATGGAGCAAAATGTTTTTGAGTTTCATATATGGTATAGCACGTATCAGTACTCTGTTGCTTTACTGACAAATATCTATAGATACATTACATTTTGTTTATGCATTTACCAGTTGGTGAACATTTAGACTGTTTCTACCTTTTAGCTATGATGAATAATGTTGCTATGAACATCCAAGTACAATTTTTTATGCAGACACATTTTCATTTCTCTTAGGTAGGTATTTAACAGTGGAATTGCTGCGTCATATGGTAAATTTATGTTTAACATTTAAAGAAATGGAGGCAATGACTTTTTAAATTGAGGTAAAGTTCACAAAACATAAAAGTAGCTATTTTAAAGTGTACAATTCTATGACATTTAGTAAATACATAGTGTTGTGCAGCCATCACTTTTATCTATTTACAAAACATTTTCATCACCCCCAAATGAAACCCTACACCCATTAGCCAGTCGTTTCCCATTCTTCCTATGTTTCTAGTCCCTGGAAACAAACAATCTGCTTTCCACCTCTATAAATTTACCTTTTCTGGACATTTCATGTAAGTGGGATTATATAATATGTGGCCTATTATATATGGCTTCTTTCACTTAGCATAATGTTTCCAAGATTCATCCATGTTGTAGCATGTATCAGGACTTCACTCCTTTTTATGTCTGAATAATATTCCGTAATATGGACATACCACTATTTTGTTTGTCCATTCATCACTTGATGCATATTTGGGTTGTTTCTACCTTTTGCCTATTGTGAAAGTACTATTATAAATATTCATGCATGTATTTGAATATTTGTTTTCAATTCTTTTGAGTATATACCAAGGAGTTGGGATCCCTGGGTGGCGCAGCGGTTTGGCGCCTGCCTTTGGCCCAGGGCACGATCCTGGAGACCCGGGATCGAATCCCACGTCGGGCTCCCGGTGTATGGAGCCTGCTTCTCCCTCTGCCTGTGTCTCTGCCTCTCTCTCTCTCACTGTGTGCCTATCATAAATAAATAAAACAAAAAAAAAATTTACCAAGGAGTAGAATTGATGTATCATATGACAATTGTATGTTTATCTCTTGGGAAAATGCCAAACTTATTTCCACAGTGGTCATGCCATATTATATTCCCATCAGCGATATACAAAGGTTCCAATTTTCTCATGTAGTTGCCAACACTTATTTTCCTTTTTTAAAGTTATGGCCATCCTAGTGGATGTGAAGTAGTATCTCATTTGTGTTTCCCTGGTGGTTAATAATATTGCGCATTTTTTTCATGTGCTTCATGATTATTTATATATTTTCTTTGAAAAAAAAATTCTATTTGAGTCCTTTGCCCATTTTCTTCTCTTTTGTGGTTTTTAAAAGATTTATTTATTTGAGAGAGAGAGAGAGCGAGCAGGAGGGGCTGAGGAAGAGGGAGAGAGAATCTCAAGCAGACTTCATGCTGAGCATGGAGCCTGAGGCAGGGTTCAATCTCAGGACCCTGATATCACGACCTGAGCCAAAATCATGTTTTCTTTTGTTGCCTGTGCTTTTGGTGTCATCTATAAGAATCCATTGCAAAAAAAAAAAAAAAAAAAAGAATCCATTGCCAAATCCAAGATCATGAAGATTTACCCCTGGTTTTCTTCCAAAAGTTTTATTGTTTTATCTCTTACATTTAAGTCTTTGATCCATTTGAGTTAATTTTTGTATATGGTGTGAAGTAAGGGGTTCAACTTCATTCTTTTGCATATAGCTATCCACTTATCCCATTACCATTGTTGAAAAGGCTATTCTTTCCCCCATTGAATGTTTTGGCGTCTTTGTTGAAAATCAATTGGCCATAGATGTTTCAGCTTATTTTGGACATCCAAAGTTCTATTCCATTGATCTCTATGTCTATCCTTATGTCAGTACCACACTGTTTGATTACTATAGCTTTGTAGTAAGTTTTGAAGCTAGGAAGTGTGAGTTTTCCAACTTTGTTTTCTTGTTTCAAAATTGTTTTGGCTATGTGGGGTCTCTTGCAATTCCATATAAATGATAGGTTTAACTTTTCCATTTCTGCAAAAAGATCATCAGGATTATTTTTGAACTATAATTGGCATGCAGTGCTATATTAGGATCATTAGGATTTTGATAGGGGTTGTATTCGTTTGGTAGATGGCTTGGGTAGTATTGCCATCTTAACAATGTTAAATCTTCCAATCCATGAATATGGGATGTCTTTCCATTTATTTAGTTCTTATTTACTTTAATTTTGTAATGTTTTACAGTCTTTAGTGTACAAGTCTTGCATATTCTTGTTTGAATTTATTCCTAAGAATTTTATTATTTTTGATGTTATTGTAAATAAGGCAATTTTTTTAAGATTCAAGAAACTTGAATATGTTTAAAGGCTGAATCAGTAGAGAGGGAGAGACTGAGGATACAGGAGGGAGAGAGAAACTGATAGATCAAGATTCTTGAGGAAGTAATGGGGCATGGGACACAGAACATCAACAGGATTAGTCAGTATGAAAAAGGCATCTCTTCACTATGACAGAAAGAAAAAAGCAAGGATTGGCCAGGTGTGGATCCTGATGAATTTGCAGGTAGTTTGTGGCAAAAAGTTGAGAGCAATGCTGCTTGGGATTTTCTATTTTAAGTTCAGTAGGAAGTGAAGTGACAGGAAAGAGAGAAAAATGTAGGAGGGCTAAGGAAATGGGGATTTGACAAAGCTGCTATGGAGACTTGGAGAAGAGAGCAAGGAAGCAGGATTCCCAGGATGCAGTAGAGGTTGGGGACCATGACTTTTTATTGGTTTCCATCTAAGCAATTATATGAGCATAGGATTGATATAGAGAAGATGAATGTTGTATCCATCTGGAGTTGGGGCTGTGATGGAAGGACAATAAGGCATTTGGTTGAGGATATTATGGGCTAGAAAATGGGGGCACATATTTCTCCTCCCCATCCACTTGTAGCTAGTGCATGAGTATGTGACCTCAGAATGACAAATCACATGATCTTGCCTGGAACCTTGAATGTTGAAGGAGTGATACAAAAGTATGCTGTCAGTTAGTGATTTTTTTTTAGTTAGTAATTTTTTAACCAGCTACTGCAAAGTCAAAAATCTGATAGTACAGAAATAGTATCAAGGGACAACAGGGTCCAGCTGTAGTGGCAAGTATTAGTTGGCAATGGAAGCAACAGCATCATGCTATCTGACCACTCCTTCAGTAAAATCTTTGCTGTGTCATGTCATGCCACCTTTGGTTCCTGACCCCGTCTGGTTCTCCAGGCCTCTCATGGACCCCGTGAAATATGTAACACCATTTTCTGTTAGTCAAGATGGGATGGTTTATGTTTTGTTCATAAATGAACCCCAAATCTCAATAACAACATATACAAGTTTATTTTTTGCTTATCCATAATCTACAGCAAGTTTCCTTTCCAAATGGGAACTTAGGGATACAGGCTGACATCTCGTGGCTGTCTCAACTAGCACTTGAGGCCTCCATGATTGCCATAGCAGAACAGAGTGCAGAAGGATTGAACATCAATTCTTCAATGCACTATTGGCCAGAACTCTTCACATGGCCTCATCTAACTCTGAGAGGACTGGGAAATGTGGGGAAGCACATGGATATCCAGCAAACAGTAAATGACTTGGCCACTCCTTCTAGTAATTTCATTTTATGCTACAGTTAACCAAAGTCATCAGTGATGCAATGCATTATTTACAATCAAGAACCATGATTAGTAAAGGATATTAGGTGGTTAGAACATTTATTTTTTTATTCTTTTTTTTAGATTTTATTTATTTATTCATGAGAGACAGAGAGAGAGAGAGAGAGAGAGAGAGAGAGAGGCAGAGATACCGGCAGAGGGAGAAGCAGACGCCCTGCAAGGAGCCTGATGTGGGACTTGATCCTGGATCCTGGGATAACGCCCCAAGCCGAAGGCAGATGCTCAACCACTGAGCCACCCAGGTGTCCCTAGAACATTAAATATATATATATATATATATATATATATATATATAATATATATATATACATATCTTCATTTTATTTCTGCTTGTGAAAGTGATAGATGTTTTAAAGTTTGAACATTACATAAACATTTAATGTAGAAAGCCAAAAGTCCTTCATAATATCACACTCTTGAAATAACTATTAAGTTTGTTATATTGTCTTTATGTATTTTCCTATGCCAATAGTAATGTTGTATCAAAAATAGGATCATTCTATAGTTATTATTTTGCAAGTACCTTCTTTACTTAACACTATATATTTAACATTGTTCCAAGTTATATAGAGCTATACTTTAATTCCCTCTGTCAAAAAAAATTCCCTCTGTTTTATTTTTAATAATTATTTAATTATACAAGTAATATAGGAGTAGATGATCCTTTAAAAAATTTTAAAGCGGGACACTGCTTAGTGGTTGAGTGTCTGCCTTCAGCTCAGGGCATGATCCCTGGGACCTGGGATTGAGTCCCACATCGGACTCCCTGTGAGAAGCCTGCTTCTCCCTCTGCCTGTCTCTGCCCCTCTCTGTGTGTCTCTCATTAATGAATAAATAAAATCTATCTAAAAAATTACGCTTTAAGGTAAGGCTAAAGTTCTTTTTGACCATCACCCAATTCTAATTTCTTCCTTGACTATACATGTGTTTGAATGACCCCATAGTATTCCATTATATGAATGCAACATAACTTATTTGAATAATTCCCTATCAGTGGACAATCAGCTTTTATTTTTACTGTGGGTTACATGCAAATGTCTTTCCAAGTGTGTCCTTTGACTTTATGTACAGTGCCACTCGTAAATTTAAGTGTACACAAAATGTAGCTTTACATGTTACTTGGGGGAAAAGTGAAATAACAGTATATATAATATATTACCTTTTGTGTAAGAAAGGAGAAAAAAGGAATAAATATTCACATTTGCTCATATTGGCATAAAGAAACATTGGCTGAATGAACAGGAAGTTAACAAAACCAGTTATCTATAGTTTTCAAGGAGGAACAAGTGGATGGGGACATGGTGTGAGCACTGTATATCAGTGTACACCTATTTATATAGTTTTTTTAAGATTTTGTTTATTTATTCATGAGAGACACAGAGAGAGAGAGAGAGAGAGGCAGAGACACAGGCAGAGGGAGAAGCAGGCTCCATGCAGGGAGCCCGATGTGGGACTCGATCCTGAGACTCCAAGATCACTCCCTGGGCCGAAGGCAGGCGCTAAACTGCTGAGCCACCCAGGCGTCCCTGATTTTTTTTAACTATATACATTAGTCTTCCTATTGTTACTGTAACAAATTACCACAAACTTGTTGGCTTAAAACAGTGCAAATTGGGACGCCTGGGTGGCTCAGCAGTTGAGCGTCTACCTTCGGCTCAGGATGTCATCCCAGAGTCCTGGGATGGAGTCCGGCACTGGGCTCCCTGCATGGAGCCTGCTTCTCCCTCTGCCTGTGTCTGCCTCTCTCTCTCTCTCTCTCTCTCTCTCATGAATAAATAAATAAATAAAATCTTTTTAAAAAACAATGCAAATTTATTATCTGGCAGTTCTGGAGATCAGAAGTCTGAAATGATCTTTATTGGACTAAAATCAAAGACTTTTTTCCTGGGGACTAAGAAAGAATTATTACTTTGCTTTTTCCAGCTTTTGCACTTTTATACTTGGATTCCTTGGTTCATGGCCCCTTCTTCATCTTCAAAACCAGCACGGATGCATCTTCAAATCTCTCTTTCTGATCTCTGCATCTGATGTCACATCTTCTGATTCTGACTCTCCTCCCTCCTTTTGATTACATCAATCTCCCCAAATAATCCAAGATAATCTCTCCAAATCAAGATCCATTTTAGTTCATTATTTTTTAGTATTGACTAATATTCCATTGTATGGCTATACCACATTTTGTTTATCCATGTACCTGTTAATGGCCACTTGGGTTGTTTTTGGTCTTTTTGTGTGATTATGAATAACGTATTGGGTGGGAGGGCAGAACATTTATATTTTTAGTACATCTGGAACTTACTTTGGTGTAAGCAATGAGGTAGAGATCCAACATTATTTTTGCCAAATCATAAGTCAATTATCCCAAAACCATTTTTTGCATAATCTTTTCACCAAGAATTAAAATATTATCTTTCTTTTAAAAATATTTGGTTTATTTATTAGAGAGAGAGAGAGCATGAGAGTCTATTACACCAGACTCCCCACTTTGCTGGGAACCCGATGTGGGACTTGATCCCAGGACTTTGGGATTGTGACCTGAGCCAAAGGCAGACACTTAACTGACTGAGCCACTCAAGTTCCCAAAATATTATCTTTCAATATACTAAATTCTCCATAGACTGAATGACTTTTTCCTGAACTTTCTATCAAATTGTCAGTTTTGAATCAGTAGCACTGTGTTTTAATTGCCATAGCTTTACAATGTGTTTCAATAAGTGGTAAGACTGATTGGTACTCATTACTCTTCTTTTTCAGAATTTCCCTCATTATTTCTGGATGTTTATTATATAATTTAGAACTGTATATAATTTAGAGCTGTAATATGAATTAAAAATGATTTTGATTGCATTAGATTTATAAATTAATTTGAAGGGAACTCACATCTTTATAATACTGAGTATGCCCATGCAGGAACCAGATATGTCTCTCTGTTTATTCACATATTTCTGAACCAACAAGGGACCTTATTAACTACAGAATGAAGTTTCCAGGGGGTACAGTAGAAAGATTTTGGAGGAAGAGAGGTATTTCAAGTTTTGCTGAAGAGAGGGAAAGCACAGAGTTGTACGAAATCCAGGAGAGAATAGATGATTGGAGGAGCTTGTATAAATGATGGTTATTATAATTAGTTATCCATTGTTGAGTAAAAGATAACTACAAACTTAGTGGCTTAAAAAAAAACAACATGTATTCATCTCATAGTTTCTGTGGGCTTAGCTGGGTCCAGGTCCTCTTCTGAGTTCTCTGTTTCAGGGTCTTTCGTGAGGCTGCAATCAAGATGTCTGCCATAGCTTGGTCTCATCTGAAAGCCTGACAGTGGAAGGATACACCTCCAGATCACCTGAATGTTGCCAGATTTTCAGTTCCTCAAGGACTGCTGGACTGAGAGACTCAGTTCCTGGTTGGATGCTAGCCTTCACTTCCTTGGCACATGGACCTCCCCAACACAGCAATCTGCTTCATCAAAGCCAGCAAGGGAGGCAGTCCATTAGCAAGATGGAAGTCACAGTCTTATGTAGTCAAATCCCTAAGTGACATTCCATCACCTTGGCCACATTCAATCAGTTAGAAGTAAGTACCTAGGTCAGCCCACACTCAAAGAGGGGATTACATAAGGGTGTGAATACCAAGAGTCAAAATTTGCCAAGAGAGGGACATCTGGGTGGCTTAGTGGTTGAGCCTCTGTCTTCAGCTCAGGGCATGATCCCAGGGTCCTGAGACTGAGTCCCACATCAGGTTCCCTGCAGGGAGTCTGCTTCTAACCTCTGCCTGTGTCTCTGCCTCTCTCTCTGTATTTCTCATGAATAAATAAATAAAATCTTTTAAAAAAAACAAAATAAAATTTGCCAAGGGAATGTCCTAGAAATCCCCTGTTTGGGTCTTCAGGATTCTCCTGTAACTTAGATCAATTGCATTTCCAAGATAATTGTGGTCTCTGGTGGAAGAAGAGACTCCAGGCTCATTAGGGCAGGTAAATAACAACCATGTCCATGTGTGTAATGTTTCAGGGTTTACAAGTCTGCTTTGGAGCTATCATTTAATTTGATTCTCATAACAACCCTGTGAGGTGGCCAAGCAATGAAACTAAGGTTCAGAGACGCTACACGGCCACCTCAGATCTCACAATGAATGGCAGAGGTGAGACTAGAGTCTCAGTCTTCAAATTCTTAGCTTATTACTCCAGACAGCCTCCTCCGAAGCACAGAGATATGCTATTTTTTTTTCTCTCTGATGGCCTCTCCCACCTTCTTCCTCCCTCTCTGTATTCTTAACATGGCTCAGTCATTTTTTAAAAAAGATATTTATTTATCTATCAGTTCTAAATAAATTCAGTAAATTATGTTTATAATAGTATTGTATCAATGTGAATTTCCTGACTGATAATTGCTCTGTTTATGTAAGATAATTTTTTGTTTTAAGAAATACACATTGAGGGGCACCTGGATGGCTCAGTCTGTTAAGTGTCTGCCTTTGGCTCAGGTCATGATCTCAGGGTCCTGGGATTCAGCCCTGCATTGGGGGGGGGGGTCCCTGCTCAGCAGGGAGTCTGCTTCTCCCTCTCCCTCTGCCCCTTCCCCTGCATGTATTCTCTCTCTCTCTCTCTCTCTCTCTCTCTCTCTCTCTCTCTCTCTCAAATAAATAAAATCTTTTTAAAAAGAAATATACATTGAAGTACTTATGGGTAAAGGGATATCATATCTGCAATTGACTATTAATTAGTTCAGGAGAAAAAAGAAATATATATATATATGAAATATAAAAATATATATATGAGACAGAGGGAGAAATAGAGTAGGATAAACAGATGTGGTTTACCATTTTAATGTTAACATTTGAGGAATCTGGGTGAAGAGTGTAAGCAGGTCTTTGTACTATTCTTGGAGCTTTTCAGTAAATCTGAAATTGCCTAAATAAAAATTTAAGAGAAAAATTCCTAATTAAAAAACATAGTTAAAGAACATCTACAAAAAACCTAGAGCTAGCATCATGTCTAATGGTGAGAAACTAGATGCTTTCCTACTAAGATCAGGAACAGGGCAAGGATGTCTGCTCTTATTGCTCCTATTCAATTAGCTAATGAAATAACATAAGAAAAGGATTAAAAGGTATACAGATTGGGAAGGAAGAAATAAAACTGCCTTTGTACAGATGACGTAATTGTTTATGTAGGAAATCACAAATAATCAACAAAAAACCTGCTGGAACTAATAAACAATTATCATAAGGTTATAGGATACAAGGTTAACATATAAAAGTTAATTGCTTGTCCACAACAGCCAAACTGTGGAAGAAGCCTTTGACAGATGAATGGATAAAGAAGATGTAGTATATACACATACAGTGGAATATTACTCAGCCATCAGACAGGATGAATGCCTCCCATTTTCATGGGCATGGCTGCAACTGCATGGTATTATGCTTGCTAAAGTGAAATAAATCAGAGACAGACAATTATCATATGGTTTCATTTATATGTGGAATATAAGAAATAGTACAAAGGACCATACAGAAAGGAGGGGAAACTGAATGAGGAAAAATTAGAGAGGAAGACAAACCATGAGAGACTCTTAACTCTGGGAAACAAACTGAGTGAGTAGGGGGATGGGGTAACTGGCTGATGGGCATTAAGGAGGGCACATGATGTGATAAGCACGTGGTGTTATACTATATGTTGGCAAATTGAAATTAAATTTTTTAAAGTCAATTGTTTGCCTACATACCACAATGAACAACTGGGATTTTAAATTAAAAATACAAAAAAAATCTAAAAAATTTAAAACACAATACCACTTGCAGTAGTACCAAAAAAATGAAATACATGGGTATAAATCTAACAAGATATGTATAAAATCTATATAAACTATAAAACTCTGATAAATCAAAGAAGATACATGGAGCATGTACATGGATGGAAGATTCAATATTGTCTAGATGTCAGTTCTTCCCAACTTGATCTATAGAGTCAATGCAATCCCAATAAAAATCCCACCAAGTTATCTTCTGGATATCAACAAACTGATTGTAAAGTTTATCTGTAAATGCAAAGACCCAGAATGCCAACATGACATTGAAGGATAAAAATGAGGTCTGAGGACTTGACACTACCTGACTTCAAAACTTACTATCAGTTAATAGTAATCTAGGTGTAGGATCAGTAAAAGAATAGACAAATAGATTAATGGAAGAGAACAGAGAGTCTAGAAATTTATCCACACAAGTAGTCAAGTGATCTTTTCACAAGGGAACAAAGGCAAGTCAATGGAGAAAGGATAGTCTTTTCAACAAATGATGTTGAAACAACTGAACATCACATGTAAAAAATATTAATCTAGACACAGATCTTACATTGTTCACCAAAATCAACTCAAAATGGATCATAGACCTAAGTGTAAAACACAAAACTATAAAATTCTTAGAAAACTACTTGGGGAAAATCTAGGTGACCTTGAGTTTGGCAGTGACTAAATATAACATCAAAAGCACAATCCATGACAGAAAAAAAAATCAATAAATTGGGCTTCATTATTGGTAGGAAGATACCATTAAGAAGATGAAAAGAGGAGCACTGGGTGGCTTAGTGGTTGAGCATCTGCCTTTGGCTCAGGTGGTGATCCTGGAGTCGAGTCCCACTTTGGGCTCCTTGTGGGGAGCCTGCTTCTCCCTCTGCCTGTGTCTCTGCCTCTCTCTCTTTAGTATTGTGGGGTTTTTTTTTAAAGATCTTATTTATTTATTCATGAGAGATGCAGAAATAATAATATAATAATAATATAATAAACTGTGGTACATCCAGACAATGATATATTATTCAGTGATAAAGAGAGGTGAGCTGTCAAGCCATGAAAAGACACGGAAGAGCCTTAAATGCATATGACTAAATGAAGGACGCTAATGTGAAAGACTAGACATATTGTATGGTTCCAATTATACGACATTCTGGAAAAAGCAAAGCTATGGAGATAGTAAAAAGATCAGTGGTTACTAGGGGTTAGGGAGAAGGAAGGATGAACAGGCAAAGCACCAGAGGATTTTTAGGGCAGTGAAACTACCGTGTATAATATTATTAGGTGGATACATGTCATTATACACTTGTCAAAACCCATAGAATGTACAACAGAGAGTGAACCCTATGGACTTTAGGACTTTCAATAGTTTATCAGTCAAGTATATCTCAATAAAGCTTAAAAAAAAGAAAAATAATAATGTAAATAATAATGATCATTATTGGTTTATCAATTGTAATAAATACATCACACTAATGCATGGCGTTAACAATAGGGGAAACTGGGTTTGGTAAAGGGGCATATAGGAACTTTGTACTCACCACCCAATTTTTTTTTTACCACCCAATTTTTGTTTAGACCTAAAGCTGCTCAAAAAAAGTAAAGTTTAGGGGCCCCAGGCTGGCTCAGTCAGTATAACATGCAACTCTTGATCTCAATGTTGTGAGTTCGAGCCCCACATTGGGTGTAGAATTTACCCTAAAAAATAAAAAAAGTTTTAAATACAGTTTATCTATAAAAAACAGAATGAAGTATTGATACATACTACAACATGGATGAAACTTAAAAACAAGCTAAGTAAAAAAGTCATTTTCAGAAGGCTGTATATCATGATTCCATTTATATGAAACATTCAGAATAGGCAGATCTATAGAGCTAGATTAGTGGCTGTCTAGGGACAGGGAGATGGGTGCTTCAAGGTGACAGCAAAGGAGTACAGAGTTTCTCTTGGGGATGATAAAAATATTCTAAAATTTATTGCAGTGATCATTGCACAACTCTGAGTACACTAAAAGCCATTGAATGACACACTCTAAACGGGTGAATTGTATAGTATGTGAATTATATCTCAATAAGGCTGTTAAAAAATTAAAACATAGCTACACACACACACTTGTATAGGCTTAGGATATCCACACACAGAAGACAAAGAGTGCTACCCAGCAGAACTGAAGGTGAGAACTGAAGGTGAGCCGTGTGAAAGAGACAGATTTTTCACTGAATACCTTCTTGTATCATTTCAAGGTTTTATCCTGTAATGTCTAACATACTCCAAAGTTTCCCTCAAGTACTACTGCTTCCAATAAGCCTACCCTGCTTTTCCCAACTTCTCTCAAACAACGATCTTTCTGCTATCTTCCAAAATAAGACATAGAGGAAATCAAACCTAAAACCTGGCCAAACAATTCTAAAGAAAGAAAAAAAAAAAGGTAACAAAAGTAATACCAAATCCCACGCAGAAAGGAATTCCATAAGTATCTCCATTCAACACGATATTTTGCACTGTTTAAATAATGTTTATGAACAATTTTATTTATTTTTCTTTAAATTTTTTTTTATTTATTTATGATAGTCACACACAGAGAGAGAGAGAGAGAGAGAGAGAGGCAGAGACACAGGCAGAGGGAGAAGCAGGCTCCATGCACCGGGAGCCCGACGTGGGACTCGATCCCGGGTCTCCAGGATCGCGCCCTGGGCCAAAGGCAGGCGCCAAACCGCTGCGCCACCCAGGGATCCCTATGAACAATTTTATTTTTTTTATTTTTTTTTAATTTTATTTTTATTTTATGATAGTCACAGAGAGAGGCAGAGACACAGGCAGAGGGAGAAGCAGGCTCCATGCACCGGGAGCCCGATATGGGACTCGATCCCGAGTCTCCAGGATCGCGCCCCGGGCCAAAGGCAGGCGCCAAACCGCTGCACCACCCAGGGATCCCCCCTATGAACAATTTTAATGGGAAAATGTTGATGTGCAAGTGGTAGTATATAACTGAATGTACAGCGTGATCTCAAATGTGGTTCTTAAGGACAAAAATAAAGCCTAAATATGAGGCAGCCCGGGGGGCTCAGCGGTTTAGCGCTGCCTTCAGCCCAGGATGTGATCCTGGAGACCCAGGATCGAGTCCCGCATTGGGCTCCCTGCATGGAGCCTGCTTCTCCCTCTGCCTGTGTCTCTGCCTCTCTCTGTGTGTGTGTCTGATGAGTAAATAAAATCTTAAAAAAAAAATAAAGCCGAAATACACCGAGATGCTAATATTGGTTGTGTTTGGGCAGTAGGATGTTTTTTACCCCATAATTTTTGTCAATGAACACGTATTACTTTTGGGGGGAAGGACATTTATTTTGTTGTTTGGGGACATTCTGGGTAGTAGGTGAGGTTACTAATGGCCTCAGATCAGGCACGTTATCATCATTGGCTCCTTCTTCTCTTCTCTTGATTCCTTTCTTTGTTCATTTTATTTATTTATTCTCCAGAGTTCCCACACCCCATTCTCTCTTTTTTCTTTTTCTTTTTTTTAAGATTTTGTTTATTCATGAGAGACACAGAGAGAGAGAGAGAGAGAGGCAGAGACACTGGCAGAGGGAGAAGCAGGCTCCATGCAGGGAGCCCAATGCGGGACTCGATCCTGGGTCTCCAGGATCACATCCTGGGCTGAAGGCAGTGCTAAACCGCTGAGCCACCCAGGCTGCCCCCCACACCCCATTCTCACTCCCATTCCCCCAAAAAACATTTAAGTGTATTTAGGGAGTTTTACTTTTAGCATCAGAAAAATTTCTCTTGGGATCCCTGGGTGGCGCAGCGGTTTGGCGCCTGCCTTTGGCCCAGGGCGCGATCCTGGAGACCCGGGATCGAATCCCACATCGGACTCCCGGTGCATGGAGCCTGCTTCTCCCTTCGTCTGTGTCTCTGCCTCTCTCTCTGTGTGACTATCATAAATAAAAAAAAATTAAATATAAAAAAATTTTCTCTTTAATATACATATGACATGTGTTTTAATATATAAATGCATAATATATAGGTATATATTATAATGTTCTCTCTATAAAGAGAATATGCTTACTTACATATAACATATATTCTCTCTATATATCTACATAATATTATAATATATAGAGAGAATATAATATTTATGTGTGATATATTTATCACTTTTTAACAGATCTGGGTCTGACATTCTACCTCTGGACCCTCCAGAGCCAAACTCCACCCTTCCTTTTCAAAGCACAGCCCCCACAAGGCTCTCCTGTCCTCCAGGCTGCTCTCAACCCAAACATTCTTGTCCCAGCCCGTTGGAAAGCCATGATCTAATTTGCTTCGGAGCCTTGCTCGGCTCCTTTCACTGTGGAGCTTGACATACCTACACAAGCCCTGCCCTCACTGCTTATTAGGTGGCTAAACTTATGTAAGTCATTTCCTCTCTAGGAGCCTCAGGTTTTCAGAGGTGAACCACAATATTAATAGTTTCCACATAAAGGAGTTAGTCTAAGTGTTAAGAGGTTACGTATGAGCAGGTAACAGAAACTCAATAAATGTTCAAACTCCATCCTCCGCCCCTGATCCCCACTCCAGATGTCCCCAGAGCTTAAGGTCACAGTAGGTGTTCAGGGTATGATTTCTTCTTTCATTTCTGCCTTGACAACTGTTTCTCTAAGACCCAGGTTGGAGGCACGACTCCACCATTATCTACTGCAAACCTGTTGTCCAAAGTGAATCCCGGGAGAGATGGGGACAAGGTGAAAAGTGACTTGGAGTTGAACAGAGCTGGAGTTGAATGACCATATTTAGCTGTATGGCTTTGGCAAGTCACCTAAGACTTGCTGTGCCTCAGTTTCCATACCTATAGCAAAGAGGGACAATAATAGCACCTACCTTAGTGGCTCCCCTCACTTTCTATCTTGCATCGCACCCCTTCTCTTCCAATATGCCTCACCTTCAGGCTCAAGACTTGGCTGCTTTGGCCTCACCCTGCAACAGCTGACCCACTCTGTGGCCCCTCCCAGAGAAACCATGGCCTGGAACCCAGAGGAACCTGCCAGGAACTAGTGACATCTTGCAGGCCCTTTGAGGCAAGAGTGTGCAACCACAGGGCTGAACCCAAATTCCATTCCTCGTCCAACCATTCATGCACCTGAATGCATTCAATGAATATTCACTGACCCTTCCTAGGGACTGGCCAGGTCCTGGGCTTTGCTAGAGATAAGTAAGTCAATTGGAGAAAGACAAACAGTGTATGTTCTCATTCATTTGGGGAATATGAATAATAGTGAAAGGGAATATAAGGGAAGGGAGAAGAAATGTGTGGGAAATATCAGAAAGGGAGACAGAACATAAAGACTCCTAACTCTGGGAAATGAACTAGGGGTGGTGGAAGGGGAGGAGGGTGGGGGGTGGGGGTGAATGGGTGACGGGCACTGAGGGGGACACTTGACGGGATGAGCACTGGGTGTTATTCTGTATGTTGGTAAATTGAACACCAATAAAAATTAATTTATTAAAAAAAAAAGAGAGAGATAGAGTCCCTGCCTTCAGGGAACTTCTGAGCTGCTACGAGAACACATGGGGGCAGAGAACACATGGGGGCAGACGGCGGGGATCTCTGGGGGCTGTGGGAGCCCAGAGGATGGGATCCAATCCCACTTGGGAATCAAGGTAGGCTGCTTGGAAGAAATGACACTTGAAATAAGTTCATCAGATTTGGGAATTCAGTGTAAAGGCCTTCCATAGAAAGACACTGAGACAAGAGAAATCCTGGTATTTTGCAGTAACCCCCTGTAGTTAGTTCGGTGGTCAGAGCACAGCATGTGAGGCAAAGTGTGGTAGGAGATGAGGCTGGAGTGGTATGGCAGGGGTCTGAACTCTGAATGGCCTTAATTGCCTAACAAGGAGCTAGAACTTTAATGGTAGTGGCGGGGGATGGGTGGCAGGGATGTAAAGGAAGAAAGCGATGTATTAGCATCTGGATCACTGCTCTCTCACTGCTGGTGTGCAAAATAGTAGGTTGAATGTGGCCAGTCAGGAAACAGGGAACCAGGGAATAGACTTGGGGTCGCTCATATGAGGGATGTTGAGGTTGAAGCAAGGCAATGGCAGAGGACGAGAAAAGGTGGATTTGAGAGACAGAAAGGAGAATCAGCTGAACTTGGTGAGGGATTGGGTCTGATGAGAGAAGGGGGGGTTCAGGATGCACATAGGCAGAGGACACAGAGGAAATGTATTGTGCAAGTGTCAAGGGGGTGACTAAGACAAAGATAATGGAGGAACTCTGAGGGCTGAGAAATCAGTGTGGGATAGAAAGGGCAGAAACACCTTTTTGGACGAGGAGGGATTCAGGTTTAGATTCACTGTGTGACCTTGGGTCAGTCATTTTATCTTCCTCTGGTTCAGTCATTTTATCTTGAGTCAGTCATTTTATCTTCCTCTGGTTCTTTAGATTTCCACCTGCTAGCCTGGCTGACTCAGTCAGTAGAGCATGTGACACCATCTTAGGGTTGTGAGTTCAAGCCCCACATTGGGCATGGAGCTTACTTAAAAAAAGAAAGGAAGGAAGAAGGCTAGATGTCCACCTGCTAACTTAGGAGGCAGAGAATGATAATTGTGAGGAATGAATCACATCAAAGAATGTTCAGGAAGTGCCTAGCCCTGTGGATGATTTGGAGGGGAAGGTGTGTGACAGGTGGGTTTGGTCCAGGGAGAGGTGGGGCTGGGCTGCCATTTGTGCAACAGCCTTACCATTGGCAGTGGGAACACATCCTTGCAGGAGAAGGTGTGCGGGAAGGGGAAATGTTATTGGAACACATGCATGTTGGATTTGAGGGGGTCAAAGATCAAGGCAGTCAAATGAATCTACTCCTGGGAGGCTGTATCTTGGCAGTCAGCAGTGAAAAGCCTCTCAGAATCATGAACCCGAGACAGCCACTTCCTCAGGAAGTACCCAGGCCCGGGAGGCCTGAGACCTTTGAGTTCTGATCTCAAGTCAGCACCTGAGTTGCTGTGTGACCCTGAGTCAGTTCTAACCCACTCTGGGTCCCAGGTTCCCATATGCACAACAATAAAAGCATGTGTGTGTTGGTGGAAAGGTGGATGAAATGTTTCCAAAGGTGCTCTCCAGGTGTGTTATGCGTTAGTTCTATGACCCTGAGTCCTTTTTTATTAAAAAAAAAATCTAATCCTGTTTCCAGCCCTGACTTACTGTATGGCACTGAGCCAGCCTGCTGGACCTCTCTGGGCCTATTTTCACATCTGGAATATCAGGAGATGGAGCAGGAGACTCTCCAATGTCCAATGATTCTCCCTGGAGGATGCTTACCCTCATCTTTAGCAGAATGCTTCAGACAAATCAGAGGAAAGTGAGACGCTGGTCACAGACGACCCCCCCCCTCCAAATCTTCAGTCTTCTCCCATTGCCCTCCCCTCCCTACTGTCAGGAGCTTGCAGCACTGGCTCTCTTGCCAAACTTGTTGCCATGACAACAGGTTACAAATAACTCAGATGCAGATGAAGATTTTAACCCAACAGCTGCTGGTCCAAGGGCTTCTAGCTTCCTCCCCACACCAGACTGAGGAACAATCTGACATATTCTCTGGGTTCAAGTGACTTCCCTGATCACAAGCCTGCTACGGCTCAGTGTCACAAGAATAAGTCCTGGTGTCTGAGGCTCTCCTAAAACCTGATTCAAATCTTTCCAATCACATTTCCCACTTGCTCCCATTAAAGAGTAATCATTCCCATTCTGAACACCTGCTTGCTGTCTGCCAAGGCCTGTGTTAGATGCTTTATACACAGTAGCTAAGAAAATCTCTCCAGAACTCTATCAGATAGGCATTATCATTCCCATTTCGTAGAGGACAAAATCAAGGCCCATGGATGTGACTTGAGTAAGGAGGTCAGAGTCAGAATTCGAACTTAAATGCTTCAGACTCCCAAACCCAGGCTTTTTCTATCGCCAGTGGTTCACAAATGTTGGCCTACATGCTTAAGGCATATCCACATAATCTGAGACAGCTAATAATTCAGATTCTAACTTCCATTCAAGAAGGTGGAACACATCTGTCTCCTCTAATTCCTGGGAATAAGAGTAAAGGAATTGTGTACAAACCCACATCTCCAAAAAGAGCTGGAGGAGGTCCCATTAATGGGGATGAGATTTCAGTAACTTTCTGGCAAGCAGAAAGAGGCTGGAGTGGTGGTAACTGAGAAAGCAGGACAGAGAAAGGTAGAGGCACAGTCCACATGTGGGACGGGGAACCTGCGGAGAGCCCTGGTCTACCCTGCAAAAATCCTGGTGAGACTCTGGCACAGAAGAGCTATCCTGATGGTAGGCATGAAATGTAGAGCCCCTGACAGGGGGAGAATTCAAAGTATGTGTTGGAACAGTTGACTCCCCCACCCTCCCTTTGCCCTTCTCCATGTGCAGAAATCCGAAGAGCCAAGCATCTGCACTTAAGCAAAATACAGAGGGTTTCTTAAAGAAATCAAACAGTTCTAGAACAAAGCCTCCAATTTCCGGACTTTAGGAGTCCTCCAGCAGAAGGTGCTGGTCCCCACCCAGTCACAATAAAGTCTAGTAGTTGACTTGATCAACCTCTGCCTCTTCCAGGCTCCCAACCAATCAACTTTCTATTGGTTTCTTCTTAAATCAATGGGCTGGAAGGTTTGAACATCTGTGAAAAAAACATGCTTATAGGGTTATGAATGAACTGATGAAGCAAATGGGAAAAATGAAGACTGTACCCATCTCAGGCAGGGGTAAAAAAAAAAAAAGCAAGCAATTATTAAGTTCAGGAACATAAAAAAATGCAAAATAAATCCAGGTCATTATAGTACATTTCTTGGCCCTGTGGCAACTACTGATTTACCAGAAATTGGGATATAAACATACTGGAAGAGTGAAGGGAGGGATATAGGGATGTATGTGTGAGGAGGGGGATTAAAATCCTCTTCTACTCTAAGGAGATGTGAAGAGATCATGTCTCGAATTGCTAAGTTAAAGAAATAGTGTGATATAATATTGTAGGTCTACTCTACTTCAATTTAAAAAAGAAATAGTAGTATCAATGTATTCTATAGAAACAGTGATCCTTCAGTTAAAAATCCTTTCAGCTACAAGCAACACAAAACCAAACCGACAGTGGCTTAAACATATCTAGCTTTATTTATTCGTTCATTTATTTATTTTTCAGGAAGTTCATTTATTATTAACATCAGTGTGGCAAGGGTTCAGCTGCTCAATGATGCCATCAGGGAACCAGGCTCTAACTTTGTCTGCCTTCATGTGTTGTGTCTTCACCCTCATGTTCATCCCCTCACTGTCACAAAATTGTTGTCACAGCTCCAGGCAGCACGGCTATAGTCAAGGCAGATAAAAGAAGGGAAGGGACAGTGTTAGTTATGCAAGTCTCTGAAAGCAAAAGCCTTTTCAGAAGGTCCCCCCACCCCCTCCCCAGCAAACCTCTCCTGGCCATAACTGGCACACATAACCATCTCTAGCTGCAAGGAAGCTTAAGAAAGTGGCTCTTCAGCCTCTGACTGGGAGATGACAAAGGGGAAGGGGGTTGGGGGTGGTGAATGCCAGAAGAAACAGCCCAAGACTGGTAAAATCCTTCATGTAGTTGCCTCTACGAAGCAGGGACTGGCAGCAGGAGGGGACAGGGTATGGCTGGGTTTTCTTATGAGCTCTTCAGCACAACAGTATTTTTTTTAAGCATATGCGAGTGTTACTTTGATGAAAAATTAAAATTTAGAAGTGTTATGGTTTCTCTGAAAGAAAAACATTAAAAACAAAATAAAAGCTGGTAGCAGTTTTCTGTCTCTAGAGGAAAGGACATCAATTCACCTTGGAAGCAAACTTACCAGAATAAGTCTGTTACTTAGACAAAGGTATCACAGGTGTCCACCCCTTATCTTAGAGAGAATTGTGCTATCACCATTAACTCTAATGTGACTTATGGAAACCAGTACAGCACTTGTAACACTTACATGGGTTGACTGTGGTTAGACAGTCCTGGTGCAATTTCCTGTCTGCCATTTATTAGCTCTGTGACTCTGGGCAAGTGACACCTGGGAGCCTCACTTTCCTTCTCCATGAAATGAAGATAATTCAAGGGCCAGGTATAAAGTAAGCATTCAGCAACTGTTATCCACTCTGATTAAAATATTCAATGTTTTGAACAGTGACATAATTTGGGTGTACTTTACAGCATTATGCTTCCACTGAGTTTGTTTTTTATCCCAAACATGGGTTTGGGCTGGACTGCCCCTGAAAATTATTTGTTCCTGAGAGATGTGTGTGCACATTTTTGCCCAGGCCTTTGTTCACAGAAGATACTCAGTTTGAACCGCATCAAGAGATATGCCAGGTTCGATTGCTGTTGACTCCTGTTGAAGGAAGATTGTACAAGGGAACTAGACAGGATTGTCATTTCCAATATATATATTATATAATGTTAAAAACAATCTACTCTGTGAAATGTGCTGCCGAGTATTGTGATTGCCTCATGTAGGCCTGGGAGTGGGGAAAAGAACAATGACCTCCTTTCTCTGGTGTCAAGGTAAAAGCTGGAGATCTGAGCACATGGCCTAAAACCATCCAGTTGTTGGATGATCACCTTGCCCACACATGGTATCAGTCCTGGGGGCTAAGGAGAGGGACTGCCAATACACAGCCCCATTCAGAGGCGCATGAGTGGTGGCATTTTCTTGGAGAGGTAATATCTGACATCCATTTACAATTTTCCTTCCTGGCTTGGTAATTATCATGTTATCCCCAAGACTCCTGTAAAGCTCTATTACGCACACATACACAGAAGACACTGCATCCATTAAAGAAAAGGATGCCATGAAAAAGGCACCTTTGGAGACTAAGAGAGTTTAGAAATTTAAAATGACTGCCAAAATAAAACAAGTACAATAGAAGATAAACTCAAGAAAATGTCTCGGACTGCAGAATAAAAAAACAAATACATGGAGAATATGAGAGAAAGTAAAAAGACAAAGACAATAATCTAGGAGATCTCACACCCAATCAATAAGAGGTCCAGGATGAGAGAACAGAGAAAATAAAGGAGAGAAAATTAACAAAGAAATAAAACAGTGTGATTTCTCAGAGAGGACCATGAGTCTTCAGATTGGAAGAATCCAACTATCAAGTGCCCAGAAAACAGATGGGGAAAAAACAGTCCTGAGCTCATCATTCTGATATTTCAAAACACATGAATGAGAAAAACAGTAAGCTTCCAGAGGTGAGGAAAACAGGTCACCAAGGAAGGAATGAGAATATTAGCACACTACTTCTAATCAGCAACACTACACGCTAAATGCAATACCTTCAAAATTCAGAAGGAAAGATCTCTTTAAGATTTTTATTTATTTATTCATGAAAGACGGAGAGAGAAAGAGAGAGAGAGAGAGAGAGAGAGAGAGAGAGAGAGAGAGAGAGAGAGGCAAAGACACAGGCAGAGGGAGAAGCAGGCTCCATGCAGGGAGCCTGATGTGGGACTCGATCCCGGGTCTTCAGGATCACACCCTGGGCTGAAGGCGGTGCTAAACTGCTGAGCCACCCGGGCTGCCCAGGAAAGATCTTTTGAACATAGAATTCTAAAGCCAAATGATCATGCAAACATGAAGATAAAATAATGCTACATTTTCGGACATGCAAAGACCCCGAATTTTACCTTTCTTAAGGAAGTTACTTGAGGATGTTCTCCAATGAAATGCGTGATGTCTCAGTCAGGATTCTTGGATGCCAGTAACAGAAACTGACTCTAGTTAACTTAAGCAGAAAAGGGACTTATTACAAGATTATCACGTAGTTCACAGAAGCCTGGAGATGTAGGTAGGAGAAGCTACAGATAAGGCCACACCATGGGAACAGCCAAGATATAATGCCACTACTGGTCCTGCTACCCCCACTGCTGCAACCCCTGGATGTCATCCTACCACCACCCACCACTCTGGATGACCTCCAGCCATCCTCCTGTCTGCTATCATTCATTTGTGGTCAATGTCCACATGGTCTTACTCATGCTCTTCAATCCATGGCACATTATTTTCCCCAGTTCACTGAAGGCCCCTCTTTTGCTTTATTTCATTGTACTATTATTTTTCCCTTCCAGTTCCCATCCCCACTCCCATTTGACTTTCCACCTCAGTGAGCTACTCGAGGGTATTTCATGTATATACACTTCCAATTCATCTTCCATATGTTTATTTAGATATATGCATATCCATGAAAATAGTGTTGTTTTACAATTACATAAATGGTGTTATGCTGGAAATCTCATTCCGTTTTTACCTTTTCATACAACACTAGGCTTTCAAGACCTATCTGTGTGGCTATAGTAAATTTAGCTCATTTCTTTTTACTGTTTTCTATTTCCCATCCTATAAATATACCATAGTTTGCTTATCTGGTCCCATGGTGATGGACATTTAGATTGCTCTCAATTCTTCACTTAACACAAACAACACTATAACAAACAACCTCAACTATATTTCCTTAAGGACCTATGTGAGAATTTCCCAGGTATATATTTCTCCAGAATATATATTTAGGAGTGCAATTGCTATGTTGTAGGGCCTACACACACTGAACTTCAGGAGGTACTGCCAAATTAATCTCTGGAATACCTGGATCAGCTCATGCTCCCACCCATGAACTTCCTTTTCTGCACATCCTCATCAGTATTTGATAATACTGACTTTCTGCATGTTACCATTCTTATAGCAATTTGTTATTTTAATTTTCACCTAATTATTAGCAAAGTTGGAAATATCTTAATATATTCAAGTTTCCCCTTGTACAAATTCAAGGTTCTCCTTCTGTTAGTTATTTTTCACATCATTTGCCTATTTTCCTATTGGGTTTACTATCTTCTTTTTCTAGTTATCCATCTTTTGCCAGTCTTGCACATTGCAAATATATTCTCCTAATCTATCATTCATACATTAACTTTGTATATTCCTCTCTCCCTTATACTGTTGACCTGACTCTAGATTCAAGGCCATGAACAGAATATTCAACCCCTGGTGGGCAGGGAAAGGAGGTTTCTGACCTCCTTCAGTTTCCACAGTAGGAAGTAGAGCCCTGCCTCCAACGAAGACTCATAGGAGGGGGGAATCTCCCTAACAGGATGAGGATTTAGATGCTAGGTAGCCACCGAGTTTACTCTTTTGATTGTCAAACATCTACATACACCCTTCTCAAAGTTACTCCACAAAAATGCTTTCCACCTATATAATTTCACCTTATATAACCAAAAATACACTCACATTCCCTCTGTAAAGGGAGACAGCAAAAAGTTTAAGAATGCTTTCAGGTACAAGTAATATAAAAGTCAACTCAAGCCGGCTTAAATAATAAATGTAATTTATTGGCTCACTTAACTGAGAAGTCCGAAGGCAGGGCAGACTTCAGGCATGGTATGATCAGGAATATGGTTCCATTTCTCTGTGATTCTTTTGCCTTCTCCATTTGTCAGCTCCATCCTCAGGTAGGCCTTCTGCATGTTCACAAGATGGCTAACAGCAGCAAACAGGCCACATGCTTCTTTGTTCATATCCAAGGGAAGACAGGCCACCTCTTCCCTCAAAAACTGAACAAAAGTTCTAAGCTTCAGTGTGACTGGATCATGCCAGAACCAATCATCACTGTGGCAAGGGGCATGACACTCAGATTGGCTTATACCAATAAAGGCCTATACCTAAAGCTGGCAGTGGAGTCAATCCCACTCGAATTGTACAGTTGTTATACAATGGGAGAGGAGAGGAATGGATGTTGGAAAACAATCACAAAGTCCACTACAAAGGAGTAAACTAAGAAAGAGGAAGATATGGGGTCCGGGAAAGATTGGGTCCAGCCCAGAAGAGTAATGAAGGGACGTCCCAGGATGACAGTTGTGCTGCAGGCCTAGAGAGCAATCAGTCCAAATTGGAACAGGAAGACGGAGGGCTCCAGGAGGAAGGTATCTGGGAAAAAAGGGATTCAAATGATTTTATACTTTCCTTTGAGAATTTGGAATAACTTAAGAAGGAGATAGTCAGACAACGCAAGGAAAAAAGAAAGGCAATTAGAAACTCCAGGAAAAAAAATACTGCGTAAGAAAAGAAACGTAATCCTAGTACACTAATTGGAGCTTCAGGGAACAACATTTACATAATTATAATAACATAAACACTTTATTGACTTTAAACTTTTAGAATGACCTGCCAGCTAAGTATGGATGACTTAATTATGGTTATAGACCAGAATGTAAATGTTATTAATCTTATTAATTGAAGTAAAAATAAAAATGACAAGTTGAGATACTGAAAGGAGTGTAAATCTGTTATTGAAAGGTACAAAGGTAAGGAATAGAGGATATATAATTAATAGTAGAGTTATATTGGGGGCATGTGAGGAGGGTAGTTGGATGATTTAAATAGCAGGAAGTCAACAGATAATGTCTAAAAGTGATAATTAAGTTGATAAATAGAAAAATCTGCATATTACTTAGAGATATTAAGATAATTACCAGAAAAATTAATAACAAACCATTATCGACTAGATTTCCAGCTCAAGATGGCAGACTTACCATGTGTTTATCTTCACTCCCACCTGAGACCTTGCTAAAATGATAGTAAAGGAATTTAAAAAAAGGTATAAAAACACAGTGATGAAGAGAATGAGAGCAGGTCCATCAGCAAGAGAGATTTTAACACATTTCTGGAAGACAGAAAGTAATGGACAAATGGTAACTGATGAAGCATGGTGGAGGAAGCCATAGCCTGGAGTATGCATGATGATGCCACCGAGGAAGGAGTTGATCTTTCTCTGCAGAAACCTGGAATGTCTTGGGTCTTAACAATGCCAGGTATGATGTAAAGTAGGAGTGAGATGTTGGGCTGAAAACAGGGAGATTAATTGGAAGGTTGTATATTGAACCATTAACCCACCCCCTTGTGTGTAATTCACAGCAGCCAGGTGTCTACCCATTAGGCAAAACCCAGAGGGTTCTTAACTAAGGAAACTAAACCACCTCAGAGAAAATATCTTTGCTTTCTGGCATTCAGGGACTCTGCAGCATAGCAGGCAGTTCTTCTCCAACCAATCATCCTAAAGGGAAGCCACCAGTCACCTAGCGCTGCCCCCCATACACAGAGCTTCCAATCAGATATGTTGTTACATTCCTAAATATAAGTATACAACCATGGATTACCAGGCACTTGAGAAATGACCACAAATTAAGAGAGACCAAAATAAGCAAAAAGGGTAAAACAAATCACAAAGGAAACATATTTTTTTAAAGAAAAAAAAAAACCCTTTAGTGTACCCAGAGAGAGTCAAGATACTAGAGCATCAAATAAACAAAGATAGGATGCTGTAAGAAAGGAAAAGGCACATGAACGGATATTTGGAAATTTAAAAATGTGATCATCAAAATGAAAGAAAAAAAAAGCAACAGAAGAGTTGAAAGATAAAAGTTAAATCTTCTTCCAAAAGGAAGAGAGGGAGAAAACTAGGCAAGGGGGGGGGGGGAATGAGATTGAGGGAGAGAACAGATAAAAACTACAAAAGATCAATTCAGGAGTTCCCAGAGAGAACAAAATAATCGGAAGGGAGTAATGTATTAAATAAATGAAAGAATTCCCCAGAGTTAAAGAACTTCTAAATGAAGGGACCTAACCAGTAACCAGTACAATGAATGACAAATCCCCAAACCTAAACACATAATTATAAAATTTCAGAACACCAAGAATATAATTCCTAAAAAATAACTATTTAAAGTGGGGGTGGGTGGGTGAAGTACTTTTTCTTATTTCTCTTCTCAAGTACATTTAAGAGCCTGGGGCACTGTATATAAACATGACTCTGAGAAGTGAAGAGAAGAAGGCAAACATGCTAGAGACCTTGGCAGCAGAGAAGCAACATGGTGGTGAGTTCCCTTGGTTTGCTTTTTTGCTTGCATACCCTAGACTTGGGGGGAGGAAGTGGCCATTAGATAACTCCACTTGGCTAGAAGTGGCCATTAGATAACTCCACTCCAGCCAAATACCACAGAAAACAACTGTGGTCCCACCAGCAAACACCAGGTGGGAAGCTTAGACTTCTACCCTCGCTGGTTGTAAAAAGTCACCCCTCTCTCTTCCTGCTGGGGTGGTATCAGAGAAGGTTGAGGAGGGAGCTGCAACTCCCATCTCCCCACCCAAGAGTAATGACTATCCATAGTCTGGACTGTCCACAGAGACTGAGCGGGGATCCTAGACTTCCACGCCCACCTAGTAGTAATGAGGCAATGTCCCCTCTTTCACTGCTGGAACAACAGTGTCTGAGGAGGCAAGTTGAAACAGAATGCCCAGGTTTCAACAGAAAATTAGTCATCATACCAAGAACGAAGAGGATCACAACTTGAATGACAAAGACACTTAATAGACTCCAACACCGATATGTTAAAAACTATCTGACAAGGGTTTTTAAGGAGCCATCATAAAGTGCCTCAATGCACAATTAGGAACAGGCTTAAAACAAATTAAAAATAGAAACTGTCAGCAAAGAAACAGAAGATAAAAAGAACCAAGTGGAAATTTTAGAAGTGAAAAACCAAAACAAAAACCTCAATGGATGGGGCTAATATCAAAATGGAGAGAATAAAGAACCTGTGAACTTGGGAGATAGAACAATAGAAATTACTCAATCTGGAAAACAGAGAAAATAGACTGGAAAAAATAGTGAATAGAACCTTAGGGAACCTGTGAAACGGTAACAAAAGATCTCACATTTATATCATGGAGATCTGGAAGGAGGAGGAAAAAAAAGATGTGGGGAAAGTTCCCTACAGAGCCATGAGACGTAGACTGGTATCAGACTGTGTATCATCAAAATTGGATGCTAGAAGAAAGTGGAACAGTTCCTTCACAGTGGGAAAATGATGTTGAACTTCAACCTTTACAGTCAAGTACAAGGAGGACTAAAGACATTTTCGATGTGCAGACTTGGGAAGTCTAACTCCTACGTACTTTTCTGAGAAAGTTACTTGAGGATGTGGCCCAACCATCAATGGAAAAAAAATAAACAAAACAAAACCCCTGGGAATCAGCAAATAGTGGATCTAAGCAAGGAAAGCAGTGAAGGAAGGTCCAGAAATGACAGCCCTGCATCAGGCCTAAAGAGCAACTAGTCCAATTTGAGAAAGAATATAGTGGGCTCCAGGAAGAAGGTTTCTTAGATCTTTTTTTTTTCCTCCAAGAGACGTTCTTCCTGGAGGAAAAAAAAAAGTAGGCCTGATGGAATGTTTAATAGAGAATTTTGAGGAAAAAAATGGAATATACAATAAAGTAAAACAGTGAAAGATGAAAAGAGAATTAGAAACTTGAGGAAAGGGCAGCCCAAGTGGCTCAGCAGTTTAGCGCCACCTTCAGCCCAGGGCGTGATCCTGGAGATCCAGGATTGAGTCCCACGTCAGGCACCCTGCATGGAAGCCTGCTTCTCCATCTGCCTGTGTCTCTACCTCTCTCTCTCTGTGTGTGTGTCTCTCATGAATAAATAAATAAAATCTTTAAAAAAAAGAAACTTGAGGAAAAATGAAAACTACAAGGAAAAATTATAAAAAGTACATTAAATGGCTTCTTCAGTGAGTATTTACAGTCATATTCTACAATTGCTTATCACTTTTCAAATCAAACTACAGACAACATGCATATCAAAAACTATAATGATTACAGGATTCAAATGTTATCAACTTTGACAATATAAAAGACCAGATGACAGAAGTTGGGGAGGTTGAGAGCAGAGGAAGGGGGAAAAAGAAAAGACATTCACATCTAACAAAATTCTGGTCAAATATTGTCTCTAAGTCATGGAAAATGAAGAGTATCATTTAAATTCAGAAAAGTAGTACAGAAACAAAACTATACTGGAAGCAGGAAAGACAAGAGTTGAACTTGATGTGACCTAAATCCTCACTTGTCATTTGCAGGACATCAATGGGTTAATGTCTGAAACTGATAAAAGACAAATGCTCACATAACACAATATTTAAATATGGAGGTCACAATCAGAAGAAATAACGAACAGTGGTTGCTAATAACGAAAAGCAGTAGAGAGTGGGGCTGAGACTCAACTTTTCATGTCCTTTTGTACTGATTTAAGTTTATTGATTTGCCTTCTAAATAATGTGTGTGCACTGATCCTATTTTAAAATGAACATGTACTTAAAATTAATCTTAAAAACGCAGGAAAAGGACATTCCTGCCCACCACTTACTCCCTCCCTCCCAAATTCCCTTGTATCTGCAGACCTGAAGGCAGCATTATAGAAAAAACTTTGTGAAACTTGCAGTCTCCCTTCCTGCCTTTAGCTTACGTGCAGCTCTGCTGCAATCAAACTGCAATCTTTGTTAGCTTGAAGTTACCTCATTAACACCTACCTCCTGGCTTGTTTTCAGGTCTCCCAGGCCTGGAAAGCCCTTATTCCTCACCTCTACCAGTTGGAATCCTATTTATTCTTCAAGGCTTGGCTCAGTCCTCCTCTGAAAAGTCTGCCTTGGTCCCCTGGTAGAACTTTTTCCTCTCTCATCAGGGACTCCTCGAGTTTTCACTCATGCCTCTAATTATGACACTTAGATGTTCTCTCTCCAAGTGTGTTACTTAGGCATCTCACGCCTGCAACCATCTTTTATGCCAGCTACCAGAGTGATCATCCTAAAATACCAGTCTGACTCTGTCACTCCCTTGCTTCAAACCCTTCTAACAGTTTCCTATCGCCCCTGGAGTCAAAGTTAATGCTCCACTGCCTGGCTTCTGCCACTTCTTCCACCACACAGGACAAGGCCCATTCCCCAGCCCACCCCCAAATCCATGCACTTCCACTCTTCATGTTAACTTTGCTCAGGCAGCTCTTCTGCCTGGAATGTTCTATATCCTTTCTACATAGTAAACACCAACTCTTCCTTTAAGAGGCAGTTCGAGTGCCCCTTCCTCCATAAAGGTTTTCTTGAGTATTCCCTCCATCCTGCTCCACCCCACATGGGCATGGTCCTATATTCTCACCCTGCCTCATCCAGACCTCTGCCGTATAATCTCTCGCCTTTGGTGCACTCCTCTACTTGAGTCCCCAATTAAACCATGAATTCCTAGAATTCAGGAATTCTAACTTATCTCTAGAACCTAGCCCTGGTCCTGACAGGATGCAGGAACTCCCATGTATTCTGGATGACCAAACGGGTGCAAAGGTGGAGCCAACAAATGAGTGAACGCTTATATTAATGCCTGAGTGCACAAGCTAATAAGTGAATGAATGAATTATGCACAAAGAGATGAACAAATGGACAGTAAGTGGGGGCATGAATGAGAAAAAGGAGCCAGGGAATAAATGAATGAGAAGTACCTGTGCCACTGAGGGCATGAGAGGAAGGATGAGTGAATTCCCACCTGTGTCTTGTTTCAAACCCACCTGGACGACCTTCTGCCCTGCTATCCACCCATCTACAGTGCACACCGCAGTATTAACTTCTTTTAGATCACAAAAACAGACACACTCAGGTTAGTGATGGAAATTTATTGAAGCATTCACAGGGAAATAAGGAAGACAAAAACAGCTACACAGGCAGCCTCATGGAGGAACAGAAACTTGAAAATGGTTCATGATCCAAAGCAGCTCTAGAGCCTGGCTTATCTTGTCACCCCCTCAGCTGCAGGCATCTGTTGCTCCCTTCTCTATAGTGCTTCCCAAAATGGTGACTCAACTTCTTTCTGGATGTATTTATACTCCTCCTACTGCTACTTAGACTACCTTTTTTTAAAATGTTTCCCCCTGCTACCCTCCCTCGCTAGCACTTGGCCTTCAGGGGCCTCAGGGCTTCTCGGCCTCCTGGCTCCTGCAGCTTCCTGGCTTCTGGGGGCTTCGGTTCCAGTTAATCCAGGGCTTCTCTGTGCTGTAGCTTCTGCTCGCCGCATAATTCCTGCAGCCTCTTCGATTCCTGTTGCCTCGCTACCTTGTGGCTCCGACAAGTCTCAGTGCTTCTGCTCGTGATCTTGTCTGTTCAAGCCTTCTGCTGCTTCGTGGATCTCGTATTCATGGTTTTGTCTCGTGGTTTCTGTTCCTCGTGGCTCCTGCTACATTGTGGCTCCTATTGCTTCATGGCTTCTGTGTCCTTTTGGCCCATGGTTGTCTTGCTGCTTCATGGCTTCTGCTACCTGTGGCCCCATGTTCTCATGATATAAACGTCTCATGGTCCCTGCAGCTTTCTCCTAGCTTTTGCTGTTTAGCTTCTGGCACCCCTCATCCACCACCACTTCTGTCTTGCTAAGTTCTAATTAAAATAGTTCACTTCTGAATGCCTCACATCTGGCCTCCCTGGAGGCCATTTGACACAGGCCATCACTATGAGGTGGAACTTTTACAGCAGTCCACCTAATAGGCTATAGCCTAGAGACTGGCTGTCTTCGAATCCGATACGATCCCAAACTAACCTCTTGTGGCCAGGATAGTGAGGTCACATGGTACAGAGCATGGCAACTCATGCTTAAGAAACCCCTTGGAAGGGACTGTGGGCATGGCAGGTTTGCTGAGGGTTTCCAGAAGGGGGCAGTGTAATTGGCCTATCCAGTACACTGACCTTCAAGGCCGACCTAAGTCCCACCTTCTCCCTGGCCGCCTCTGCCTGTCCTGATCTGTGATGGGAGAGATCAAGGCTCTAGTGGTGATGTGGAAAGGTAACTTAGGTTCCGGTTCTGGCTCTGACACTTTCTAGTAATGGGACCTTGGGCAAGCTCCTTCCCCTCCCAGGGCCTCAGGAGGGGGGTTGGACAAAGTCTGTAAGTTCCCTTACAGGTCTGACATCTGGGCATCTTGCTTTAGGTTACTTACTCTCTAAGGGATGGGAAGTCTTACCTGGGGAAGCCCTCAAAAACATCTCTTGAGGTAGGAAAGAGGGAGTCAGAGTCCTGGCTTGGAAGAGCCTCACTGCATACAGGAGGTGCTTAGCCAAGATTTATTGAACTGGATGAATGAATCAATGGCTGGGGGGTGAGGTGGGAGTGGGGAGGTGGGAGTGGAGGGGGAGGGGACCACACAGCACACAGAATGCTTAACTAACTTGAGGGAGGATTTCCAGTGGCTGAGGCTGGAAGGAGATGCTGACTTAGATGAATAAGGAAAGAGAATGACTGGGATAGAGGAGGAATCTGGGCTACTAATGGGCATACATTCTATCCTCAGTCACCCTCCACATCCAGTAATCCTCAGGCATCAAGTCTGGCTCACACTTTTATTGCCTCTGATCCATTCCCACTGCCCTTGCCCTTGAGTAGGCCTCCTAGGCTTTTCAACAGTTTCCAAACTCATCCCACTGTCTCCATTCTCTGTCACAAATGCATTCATTCACACATTCACTCATGCAAAAACTATTTATTGGGTGCCTGTTTGGGGTCAGGCACTGTGCTTTTTGCTGGGGATATGCCAGTAGCAAGATAACCCCAGACCCATACCTGTGGTGCTTTCAGCTTATTCAGAAACAAAACAAGCAAACACAGTATGAGAAATTGAGCCAACAGGGAAACTCCAGGCATGGCAGCATACAGCATGCACATTTAACCTAATCCATTCTATAGTGGCTTGCCAGAAAGAGGTTTATAAAATTCGCATCCAACTCAGGGTCTCCCCTACTTAAAACCATTCCATGGCTCCCACGCTGCCTTCAGGCCACAGTTCCCAAACCTGGCTGTACCCTAGAGTCATGTGCTAGTTTTTCTAAGCACTCAAGATCCCGAGGGCTCACCCCAGTTACAGAAATTGAACTTTCAGAGGCCGGGGCCTGGGATGTTCCATGTGGTTCTAATGCAAAGCCAGTTTGGGAGCCATGCTGTCCCACGAGGTAGATTTGAACTCTGTCAAATCTTACTTCAGGATTTCTGTCTTGCTGCTTCTTGCCTCCAGGTCTTTGGGCATAAATGTCCCTACTACCTGGAAATTCCTTCCACTTCAACTGGGCAATTCCTACCAGTCTCTCAAGATCAGCTCAGGTGTCATCTCTGGGACTAGAGGATGCCTTCCCTGAACCTCTACATAGGCTACTGGCCCTCCCTTTTCCATGCTCCCGGCAGAGTGCTAGCATACTGTATGGTTAGCAGCTCTTCTATGAGTTGCCTCCCCCAACTATTGAGCTCCTCAAAGGCAGGGTAAAGATTAGACACATGTTTATGTTCCTGGTGGGCAACACAGCAATTCCCAGTGAAATGCCCAGTTAAAGGTAAACATGGTCATGGAGTACTCTTCAACTCCCTAGACCAAGGCTACTAGGTCCAGGGTATAAGGGAGTCAACGTAGTGTCCTCTCAAAAGCCCTAGGGATGCTATTTGGATCCAGACACACTGTGGTATCAGCTCTCATTTGAACACAGCCTTCACTAAGCTCGTGTTGCTTTACAATGACAGGAGGCAGTGTGGCACAGTGGGAAAGCACTGGGCAAGCACAGAGATCCCTTCTGGTTGAAGTCTAGGTTCTGCCAACGAACCAACTGGGACCTAGGACAAAGCCTCTCACCTCTCTGATCCTCAGGACCTAAGTCCTCTGGAGCACTTGTGTCCCTATAGGCCAGGGCTTTAGTCCAAGGCATCTCATCTAATCCTTTCCACCCTGTGAGGTAAGAATTTGTTATCCAGATTATTATCCACACCTACTGAATTAGATTTCCAGGGGCGGGACCAGAGCAAGGAGCTCCACACCCTTTGGATGTGGGGGTGCAGCAGGAACAGCTGCTTTGCATTATAAGCCCTTCTGTACTATTTTACTTTCTAACCAGTGTATATATTGCTTTGATTTTTAAAAAAGGAAAAAGTTTCACAAGTGATTCTGGTGCACAGCCAAGACTGATAACCACCCTCACAGTAGAGAAAGCACAATACCAAATTGGGGGCCTGGGTTCAAATTCTTACTGTTATCTGGTAGCTGGGTCACTTCACCTTCCTAGGCCTCAGTTTCCTCCTCTATAAAGTGGGGAGAATAGCAATTGCTACCTTGAGAGGTCTATAATGATCTAGGTGCCAGCCAAATCACTTCAAACTTCCTCTTCCCTATACTGCAACAGAGTAGGGCACGTATTACCTCCCTTTCTAGGTGAGGAAACTGAGATTCAGGGAGGTGAGGTAATGAGCTCAAGTTTCTACAGCTAGGATTTGAACCAGGGTGACTCCCAAATTGTGTTCTTTCAGATATGCCAGTATTTCCCATACTACAGCACATGTACCACTGGTGGTATATGACTTCTTTGGTTGAACACAGACAAATTTATTTTGAGTTATGCCTTTTAATATGTATTAGAAAAATACATAATTAGCACATCAGACCCATGGTTTCACGGATATCACTACTTAGGATGAAACCGAAGTAGATAACAATGTTATACCTAAGACAACCTAAAAAAAAATACTGAGTAAATAGTACAGGAGGGCAATTTGGAAGTATCTATTCAAAACAAAAAAATAAATAGTCTATGACTCTGCAATTCAACTTCTAGGAAGCAACCCTAGGTAAACTCATATGCACATGTGCGCACACGCATACACACACAAGCACGCGCGCACACGCACACACAAATGTTCCTGTGTAGTATTTTATAATAGCAAAAAGAGAAAACAGTCTTATCTAGCTATCACAAAAGAAATGAGTACGATGTGGTACAGTCATATGATGGCACTCCATACAGCAATTACAAAGGCTGAATTCAATCTACATTTAGCCCAAACAACATGCATAGATCTCAAGAACACCATTAAACGAAGAAAGCAAACTGCAGAATGACTCAATATACCATTTGTATTAAATACACAATAATATTTTCAATGAACTCATATGTCAAAGTCTTAAAACTGTCTAGATGGATGTACAACAAACAACAGCAGTTTAGAGGGGGCCGGGCAATGGTAGCCAAACAAGGCTAGTTTACTTATAAATCTCATGTCTTAGAGAATGGATTCATGCATTACTTGAGTAGTTTAGAACGGTTTTACCTTTTAAAAAACAAGAATGTGATATACAATCAGGACAAGGTGATGGTTTGACAGTGTATGTGAACGAGCAAAGGCTGACCTCATGGCAGCAAGCTGTGCTGCCCCTGCACAGTCCCTGCAGCTGACACAGTTCCCAGAAGGAACCTGACACACATTCGGCCGGGATGTGGCCCAGGTTACCTCTCCCCTATTTCCTCACGACCCGGGTTGGGGCCCAGGCACCTGGTTACCATACATGATTGAAGCTTTAGGCTTCCTAGGCCCTTCACTTATCAGGCAAACACCATTGGTGCCCTGGAACTTTTTCAATAACCAGGGCATTTAGTGTTTCCCAGATCTGGAGGCTCCTTCTGTCCCCAACAACTGGGATCAGAGCCTTTAGGGGTCTAGGTATGTGAAAGTTTGTATTCTGAGGGGTCGGCACCTAGTGGGCTCCAAGCAGGGATAAGGCCCCAGTGAGGAGCTTGACATCATTAAATCCTATGAGGTAGGTAATATTGTTAGCCCCATTTTACAGATGAGGAAACTGAGGCACAGAAAGGTCAAATGACTTGCCCAACATCACACTAGTTAAGTGATTTTTTTTAAAAAAAGGACTAGAACCCACAAATGTCTGTCCCAAGAGCCCAGGCTCCACTCCTAGTACCCAACTAAATCCTATCAACTTGTCAAGGTTCAGCTCAAATGTGACCCTTCTCCAGGAAACCTGGAGGTGATCGTCCTCTTCTCAAATTCAAAGTACCTATAAATATGATTCAGCTGACCATGGGAAATCATGAACCCACTGCATCTCCTGAGTAGGATAGTAGAGATCATGTCTGATTCAGCTCAGTATTTCTAGAATAGAGCCTGACAAACAGAGGGTGCTCAATATATATGTCTGATGAATACACAAATGAATGAAAACACACAAGTGAATGAGGGCAATTCCATATGACTGATTCCTATGAGGTCCTGAACACCTTTGCCCAGCTCTGGGGTGCTGTCATACTAAGCTCTCTTAGAATCAAATGCAGCCTAGGCTCCTTCTAAAATGGGTCTCCAATATCTTTATTATTTTGCAAACACACCCATATGCACACATACAGACACATATATACACACATACATATCCACACACAAGCAAGATGCAAAGGGCCCAAGGGACCCATGATTATGGGTGAAGAGGGGAGGGAAGGTTTGGGAGAGGGGAAGGTGGGGAATGGACAGATGGCCCTGTTCAGCTCAGTTCAGCTCAGCACCTCCTTCCAAAGGCCAGGATGCTCCCTGAAGCTCAGGAATTTTTGCTCCAGACCTAACATCACCTCTGTTCCTCTTCGTGCTTGACAGCAGTGCCTAAATCCCATGACTATACCAAACAGGGACAGGAGGGAGGGGAAGGCTGGGAACCAAATATCCAGAGATTGGGAGAGGGGCAGCTTAGGGATCCAGACAGGGCAGGAGGGCAGAACTACTGCTACTGCTCATTAGGGTTGGGGTTGGCATCTGGGTACTTGGTGAGGTCGAAGGTCAGGACTTTGCTGATCACACAGTCCCCTTGCTGAAGGAGGAGGGAGAAAAAGAAAAATGAAATTGTAAGGAGAGAATTGGGGGGGGGTCTAGCGCCCCAGGACTGGGGGGCCTCAAACCCTCCTCCCTACATACCTGCCCAAAGCCCAGGCAATGGTTCTCTCTGGGTGTGAGAGGATGTGCTCGGTCCCATGTGCCTTCTCTCCCTGCCTACCTCTGCATTCTCCTTTTCTCTGCCGTCTGGCTGCCTCTGCCTGGCCTTTCCACCTGTCCCCAGACGCAATAGCCCTGCCCAGCTGGGCTGGCTAAGCCTCTAAGGCAGGGCTCCAACAAGCCCAGATAGCTGTTTAGGACCTGAATCCCTATGCTCCCCCACCCCCGTGGCCCTCCACTGCAGCCTTCCCTTCCTGCCCTGGGGAGTCAGGCAGGGAGTGGGGCTGGCTCCTGAGCCAGGCCCGCCCTACCTCGGGGTAGACTCCAATGAGGCTCTCAGCCTTGGTGTAGAACTCCTCCTTGAGAGAGATGACGATGGCCTGGAAGTTGCAAGTCGACTGCTCCTTGATGTAATTTGCCACCTGTGGGAGGGGCCGCCAGGCACTTAGCAGGGCTGAAGCCCTAACACTCCCTTGTGTTTTCCAGTCAGAACCAGAGTCAGAGGGGTGGGGTAAGGGGTGGAGGGTAGGGGGGAAGAGAGGCTAAGAGGCCACTGACTAGCACGGCGTGAATGAATGACCCTGAGCCCAGCCTCCCGGGCACAGAGAGCAGGCAGCAGGAACGGCTAGAGCATACTCAGGAGTTGCTCCCTGAAACCCAGCCCCAATCTAGGGGCTTCCCTCCCGGGCCCCACTTTCCTTGCACCCACCTTGCCAATGTTGGTGTTATCCAGGGCAGCATCGATCTCATCCAGGACGAAGAAGGGGGCTGGCTTGTAGCTGGGAGGGAACCAGTAGGTGAGCTGACACTGATGGGGGCAGTGGTGGGGCAGGGTAGCCCCAGGGCCCATCACACAGGCCAGCATCCCCCTCCACTTCTTCAGAGACTAAAAACACCCAGGTCTTAATGTTGCCTGAGCCCCCTAAAGGCCAGTTTACCAATTGAACCCTCCTCTGCATCCAACCTTGTGCTCCAGGATCCTTCAGAACCAGGAGAAGACACAGTTTTCTCCAGAGCTTCCAGACCAGCTAGGGAGATAAAGCTGTCCTGGCTCTGAACACACTGTCCAACCTACCTGGAGGTCTATCCCACCCACCTGCACCATGCTGTTGTGGCTCCCTGCCTCTTTGCACATGCGGCACCCTCTGCCTAGCACGACCACCCCCCCACCCGCCCCCAGTGTCTCAGCTCACGTCTACTCATCCTTTGCATTTCCTACTCAAGTGTTACCTGTCCTTCAAAGCCTTCCCTGGCCACCCACACCCTCCCTCAGACTGGGTTAGATGTTCCTTCTCCGTGCATCCACAGCACACGCACTCACCCGGCTATAACACTTAGCTCACTGTTTACACATCTGGCCTTCACTAGACCATGAGCTCCTCAAGGACAGAGACCATGTCTGACTCATCTGTGTCCCTAATCCCCCAACAGTCTGGTATAAAGCAGCCCTCAGAAATGCTTGCTGAATGATGCTGTATAATCAAGTATTAAGTTGTGGGGGTCAGATTCAAGTACTACTGGCATTCAGGAGGGGGAGGTCAGGGTATGCCACAGTTGGTCAAAGCAAGCTTCCTAGAGGAACAGAAGGAGGAAAATGAGATGTGAAGGCATGGTAGGTGATGGTCAAGCTAGATTTGCACAGAAAGGACTAATTAGCCAGCAACCATGTAAGCAAAAGCCTGGTGGTGGGACTGAAGACATGCAGGGGCCAGCGAGGGCATGCTGAATGGATGGGAAAGACAGGTCCAGGAAACCAAGGCCAGATGTGCTGTAGTAAGTAGGGAAATAGGGACGCAATCCAGATTCCACCAGAACATCTTCACCTCTGCAGATCTCTGCATGTCCTTGGACCCCAGAGCCTCTGGTGGCCTCAGTTCAGTCTCTCCACCAACTGCCCTGGGAGGGGCAGCCTTACCTGTGGATGGCAAAGAGCAAGGCCAGAGCCGCCACTGTTTTCTCCCCCCCTGACAAGTTGTCCATAGGCCGGAAGCGTTTGCCAGGAGCCACACAGTTGTAGTTGATGCCATCTAGGTAGGGCTCCTCAGGGTTCTCAGGGCCCAGGAATGCCTAGGGAAAAGGCAGACAGGTCAGAATCTGGGTCTGGATCTAGAGGAGGAGAGGGATAGGAAGCCTAAAGGAAAGGGCAACATGATGGTGGGGATTGGCTGGGTAAGGGATTCTGGCTTACCTGGGCACTGCTGTTGCGGGATAGGGCCTTGTAGATCTCATCAATGTTGGTGGCCACAGATTCAAAGCAAGCATTAAAGCGGTCAAAACGCTCCTTCTTGATCTGTTCGAATGCCTGCTTGGCTTTCTTGGCTCGCTTTCGGGCTGCCTCAAACTCTGCCACAAGAGAAAGACAGGTGACTCCTCAGTGCCCAGGTACCGCCAAGGCTGAGGACCATACCCTGGCAAGAATGGCCTGTAAATGACAATCCACAGAGCAGGGAATATCCCAAAGGGAGAGGGACATCTGGGGAGGGCCCCAGGAAAATGGCCCCATGACTGCTCATGACCACTGGGCTGGTCACTAGTACAAAAGAAGAAATTTGGGCTTGGAGCCACAGAAACATGAATTCTACCCTGGGCTCAACCAACAACTAGCTGTGCATCCTTGGGCAGGCCATTCACCCTCTCTGAATCTCAGCAGTATTCGACTCTATAAAAAACAGGTGTGGTAACTGACCCCTACTCTTTAGGGCTCTTGGGAGTTTCAAGAAAGCATGTAAAAACAAGAGTTGTTGTGATGTGTAACAATCCCTTGCTTCATAACTCCAGCCTTCTGTCTTCACCTTAGACCCAAGTAAAAGGGAAAAATCTTACCATCTGAGGTCTCCTGGAACTTGTCTCGGACACTTTCCAGCTTTTCCATGGCTTTCATGTTAGGGGCAGCAATACGCTGGAGTACACTCTGCTGCTCATTCAGCTTCTGCTGCAGTGTATTCATCTCCTGTTTGATCTCCTCCTCAGCCTGGGCATCCTGTAAACCCCAGGCCCAACGACATCAAGAAGGGCCAGGCCCCCGAGCCTAGACCCCCACAAGAGATGCTCCACCAAGCAGGGCCTGAGCATTTGCTCCCATGCAGAAGGCAGGTTCTTCCTTAGCTTGGTTCTGTCCACCAGGTCCCACCTCCAGTAAGCATTCCCACCACCCCTGGAAATTACAGACTGATACCACTTTCTCATCTCTAGCCCTACCCCCAGGCCCTGTCAATCTCTCTGTCTCTCAGGAGGAGCAGCTGATGGTACCCCTCTCTGGCTCTCAGCCCAGGCCATGAGCCAGCGCCATCCCAGGGTGACCTAAAGGCCCCCACACAGGCTGGTCTGGACTCTGCCTACAGCACCATAATGAATAAGGCAACTCACGTTTTCTGCTCAGATCACCACATCTGAGCAAATTCCATTTGAGTTTGGTTTCAGGTCTATGGATATTACAATACATGTCCGGGCTTGTGCCTTTCTGCCACTTTTAGTCAATAAATATTTACTGAATGCCCTCCAAATGCCAGGCATTGGGGCCCTCATATCCTGCGAGCCATGGTTCCTGTGCTCACAGAGCTCATGGACTAACAGAGGAAGGCATATACATAAATAATCAGAACACTGTACACTGAATACCAAAACAATGATAAATAAATGGTGTTGGGTGAGCACAGAAGAAGGGCACCTAACTCAGACCTGGGCTATGGAAGGCTCCCAGGAATATGTTTCAGCTCAGGCTTACAGGATGAGTAGTGAGGACAGAGAGAAGGAACTGTCTATGCAGAGAGGAGTATTACACGCAAAATCAAGGATTTGCTCATGGTCCATTCAAGGAAATCAAAGCAATTCCAAAGAGCAATCAATTTTAATATATTTCAAAGCCAAAAAAAGGGGCAATTCAGTATGGCAATAATAGCACTTATGTGTGTGCACGTGCACATGCTGGGGGAAGAGGCATGGCTGGAAACATGTGCAGAAGCCCAATGATAAACGGCCTTTCAAGTCTCGTAAGAGGTTTGGATTTTATCCCAAGGGCAATGAGGTACCATTGAATGACTTCAAGTATAGGAAGGACATGAATATGCACAAATGTATACATAAATATATACATCTTAGAAAAGCCCTTCTACAAATCTCTATATACTTCTTCTACTTCTACTTCTACTAATCTCTATGAAGTGATCTCTTGGATATGTTGTAAGTGAAATGAAAGCTACACAACAGAATGTTATTTTTTTTTAATCTAAGAGAAGGAATATATTTATAGACAAATATATTTTTATTTTTAAAATACAACAAAAGGATAATCCAAAAATGAATTAAAATGATTACACATTGAGTAAGGGAGGCGGAGGGGACACGAAAGCAAGCAAAACATCTCTTCATGTACCTTGTATTATACTTTTGGTTTTAAAACCAATGGAGATTTTACAGAATTATAAAAAATAAATAAATCAAAATGTGAAAAACACAGGGCAAAAAAATTGTTGGAAACAAAATATTCACAAAATACCAAAGAATCACCCTAAAGATTACTTATTACTTGCAAAGGTAAGAAATCTGGCAATTGATACCTTAAATGAGGATTAAACTTAACATCATGAGTAGCGGAACATCCTCACATTACATACCTCCTGGCATGATCCAAAAGACAGTACACAGCATCACCAATGAAATGCTCTGGCCAAAAAATTACTTAACCCAAATCCATCAAGCCTGAGACTATATCAAACTTCCAGATTTATAGGAAACAGGGTAGGTAGAACAAATTAAGCAATAACGAAAGGAAACAAATATATCCATAACATATCCACCATTCAAGACAGCATGTAGACTCTTCAAAAGATCAGTGTCATGAAAAAGGTGAGGGGCTGCTCCACATCAAAAGAAACTAAAAAAACACCCAAAAGCAATAAAACAATTATAAAAAATGATTTTAGGACAAGGAAATGTGAGTATGGGCAGGATAGTCAATATGAAATTATTAATTTTCTCAGGTGTAATATGGAATTGCAGTTATAGAACAGAATGCCTTGTTCTTAGCATCCTAAGTATTTATAGAGTTGAAGTCTGCAGCTTCCTTTACATGGTTCAGCAAAAACAAAAAATGTGTAGTGTGGAGGGAGGGAATCAAGAGAGATGAATAGAGGGAAAAAAAACCTGGAAAAATATTTATTGGTGAATCTAAGGTGAAAGGCAAATGGGTGTTTACTGTTCTTTCAATTTTTCTGTAGGTTTGAAATTTTTCAAAATAAAGTTGAAAAAAATAAATCAAAATGCAAATTAAGCAACCCTCTTAAAAATGGAAAACTAAACAAAGAAACATGACAATAGATTAATAAGCTGGTTAAACACTAAGAGAATTCTTTCAAGTTACTTTAAAATAGAGGAACATGGCCATACATGCTCAATAAGCTATTAGCTTAACAGCAGAAAGGACCTCAAGGAAATCTTCAATAGCATTCAATAATCAAATTGTTACTAATAACACCTCATTGTGATTTTCTTTTTTTTTTTAGATTTTATTTATTCATGAGAGACAGAGAGAAAGAGAAAGAGAAAGAGAGAGAGAGAGAGAGAGAGAGAGAGAGAGAGAGAGAAGCAGGCTCCATACAGGGAGCCTGACGTGGGACTCGATCCTGGGTCTCCAGGATCACGCCCTGGGCCAAAGGCAGGTGCTAAACCGCTAAGCCACTCAGGGATCCCTCATTGTGATTTTCAAACTATTATACGCGGAATAGGATAAATATATTATTATGTTAGTGTTGTTAGGAACCAAGATTTTCAGCAAGAATAATCGGGGAGACTCAAACATAAAATCAATGATGTTAAACTGTGAAAATTATAATTTTAATTGAAGTATCAAATGAGCTCACAACACATTTTTCCTTCAAAATAAAAAATGCCTCTTGTAGCCCAGTCTACTGAAACATTCTAGAAGCACTGAGCAACCCAGCAGTCATGAGCACTCCGATTTTCAGATGGTAGTCACTAAGCAGTATTTCCCACTACAAGTTAGAGCTTCTCAGAGAGAAATGGCTAATGCCAGATCTTGGGAAATGTAAAGGATGAGCCTGGACATACCAGAAAGCAGGGAAAACATAAGACTGTAAGAGTTGTGTCAAAATGATTCACCAGCCAACTTGAATGGGTTCCCCACTGGCCAAAGATGCAAACAACTTGATCAACAAGAATAACAACCACAACAAAATTCAACACATCTAATATGTTTAAATCCTTAAGTGCAAAATGATACAAAAAAAACCTCAGTGAACAAATCTTGAGAAAGTCAGAGAACCAACTCATTTTTTTTTTATCAACTAGTAAGTAAAAGAATACATTCTGCTTTTACTATACAAACTGTACCTCAGGGTAACCAAATAACTGATAGGAGGAAATCTCTCTTTACAGTATTCCAGCTAATAAAGAGAAAATTATTTCATCTTGCAACCACAGACAAATTAATGAATCTAGGCAATAACCACCACAGCTGCAAACCACACAAAAAGAACTACAACCAGATATCACCAACCTCCTGATGGATGTTAACAATGTCACTTAGGAGGTAGTCTTAACCAAAACAAACCCCCAAACTTGAATTTAATCAAGTCTCTAGATCTGAGCTGTCCAATATGATAGCCATAAGCCCACACGTGACTACTGATTTTTTAAAATATTTTATTTATTTATTCATTCATTCATTCATTCATTCATTCATTCATTCATGAGAGACACACAGAGAGAGGCAGAGAGACATAGGCAGAAGGAGAAGCAGGCTCCCTGGAAGGAGCCTGATGTGGGACTTGGTCCCAGGACCTCGGGATCATGCCCTGAGCCGAAAGCAGACGTCTGCTCAAGTGCTGAGCCACCCAGGTGGTGTCCCATGGCTACTGATTTTAATGATCATTGACTGACTTAAAAACTGATATTCAACTTAGTTACTAGAAAACTTTTATCTGAAACAAACTTGGTTATGTGGTTCTCTTTTTTTCAATTGTACAGTTTAAGATAGCTAAATACAAACAAATCTAAATATAAATCAAATCTATCTGAGGAAAATATAGCATCCAAATTGAGATTGCTGGAAACATAAATAGATACTCTGTACTTTGAAGACTTAGTACAAAGAGACTGTCAAATATCTCATCAATAATTTTTATGCTGTTTACACATTGAAATTGTTTTTGAGTATACTGGATTAGGCAAAAATACAGTACTAAAATGAATTTTACTTTTTAGTAGGTCATGTGGCTCATATTATATCTCTAACAGCACTGATCTAGCTACCCACTTAAAGGAACTACAGGGGATACAAGAACTATTTTTTTTTTTTTGCTTTGTTCTGGGGGAACATAAAAAAAATTATAGGATACAGGGGCACCTGGGTGGTTCAGCTGGTTGAGTGTCTGACTCTTGGTTTCAGTTCAGGTCACGGTCTCAGAGTCATAGAATCGAGCCCCACACTGTGGGCTCTGCACTCAGGGCCGAGTCTGCTTGTCTTCTCCCTTCCCGTCTGTCCCTCTTAGTGTTCAAGAGCATGCACGTACTCTCTCTCTTAAATAATCTTTAAAAAAAAAATCATAGGATACAATCAACAAAGTACAGAATGCAGAAAATCCTCTAGGAGAAATGAGCCAATTTCTTCAAAAACAAAAAAATACTGCAAAGAAAAATATAAACTGATGGAAGGGCATCCTATCCCCCTTAACATCCTAAGACCCCTAGTGGCTATCTAAAACTATAGACAGTGCCAAATGCTACATATCATGTTTTTTCCTATACATATATGCCTACAATAAAGCTTAATTTATAAATTAGGCACCATAAAAGGTTAACAGCAATAATACAATAGAACAATTATAACAATACACTGTAATAAAAGTTACATGAATGGTCTCACTCTCAAACTATCTTATTGTACTGTACTCACCCTTCTTGTGATGTGAGATGATAAAAAAATGCCCACATGATGAGATGAAGTAAGGTGAATGACGTAGGCACTGTGACATAGCACTAGGTTACTATTGACCTTCTAACTATAGGTCAGGAGGATCATGTTTCCAGATTGCAGTTGACCGTGGGGAATGAAACCACGGAAAGGCATGCACAAGGGGGGACTACTGTAGATTAAATGAGACTTAAAGAGATATATCAGCCAATCACTCTATCAGTCACCTATCTATCTATGTCTGTCATCTTATTTGACTCTCAGTGCAAGCAAGCAAACTGTGTGTGTGCAGGACAATTTGGCAAATGTGAATACTAATCATAATACAAATAATAAGGAATTATTTTATAAAACTCCAATATTAAGGAATTATTGGGTTTTTTATATGATAATGAGTCTAAATGTTTTAAAGAATTATCTCTTTTAGAGATACATTCTGAAATATTTACAAATGAAATGGCATGATGTCCACAATTTGCAGCTGACCCCTGAATAAGGGGGTTGGGGTGTTGGCCCCTTACACAGCCCAAAATCCACTTATATACTAATTTATGACTCTCCAAAAAAATGTAATTACTAATAGCCTATTGTTGACTGGAAGCATTACCAATAACATAAACAGTGATTAACACATACTGTAAAGTAAGCTGGTGAAAAGAAAATGTTATTAAAATCTATTTAAAGTACTGTATTTATTGAAAGCAATCTATGTATAAGTGGACCGCACAGTTCACACTCATGTTGTTCAAGGGTTGACTGTATTTTTAAATAATACAAGGGTGAGAAGAGAGGAGGAAGAGGATGGGGTGCACATAAAATAAGTTTGGCCATGAGTTGATAACTGCTGAAACTGATGATGGCTACACGAGATAGCACTGTGCTATTTTACTTTTGTGTGTGAAATTTTCCATAATAAAAATCTAAAAATAATAACAAAAATCAACTTGAAGTGGCTCCTATTGGACAAGGATGGGACCATATGAACATCAAGAAGAAAAATGACTCCAGTAGACAAACATCAAAGTAGATTTAATATGTTAAATTCACAATACATACAAATGAAAAACCTCACTGGTCACCTTCAAAGATTATAAGGGCAACCGCCTCATTCTGAAAGATGATAAATAAAGGAAAAGAATGAAGCATTTATCCTACCTTTTCTGTACTGGCTGTACTTCAAAGGAACTAAATGGTTGATATGAGACAATTCTTTTTAGAATTCCAATAAATAAATGGAGGAGGAATGGAAGAATTAGGAAATTACCATTTTGCAACCCTTAATAGAGCTAGGCAATGATGATTAAGAGCTGCTAAAACTGAGGTGCCTGGGTGGCTGTCAGTTAAGTGTCAGGACTCTTGATTTTGGCTCAGGTCATGATCCCATGGTCCTGAGATGGAGCCCCACATAGGTCTCTGCACTTAGCGGGGAGTCTGCTTGGATTCTCTCTCTCCCTTTCCCTCTGCCCTTTCCCCCATGGGCGCAGGTATGCAGGCATGTGCTCTCTCTTTCTCAAATAAATAAAAATCTTTCTTAAAAAAAAAAAAAAAGCTGCTAAAACCAACTTCTGAAAAGCTGACAGGGAACTTTATAAAAAAACATGGGCTAACAACACCTGAACCTGATGATCATGATTATTTTTCTCTTAACTTTATATTATATAAATTTTTAACATACACACAAAAATGTAGAGAATAATATAATGCACCCCCTATGTACCTATTACCCAGCTTCAAAAATCATCAACTCATGGCCAATACTCTGCCATCTATACCCAATTCCTTTTTATCTTCAATTATTCTAAGGCGAATCTCAGACACACGACTTCCACTTCACCTATAAATACTTCAGTATGTATCTCTAAAATGCTTTCTGAATCTCAGCACTATTGACATTTTGGGCCAGATGATTCACTGTTGTGAGGGCTGTCCTTTGTGCACTGTAAGATGTTTAGCAGCATCCCTTGCATCTACCTACTAGACACCGTCAGTAACCAATTATGAAAAGTGGGTGTCACAAGTGTCTCCAGACATTACCATATGTCCCCTGGGGAAGTAAAATCCATACACCATTGAGAACCACTGTTATAAAACATAAGGACACTTAAAAAAATTAAGCCATAATACCATCATCTCACCTAAAAATATATTTTTTTCACCTAAAAATATTAACAGCAATTTCTGAACATGATAAATTATCTGGTCAGTGTTCAAATTATCCTGATTGTTTTATTAAAAAAAAATTTTACAGGATTTTCAAAGCAGGTTTCAAATAAGGTACACACTGCAATTGGCTGGTCTATCTCTTAAGTCTCATTTAACCTATAAATTCCCCTTCTCTCTGCAATGGATTCAAGGAAATCCCACATATTCCAATTGGTTGATTTGTCTCTTATATGCCAATAAAAAAATCTGCCCCTCTGTTTATTTTCTTTCTTCTTGTTTATCCTTGGGAGGGACCAGGTCTATGGTTTCCCATAGTCCAGATTTAGAACTGCATCCCTGTGTTTTTATTTAACATGATTCTCTTGCACTAGTGTTTCATATAATTGGTGGATATAAAAGCTTGATCAGATCCTTGAGTTTTTGACGAGACTATTTCACAGGTAATGTCGAACACTGACCAAACTTATTACAAAGATAGAAATGACATTCAATGTCAACTGATGTGACGCAAAAGAAAGTTCACAAGTAGCACCACCTATGACATATATTCCTGCCAAAAATAAAAAAATGAACTACATCCAATCAAACCCTAGATTTAAGTACCAGTTTACAGGAAATACAGGGAATGGAAAAACACATTAAGTAACATCATAGGACATAATCAGCCAAATTCAGAATGTAGAAAATTGTACAGGACCAATGACCTAGTTTCTTCCATAAATAGGTAGAAAAAAATAAAAAGGGATAAGAAAATGGTACAGACTAGAAGAGACCACTTTTAACATATGAACCTCACTTGAATCCTGATTTAAATATACAGACTGTGTTTTCTTTTTTTTAAAAGGTATTTATGGGATATTCATGCAAATCTAAACATTTACTGAAATTAGATGGTATTGCAATTAGTCTTAAAATTTTTTTGGTAGGATACTGTGGTTGTTTTTTAAAATGTCCTTTCTAAAGATATATGTTGAAGTAATTATGAATGAAATGTTACCTGGAATTTGATTTAAAATATGCCAACAGGGAAGGAAAGGGTATAAAAAACAAGATACCATATGTTGCTAATTGTTGAAGCTAGATGACAGGTACTGGGGTCCATTATATGATTCTATTTCCGTATATGTTTGAAATTTTCCACAATAAAGATTTCTTTAAAAAAAAAATCAAGTCCCCCTGGCTATAGTGATGGATGGAAAAGCATGAGGAACTGTTTAGGAGGCTCCTGCAGTAGGCCATGTGAGAGGTGAAGTGGCCTATACCATAAAGACAGTTTGAAACCGAAAAAAAAGCAGAATTCAATGGTATTTAGGAGGTAAAATGGATAGGGCTTGGTAATTCAATGAATATGCCAAGTGAGAGAGGGAATTGAAGATGAGGCTCAGACTTCTGGTTTGAACCTGTGTCTGGCACCAAGGAGTGAAGGCAGGTTTGGGGAGGAAGGCTGGGGTTGGAGGTACCTGTGGAGCACAGCACACATGGCAGCTGAGGCCAGGGGACTAAAAGAGATACCCAGAATGAGAGAGAATGAGAGAATGCCAAAAGTGAGAAGGAAAGAGTACCTAGGACAGATCACGGAGGAACATCTAAGGCCTATCTGTTTGCTATAAAGGAGCATGTCCTTCGTGTGTGCATCTGGGATGAATGCACGTGCATGGAAGGGGAAGAGTGGCAGCAGGCAGGGACCAGGGGTAACTGAGGGTGGTGGTGGGAGATGTGCCTGTGTCTGTGTGTGCATAGCTGGGGGAAGACCCTATATCACAACTCCCTTCCTCTCGCCAGCTTGCCCCTCTTTCCAGCCGTGGTCTCCACGATGGGGCCCCCAGGTGGGCTGACTCTCCCTCTGAACAGCTGGGAAGACGTGGCCACCCCCGTGGCAGATCCTCACCTTCAGATCTTCACACAGGTCACCGTAGTCAATCTCGATGAGGGCCTCTCGTGCATAGATGCTGGAAGTTCGCTGGGAACCACTCACTGAATCCTCCCCCTGAGAGCTACCCTGTAATGGTGAGGAGAGTCCAATGGAGCATGCTGGCTGTGAGAATGTCCTCTAAAGGGGGCACATGGGGGACGGAGGGCTCCTCTATAGCTTTCAAAGTCTTTGAGAAGCACCTTGCTAGAGAGAAACTATGGCAGAAGAGCAGTTCTGAAGTCACAAAGACCTCAGCTCAAAATTGGGCTCTGCCGCTGACTAACAGTGTGATCCTGGGCAAGTCATGCTGTCAGATCCTGACACCTGAATCCTGATTTAAACACACACACCCTCAACTGTAACAAGGCATACTGCCTGCCTGGCAGGGTTGTGTTTAGGATGAGGAGTAATTATGTCATGTTACCCTGGTGCCTGGCACATTTTTGGTGTTCAAAATATTTTTGCTGAATTAAACTGAAATGCATTTGGGAAGAGGGAGGGAGAAAGATACGTGGGGCCGAGATACACGCTCAGGTCCAAGACAGATATGTACACTAACCTTCTCTCAGTTAATGTTCCCACCAATCTTCACTTTCAGGACATGAAATGCTTTGGCTCCTCTATTGGCCAGTGTCTCTCCCTTTCCTATGACTAAGCCTTATCACCACTGCATTGCTAATGTCCCTTACCCAACCCTCTCCTGGCCAACCTCCCTCACTGCAGCTAGGCCATCATCTGTCAGGTCCCCTAGCTTCTGTCTTCCTTTGCTCTTGGCTAATGTCCCTCAATTGCCACTCTTAGCACTATCCAACACCTACCGGAGCTAACTTTTTTTAGCTCAAGTCCCTAAGGTTACAGAATGATTTCATCTTCTCCTGCCTTCCCTCCCTCACCACCTACTGACATCCGGCATTACCCCCCACTCAACTTCCCTTTCACACCAAAGCTATTACCTTCCCCCTACCTGCCTTCATAGCCTCATCCTGGCTTATCTCCCCTGCATCCCTCCTTAGTGCTCCCCATCACCCCTGCCCACCATCCTTTCCTCTCCTTCTCCCCATCCACTTTTATCCCCCACCTCTGGGTAATGTTGTCCACTGCCCACTCCTACAGCCTGCCCTGATACTCACCTCTTCCTGACTAATGTCATCCATAGTGCCCTTAGACAGTGGCAACTTGATGTCCTGCATCTTGCAGGCCTGCAGCAGGTTGTGGCGGTCACTGCGTTTCTGTTCCAGCTTGGTCTCAATGGCTGTCACCTCCTTCTGTAAATGGGTCATTTCCCTAAAAAGTCCAGATAAAGAGGTAAGATCCAAATCCAGCAGGCTGCCTGCTCTACCTAGTTCCCCCAACCCCAGGCCTGAACCCACTCACTTGTTGGCGCCCCCCAGTTTCTTACGAATCTCCTCCATCTCATGATTCTTGTCATTCACCTCCGACTTCTTGGCCAGGTGCTGATTCTTCAGGTCTTGCAGCTGGGCCATGGTCTCATCTATGATCTTCATGTGTCTTTGCTCCTCCTGGTCCCAGCAGGGGGAACAGGACAAGAAGTGAACGCTCTCCTCATCTCCTCTTGGGATCTTCTCCCCTTGCCCCAACCCTTTCCCCCAGGCAAAAGGAGGTTCCAGGTGTATCAAAGCCTCTCTTCAGGAAGCTCTGCTTTCACATACCACCATCACCCTTTAGGCATCTTTCTTTCTTTTTTTTTTTTAATTTGGTTGCCCTCCCCCACACACCCCAATACACAAATTGCCTAATGTAGAAAAGTTCAAAGTATTGAAACAGCATCAAGTAGGAGAAAAAAAAAAATCACTCTTACTCCCATCAGCTAGAGACCAATTAATGTGTTAGCCTATTTCTTCCTAACACTACTTATAGATAGGTCTACAAAGTGGAGACTAGATTGTAATTAAAACCCTATATTCTAACAACATTAGAATATATTTGACCACCTTTTCCACATCAAAATTACTGTCACAGGCAATATAACATGAATTTTTCTTTTAAAAAAATCCACACAAACAATACTATTTATTTTCTATGAGTACACCTACATAAATGCACAAGTATTTAAATGCCTGCAAGGTCTGGAAGAATACCCACTACGTGGGATTAGCTCCAGGGAGAGGAAAGGGAGTGACACTGAGAGTGGTCAGTCAAGGGGATCGTAGTCTTACTTAACAGATCTGATTTTGAGATTTTGAGACAGTAAGCGAGCGAAAGAGAGCGAGAGCGCACGAGCAGGGGCAGAGGGAGAGGGAGAAGCAGACTTCCCTGCTGAGCAGAAAGCCAGATGTGAGGCTTGACCCCTGTAACCGGGGATCACACCCCAAGCCGAAGGCAGATGCTTATCCAACTGAGCCACCCAGGCACCCTTAGATCTGATTGTTTAAACGAAGAAAGTTTGGTTTTCATTTTGATCTTCAAGTCACATAAAGGGAACCTATCTGCCACTTCCTCCCAAACTGCCCATAAAAATAATATGCAGGCACAGACAATGCAGAAGCAAATATGGCATGCTAGTGATTGATGAATCTTGGTGACAGGTAGGTGGGAGTTCTTTGTAATATGTAATAGTCTCATCACTTCTAAGTTTCAAATGATCCCAAAATAAAAAGTCAGTCATAGAAATATGATTCTGGATCACCTAGATGTCCACTTACTCCTACCTGATCTGCATTTGCATTTAAGATTCAGGTGACACCAAAGAGGACTATTTTCATTATCAGGGTTTAATGAAAACACACATATACACACACAGCCCCCACCAACAACAAACATCGGCAAACATAAAAAGTCTAAATGGTATGTTTAAGCCAAGTGAGGAGGATCAAATTCTCTCTCTCTCACACACCCCCCCCCACTACCAAACATCGGCAGACATAAAAAATCAAAATGGTATGTTTAAGCCAAGTGAGGAGGATCAAATCACCTCAGGAGGGGATGCTATGAGAGGAACAAATGTTTCACAGGAATTTAAAGAGAAGGAATGTGGGAAAAGTAAATCGTCAGACAATACCCAGTGACTCAGGCATGCTCGACTCGAACTGAGCCGGGGCAGTCAGCAGCACAGGTGCAATGTGAAAAAGCGACTCGGTTTCAGCAAAACACCATCACCTGTTGTACTAAATTAATGTGATTAATTATACAAATTAATTTGTAAGTTCTGGCTTTTTGGTGAAGTGCTCTAAGTATGCATGTCTGTATATATTTAACATCAAGGATTTTTTAAGTCAACACTAAAGATCTTAGCTATTTAAATGGAGTCCGTATATTACTAAAATTTGAAGACCACTAAACTATGCAAATACATGTATGAATATAGCATAATTTGCTAAACTCCTAATTCCCAGAGGACACTGGAGAGTTTTCAATATGGAACTATAAATGTTTGTAATAAACATCAACCTCTGTGCACAAGGCTGTGCCTGCATTTTGGATTTCCTCAGGTGTTACTAAGTGGGGATAAGTATATTCCAAAGATTCTTGATGGATGGTGCCATATGGCAAAAGAATGCTGGTCTTTTGCACCGTGACCAGTATTAATCATTTGGCTTCTTTTTTTTGGGGGGGAGGGGGCTTTTTTTTAAGATCTTGGGTAATGTGATAGGAAGCAAATTACATCTGATTGTTGCTTTCATTTGCATTTCTTTGACTTCTAATAAGGCTAAATTATGTGTATATGTTTCCGGGCTATTTGAATCATCTTGAACCGTTTGTGCTTCTTACTCGTTCTTTTTTTTTTTTTTTTTTTCCTATTTAGGTCTTGGTGTTTTCTTATTTCAACAGGGCTTTATAAATTATGGATATTACCCTTCTATCATATCTCTTCCAAGTTTTCCTCCCAGTTTTTAGTATGTCTTTTCTTGCTCTCCTTCCTTACCTTCTTGAGCTTTTCTATCTCATTTTCATCCTTTTTCACTGTCTGCTCCCACATGTGTACTTTATCCTGGTCTTCTTTCAGTTGGTTCTTTTCAAAATCCAACTGGATGCCCAAGCGAGTCTTCTGATTCTCAAATTCCAAACTGCAGGGAGAAAGGAGAACTAGGTCCAGGACACAGGGACTACTGGATTTCAATCACCACTCAGGTCATCCCCTCATATCCACATAAAACTGTTCCCTGAAGTTGGAGAACTAAGTCCCTCAGCCTAGCCTGTGGATATGGCACAAGGCAGGGGAGATCCAGCCAAACTCCACGAATCCCCCTTTATACACTAGAAGACTCCAGAGCCCTCCCAAGTTCCTCGGAGGCACAAAAAGGTCCACCTGAACCCACTAGCTATAATTCTTACTTATTAAGTTTCTGTGTACTTGACATAATTACCTCCAATCCTCTAATTAATAGCTCCACAAGTAAGCATTATTTTTTTTTTACAAGTAAGCATTATTATCCTAATTTTACAAATGAGGAAATAAGGGCCAAGAGGTAAAAGACCTTGCTTAAGGCCACACAGCTAGTAAATGGCACATGTGAGCTTTGAAGCCAGGTCTAACACCAAAACCCAGGCTCCTTTTTCTAAGGCACCACCGCAATATAATGTGGTAGGAAAACAGGTCTGGCTTCCAAACTCTGCCATTTACTAGTAGTATAACTTCAGGCAAGTCAGTTATACTCTCCATGCCTCTGTCTCTTTATGTATAAAATGCAAATAATGATGGTACTTACTTCACAGTTATTAGATTTTTTTAATGAATTAATATGCATCAAGTCCTTAGAAGCATGTTGGACACACAGTAAATACTTAATAAAATTTTTTAAAAAGATTTTATTTATTGGGGATCCCTGGGTGGCTCAGCAGTTTAGCGCCTGCCTTCGGCCCAGGGCGTGATCCTGGAGTCCTGGAATTGAGTACATCAGGCTCCCTGCATGGAGCCTGCTTCTCCCTCTGCCTGTGTCTCTGCCTCTTTCTCTCTCTGTGTCTCTCTCATATCCACAAAAATCCATAAATCTTAAAATAAGATTTATTCATGCTAAGAGCTGGACATAGGACTCTTTCCTGGGACTCCGGGATCACGCCCCAAGCCAAAGGCAGATGCTTAACTGCTGAGCCACCCAGGCATCCCAAAACTTAATATATTTTTGTTATCATCAGTATTGACAGGAATACTGGCTGCATTCAGCTCATATTTGCTCACAGACTTTGGCTCTTTCCAACTACCCCCCCCCCCCCCCCCGCGCAACACACACACACACCTTCCCAGAACCTTCAAGGAACATGGAGAAAATACTAGATTCCTGCCATTGCCCTGCCCCCTGTCTCTTCAGAAACTCAGAGTATGTAACCAGCAGCCAGATACTAGCAGGCCAGGCAGGGCTAATTTCCAACTGCCTCCCCACTCCCCCAATATGGTGTGACAGATGCTGCCAGATGTCACACTAGCAGCTTAAACCTATTAGTCACTATAATCCAAATGGAATGTAATTAACTCTATAATTTTGAGCTATGCAATTTTAAGCCCAATCTCCTAAGCATGACTCATAAAGCCCTCTGTGATCTGGCCCCTGCTGACCTGTCCACCACTCCCACCTCCTTCCTGACGCCATTTTTATGCTCCAGACATTCAAAACTACTTAGTTTCCAGTACAAGGCACACTCTCTCACACCTCTGAGCATGCTGTTCTCACTGCCTGGAACTTCCTTCTATCTGCTGCCCAGCTGGCTAAGTCCTACTCACTCTATAGGCATCTATTTCGTCACTCCTTGTCCTGTAAAAGCTTTCCTAACAGTTGTGAGCAGGTTCTTCATTTCTATTACACTTTTCTGGGTTTTCTCTCTTTTCTGGTGCAGTTAATTATATCCTACAGTTCATAAACATGTTGATGTTCGCCATCTATGCAAGACCCGTGTCTCCTTTGGCTCAATCCATCCCTGATTTCCACTACCATTATCTTCCCTACGGTGAGCATGCATTCCAAAGTGACGTACGTGTATACAAACATACATATATAGCCTTAAAAATGCATATTCTTGAGAAATATCCTGGTTTTTATATTTACACAAACGCATGATGCTATTAATCTATCCATGTTACTGCCTATAAATCCAGTCCTTGCTATACAGGATTGCATAGTCTGTATATTCATAACACTTAACTTATATTTCCCCCAAGTGATGGCTGTTTACATTGCCACCAATGTCCTACACCACAAATGATGCCAAGATACACAACCCTCAATGTGTTTCTTTGTGACCCTGTGGTAAGACTCTCTCTCTCTCATATATATTCAGGAGTGGCTTTGCTGTGTCATAGAGCTTATGTAGACTTATTTTCACCAAATACTGCTAGACTGTTTTAATTTGCATTTCTGATTAAGAACAAGACTGAACATCAATTTGTAGTTATTAGACACATGCATGCTTCTCTTTCTATGAAATGCTAACTACATCCTTTGTCCTTTTCTCTACTGGGTCTCTCTCTTTTTTTTTAAGATTTTATTTATTTATTCACGAGAGACAGAGAGAGAGAGAGAGAGGCAGAGACACAGGCAGAGGGAGAAGCAGGCTCCACGCAGGAAGCCTGACATGGGACTTGATCCCAGGTCTCCAGGATCACGCCCTGGGCTGAAGGTGGCGCTAAACCGCTTAGCCACCCAGGCTGCCGGGGTCTCTTGTTTTTACTGTTCCTCTTGATTTGCAGTTCTTGGAACATTTCTTCTGTATTTTCTATGTACCTCAAGTACAGCATCAATGGCACTGTTCTGAAATTGTTGATCTAATTGCTTCCCCAATTATTTCATAACTCCTTGAGGTCAGGGACAGGTCAGGATGATTCATTCTATATCCCTTGAGCCTGGCTTAGGGGTAGGAGGGCAATGAAACGTTTATTTATATGGGCCATGGGCTATATGAACTGCAGACTGGGCCCAGGGGGTGACCTCTTTCAGAGACTGTGTCATGTTCGTCTGTCTTACCCCCGATCCCCCCACCAATAACTACCACAGGACCACTTGGTACAACAGAGGCACTCAAGGAAAGTTTGTTAAATGAGCAAATAAACTAAAGAGAAGAGAAGAGAAACCGTTTTGTTTTGCTCTTATTACTTTTCCAATCTAGAACTTCATTCTTCCCTGACCCCTCCTCATTGCCTATCAAGAAATGACAGTAATAAAAGCTAGCATTTAGTATTCTTAGTAGGCGCTAAGTATTATACTAAATACTTTAGAAGGATTAGTTCATCTGACGTGCCCAATAATGCCATGATATAGGCATTGAAATTAACCCACTTTACAGATAATGAAACTGGGGCTGAGAGAGAGCGAGAGACAGAGAGAGAGAGGTTGAGTCACTGCCCAAGATAAAAAGTTGTGGAGCTAGGATTCTAACCCAGGTAAACCACATTTAAAGCTGACCCTCGGGATCCCTGGGTGGCGCAGCGGTTTAGCGCCTGCCTTTGGGCCAGGGCACGATCCTGGAGACCCGAGATCGAATCCCACATCGGGCTCCCGGTGCATGGAGCCTGCTTCTCCCTCTGCCTATGTCTCTGCCTCTCTCTCTCTCTCTCTCTCTGTGTGTGTGACAATAAACAAACAAACAAACAAACAAACAAACAAATAAATAAAAAAGCTGGTCCTCTTGGGATGCCCGGGTGGCTCAGTGGTTGAGCATCTGCCTTGGGCTTAGGGCGTGATCCCAGGATCCAGGGATCAAGTCCCACATGGGGCTCCCTGTGGGGAGCCTGCTTCTCCCTATGCCTATGTCTCTGCCCCTCTGTGTCTCTTATGAATAAATAAATAAAATCTTTAAAAATAAAGCTGGTCCTCTTAACCACAAGACTATGCCACACTGCCTCCCCGACATCCCTGTTCTTTAAAGCTGACCTACAACAAACACCCATCATTCTAAGAGCTCCTTCCTGTCTTATGATAGCATGCAATTTCCCAGGATATCTGGGCTGGGGGTTCGAGGGCACCCTCATGTCCTCTTGGACCCACACTTCCACCTACCGCTTCTTGGCAATTTCGTTCTGCCGCTTCACCTTCTCTTCCTCAAACTCCCGGATGTTGCGCACACCAATCTCCCGACAAAACTCTTCAAACACCTCATCTTCTACCTGAGGGGAAAAGCGAGGAAGGGCAAAGGCCCCCTGGGTCAGAGTGCTGCTGCCAGCCCCAGTCACGCCCCACTGCACACATTGGCATGGCTTGTCCCCTACCAACCTGGTTCATTTTCTCCTTCAAGTCTTTCATTTCCCTCTCTCGGCTCTGGATGATCCTCTTGATATCATTAATGCGAGGCCCAAAGTTGGCTAGCTCACTCTCCAGTTTGGATTTTTCCTGCAGGAAACAGGGTTGAGAGGGGAAAAAAAAAAAAAAAAGAGACCAGGCTCTTTGAAGGAAAAGAGCTATCATGAACACACTGGCCCCTGGACAGGAAGGGCTAGCTCTCCACAGGCTGGGAGAACTTGGCTTAGAACTGCCCAGTAAGGGTCCCATCATCTCCCGCGTGAACTGTCACACAGCTTCCTTCCCAGCCTCCAGTCAGCTAGCTTCAATCCATGGGGCTGGGCACATGGCAAACATCATCAATTACAGGTCCACACTCCCTTATCCATAATCCTCAGAATTCAGACTTTTTGATTTTAGAAAAAGGTAAAAGGATATTTATACTACATTTTACATAATGCCCCCAGGTTGGTCTCGGGAAGCACCCCACGATCAAACACATTAACACATCTAGGAGAGTACGTCCACCCACAGAGACTGAAATGCCAGTACTTTCAATTCACTTTCCAAAGCAGCTCAAATATCTGTTGAATGAATGACGCTAATAATAGCATCTTAAAATTTACTGGGCACTTACTGGGTGCAAGAAGTCAGTCTAGTAGTTTACTTGTATGAGTTTATTCAATTTTTGTAAGAATGGTATAAAGCAGGTGGTAATTCTAACTCCCACTTTACAAACAGATGAAAACCTGATGCTGACAGGTTAAGTAAGTTGCCTCCTGTCATACAGAGCTGAAATCTAAAACTCTGGCTGTCTGAGCTGCTACGCTTGGTTCCCTGAAGCATGCTGGGAGGAGGGAAATGGGAGGAGTTCCCACCCCAGAGAAACCTCAGCCAGGAATATGAGGGTGGCCTTTGGAGGACAGGGTTGAAGGCCAAGCCCCACCTGTAGATTCAGGGCTAGATGTCGTGTCTTGGTCTGTTCCAGGTCACTCTGTGAGTACTTGAGCCGCATCTGCAGTCCGTGGGCCTGAGACTGCACCTGACGTAGCTCTGCTTCCTTCCGCTTTGCCTTCATCTGTTCCTGAAATAGACAAGAGAGAAGGGGTAGGGCGTAAGAAATGGATTGGCCAGCCTGGTAGTTTAGGACTCCAACCCCTAGGGATGTTACAGCCTGTGACTTACTTTCAGCTCCTCTGTCAACCGCTCCTTCTTCTCTTTCAACTTATCTACTGCTTTCTCATCCCATCGCCGAGCCTTGGCCTTCAAATCACTGGCCCCACCAGAGATCACCCCTGACTTCTGGAACAAGGTCCCATCCAGTGCCACTGTCTACACACAGTAGAGAGAAGAGATGAGGAGAGGGGGGAAAAGATGAATAAAAGAATCTCCAATACTAATGTGGACAAGGAATCTCCAGCTCCAACATGGACAAGGGAATCCATACCTTGTGACGCTGGTGGCCTCCAAAGGCAATGCGACGAGCATCTTCCACATTGTCACAGACAAGGGCATTGCCACAAGCATACTGCAGGGCCTTTTTGATGTGGGGTGGCTCATAGCGAATCACATCAATCACCAGCTTGGCCCCCTTCAGTTCCCGGAGCTTCTCATCTGTAGGTTTCACCTGTGGGAATAAACTCAGTAAGTAGTAGAACATGGAGGGCTAGGAGGGACCCTCTCACATTGCCCTGACCCCATCCCCACCAGCCTCACCTCCAGGTAGTCAAGAGGCAAGAAGGTCTCAGGCTCCCCACGCTGTTCCTTGATGTACTGAATGCAATCCCGACCTGTCTTCTCAGAGTCCACGATAATGGCATCCATGTTCTTTCCCAAAACTTTGGTTACAGCAATCTGGTACTTCTTTTGTGTAGGCTGACAGAGGTCAATGAGGCGGCCATACTGAGGAAAGTGGAAGAGCAAATTGAAGCATGAGGCTTTTGGGAACTGGCTCGATTCCTAGCTTAGAAAGAGGAAGACCAAAATCTGTGTGAAGAACACAGCTTCCATGCCATGGAGGAAAAGCCTACTCTGGCCCCAAAACAATAATCACTTCATTCATGCCTAAACCCCAAAAGCATCTTTCTGAACCTCATTTTTACCATTTCACAGAGCACTGCTACCCCAGGCACTGTATCAGATACCTTATATACGTTACCTGCTACCCCAGGCACTATATCAGATACCTTATATACGTTACCTCAAATTCTTTTTTTTTTATTAATTTTTATTTATTTATGATAGTCACAGAGAGAGAGAGAGAGAGAGAGGCAGAGACACAGACAGATGGAGAAGCAGGCTCCATGCACCGGGAGCCCGACGTGGGATTCGATCCCGGGTCTCCAGGATCACGCCCTGGGCCAAAGGCAGGCGCCAAACCGCTGCGCCACCTAGGGATCCCCGTTACCTCAAATTCTTACAAGCACCCAGCAAAATACATCTTTTTCTAGTTCACGTCCCCCATGCCCCCCTAAGCTAATTGTGCTTCCCTAAGAACTATCAGATAAAAAGTAAGATTTTCAAGGGCAAGGAATGAGCCTAATTCATCCTTATGAATTCCCCAGCAGTGTCTAGAGGAGAGATCAGGAACTATTTATGGAAACAAATTAAGTTGAACTCAGGGATGGAATTACAGCAACAGAGAGATAATATTCAGGGAATCTGGGAACTCAGGATTTGGTTCAAGAGGCCAAGCCTAAGATGTATCTATATGCAAATGAATAGGTTGAATAGTTTGGTACATGCCAAGGGAGATCATATAGAAGCCTACAGAGTTACTTCCTAGGAGACTAATCCCTATCCATGGCCCCTACCCTTTGGAAAGGCCTCTCTTGTCTCCCTGTCTTCCACAGAGGAATGAACAAAGCAAGACAGAACCCTCAGGAAGATGCAAGAGGTGTGATGAAAACATGAGGTCATAAGTCAGAACAAGTTGGGTTTAAACTGTAATCCTTCCACTTACAAGCTGTGCTGTTTTGGGCAAGTCATTTAACCTCTCTGAGCCTGTTCTCCCAGCTTTAAATAAGGAATTAGCAATCTTGTCCTCAAAGGGCTGCTGGGAAAATTATCTGACTTTGAGTGGGAGGGTAGGTGCTCAGGAAAGGAGCTCCCTTTCCATTCTTACCACAGAGCCAGGGTACAGGCGCTTGATGCTTTCCATAATCTCTGCCTTTCGCTGTTGGCGGCTGCTCTCCTGGCGGTCGATACGGGCATCCCCCAGCTGTTCCATCACCTGGTTCAGCTCTTTGTTGATCTCATCAATACGCCGCTTGGCCATCTCCACCTCCTCTGTCAGCTCCCCCTCTAACTTCTTCTGCTCCTCTAGGGACTGCCTACAAAGTGAGGGAATACAGGGGTTACCCTGGCTGATGAGAAAATATTCCTGGCAGAGAGGGACTCACAAGGACAGACAGGGTTCACAAGAACAGGCCTGGAAAAGGAAAGGCTGCAGAGCCACATACTTGCTAGTGGTGATGTATTCCTCTAGTTTCTCAATCCGTTTCTGATTCTCTTCAATCTCCCGCAGCTTTTGCTTGATCTTAGCCTGCAAGAAAGACAAATATACATCATCACCAGGGGCTGAGCAAGTTATCTCTAAGACTATGGGGCCTAGAGTTATAGACTTATCTATAAGCAGCTTATAACCACTATGTTCCCATTCATTCAAGAGCCCAACAGTCCAGGACAATCTGTCACTAATGGGGAAGACCCACCAAAAAGCAGACACACAACAGTGTTCAGCGTGGCTCCACTAACTGATGGGCCTCCCAGAGCCCTGAGACCCTCTCACGGTGTTCTTCCTAGCCCAGGCTACCTTCCTCACCAATCAGGAAGGCTCAAACCAATGCAAAATAGAGCTTTCCAGGCCTTTCTGCCCTGTTTTCTCATCTGTAAAATATAGGCAACCTCCACTTCATAGGACATATATTAAGTGCTTAACACAGTACCGCTATTAATATTAATGCCCACCATCTTCTTTTAGATCTTTAAAGAAAGAGCTTAGTAGAATATCTGGAACACTGTAGGCTTTTCTTGGAGTACTATGACAACTATTATTATTATTATTTTATTAGTATTGTTATTAGGAAGGCGGTAAGCAAGGTATACTTGGTAAGACTGTGGCTTCAGAGCTAGACTGTCCAGGTTCATATCCTGGTTATGCCACTTCGTAACAATGTGACCTTAGACAAATTAATTCACATCTGCATTACTGTTTCCTCATTTAGAAAATGAATTAAATGAGTGGATACATATAAAATACAGTGCCTAGCACATAGTAAGTGCTCATTAGTTGTTAGCTATTGTCATCACTGTTAAGACTATCACTTCTTCTCAGTCCAGTATCCCTCATCTTAAAACACATGCCCACCTCTGTCTCTACTTTCTTCCGCTCTTCCAAATCCAGCCGGTCCTGGTCAGCTTTCTGATCCCGATTGAACTTCTCTAGCTCCTGGGCCAAGGTAGCTGCTCTCTTGCTGGCTTCTTCTTTCAACCGATGGTATTTCTTCACCTACATTACGAACAACCAACCGAATCAGTCTCTGTCAGCACAGCAATCCTCCACCCCAGCCCCAACCCTCTCAGAGCTTACTTGATTCTCCTCCAAGGTCAAGTCTCTGCCCTGACTCTGACTCTCCTCTTCCATCCGTTCCTCAAACTCCTGCCGGGCTTTCTCTACTGACAGCATCTCCTTTTCCAGCTCATCCATATCACCTTTACGCTTCTTGTAATGCTTCTGAGCATTCTGTAGGGACTTTTTGGCTGCTTCCAGCTTCTTGATTTTGTGGGAGGTATTCTCCTTGGCTTTGATATACTGAGGCCGCTTCTGGTTCAGCTCTGAGTCCTTCTCCCTTTTGCCAGTGCAGAGCAGAGTAAATTGGTTAGCAGTATGGGAGAAGGGAGGGTTCCCTGGCTTTATACCCAAAGGGAGGCCTGAGGCCCCCAGTCAGCCTCAGGGAATTGCCTAAAGAACAAGCGCCTGATGCTGCACAGATCTTCAAAAAAGGGGCAATCTGACTACTCTCTGGAAGTGATGGCTTCAGCCTGACATCCCGGCCACTCCATAAGGTAAAGCTACCACTCCTACCTCGGCCCTAGCTGGGCCAGGCCCCTCAGGAACAACTCCCAAGAACGCCCTGTGTTTAGTTGCCCCCATCTGATCTAACCGTTTCAAATTCCTGTCCTTTAAACTTCTAGCTCCATTTTTCCTCTTCCAGGAAGGCATTCCCAGCCACTCTAGTAGCTGGGCCTCTCCCATCACTTCCTCTCACTTGCCAAGGTCACCACCCCTTTCAAGTTCTCTCTTTTATGAGTAGCCATCTACCCAGTCTGAGTACTTAAATGCTCTTTTTGTCTAAAAACGCAAGTCAAGAAATGTGCTTGGTTCTGGCCAAAGCAAGTCAAGAGGAAGACAAACTAGTGCAAGCACTGGACTCTAGGCTCAGAGGAGCCCTAGGAAACAGCATAGTCTCTTGGTTTCCCACAGGTTGCAGGCCCAGGCCTGCCTCTTACTTGATCTCCTTCTCAATCTGCTGCTGCTCCCGCATCATTTTGCCCAGCTCCTTCTTCTTCTCCTTCAGCTCATCCTCTACCTTGTCCATTCGCTTCTTGTCCTTCTCGATCTCCTTGTTCTTAGAGGCCAGTTCCTTATTGAGTTTCTCAATTTCCACTTCGTTGTGATAAAGCTTAAAGAGCTGCAGCTGCACCTGAGCTCGCACCACCTCATCCTTCAGGCGCTGGTAGCGGTCAGCCTGTGCAGACAGGGACACGGAAGCAGGGGTACGTCACTAAGGCACTAGCTCCATCCTGGCCCCTCAGAGCCCAGTAGCAGCCTGGCCACCTACCTCTTCTTTCTCCTGTTTGGCTTCCTTGCGTTCAGCCGCGATGTTTTTTTTGCGATGGTAATTAAACTGTGTGTCCTCTTCAGCCTTTACCATTTCCTTCTTTCGCTTGTCATATTCCTGGGCCAACTCCCCAGAGCGACTGATCTCTTCAAATAGAGCTGTCCTCTCTTTGGGGTTCTTCATGGCAATAGATTCTACAGCACCCTAGTAAAGGTCAAAACACTCTCCCCACTTAGAGCTTAGCCATCCCAGTTCCCTCTACCCATTTCCACTCAATCAAGGTTACTGACCCTCTCCCTGCACTAGGTGCTACATTTCACACTGGGCTTTAAGGGCACATTCCTGCCTCTTGAGGTGCACAGGAACCAAAAGGGACAAAAGCAAAGACAACACTGTGTGTTACATGCAGTGACAGAAGTAGCACAGAAAAAGGACTAAATGAAGCTTGCAAGTGGGAGACTGGTAGGGGTTTCTATCCAGGAAAGCTTCCCAAAGGTGACATCTATGCTGAGTTTGAAAAATGGGGAAGAAAGTTAAGTCTCTTAACTCAAGGTTATCTCATGTAAAGGACAATTAATATGCAAAGGCCCTCAGGCCAAAGGAAGCAGGTGAATTGTGGGACCTAGAATGGTTTAATTGGGCTGGAATAATGCAGGTTGGAAGGGAAAACTACTGGCAGATGAGGGGCTAGCGAGGTGGGCAAGAACCAAAGGGCATAAGTTTGAGTTTATGCTAAAGCACTGGTTCTCAAACTTTAGCAGGCATAATAACCTGGAAAGCTTGGTAAAATACCCAGTGCTGGGCCCCACCCCATGTTCTCTATGTCCATAGGTCCGGGATGGAACCAGAAAATGTGCAATTCTAACATGTCCCCAGTTGATGCTGATCCAGAGACTACAATTTGAGAACCACCATCATGAGGCAATGACAAATCATTGAAATGCTTTAAGAAGAAAAAGGAAAGAAACAGATCTGTGCCCTCCTAAGATGAACCTAGCCTAAGGGATGAACTAGAAGGATCCAGACTGGAGTCAGTAAGCCCAGTGAGGAAGCTACTAAATTAGTTCAGGGGAGAGATGAAGCTCAAGATGGAGCAGGCCCACTGAGGATGGGCAAACAGCAGATAGCCAATAACTGTCAAAAATGCTCACCTGGAAGACGAGGAAGTTACGAGCTTTGATGAGAATGCCCAACTTCTCTAATTCCTCACTGTACTCATGTAGCTGGACCACTTTGTTGTTGATCTTGTATTCAGAGGAACCCCCTACAAGACAGAGAATGAGTTGGCTGAAGGTCAGATCTCCCTCTTATCCCAGCCAACTAGTCTAGTCACCTCCCAGGACCCAAGGGGAGCCTTCTGGCCAGCCTCACCCACCAACAATGACACGAGCAAAGGTGCGGTCCTCAGCACCCTCCTCAGAGTAGACCATGCTGACAAAGGCCCGGTTGGCAGCTGGCTTGCCCACAGGTGCTCCGTGGATCAGGTCCCTCAGGGTCTTTACTCGCAGGTTGCTGGTTTTCTCACCCAACACAAAGCTGATTGCATCCATGAGATTTGACTTACCTAAGGGAGTAGGGGGCAAAGCAAAGGAGGAGAAGGAAGTCAGGAAACACTGCTCCACCCTCACTAAAGCCTTGGTTCAAAAGCTTAGAAAAACAGTCCCCATGCAGTTATTACCTAAAGCAAGACTAGAACTCCATCTAAGAAAAAGGGCATACGGGATCCCTGGGTGGCGCAGCGGTTTGGCGCCTGCCTTTGGCCCAGGGTGCGATCCTGGAGACCCGGGATCGAATCCTATATCGGGCTCCCGGTGCATGGAGCCTGGTTCTCCCTCTGCCTGTGTCTCTGCCTCTCTCTCTCTCTCTCTCTCTGTGACTATCATAAAATAAAAATAAAATTTAAAAAAAAAAAAAGAAAAAGGGCATAATCACATAATGGATTGTTCTACAACCTTTAATGACATGAGGAAATGCCCACAATAGAAGAAATAAGCAGATATAAAACTCAACATAGTATCATCGCAACCAAGTTTAAAAGTGAAAAAAGAAAAAACAAAAGAAGAGCTGAGGGAAGGTAATAATGGGGAATTGCTGTTTATTGAGTACAATTTCAATTTTGCAGGATGAAAAAGTTCAGATCAGTTGTACAATGTAAAGATACTTAACACAACTGAACTGTACATTCAAAAATTTGTTAAGATGGCAAATTTTGCTATGTATATTTTACTATAATTTTTTAAAAGGCATATTGCTAGGGACACCAGGGTAGATGAGTTAGTTGGGCGTCTGACTCTTAATTTTAGCTTGGGTCGTGATCTTGGGGTTATGGAATCAAGCCCCACATAGGGCTCCCCACTCAGCACATCATCTGCTTAAGATTCTCTCCTTCTGCCCCTTCCACCCTACACACACAATCATGGTGCTCTCTCTCTCAAAAAAGGGGCATATTCTTATTGTGATATAATAGGACCCATAGAGCATCATGTATGAAGTATCTTACCAAAAATATTTAACCTGAATCTAAACAAATTTCCAGTTTACAGCAGTTACAGGAACATAGTAAATGACACCATGAGGAAACCCTAAGAAAATGTAGGATGCTCTTCAAGACAACTAGCCTGATCGTTTCAAAAAGTAGATGTCTGGTGTGCCTGGGTGGCTCAGTTAAGCATCTGATTCTTGATTTCCGCTCAGGTTATGATCTCAGGGTCCTGAAATGAGCCCCATGTCTCAGCCTGGGCTTCCTGCTCAGCAGGAGTCCACTTCTCTCCCTCTGCCCTCCCCTACCCCCCACCACACCCCCACACACTCACACTCGCTCTCTCAAATAAATATTTAAAAAAAAAAATTCAATGTCTAAAAAGAAAGGTTTGCAGAACCACTCCAGAAAGCGATTATTGAGAAACAACCAAAGGCAGTGTACGAACTTTGACTGGATTCCGGATTCCCTTCAAAAAAACCCAAAAGACGTTTTGGGGAACAATTAGGGAAGCTTGAATAAAAACTAGATAATTGATAACAAGGAAATTAATTTTCCCAGACATGATCATGATCTACTGGTGATACAAGAGAATGATGATTGTAGGAGTCAAATGTTGAATCCCTAGAGGTGAAATATAATTAAGTCTGTAACTTACTTTCAAATGATTAAGCAAAAACACACATGTGGGTCTGAATATTTTCAAATAAAAACTTGAGGAGGGGCAAAGGCATAGGAATAAATCTGAAAATGTAAACAGTGTAACCAGTGGTCACTTCCCAAATGGAAAATAGGTAATAGGTCAGGGAAGGCAGTCTTACTATTTATCCTTTGGGATTTTTTTTTTGTGTATTTTATATTGTGTGCACGTATCAGCTATTCAAATAAATAAGATTTTTAACATTAAGAGTGGTTATCTTTTCAATAGTGTAGTCACAATTGTTAATTTCTTCATTTTAACCTCAGGGAAAAAATTTTTTAATTAAGACTGGGGTTAGGGGAGTACTGGAGGACAGTTTAATCTCTATAAATCGCTATAAATTCTATCTCAAGATCCTCCCCTAATATGTTATATGACCTCGAACTGAGGACATGATTTCCCACACCTTTTTACCCAGCTATAAAAATGGCAGCCCCATTCCTTCCACAGAAGCAATACAAGGCAGTGATTAAGAGCATGGGTTCTAGGAGTGCCTGGGCTCATTCAGTAGAGCACTGGACTCTTGATTTAGGCTCAGGGTGTGATCTGGGGTCACGAGATCAAGACCCATGTCAGGATCCATGCTCAGTGTGGAGTCCGCTTGACCCTCTCCCTCTGTGCCCCACCCCCATGCTTGCTCTCTCAAATATGTAAATGAAATCTTTAAAAAACAACAAAAAAAGCTCAGGTTCTAGTCCAATAGATCAGGTTCTTAGTTTCACTAATTCTTAGCTGACCTTCCATTCCCTCACCTGGAAAATCTAAAAAACCATAACGGATAGGCAAAACCTTTTAAATAATGCTTGGCACATAGTTCCCTGTTGGAGTGGCAGAAGCATAGGCTTTGAAGCATGACAGGCACAGGTTCTGATCCTGGCTCTGAGAATCAATTAGTGTGCAAGTGATCATAACTGTGCTTCAGTCTTCCCATCTATAAAACCAAGATATCTCCCTGATAGGGTCATTTTGAGAATTGAAATGTAAAAGGCTCCAATAAATAAAGTATTTGACACACAGTGGTACTCAATAAATGGCAGTTCTCTCCTAACACAGGTCTGGACTCTTAGCTCTGGCTCCCATATCAGAGCAGGACTAGCACACCATGCAGACCAAGAGTCAGACTTTTAGGCATTCACTTCCAAACTTTGGGCTTCTCCCATGCTCTCCAGGGATAGTAAGAATGTCTCAGAACCAAAGCCCTCCCTACTAGCAATCATTCACTATTGCAAACATTTTTATAACATGCATTATGAGCTAAACACGGATAAAATGTTTTAAGGAATGTCTTCTTTGAGGGCACTCATAAACCAGTGATTAAGGTACAAAAACACAACCCATGAATACCAAGACAGAAGAAAATAAACATTAACACATGCCAAGTGTCTATTGCGTTCCAGAGAAAAAGAGTAATTCACTGAGAGGACCCAAGGAATGGCTTGTGGAGGTGAGCATTGAAGAACTAGGGGGTGGGGGAGGGGGTCCAAACCAAAGGTCTTTTTTGAACAGCTGGATATACAAATCTACCCACACTGACAGGAGTGAATGCTAAGAGGTGGATTCTGGCTCTTTCCAAAAGGAAAATCCTAAGAAACTGGAGTGGAACCCCAAGCATCAGCCCCTCTGGGCCACTGGTTCTGAAGCGAGGTTGGAGGAAGCAGGGAGTGATTTGCCCCACCTCTCAGGGGACATTGGCAATGTCTGGAGACATTTTTGGTTGTCACACCTGGGGACTGGAGAGCTACCACCTAGTTTGTAAAAGACAAGGATGCCACTAAACATCCTACAATGTACAGGAAGAAACCCATAGCAAAGAGTTATCTTAGAAACGTCAACAGTGGCGCTGTTGAAAAAACTTGCTCTGCTCTACAAAGAGCACCAAAAACAGGCAAAACTCCAGGGAAGGTTCATGAGTTTGACCTATGTCAGCAAGGATAGCCCCTCATTTTAGGAAATGATTTAGCTAGAACATCTCTGGGGCGGAGGAACACAGCAGGATTCCAGATTCCTTGTGGGGGTAGATGGGAGGAATCCATAGTGTATCATTTACTTTTTTTTTTTTTTTTTAAAGTAGGCTCCATGCCCAGCATGGAGCCCAACAGGGGTCTTGAACTCACGACCCTGAGATAAAGACCTGGGCTGAGATCAAGAGTCCAAAACACTTAACCAACTGAGCCACCCAAGCTCTCAATAGTTTATCATTTAGAGATGAGGAGTCAAGCTATGAAAGACCTGACCACCCTTCCCCTCCTCCAGTTTTGGTGAGATATAACTGACATATAACACTGTATTAGTTTCAGGTATACAACATAATGATTCCATATTTATATATATGAAGCAATGATTATCACAGTAAGTTAACATCCATCACCTCACAATTTTTCCCTTGTGATGAGAACTTTTAAAATCTATTCTTGCAGAAACTTTCAAATGTATAATACAGTATCTACTAACCGCTCTTTCTAAAGACACCACTCAAGTCACTGTATTCCATCAACTTAATTTCCTGTCTAGCATTCATCACAGCCAAAAATTGTATTATTTTCTCCTTTATTATTGTCTTTCCATTGCAAGTCCCCTGAGAGCAAGGCTTACTCTATTCTCCGCTGTTTCTATAGCACCTTGAATAACTACTTATAAAATAAGCATTCAATAAATTTGGCGAGCAAATGAGTTCTTTAAAGGGTTTCAGTGATAGCAAAGGGGGGGATTTCGAAGCATTCCCATCTCTGAGATGGGGGTGGAGGATGGACGTCCCAAGCACTCCCGCGGGAGACAGGAGGGCTGAGTCAGAAATTCAAAAGTGCCGCCTTGGGAGGAGAGTTAAAAAAAGGAGGAATTGGAGCATACCAAAGTGAGGCGGGAGGGGGCGCTGGGCAGAAAGAGAAGTGTACTGCTGGGGACCGGAGGCTTTGGGAGGGCTACCAGCGGTCCCACGCTTTCCGGAGAGTTCAAACAAGGCAGAGGAAGTGGCCGGATGCAGCAGGTCCGGCGGGGAACTGCGCGGCCCGCGGCTGGCGGACAACTCCGGACGCGCCACTTTTGGCGGGAGGGGGCAGTGGGCGGGGTAACGTACAGATCGGCCCGTACCACTTGCTCCCGGGCGGGGGCCGCGCAGAGAGCAGGCAAGTGACACTTGGGGAAGAGGTTGGAGTCAGAGCACCCGAGCGGGGAAAGCGGGTTCGACCCGCACCCGCTCAGGAGGGAAAAAAACCTGTAAGGGTTCGCGACATTTCAGGTCGCACGGGCTGGGTTGTACTACTCTGCTGCCGGATTAGGGGGTCCAGGCCGGGACGTGCGCAGGGCCGCAGCCCCGTTTATTTCTCACCAGAGCCATTGGGTCCAATGATGGCGGTGAACCTCTGAAACGGTCCGATAATCTGCCGACCCTTGTACGACTTAAAGTTCTCGATCTCAATCAGTTTCAGGAAACCCATGACGGCGGCGGCGCCGGCGGCTGTACAAAAGGCCGCGCCGTACACCCGGGAACTGGGGTAGCCCGCGCGGGAAACACCGCAGTGCAGGCCGGGCGTAGGACAAACCTCGCGAGAATAAGTGCAGGCCTAACGGGATTTCCGGCTTCCGGCGAGAGCGGAACCAGGGGCGGGGCGTGGAAGTTTTGTTGATCCGTTGCCAGGGCGCGAGCTTGAAACAAGAGTTGGGTCCCGCCCCCCTTTCTTGTTGCGTGGCAACGCAAAAGGCTGACTCTGCCTACCGAACCTTAGAGGAGGCAGTGACGGCGGACTCAGCAGCTTTTCAGATCCGAGGAAGCAGACAGGACTGGAGCCCACCCTTGCTGAGACTGAAGTGACAGCAGAGTTATGCCCTCTAGGGCAAGAGGAAGGTGGGAGCTTAGCTGTGGCTTTAGCCTGGCCGGCCTGAAGGATCAAACAAGAACAGGGTCGGGAATTGGAAGGACCCCCAGGACAGAGGGGCCAGCGGGAGGACGCGGTGTTGGGTGAGCTCAGACCGTGCAGAGGTTGAAGTAGGGTTGGAAGTGCAGTGGAATGGGAGTAGGGATGGGTTGGGGTGGGAAGGGGGATGGAATGTGAAGGGAGATGAGGGTACTCTGGAGCATCTGGGTTACGGGCTGGGGAACGCTATGGGGTAAGGAAAGCTACGGCCAGAGATACTGTCTTTATCCATCTCCCTCATTTTCCTCCAAGCAGAGCTCAGGGACTGCTGCTGTAGCCCAAGAACAGTCTTGGACCTGAGCCACTTGTTGGCTGCTTGAGCTGGGAGCTTCAAAATTGACACTCGTTGCTAAGAAAGGTATTTCGTGTGAACCCCTGGGAGTCACAGTCCCTAAGCCAGTACTCTCCACCCTTATCCTCCTTCCTTTCTCCCCATTTTATCTATCTCCTCCATGCTTCATCCCCATCCCATTTCCTCTTCTCCATCTAACCCCCTTCCTTGCTTTCCTCCTTCCCCTTCTCTTGCTCTCCGTCCTCCATCTCTGTCTACTGTTCTGTTGCTCTCCTTCCCCTTTCCTTTTTTTGCCTCCCCCCACCATGCTCTGCCACCTCTGTCCCTTTCCCTTCTCTCGTCCCCGTATTTTCTATCCTTCTCCTTCATACTTTCATCCTCCTATCACCTTATACCTGCTATTACAAGGTCATGGTCTTAGCAATCCAAGAAGCTTAAAATATCTGCAAAATCTTCCCCTTCAGTGACCTTACATTGTGGTGACAAATGGGAATGAGTAAGTAGGTTGGAGTTGGTGCCTCGACTTGGACATGGAAAGGGTCTGGTGGTTGCCATGGCTATTCCTGAAACCATTTTTAAAATGACGTATGGAGGCTGGGAAGAGTATAAAAGTCTTAGGACAAGTCCAGGAAAGCAAGAAAGCTTGACTGATGGAATCTAGTAGAGGAACCATAAATGAATTCAACTGGGAGAAACAGTCACAATCAGGCTAAGGGGACAAAATTATCAAAGGGCAGCAATCTCATATAACTGACAAGAACTAGTGTTCCATTTAAAAAGATGAAACTTGGGGCAGCCCAGGTGGCGCAGCGGTTTAGCGCCGCCTGCAACCCGGGGCGTGATCTGGAGACCCTAGATCGAGTCCCACGTCAGGCTCTCTGCGTGGAGCCTGCTTCTCCCTCTGCCTGTGTCGTCTCTGCCCCTCTCTCTCTCTCTGCATCTCTATGAATAAATAAATAAAATCTTTAAAAATAAATAAATAAAAAGATGAAACTTGGAAAAAAATCAAATTGGATCCCTACCTCTCACACTGTATATAAAGTGCAATTCCAAATGGATTAAAAACTTAAATGAAAAAAAAGAAAAAAAAACTTAAATGAGAAAGGCAAAATTCTAGACATTTTAGAATATATAGCAGAATATGATCTCAGGGAATTTCTTAAATAATGAAAACTTCTAAGCTTAAAGGAAAAGATTGCTGGATTTGACTACATTTAAATTCATCCAAGTTACAACATAAAGAAAGTGAAAAAATGGGTGGGTGCACACAGAAAGCTTCTAGAGTATTGATAATTTATTTTCTGGCTTCCACTGAGAGTTTACAGGTGTTCATTTTGTTGTTGTGCTTCATAACTTACATGTGTGTTAACCATATTCCTTTTTATGTATCCACTGTAACCATAAAATAATGATAAAGTGAAGGGGCACCAGACTGGCTCAGTCAGTAGAGCATGTGGCTCTGGATCTCAGGGTCATGAGTTCAGGCCCCATGTTGGGCATAGAGCTTACTTTGAAAATAAATAAATATCATTTAAAAAATAATAAAATGAAAAGTCACAAATTGGAGGTGTCTGCCACATTTAAACTAAGAAATGATTAGTGTGTCAGTAATAAAGAACTAAAATTAATAAGAAAAGGACAAGCAACTTGATTTTTTAAAAACACGAATAAAAGGTATGAATGAGCACTTCACAGAAGCGTAATCAAAAATGGCCAAAACAGGGATCCCTGGGTGGCGCAGTGGTTTAGCGCCTGCCTTTGGCCCAGGGCACGATCCTGGAGACCCGGGATCGAATCCCACGTCGGGCTCCCGGTGCATGGAGCCTGCTTCTCCCTCTGCCTATGTCTCTGCTTCTCTCTCTCTCTCTCACTGTGTGCCTATCATAAATAAATAAAATAAAATAAAAAATTAAAAAATGGCCAAAACACATATGAAAAGATGTGCAACCTCACTAGCAATGATAATGTCAATAAAGATTGTTAATTATAATTGTTAATTATAATACAAACTGGCAAAAATTTTAAAGTCTGCCATACCAAGTATTGCTGAGGATATAAAGTAGCTGGAGTTTTTATATACCTGAGTGAAGTGTAAATTGGTATAATCTCCTTGGAAAACAACTTAGTGTTATCTTGTAAAGTTAAATATGCCTTTGACTAATGACCAGCACTTGCACTCCTAGGTATATGCTAGGGAAACTTTCCCACCTGTATATATATTTCTTTAATCTACAGGTTCCTCCTCCCTCTTTTGCAATTAACAATAATTATAAAAAAAATAAAAAAATAAAAATAAATAAATAAAACAATAATTATAAACTGGGTTGTTTGTGTTGCGGAGTCCTAGTCTCTCTTGAGCTTACTTCAATCAGGTTTTTATCCCCAAAACCCCACCAAAAATGTTAAGGTCATCAGCAACCCTCACATTTCTAAACCTGTCAGTTCTCAGCCCTCCTCTTGACATATCATCAGTTGCTCACTCTCTCCCAAAAGCTTCTCAGACACCACACTTATGGTTTTCCTCCCGCCTCACCAGACGCTCAGCCTTCACCTCCAGTGCTGACTCCTCCTTTCCCCATCTCCCCTGGGGCATTCTTACCCATCTACACTGACTCAGAGATCTCTTACAGCCTCAAAGCTTTAAATTCCTTTGTATCAGGGACTCCTGGTGGCTCAACGCATCAGGCTCCTTGCAGGGAGCCTGCTTCTCCCTCTGCCTGTGTCTCTGTCTCTGTGTGTGTGTCTCTCATGAATAAATAAAGAGAATCTTTTTTAAAAATTCCTTTGTATCAGTCAGGATAAGCTGAATTATGCTGAGGTTACAAACAACCCCCAAATCTCTGCAGCTTAGAAAAACAAGGATTTCTCACCCATGCTTGTCTGATGTGGGTTGGCTACATCTCTGCTCTACGTCATCATTCCAGAATCAACACTGAAGGAGAAGCCCTTACCTGGGACATTGCCAGACTCAATGTCTTCTGCTAAGACTTCGCTTAGCAGAGAGCGAAGAGGAAAAAGTGGAGGGCAATCACATAATGGCTCTTAGTTCTGTTTGGGATTAGCATGTGTCAATTTTCCCATTGCAGAGGGCAAAACCAACCACGTGGCTAACCTTCAGGGCAATGAGATATGGATGAATAAGCCTTCTGCAGGGAGGAGCAGCAGATCTTTTTGAACAATAATAAAATTCACCATACCGTCTGTGTGCTATCAGTGGATATCTAACAGACCTCTCAAACTCAACATTTCCAAAACTAATCTCTTGATCCTCCTCCTGCCTCCATCCCATACTGTTCTTGCTACACAGACTACTCAGTTGATAGCAACTCCATCCCTCGGGTTGCTCCAGCTCAAATCTTTGAAATCATTCTTAATACTGCTTTTATACTGCACATCTAATCTATCAGGAAGTCCTATTGGCTCTGCCTTTGACATATATCCAGAATCTGACCACTTCTCACTCTCTCTGCTACTACAAACTTGACATGATTCAGCATCATCTCTTGCCTGGACAACTGCAGTCACCTCCTGTCTAGTCTCCCTGCTTCTAGCCTTGCTTCTGGTCCCCTCAGTCTATCCACACAGCAGCCAGACATAATCCTTTAAAAATCAAAGGCAGAGCACATCATTCCCACTGCTCAAAACCCTCCAGTGGCTGCCCATTCTCCCAGAGTAAAAGCCACAGCCTTTAACAATGTTCTACACAGTTCTACATGCTCTGTGCCCTCCTGTTATCTAATATCATTTCCTACCTACCTCTCCTGCACTCACTTGCCTCCCTGTTGTTCCCCTGAGTATGTGCCTTTTGTGTCCACCATAAGACCTCTGTGTTTGTCCCCTCTGCCTGGAGTGCTCTCATCCTAGATACCCGCATAGGTGACTCCCTCACCTTCTAAGTATTTGCTCAAATATTACCTTTTCAACTATGCCTTCCCTGGCTTCCACATTTAAAATGGCAATACGGGGCAGCCCAGGTGGCTCAGCGGTTTAGCGCCACCTTCAGCCCAGGGCCTGATCCTGGAGACCTGGGACAGATCGAGTCCCACATCAGGCTCCCTGCATGGAGCCTGCTTCTCCCTCTGCCTGTGTCTCTGCCTCTCTCTCTCTCTCTCTCTCTCTCTCTCTCTCTCTCTCTCTCCTCTCTCTCTGTCTCCCATTAATAAATAAATAAAATCTTTTAAAAAAATAAAATGGCAATACGCCCCATGTCCTTGGCACTCCAGTTCCCTTTATCCTGCTCTATCTTTTCCCCCATAGCACATATCATCTTCTTACAAACTCTTCAGCATACTGTTTATTGTCTCTCTGCCCCCACTAAAAAGTAACCTCCACAGAAGACTCAGATTCTCGTCGGTTTTGTTCTTTGATGTCTCCCAGTTCCTTATAGGAGTGTCTGACAGTAGGCAATCCACAACGATTTGTTAAATGATAGAATGAACATGAGTTAAAAAAGTAAGATGAAGAAAAAATGCACACTACATGATACATTATCAAGTTCCAAAACAAGAGAATGTTTCAAAATATTGTCCAGGGAATCATATACATACACAGTATGTTAATGCCTATTAGTAAGCAAATGCTAACATTTGCATGATGGTTATCTCTTAGGGTAAGGATGAGGGAAAAGAGACATAAGATACTTTAAGAATATTGATCAAGTTCTATTCCTTAAGGTGGGGAGTTGGTTCATGGGTCTCTTTTATCATGTTTCTTAACTTGCATATAGGTTATATATATTCTGTATATATCAAATTATTCAGTAACACTTTTTTTAAAAATAAAGGATCATGGGAATCTGGGTAGCTCAGTCAGTTAAGCATCTGCCTTTAGCTCAGGTCATGATCCCAGGGTCCTGTGATGGAGCCCTTCCCTGCTCAGTGGAGGGTCTGCTTCTCCCTCTCCCTCTGCACACCTGCCACCCCACTCATGCGCTCACTCTGTCTCCCTCTGTCTCAAATAAAATCTTTTAAAAAATAAAAATTATAAAAGGATCAGAACTAGCTATAGGAGAAGTTCAGGAATGGTATTCTAAACAAAGAAACACCATATACAAAGACCCTGAGGTAGGAACAGTTGTTGTGTTGAAGGACTTGATAGGAGGCCAGTGTGCCTGTATGACCGTAAGTGAGGGAGACTGTGATGTGGGATGAATTAGAAAGCTGTGCAGGAGCCGGAACTTCAAACCCATGGTAAGGAGTTTGGATCTGATTCTAAGTGCAGTGGGAAGCCAGTGGAGGATTCTAAGCAGGTGAGAGACACGATCACATTTAAGTTTGCAAAAATGTTTTTGGCTGTGACTTTGGCTGGCTCACATGCCAAAACTGGGCTTCCCAAAATATGAAAGAACACAGGCAAATTTAAGCCGTCTAGCCTTTTACTTGACTAAAGAATAAGTAACAAATAGGAAATAGTGGTGCTATTTACTGAAACGGGGAAAACCAAATAGAGTGTAATGTGAATGGGGGAAGAATTGTAAATAAGTTTTTGAGACTTGGAAAGGTGAGCAAGGGTCAAATCATGAAGACTTATAAATCTGGCAAAGGGGGTTAGACTTTATAAATACTGGGGAGCCATCTGCTTTAAAGCCATTTACACTTTAAAAAAAAGATTTTATTTATTCATGAGAGACCCATTGAGAGAGAAGCAGAGACACAGGCAGAGGGAGAAGCAGGCTCTGTGCAGGGAGCCTGATGTGGGACTTGATCCCAGGACTCCAGGATCACAACCTGAGCTGAAGGCAGATGCGTAACCACTGAGTCACCCAGGCATCCCCCATTTGCTTTTTTTTAAAGATTTCATTTATTTATTTATTTATTTATTTAAGAGAGAGAGAGCATAACCAGGGGTGTGGGGCAGAGAAAGAGGAAGAAGCAGACTCCCTGCTGAGCAGGGGGCCCAATGCTGGCCAGATCCCAGGACCCCAAGATCGTGATCTGAGCCAAAGGCAGACACTTAACTGACTGAGCCACTCAGGTGCCCCTATAGATGCTCTTAAAGGTTTCTTTAAAAAGATTTTTTATTTTTAAGCGATCTCTACACCAAACATGGAGCCTGAACTTATAACCCTGAAATTGAGTCCCATGCTCCACTGACTGAGCCATCCAGGTGCCTCGTTGCTTTTAAGGGTTGTTGGTTTTTTTAAAAAAGAGATTCTATTTATTTATTCATGAGAGACACAGAGAAAGAGGCAGAGACACAGGCAGAGGGAGGAGAAGCAGGCTCCATGCAGGGAGCCTGATGCGGGATTTGATCCCAGGACCCTGGGATCATGCCCTGAGCCAAAGGCAGACACTCAACCACTGAGCCACTCAGGCATCAGGTTCCATGTAGGGAGCCCGATGCAGGACTCAATCCTGAGACTCCAGGATCATGCCCTGGGCCAAAGGCAGGCATGCAACCGCTAAGCCACCCAGGCATCCCGCTTTTAAAGGTTTTAAGCTGAGGTGTGCCATGGTCAGATTTGCTTTCAGAAAGATCACTCTGATAGCTAGCACAGAGAAAGGAATAGACAGGGTGACACTAGAGCAAGAGAGGCCACTGAGGCTCCTGAGAACATTGTCTGGCACCTGATTGTGAGACCTGAATTAGGGCAGTGACAACAAAGATATAGGACACAGATATGAAATACATCAGGAGGTAAAATCAGTAGGAATCAACAACTGGTGAGTTGCTGTAGGGAGAAAGGAATAGAGGTGGGGATGTAGTCAAGAATGGTGGTCAGCACTGATTGGCCATTCCACTCCACTCTTACTCCAGATGTATAAGGTAGACGTGTCACCAGATCCAAAGGAGGTGGCAGCCATTGAGGTTAGAAGAAATCGAGAAAAAGATCGACAGAGCCGATTCTTCAATGTGCGGACCCGAGTCATGGGGGTAAGTAGGCAACAGGGACTTTCTTGGGACCAGGGGTCACCTCACTCCTGCACCCATAGAGGAATGTAGCAGTGTCTGTTACAGCCCTCATTGATTTGAGTGGCCCCTCCAGCTGGAAAGGAAGGAGATGGAGAGAGGGCATCCAGTACCAGGTGAGGGAAGGAAGAGGGCTAGGGGTGCAGGGGAAGAGAAGTCAGTGACAGCCTACTCCTCCAGTCAGCTCTGGGCTTAGTGACCTGGTTCTCGAGAGACAGGCAACATGGAGCCAAAAGATGTCTAAAGAATATTTGGTATTTTGGTATTGTGTATGCCTAAGTGCTGTCTGGAAGGCTACATAAGAAACTGTTAACCAGGCTGAGACACAGAGATGGGAAGGACTTACTCTTCACTAAACTGTATTCCCTTTTACACTATCTTGAAATGTTTCAGAGGAATCACAATCAAAATAAACAGAAAATATTGATAGTTTAAGAAAAATAGGTTGCTGGGTAGGTGGATAGAGATCAGGGGGCTGCAGCATGGTATCCTAGAAAAGACCTCCTACCTCAAGGGCGAGGTCTGCTGTTTACTAGATATGTGGCTTTGAATGAGTCACCTGTCTTCTCTGAGCTCTAGGCTCCTCCTCAGTAAAATGAAGCTAAATAAAGGAAGTGTAAAAGTGAATATTAATATATGGTGGTGGCTGTGGAAACCAGAGCATAGTGCCTGACACAAGTAAGTATTTGGCCGAGAGATGTGTGGTGTGATTGAGATCCAGCTGGCAAGCATTTCCTCAGGATCTGTTCTGTGCCAAGAACTTGATTGGGCAGTAGGGCACAAAGCTAAGGCCCAGTCTCTGCCCTTAATAGGCTCACAGTCTGCTGGGGGAGATCATTGTCAGAGGCAAACATCAACATAATGTGGATAGTGGGTCCTAGATTCTATGGGAGTAGCACCTGCCTAAGGAATCAGGAAGGTGAAGCCTGAGCCAGTCTTGAAGGATAAATAGGAGTTTAGGTAAAAAGAGGAAGAAAGTTCCAAGTGGAGGGAGCAGCTGGAGCAAAGGCTATTTGTTCAAAACAACCTAAGAAGTACAGGGAACTGTAAGCACAGAGCTCCTGAAGGTGGGTCAGAGAAGAAGGTACTGAGATAAAGCTAGAGAAAGAGACAGAGACTAGACCAATGAGGGACTTACAAACCATATTCAGATAGTAGAACATATTCCAGGAGGTATAATGGGGACCTATAGGAGAATTCTGAAGCAAGTATATTCTGAGCAGTTTGTTTTAGAGCATTCAAGACCCACTATTGGTCCCCTACCCTGATTTACCTCATTTCTTTGGGATCAGGTGGATGTCAAAGCCCTCAACAGCCAGGTAGAAGAGCGAAAGCTTCGAGAGGCAACAGAGCAGAGCAAGGAAGCAGCTTATGGTAAAAGCCCAAGGCCCAGGGCAAGCTAAGAAGGATAGTGTAAGGGCCTGAGTGGGCTGAGGTAGGGCAGTTCTGCCTTGGAGTAGGGCCTGAAGCCTGGGGTGTGGTGGGACAAACCAGATGGACCTTTGGAGCAGAGGCCATGCAGAGTGGGCTCTGTTTCTTCTGTGGGGCTTTCTCCATGTCCCTGCCCACCACCCCCAGGTACCTACCAGATGCAGTATGATCTGGTAGCCCAGATGCTAGAGAAGGAACAGGCAGAACGAACACGTCGGCTGGCCAGGAAAGTCCAGGAATTTCGGGAGCAAAAGCAGCAGCTCAAGAACAGACAAGAATTTGACTTCTGGGATCCTGGCCGTTTCTGCATGGAGTTTCCAGGCCGTTTCGGTGACAGTGACCCCTACTATGGCCCAGCCAGCCTGCAGTGCTTTGCTGGGGAGGACCTGGACAGGGCTGCATGCCTGAAAATGCAGCAGGAGCAGTTCAAGTACAGCCTGGAGAGGCAACTGCAGGAGCAACGACAAGTCAAGGTTGATGAGAAGTGTTCAGGTTAGTAGCCGTGCCCTCCAGGCTGAGACCTAGGGCCTAGTGGGGAGTTGTTCTGAGCCAGGTACAGCACCCACGAGGTCAGAACTGTGTGGGGAGGTCCAGTGACCCATAAAGCTGATGCCAAAAGGTTAGACTGAGCAGACCCCAAACTCCCTGACTTCCTTCAGTAACTGACAGTGTAGCCATCAGTACCCACTCAGCCTCAAATTCCATTATATGGAGGCAACATAGTGAAGACAGACCTATCAGTTCTGCCAATTACCACCTGGTTTGGGCAAATGAATTTTCTTAGTGCTTCAGCTTCCTCATCCTTAAAATGGGGATAATAATCCTTGCCACAAAAAGCTCATAGAAAAAAAAAGCTCATAGAAGAATGACATGAGATACTGTATGGAAAGCACAAGCATCAGTGCTCAGTAACCAGTAGCTACTATTACTATGACACTGCCTGTGATCCTCATTTTTTATTAGAGTAAGCCCTTTAAGGGCAAGGATCACCTCTTGCCTATTTGTACTGCTCACCTTTCAAATCATCCCTGTTAGAGCATCCTATTCAGTTTATCACGTCGTGGATGTCACTAATTCTGGAAGTATTTGTGGAACGTCTGTCTTTTCTCCAAAATGTCAGCTCACTAAAGACAAATTTTCTACACCTGTCTCCCAGTGGCCTCAAACAGAGCCTGCCACGGTGTCAGGAGCTCAATAAATCATTGTCAAATGAACAACTGGAGACCGAAGTAAACAAGACAAGCACCCTGCCCTCCATGATCCCATGAAACCATGCCCCTTCTAGAAAAACAGTTTATTTTTTTAATTATTTATTTGAGAGAGAGAGAGCACGAGCAGGGGAAGCGGCAAAGGGAAAAGGAGAAGCAGACTCCCCTCTAAGCAGGGAGCCCAACACAGGGCTCAATCCCAGGACCCTAAGATCATGACCTGAGCTGAAGGCAGACACTTAACGGACTGAGCCACCCAAGCACCCCAAAAATCAGTTTAGTTGAAGAGGAAAAGATAACATGCACAAGTTATTCATCAGCAAATATTTATGCTTTAACAGTGGTAGGTATTGTGATATAAGTGTATATAGGACATGGAGGGAACATCAACATGGGAGTGGTCAATTCTCACAAGGAAAGGGAGGCAGGATGGGGAGGTGACACAAGTCAGCTATCAGGAATCAGTTTTGGAAAGTTGGGTACAATTTTTCCAAGGCACGGTAAGGGAACAAGAAAAGGGGCAGCAAGAGGTTAGAGAACTGGGGTTGTGAATAGTCCAAGAGTGTAGGATGCGTGAACAATTTCATGTTAGTGCAGCCTAGGGTTGAGGGCTTAGAGGAAGAGAAAATGTGCAAGAATTTTCTACGCCAAACTAAGGAATTGTGACTTTATTATGTAGACAGTGAGTAACCATTTAAGGGTTTTAAGCAGAGTGACAAGACTATTTCAATATTTGGCATATATTAAGCCACCTATTTTGTGCCTGGCACAGTGAACAAAATAGAAAAATCCTTGCTGTCATGGAGTTCACATTCTATTTTTTTAAAATTTTTATTTATTTATGATAGTCACAGAGAGAGAGAGAGAGGCAGAGACACAGGCAGAGGGAGAAGCAGGCTCCATGCACCGGGAGCCCAATGTGGGATTCAATCCCGGGTCTCCAGGATCGCGCCCTGGGCCAAAGGCAGGTGCCAAACCGCTGCGCCACCCAGGGATCCCTGGAGTTCACATTCTAATGGGGACAAACAGACAATAAACAAGATAAAATAGTAAACTATACAGGGGACCCTTGAACACAGGTTTGAACTGCATAGGTCCACTTATATGTGGAATTTTTTAAATACAATACTGTAAACATATTTTCTCTCCCTTATGGTTTTCTTTTTTTAAAAAAAATATTTTATCTTTTCCAGAGAGATAGAGAGTACAGGGGGAGGAGCAGAGAGAGGGACAGGCAGACTCTGCACTGAGCTCAGAGCCCGAAGTGGGGCTCCATCTCAGGACCCTGAGATCATGACCTGAGCCAAAACCAAGAGTCAGATGCTTAGCCAACTGAGCTACCCACCACCCCTCCCTTAAGATTTTCTTAATAACGTTTACTTTTCCCTAGCTTTATTTTAGGGTTACAATATATAATACATTTAATATACAAAATATGTGTTCATCAACTTTACATTACTGATAAGATCAACAACAGCAGGAGGCTGAGTTGTTAAGTTTTGGGGGATTCAAGCTACATGTGGATTTTTGACTCTGTAGGAGGCAGGGCGGGGTCCAAGGGGGCACGGTGGACATTGGTGTGCCTAAGCCCTGCATTGTTCAAGGGTCAACTGTATAAGGTAATTAAGATAGTTGCTAGGGAGAAAAATAAAGCACAAAAGGGGGGACTTGGGGACTTAAGAGCGGTGCACAGTTGCCATTTTAAATAAGGAAAACCTCACTGAGGTCATCTTTGAATACAGATCTGAAGATAAAGGATTGAGCAATGCAAACAACTGAGGGAAGAACTGTCACAAGTAGAGGAAGTAACTAGTACAAAGACCTGGAGGCAGGAGAGAGGGTGTCTGGAATGTTTGAGGAAGGCAGTACGGCCAGAGTAGCTGAAGTAGACCAAGTGAGGGGAAGAGTGATAGGAAATGAGGTCAGAGAGGTGAAGGGGCTAGATCCAGTGGGCCTTCTAGGCCATAGTGCAGATTTTGGCTTTAACTGAGGGAGGGAGGAGCCACAGGAGGGTTTTATGCATCGGGGTGACATGATTTGTGTTTTATACATAAAACTTTGCAAGCAATTGTAGAAATTGGATTACAGGGGAAGACCAGAGGCAAAGAAATAAGATAGAAGACTATTGCAGCCAAGAGGAAGTGGCCAACAGGCAGCCATGTAGCTATATGATCCCAAGGTGGCATATAGCCAGTCTGGGCTGGAGGGAGAGATCTGGAGGCCCACAGGCGGGGAAGGGTTTGCACAGGATCAGAATACTAAGCCTGGATGGAGCCTGGGAAAATAGTGCACTCTGTGAGGACAAAAGTCAGAGCTATCTTATTAACCACAACAACTCTGGTGACTTACATACTCTGCCTGGTATGTAGTAGGTGCTCAGGAAATGTATCTTGAGTGAAGGAGTGATAGAGGAAAAAGGAGTGCATAATAAAGGGATCAGGGAGGTAGGATAAAAGATGCATAAAATACTAATAGCTAACCTTTACTGGGCACTTACTGTGTATCAGACACTGTGCTGAGCTTGCTACCATATAGTAACTCATGCAGTCCTCCCCGCCGCTCTGTGAGGCAAGCACTACTATTATCCCCATTGTCAGTGGAGGAAACAAACTTTAACAGAGATGTTAAGTAACTTGCCCAGTCATACAGTTAGTGGGTGATGGAGGCGGAAAGTAAACTCAGGCAGACTGGCTCCAGAGCCCACATTCTTGGCCACTACACCATACTTGCCTTCTCTCAATCTCCATGAGAAAGTAGGGTCAGAGATCAAGGGAGAGTCTCAGAATGGGAGTCATCGATAATGTCAAATGCTCTGGAGAAGTTTAGGTAGGAACCGAAACCTGTCTATTGGATTTTGAAATTAGAAGTATTTGGGGACTTTTGTCGGACTAGTTGCAGAGGTGCCATGGGGCCAGCTAGAAGGCAGAGCTAGGCAGCAGGAACAGCAGGATACCAAGGGAGGGTACATGTTGTATAATGAAAAGAGCATGGGCTATTTCCTCGAGAGACCTGGATTCAAATCCCAACCAACTATTTGCTGACTGTGTGACCTTGGGCATTTTATTTCACCTCTGGACCTCTTAGTGTCTCCACCTGAAAAATGGTGCTGATCCTTTCCTCTCTGGGTTGCAGTGAGGAATGAAATGAAACCACACACCTCTATCCATCCTCCCTAACCTCTGCCACCCTCCAGCCTCTGAAATCCGTTCTTTGGACCTCTTCAAAGCTAAGCCTTAAGCCTATGTTCTGGACCCCATTATCCGTGTCCCTCCCTCCACCTGCCCCCAGGCTGTGCTCTCTACAGTATCCCCTGCCCTGTGTTTTCAACCTCTTCCACTGGTCCCTTCTGTGCCTGCTGTAAACATGCTTATGTCTAACCCATATTTAAAAAAAAAAAAAAAAAAGATTATCCCTGCACTCTGTGATTTCTCTGGATGCTGTGAGCTGTTTTCCTTTACAGCCATACTTTTTGAAAAATCTGCTTCCACTTGCTGTATTTTCTTCCTTTCCATTACACCACAACCCCCTGAGATCTCCTTTCTCCCCACCCAACTTCACTGACACTACTCTTACTAAAATCACCAATGCCTTTGTATTATCAAGTACCAGAGACTCTAGTTAAGTCTTTCCTCCTCGGCTGGACCATTCTTGCCACCCTTGACTCTGATCACATCCTTCTTAATCCTCTCTCTTCCTTGTCTTCTGTCATAGTACATCCTGCTCTTAGCTCTCTGGCCATTCCTTCTGTGTATCTGCCCTTTGTGGGCTCCTTTTCCCTTACTCCTTTCTTGAGACTCGGTCTATGTCACACTGCTTTCCCTACCCTGCATACTTACTGCAGGTGCCCCTGGCCCTTGTCCTGCTTTCAGCTGCCATGTCACCTACCACCTCTGTGCTGAGGACTCTCTACCCACAAAACCAGATAGCCAGATGCCTGCTGACTACCTTCAACTCAGCTTCCTAAACAGAATTCATCCATGTACCCTAGCCTGCTCTTCATTCTGTATCTTCTACTTCCTGTGGTGGCCACACCATGGCATCCACGTATCCAAGCCAGGACCCTATGAAGCATCCAAATCTCCCCTCTTCTTTACTCTCTCATCAGTACTGCTGATGTAACGTTCTATATATTTGGCCTGTTTTAAGCCCTCCAAGATGGCTTCGCTACCTCCATTGTCTCCCACCAGCCTGACTGTTTTCTATATTGGCCCCCAGAAGGAGCTTTCTAAAATATAAATCTGTGTTGCCCCCTTACTTAGAATATTTCCATTTTCCCCACCACCTGCAGGGCAAGTTTCTGGCCCTTTATCTCACCCCTGCAAAGCTCCCTAGCCACTTGCATTTTATGCTCCAGCAAGAGCAGATTAATTATAGTTTCAGACACAGACCATACGGTGTCTTGATTTCCTTCATCCATTTGACAAATATTTATTGAGCACCTACTATGTGCCAGGCTCTGATCTGGGTGCTGGGCATGGTAGTAAATAAAACAGACAAAATCCCTGCCCTCAACAATGTTACTTTCTATTGAGGAGAGAGACAGGCAATAGACAAAATAACTGAAATGTTGAGTATATGGGATGGTGACAAATGGTAGGGAGAAAAATCAGGGAAGGGGGATAAATATTGGGGACAGGAAGGTTGCAATTTTAGGTAGGAGACACAGGGAAGGCCTCACTGAAGTAGCAATATTTGAGCAAGGCCTAGGGGAAGCAAGAGAAAACATGAGCCAAGAATAACATCTGTTGCAAATCCCTGATGCAGGAGTATCTGGCATGATCTAGAAACTGCAAGGAGACTGGTGTGGCTGGACTAAAACATGCCCTGGAATGCCCTTTGCTCTTTCTTTCTATACACAAAACACATTTCAAGGATCACCTCCTCCTGGAGGTCTTCCTCTCACCTTCCTCACAAAGCTCTCATTAATGCCCTGTATACACCTCTATCATTGCCCTTCCTACATTGTGGTATGATTTATGTTTGATCCATCTCCCTGCATCTTTCATTTAGGCACTTGAGAAATCCTTGTTGCTGCTACTGTGACTATCCCTAAGCCCCCAAAAGTAACTCCTTCCACATCCTACAATTAGAACATTCTCCTCCCAAACATACACATCCACACATCTACCAAGCTTGTTGAACAAATGGCTGAATGAGTGAACCAGGAATGGAGCAGGCCACTATAGTGCCTGGCCATATTTTTCTGTGTAGATATGCTCAATGACCAGCTGCGCCTAGCCATGGACATGCGGGCCACCCAGTTGGCCAAGCTAGAGGAGTCCTGCCGTGTGGCCATGATGTCTGCCATGGCCAATGCCAACAAAGCCCAGGTATGGCCTGAGCCACTCAGTATACCGGGCTCTCCCCAACCCCTTGAACAAAGCCCTGGGGAACTTAGCCATGTCTTTGCCCACACAACCTTTCTTGAATCAGCACCAGCCCATTCATCTACCTGAGGATATCTCCTTTCACCTAAGGACCCTCTGAAGGCAGAAGATGCTCTTCCCCACATCCAGATTCAGGATGACCGGAGAACAGAACATCACCTTCCCTTCCCCAGCCACTCAGTCTAAGGGTTTCCAGAGGGCAGGAAGTTCCCTGTCCATTCCGCTTCCCCCATGTTAGGTCATTCAAAGGCCAGGCAAGATCTGTTCCTTCTCTCCCAAAGACGGAGGAGAGTAGGGCCATGTCTTCCCCTCCCCTGTGACTGAGAGTTCCCTGAAGTTGGGCACCCAAATGCTCATATTTGGGGGCCCCACCAGGCAGCTGAACTGGCTGAACGGCAACGCCGTGAGCATCAGCGTGAACAGGAGGCCAATTTCATGGAGATCCAGAACCAGATCACGAGTGACCTACTGACTGAGAACCCTCAGGTTGCTCAGCACCCAGTGGCTCCCCACCGGGTCTTGCCCTATTGTTGGAAGGGCATGACTCCAGAGCAGAGAACTGCCATCAGGAAAGTCCAGGAGGTGCAACGCCACGAAAAGGAGGCACAGCGCCAGGTCGAACAAGCACTGGATGTCAAATGGGAAAACCAGGCCTTGCACTCAGCCCAGGCAGCAATGGAGTTAGAAGAGCAGGAGAGGGAACTTTGTGCTGAATTTCGAAGGGGTCTGGGGTCTTTCAATCAGCAGCTGGCTATGGAGCAAAAAGCCCAGTAAGTTCTAGGGGTGGGGGACATGGATGAATGCCAAGGGAGGGATGGGAAGGGCCAGAGGGAGAGGAAAAGTTCATCAGCATCAGAGGCCTCTGAACTTCTTTCACAGGCAGAATTATCTGAATTCCATAATCTACACCAATCAGCCTACAACCCAATATCACCTGCAGTTCAACACCAGCAGCCGCTGAGCTCCAAATGACCATCATTTTCTCCCTCATTGAGCTCATGAAAGCTGGGAGTCAGAGAGGAAGAGGCTGCAGACCCCCTTCCCAAATCCATTCCCCCACTATCCCTGCCTTTGGCCCTAGATAATAAAGTTATTACTAACATCCAGGCCATGTGTTGTAATGGGACACAAAAGGTATGAGGTGCTGCCTTTCCCACCCAACCCCTGGGCCTGCATCTGACCCTGTTAGTATTCACCCATTCACCTGACTTCCCCATGCCAGTTTCCCCAGCACACAGCGTTACCCACTCCCTGTGAGAAACAGAGACTTTATTAGGCCCAGAGTGTTGAGCAGTTACAAGATGGCTACTGGACTTCCTCCCAAGCTGTAGTACAGTACTCCAAGGGAAGCAAGGAAAGAAGGGCACATGTTTTCTCTGCCCCTTGCCTTCAAGGCTGCATGCGGATGGCCCCATCCAGCCGGATGACCTCTCCGTTGATGAATGGATTCTCGATGATGGCTTGTACCAGATGAGCATACTCAGCGGGATCACCCAGTCGGTTGGGGAAGGGCACTTGGCTGGCCAAGAAGTTGCGCACTTTTTCTGGGAGGCTGGTCAACAGCGGGGTGCCAAATAGACCTAGGCAAGACAGTCAGAGTCTCATCCTTCCTTTCTTATTTCCCTGGCCCCTTCTCACTTTAGCTCTCACTTTAGCTCTACCATCAGGTACTTCCCGATGCCCAGAAATGGAAGGCTATTGCTGCTTAGTCGGGAGATGCTTTCCGTCCTCTCAACTGCCCATGAATCCTACCTACCCAATACCAGGTGTGGCAGGGAGGTAATATGTCTACCTGGAGCAATGGTCATCACTCGGATGCCCACAGGAGCCAGATCCCGAGCAATGGGCAGGGTCATGCCCACTATGCCCCCTTTGGAAGCAGAGTATGCAGCTTGTCCAACCTGGGGAAGGAGTAGAGGTCATACATGGAAGGGCCCTAACAAGTCACCAAAGAGGCACAAGCCATAACCCCTACCCACACACCTGGCCCTCAAAGGCAGCCACGCTGGCAGTGTTGATGATGACCCCACGTTGGCCTCCCTGGTCTGGTTCATTCTGGCCCATCTCACCAGCTACCAGGCGGATCACATTGAAGGTGCCTAAGAGATTCACCTGAAAGACCAGTAGAGACATGGTGTAGGAGCATTTGTCCCCTAAAATCTTTGGGGGCACCCACAGCCAAATACCTCTTACAGCCCTCAGAGGCCTTACATTGAGAACTCGCTGGAAGTCCTCCAAGGTATGGGCCTGATTCTTCTTTAAGTTGTATGTCTTGATGGCCACTGCAATACCTGCACAGTTGACTGCCACATCCACACGGCCGAACTTTTCTTTTGCTAGAGTCAGGGCTGCTTGCACGTCCTTCTCTGAGGTCACCTTCAAAGGGAGAAGTGGAGAAGGTATTCATCTCCCAGCACACACACTCACCACTAAACCTGGGCAAGGGGAGAGCAAGTCCAGTCTTTGAGTAACAACAGAATTCTGTAAGCAAGGAGGAGGCCAAAAGAAAACCTGAGAGTGGGGCAAAAGTGAAAATGTGAGATACTGTAGAGCAGTGTCACATTTTTCAAATCTATATCCTCTTTTGATAAATTCACATACCCCTGGAGATTTCTGTAGACCAGAGCAGTTTCAAGAATTATTATGATGACGAACTGGTTTTTTTGTACCTCGACTTGCCAAGATGATTTTACCAAGCCTCATGAAAAAATTTTCAACTTTGTAAATACAAAATTATAGGGCACAATATGCATTTTCAAACTATACATACGCCCTCCGCGAGATTCTGATATATCCAATTCCCATCCCCACTGCTGTGGCTCCAGGCTTTGTACATTCCTTATTGCAGGTGCTCCCACAGTGCTTGACAGATGGCTCAGGCCAAAAGGGACAAGGAGATGGGCCCACTGTCCACACAGACCCTTACCGAAGGGGACCCCACGGGTTCCCAGGCCAGTTTCAGTGACCTCATGCTCACACTTACATCAGCTGGGGCAAAGGCGCAGTTCTTCCCCAACTTCTTGGCTTGGACCTCGCCATCAGAGTTGGGCAGGTCCAGAAGGACAGCAGTGGCCCCTTGCCCCACCAGTCGCTCTGCCGTGGCCAGACCTAAACCAGAGGCTCCTCCGGTTATTAGAGCAACCAGGCCCTGTGAAAAAAGGAACGGTCAACGGTACTCGATGCAGACCAACCCCACCCTTTCATCTGCCTGTTTGTTCTCCAGGCTTCTGCAACGGAGGCTCCCCGGGGTGACCCTGGTGTGTTTCTCCTTCAGAATAGGACCTCTGGGTGTCTCATTCCCAGACAGCCCATCCAGTCACCCCACACACATATGCGTAGGAGAGTTGACCTTCACCTCCCGAGCCCAACCGCCGCACTAGCAGGCCTAGACAAGTGTGACCCTTCCTCCCAGCACCGATCTCTACCCCCTAGAGCCACGGCCGCGTGGTCCCAGCTGGCGCAGCGGACCAGCCAGTAGATGCGAAGCCCCAACTACCTTCACGCCCCGACAGGCCGCAGCCATTTTGCTCCGAACTCTCCGCGGGCAGGGCGGTGGGGCAGGCGCAGATTGGCGGACGCAGAGGCGTGTGGCGGGGCGGGCGAGGGGGCGGGCCGCTGCGCCAGACTCCGGGGCGTGGCGTCGGCTGCTCGCCGCCGCAGCCCAGAGGGCGAAGCTTCGGCGAGGTGCCTCCAGAGTTCTTTCACCTGGGGTAAGAATTCCGTAGCAGTCGCACAATGGCAACCACCCTCTCCGCCGGACTGTCAGCCTAGTTTCTGGGCAGGCGGCCAGCTCTGCGGGAAGTAGGCGGACAGGAGATTGGGAGTTTTCCTTACCTCTCAGAAAAAGCCTTCATTCAAGCATAAACATATGAGAGACTCCTATATGCCAGGCTCTGTGCGGGTCCCTGGGGACGATACCAAGAGGAATACTAAAAGGTTCATGCTTTACAGGAGGACACACTTCAGTTGGGGGGGAAAGGTAATTACAGTACAGACACAGACAAAGGAAGGGGCAGAGAACTAAATTCTGAGACAGACACGGATAGCCAAAGATGGAGATTCTGAGAGCCACTGAAGAGAAATATGTTAAGGAAGAGATCAGAGAAACAGATGCCAGACAGGATCACAGAGATATGGATATGGGGAACCACTAAGAGAGAAGCTGGGAGACAGACATTCTGAGACAGAGCTGTTGAGACGCATAAGCCCAGAGAGGCATAAACAGAGAAACAAAAACATTGTTCATCAGTTCAACCTTTGCTACTGTCCCCTGTGTCAAACCTATTTTACATCCCAAAGCCCACATTAATCACACGTTGCTGACTGGACCTCAACCAGACACTGTCATTTTAGTTTCAGGTCTTTGGTCATCCTGGAACATCTTTCAACCAGCATCCCAATTAGAATCTTGAGGGATGCCTGGGTGGTTTAGTGATTGAGCAACCGCGTTCGGCTCAGGGTGTGATCCCGGAGTTGTGGGATCGGAGTTCTGGGATAGAGTTCTGCATTGGGCTTCCTGCAGCAAGCCTGCTTCTCCCTCTGAGGCCTATGTCTCTGCCTCTCTGTCTCTCATGAGTAGATAAATAAAATCCTAAAAAAAAAAGAATCTTGAGCCCACCTAATCTACCTAATCTGACTTCCTTTTATACTCTTCCCCAAACCAATATCTTCAGGCCATAGATCTTAATCTATATTTTCAGCCCCATTAGTCTTTATGTTTCCTCTGTCTGAAGTATCTCCCAACATGCTTTCCCACCCAGAAGACTTCCCTCCCAGCCAAGTTGTTGACAACCACCACACTCATGGTTGCTATACCATATTCCTCAAATGATTTAGTACAAGATTTATAATCTTTCTGATGACATGAAGTCCCCCCAGCAATTTATACCACTCTTCACTGGACCCAATATGCTCCAGCCACAGTGGCCTCTTTGTGTTCATCTTTGTGTTAGCTGTTCCCTCTGCTTGGAATTCTCGCTCCCTGATGTTTGCATGACTGCCTTTTTCTTCTTTTGATCATTTAGAACTAAGCTTAAATGTCACCTCCTCTCTCTGACCACTTAAGCTGTAGACACCTACTTGCTATCCCATTATGTTGGAGGAGTTTATTGAGGATGTGACCACTGGTTGACCTGAGAGCTGGAGTGAGGCAATGGGTATCTCTTCACCCTTTCCCCTGTCTTTGGAATGTAGGCTCTGCCCAGTCTTCCCACGGCTGGAGCCATTTCAGGGACATAGCCTTGAGAGAGTAAGATGTTGTTGAGACCATCTGGAATGAACACATGCTTGAAACCAGCTAAAGCCTCTACATAAATTTTTAAGATTCCAGTCGGTGGCTGCAGAGATCTACTCATCTTCCAGCTGTCCAAGACAAGTCTTGTATGTAAATTCCCTGGTTTATTAAATCTGCCACCTGCCGATCTGGAGTAATCTGACTCTGGTCTCTCCATGTTCTCCATGTACAGGTGCCAATTTGTGAGCCACCACGTTGCATATTTGAATTCTCTGCATAGCACTTACAGGTCATCTTTTTTCTAACCTTGGGGCTAGATGCATTTTGGAATTCAAATTTTTTTTCAATTTTAGAAAGGAAGACTTACTCTATATTACATAACTCTGTATACTGCATATACTGTATACTATGTAACTACCGAGAAAGGTCTAGAGCATAACTTATAATGAAACATTAATATTTCTAGAGTGAAAAGTATGAACGTTAACATGAAGTGTGAATCAAGACTATAGCCTCACATTACCTCAGGTCAGGTTTTGTCACCTAATGAGTTTGGGTTCCAAAGTATGAGAAAACAACCTTATGTTTTTCAGAACTTTGGGGGTCATGGAATTATGCCTAAAGGCTTGAGCCTTGTCTAACCCAGTTGTGTGTGTGTGTGTGTGTGTGTGTGTGTGTGTGTGTGTTGTAGTTCTCTCCCTACTAGAAGGTAAGCCCCATGGTGGCAGGGTCTTGTCCTACTGTTTCACCTCTTGGCTACCCAATCCCCAGAGCACTGCCTGGCATATACTAGACAATCAGTACCAATGAATGAATGAATAAATAAGTCAGTCAGTCAATCTTGGGAGAATTTGGGGGCCCAGCTTCATGATTCCTTCCTCTGCTTAACTCCAGAGACCTTCACCTCATCTTGATTTTAACCACTTCTGTCTAGGCAACATTATTAATCTTGCCATGCCCTAGAATGACTCCCCACTTCCCTGGCATCTACACATCACTATCTCTCACTCTGAACATGTTGTCCCAGTCATTTTGGCTCTTCTTCATCTCACCATTTCTTTTCTTCTTGAACCCTGTTATTCCATGGGTCTTTCCATTTTATTTCAACCTAGCAGCCTCTTCCTACTTTTCTTCTAGCCAGTGTAGACCCTCTCTCATTCCCCTTCTCTCTTTAACCACTCTTGCTGGCACCCTCCACCCATTTGTCCCTTGACATCTACTAATTCAACTTCTTGACTGTTCAGCACAGACTCTGAAGCCAGAAGGCCTGGGTTTGAATTTCAGCTCCATCATTTACTAGTTGAATGACCTTGGGCAAGTTACTTAACTGTTGTACCTCAGTCTCCTCTTCAATAAAATGGGTATAATCAAAGCACCTATCTTGTAGAGTTATTAGGAATAAATGAGTGAATGACTATATAAGAAAAAAAAAGGTACTAAGAGCAGTACCTAGCCTCTAGCAAGAGCTATGTAAATGTTAGCTATTCTTACTCTTCTGAGCAGTGCCTCTTAGCCTTTTTTATGCTGTTAAAACCTCTGGCAGTCTGGTGAAACCTAAGGAATCCCTTCCCAAAATAATACTGTATTAAATAGGATATAAAAATAGGATTGCAAAAGAAATATAATTACCAACATAAAAAGAAACACATCTGCAATGTAGTAATACATGTGCTTCTTTATATATTAAATCCCAAGCTCTATCAACAGGTCTCGTGACTACCATGATTTCAAAATAGTGACGTTATTTTGAGAGATCTGTAACAATCCTGATATGCTACAAAAATTTGATTTCTACTGGTAACAAAGCCACAGGTACTGCTAATACTACTGTACTTTGTTACTCACATCCTCTGGAAGGACATACTACACTTGTGTTTGTGATAGTGAAAATAAAGATGCAATTTCCCCCTATCCAAGTCCATGGGCTGCTTGAATTCTCCCTACAGTCTCTGAAGGGGCTATGGACCCTGGGTTAAGAACACTTGTGTTTAGAGCAAATGGAGGCCATTAAGTGAACACTTCCTCTCTTGTCTCTACTTACACTATCCTTTCATTGGGTCTCAGAGAAAAGAGGTCCTATCTGGGGCTTGCTCTTCCCACTGGGCTCTGGGTCCCAGCCCTTCTCTTTTGCTCGGGGCTTTGTGCCATTGAGCATCCTCTCTATTGTACACACCTCTGTCTCAAGATCATTAGAAAACAGGGAACTGAGGGGCACCTGGGTGGCTCAGTCAGTTAAGTGTCTGCCTTCGGCTCAGATCATGATCCCAGAGTCCTGGGATTGAGCCCACCCAATCGGGCTCTCTGCTCCGCTTTCTTGCTGTCTCTCTGTGTCAAATAAATAAGTAATATCTTTTAAAAAAAAGGGGGAAGAAAAGAAAACAAGGAACTGAGCAAAATCAACTTTTGCACACAACAGATAATCATCACTTTGGGTGTATGTGGGCGAGAAGTGAGAAAAGGGGCATGTCAGGGACATTGTAACAAGCAACATCCAGCATTACCTCACAATCCCCGGGGGGTATTTGCCCTACCAGGAGATAAGAGAAAAGCAAAGGTGGTTTCACCCTTGGAAGATAAAAATCACAAAATAACCCATTTAACCCTTGTGGTTGCCTGCCATTACCCCTGTAAAGACAGAGCTGCACTGGCTTCAGCTGACTCTGAGGTGGCATTGGCAAATATAAAGGACTCCAGATGATGGGGAGCATCCAAATGTGTGCCTGTTAGGGCACAATTTGAATGAATGGTTTAAATTCTGAAGGCATGTGTGGAACACGAGAGTGTGGCCAGCATCTGAGAGTGTGCTGAGGATGCATGCTGCCTGAATATTTACCACTTGAATAAATGGGACTGATATCTGAATGAATCCTTTTGATGCCAGCCTAAGTTCATCATGACTTTACCATTGCCCAAATCAATGGCCATTGTTTAACCTTTGCATAATCAGAACTTTCTGGCTGCCTTTGGCATGTTTGATCACTTCCTCTTTTAGAAAACTCCCCTAGGTTTCCATGACACCTAACTCCCCTGGTTCCTCCTACTTCTCTGACTGTTCCTTCTTGGTCTTCTCCCTGGGTTCCTTTTCTTCTGCACTCCCTGTCTTTGGGGAGCTCAATCATCTCTTAGTTTCAATGCTGCCTCTCTGCTGAGGACTTACCAATCCCTACCTCCAGCTCACCTTTCTCCTCTGAACTTCAGAATGAGGTAGCGAATCATATGCTGGTCCCCCTATACCAGCTGTCCCTCAGGCACCTACACTTGTCCTAAACTAAACTCAATCATTGCCCTTTAAACCTTCTTTATCTCAGTTGGTAGTAACACCATCTTCCCAGGCTCCCAAGCTGGATCTTGGGACTGATGCCCTCTTTACTCTAATTGATTGCCAGATCCTGTTGATTTAACTCCTACATACTTCTTGAATCTGGCGCCTCCTTTTAGCTTCCAGTTATCACCACTCCAAATCTCTTGTCTATTGTAACTGGTCAGATCCCACAATCATCCCTCTTAATAGGATCTTTCAAGAAACCAGAAGAAGCCTCTTCCTAAAACTCAAATTTTATTAGTTTATCCTCCTTGTTTTAAACCTTTTCAGGGGTTCCCCCTTGCTTTTAGTGTTCTCCATAATCTGCTGTCTGCTGTCTGACTTCAGTATGTATAACACTGTACTTTCCAGCAACGATGCACTACTTGATACCGATGAAACTTGGAAGTTTTTGGGTTTGTGAGCAAGCAACCAAGAAAGAATTCTTGAGATGTTTTGGGTGCAAAAAGGTGATTTTACTGTAGCACAGGGACAGGACCTGTGGGCAGAAAGAGCTGCACTGGGATTGTGAGAAGTGACTGATAACATACTTTTTAATTAGTGGGGGTTAGGGATAGCGTAAGTCTCTAAAGAATTTGGAAACAAGACTTTCAAGACCTTGAGGGACTAGCTGCTGTTAAGATAAGGTGTTTAGAAGATATACAAATGGCCAACAGACACATGAAAAAATGCTCAACATCACTGGGCATCAGGGAAATACAAATCAAAACCACAACGAGATACTATTTTCATACCAGTCACAATGGCTAAAATGAACAAGTCAGGAAATAAATGTTTGCAAGGATGCAGAGAAAGGGGAAACCTCTTACACTGCTGATAGGAACGCAAGCTGGTATAGCCACTCTGGAAAACAGTATGGAGGTTCCTCAAAAAGTTAAAAAGAGAGTACCCTGGGATCCCTGGGTGGCTCAGCAGTTTGGCGCCTGCCTTTGGCCCAGGGCGCGATCCTGGAGACCCGGGATCGAATCCCACGTCGGGCTCCCGGTGCGTGGAGCCTGCTTCTCCCTCTGCCTGTGTCTCTGCCTCTCTCTCTCTCATTCTACGTGACTATCATAAATAAATAAAAATTAAAAAAAAAAAGAGAGTACCCTACAACCCAGCAATTGCACTACTAGGTATTTACCAAAAGGATACAAACATAGTGATCCAAAGGGGCACCTGCAACTCAATGTTTTTATATATATTTTTTATTTATTCATGAAACACACAGAGAGAGAGAGAGGCAGAGACACAGGCAGAGGGAGAAGCAGGCTCCATGCAGGGAGCCCTACCTGGATCCCGGGTCTCCAGGATCACACCCTGGGCTGAGGGCGGCGCTAAACCGCTGAGCCACCGGGCTGCCCTAACCCAATGTTCATAGCAGCAATGTCCACAATAGCCAAACTATGGAAAGAGCCCAGATGTTCATCAACAGATGAATGGAGGGATCCCTGGGTGGCGCAGCGGTTTGGCGCCTGCCTTTGGCCCAGGGCGCGATCCTGGAGACCCGGGATCGAATCCCACGTCGGGCTCCCGGTGCATGGAGCCTGCTTCTCCCTCTGCCTATGTCTCTGCCTCTCTCTCTCTCTCTCTCTCTCTGTGACTATCATAAATAAATAAAAAATTTTAAAAAAATATTAAAAAAATAAAAAAAACAGATGAATGGATAAAGAAGATGTGGTATATATATATATATATATATATATATATATATATATATATATATACAGTATTTTAAAAAATCTTACCATTTGTAACGACGTGGATGGAACTAGACGGTATTATGCTAAGTGAAATAAGTTAATCAGAGAAAGACAATTATCACATGATTTCACTCATACAAGGAATTTAAGAAAAAAAACAGAAGATCATAGGAAAACGGGGGAAAATAAAATAAGGCAAAATCAGAAAGGGAGACAAACCATAAGAGACTCTTAACTATTGGAAACAAACTGAAAGTTGCTGGAGGGGAGGTCAGTGGGGGGATGGGGTAACTGGGTGATGTGCATTAAGGAGGGCATGTGATATAATCAGCATTGGGTGTTATATGCAACTGATGAATCACTGAACTCTACCTTTGAAACTAATAATGCACTCTATGTTAATTAATTCAATTTAAATAAAATAAAAATTTTAAAAAGATAAAGTTATTTTAATCTTTAATAAAACAGAAAGAGTAAGGCATTAAGGCAGCCATGAGTTCCTTGAGGAAGGCCATGCTCTGTATGTTTCAGGTATCTATCTATCAGTGGACTGTAAACTGTAAGGAGATTTAACTTAATCTACGTTTCTATTGCCTTTGTTTCCCTCAACAAAACTATCCACAGTAATGCCACCAGATGAAATACAGGGTGCCCAGTAACTAAATTTGAATTCAAATGAACAACAAATAATTTTTAGTGTATCTCCCATGCAATATCTGAGACATGCTTAAAATTTTTATTTTTATGAAATTATATCTGAGTGGATAGCCTGTATTTTTATTTGCTAAATCTGCCAACTCTACCCCATAGTTAACCCCCAGGATACCACTGGTGAGATCCCCCTCATCAGGCTCCCACAGCTCTGTATGCCCACCTCTGAACCAATACTTACCCTCCTGAGAGATCAGGGATCCCTTCCTCTTTTTTTTTTTAAAGATTGATTTATTGGGACGCCTGGGTGGCTCAGCGGTTGAGCACCTGCCTTTGACTCAGGGTGTGATCCCAGGGTGCGGGATTGAGTCCCGCATTGGACTGCATGCGGGGAGCCTGCTTCTCCCTCTGCCTGTGTCTCTGCCTCTGTGTGTGTGTGTGTCTCTTGTGAATAAATAAATGAAATGTTTTTAAAAATATATTTATTTATTAGAGAGAGAGAGCACAAGTGGGGAGAGGGGCAGAGGGAGAAGGGTAAGGGCAGGGGGTGAAGGGAGGGGCAGAGAGAGAGAGAGAGAGAAGCAGACTCCCTGCTGAGATTGGAGCCCACAAGGGGCTTGATCTCACAACCTAAGCTGAAATCAAGAGTCCCACACTTAACCTGATACAGGGCCTGATGTAGAACAGATGGCAGTGTCTGTTGAGTGAATAAATGCGTATGCGTGACATTGCAATAAACCTGCATCATTTGGTGGAATTGTTAACCTTAAAAATAAAACTACCAGTTATTTTACCAGAAAAAAGGGGGGGGTTATTTGGGAATAGCTGAGAATTGCAATCTAGGACAAGAAAACTATGGCAAAACTACAGGAAAATCCAGAGAACAGAGGGGAGGAACTCTTAAAGAGGAAAAGGGGGAGTTGGGAGGATCTGATACAAACTAAATATCCATTGGAGTAAACTGGGACTTTGAAATATAGTGGCTTCTCAGTGGGCGAGCTGTTGCTGAAAGAAGAAGAAATCTTCATTTCCTCTGCAGTATTCGTAGTTTCCACATGCAAGGTCCACCTCCTCCTGTTAGTTCTGCAATGGATAACTAGCGGGGGTGTGAGAGTTCCCCCTGCCAGCCTCCCAATTTCATTCTAAATGAGATTTCCAGGGATCCCTGGGTGGCTCGGTGGTTTAGCGCCTGCCTTTGGCCCAGGGCATTGTCCTGGGGTCCCGGGATTGAGACCCACATCGGGCTCCCTGCATAGAGCCTGTTTCTCATTCTGCCTGTGTCCCTGCCTCTCTCTCTCTCTCTCTCTCTCTCTCTCTCTCTGTGTGTGTGTGTGTGTCTCTCATGAATAAATAAATAAAATCTTTTAAAAATAAATGATATTTCCTTTTATTAATTTTCATATTTTCCCCCTTTGATCAAGATCTTTCTTTGAAAGCATCACTGATCAATGCTCAGGTTCTTTATATTGAGTGGTTTTGTCCCTCAGTATCAGGAAGGACCTTTTCTGGCTGTTATGTCCTACGTGGGAGGGAAAGCGCCTAGCAGTTAGAAATCACTTAAGGCCACATTTGAGCAACCAGGAAGGTTAGGAGGGAGAAACCTTAGGTACTTCCCACCTAAAGTCTTTATCTTCTCAAGGTCATGTATTGGAAATCATCTTGAAGGGTTGAGCCAGATAGCCTTATTGGGTATATTAAGTTTTTAAAGTTTGATAGGTGACAAAATATGAAACTTAAAATAATTATACAAAAACAGAAGTAACATTTACAATTTCAAACTGTATGATGGTTCCAAATAAGGATGCTAGGTCTGAAAGCAGCCAGCTGAAATGTCTATTGGCACCCATTCCAACTTAGGGGAGAAACTTTCTCCTTATGAAGGCAAAGCTGGAGTCATGTATGCCTCATGGAAGTCTCTGCTTAAAGTGGCCATGAACACCGAATAGTGAATACTGCAAGAGCACACTGAAAGAATTAACTGAATGTATTTGGGAAGAAGACACGGTGCAAGTATAAACATGAAGCAACATCTGATTAACTCTTTGCAAAACAGCAAAATTTCAAAGACATTTTAAAATAGTATTATCTCAAAGAACTGTGTGGAACCAAACATGTTATTGATAATACAGTCTGCAAGGTTGCTAACTCAGAGACCATGTATTTGGATAAGAATCCAAAGTCAGTTAATAGTTCAGATGAAAGAAAGACTTTTGTGAATTCTGAACCTCCCAACCCTTTAGAAAAAGCAAATGAAAATTAACTTGTCCTGGGATCATCATGAGACGTTTCTGAAAGGCCATAATCAAAAGAAGAGGTTTCCTCCTTCCACAAGGATTTGGGAAATGCAGATGAGGGCCTTGTCTTTCCACAAAAAAGAGAGAAGCAACAGTGAGAAAAAGGTGTACAGGTGGGGTCTGGACCTCTTGAAAAAGATGTCTCATCAGATGTCATCTCCTTCAATTCCAGGAAATCTGTACTTTCAGATGGTATGCAGGTCAAGGTTTCGTGTTTTCTTTAGAGCATCACATGAATCTAAGTGTCTATTCCCTGGAGTTTGGCAGCATAGGGGCTGGTTTGCAGTTCCTGATAAGGGCCTTTTCAGCGAGGTTGAAGAGTCTTTCTGGACATGTCTTTTCCAACCTAAGAAATCTCCAGGATGCAAGGTGTGATGCTTAAGGTTATCATTCCCCAAGAGTGCACTGTGAAAAGATTGCTTTATCAAAGCACAGTTATTTTTAATATAAGCAGTTAGGCCTTCACAAAATTGAAGTACCAAGACAATGCTTTTGGCGAAGGTATTTGGAGGGTTGCTACAACTTGTGCTAATTGAGTCTGAATGGTGACATTAGTTCATGTGACAAACTGAAGACTGGGGATAATCATGCAAAACGAAAGCAAACATCACATACTCATTGAGGCACCTGGTCAGTAAAATGGGTTCCCTGATCACTATGAAGTTAGGGAGGGGTTCCTCAGGTAGGGACAATCTTTTCTAACAGAAGCAGCAGATGCCTGTCTACAAGAGAAAGCTTAAGTCCAGTGAGTAAACATATGGATCTTAACTAAAACATATTTATATCCATGATATGGGGAAGCAATATGAAATCCATTCATATGAACAACTTTTCCTGAATTAATTTTTGAACTTCTAGCCAAATGTAGTCCAACAATGCCAGCAAAACCAATAACACCAAGTCTTGGAAAAAATCCAGGAAGTATATTTTGGAGATATTCATAGCTATCTAACCAAGCTCTGCATCTTGGGCTTAATTTGTGAGTACATTTCCTAACACTAATTTGTATATGGCTTGCAATAATGTTGGTGATGTGAGATGCTTTCAAGTTGGATCCTTGGTTCCTCTACATATTTAGACTGACCCTCAAGAATGGAATAGAGTGAAAGCTCATTAACCTTCACAGAAGCTGGGTTTTTAAAAAGATTTTATTTAGGGATCCCTGGGTGGCGCAGCGGTTTGGCGCCTGCCTTTGGCCCAGGGCGGGATCCTGGAGACCCAGGATCGAATCCCACGTCGGGCTCCCGGTGCATGGAGCCTGCTTCTCCCTCTGCCTGTGTCTCTGCCTCTCTCTCTCTCCTCTCTGTGTATTCTCATGAATAAATAAATAAAATCTTTAAAAAAAAATAAAAAAATAAAAAAAAATAAAAAGATTTTATTTATTCATAAGAGACATAGAGAGAGAGGCAGAGACATAGGCAGAGGGGGAAGCAGGCTCCCTGTAGGGAGCCTGGGGCAGGACTCAATCCCAGGACCCCGGGATCAAGACCTGAGCCAAAGGAAGATGCTCAACCACAAAGCCACCCAGGTGTCCCATCCTTCATGGAAGTTTTGTGAGGTGCTTTTTAGGTGAAGCATAGACTGAAGGTGAGCAGACGCAGACTGGCTGGCCCCACAGACCTCTGAATTACCTTAAACATGTTGCTGGCAGAGGTGGCTCTGGTGGGGTCCAAGGCCAAAGGTGTTAACAGGTGTTTGCTGTCTCCTGTGAAGAGGTTTGAGTAAAGGAGCAGAGAGGCAAATCATCTATGTATTATAACAAGGTAGAGCCTGCAGAAAACTTTATATCATCCATGTGAGCTTTTAAGGTTTGTGAAAAGCAAGGACTCTGTAAAACCCTGGAACAAGTGTTCATCTGTCAAGGTGTATTGCTATTCCTCCTGAGTGAAAGCAAAAAGATATTGGCTATCCTTATCATCTGGAGTACTAAAAATGCACCACATGGATTAGTTACAGTGATAAATGTGCTTTCAGTGGGCATGGATGTCAGTAGCATGTGAAGCTTAGGAACAACAGGGTGCTAAGGGATAACAGTATTATTTATTGTTCAGAGGTGCTGCACAAGCCTCCATCCTTGGCCATTGGGTTTTCTCACAGGTAAAATAGGGGTGTTACAGGAACAAGTGATAATGAGGGGGGATAATATCCCCTATAACCAGGGAATAATGAGGCCCTAAGCCTTGTAATTTACTATGGGCCTGATGCCCTGAGGGCTTCTTTATTTAGAGGGCCTTAATTATGGAAGAGGTTTTGTTTTTTTTTTGTTTGTTTGTTTGTTTTAAAAAAGGACACATTTATTCAGCGTCATGATCAGACTATTACATTTAGCAATCAACAGCATGGGTGCAAAAAAAAAATCTACATTAAAACCCTTTGTTGGAATGCTTTACACTTTCCACAGAACAGAAACTAAAATAACCTGTTATACAATTAGTCACAAATACAGTCCTCGAGTTTTCTGCCCATACACGAGTATTGTCTAAAACATGTCTTCTTTGTAGCAGCTAGGCCCTGCCACCACTGTGCTTGGCTGAGTTCACAAATCTGTTGTAACCTGTAGCTTCCCTGTCACTTCTCTGGCTCTCCTCTCCTGCTAAGCTTTGTTTCCTGGCAGTAGTTAAAACCTTCTGCCACTGCCATAGCTGCTGCTGCTGCTGGAACCGCCATAGCCACCTTGGTTTCATGGTTTGGCAAAGTATTGGCCTCCACCACCATAGGGGCCAGAGCTTCTGCCTCCAAAATTTCCTCCTTTCATGGGTCCAAAATTTGAGGATTGATTGTTGTAATTGCCAAAATCGTTATAGCTTCCGCCACCTCCAAAGTTGCTTCCGTCATTACCAAATCCGTTATAGCCATCCCCACTGCCACCGTATCCACCACCACCTCGACTGCCACCGAAGCCACCTCGACCACTGAAGTTCCCTCCACGACCAAAGTTGTCATTCCCACCAAAACCACCTCCACGACCACCACCAAAGTTTCCAGAACCACTTCGGCCTCTTTGGCTGGACGGAGCACTAGCCATCTCTTGCTTCGATAGGGCTTTCCTTACTTCACAGTTGTGGCCATTCACAGTATGGTATTTTTGAATGACAATCTTGTCTACAGAGTCGTGGTCGTCAAAGGTCACAAAAGCAAAACCTCTCTTTTTGCCACTGCCTCGGTCAGTCATGATCTCAATCACTTCAATTTTCCCATACTGTTCAAAATAATCTCTTAGATGATGTTCTTCTGTGTCTTCTTTAATGCCACCAAAAAAAATCTTTTTCACAGTTAAGTGGGCACCGGGTCTTTGAGAATCTTCTCAGCAGACAGCCCTCTTTGGTTCCACGACTCTTCCGTCCACCTTGTGCGGCAGAGCGTTCATGGCCGCGTCCACCTCCTCCACGGTGGCGTACGTGACGAACCCAAAGCCTCTGGAGCGCTTGGTGTTGGGGTCTCTCATTACCACACAGTCCGTAAGCGCCCCCCATTGCTCAAAATGGCTCCTCAGACTCTCATCGGTCATTTCGAAGCTCAAACCTCCGATGAAGAGCTTCCGCAGCTGCTCGGGCTCTTTGGGAGACTCTGACTTAGACATGATGGCGGTGGGAGGGGAGACTTTAATGATGCTTACTCGGCGGCGTCCAGGGGCAGAAAGCTGGGAAGAGGTTTTGAAGGATCTATTTGAATCTTGACAGGAAGTGCGGTATGGATTTTGCCAACATCAGTTGAAAATTTTGCCCATAAAGAGGGTAGTTGATCCAACAGGAGCACATGATCAGTGCCCCTGGACTCAGCTATAATGGCATCAGAGACAGAACAAATAAAAGATGTCAGCCATTTAATTCCCCAAGTTGGCTATTTTGATTACTAACTGTCAAATTCTAGAATTACTTCCCCCCCCCCTTTGGGAGAAATTTTGGCAAATGCTTTTCTAAAAAATTTCAGCCCAATAAATGAATGGGGCAGAGTGCCTAAGGAGAAAAAGGATGAGTAGCTCTCAAAAGGCCTAGACAAAAGGGAATAGGTTTAGAGACAGGACCTGTTGAAGTTTATTAGAGATCTCCACTATTGGAACTGTTTTAGGACTCCAAGGCAGGGGCTGCTTTTACAGCAGTGGAGTTAAGCACTGAGAATGTAGCTCTGGTGTCAGTAAGGACAAACATTCATCCATTTTGGCTTCTTTCTATGGTTTTCTTTCTTACTTTCTTTCAAGACTTTCATGAATAAATGAATTTTTTTTTAAAGTACAGTTCCAACCAGAACAGTCCCATCTCAAAATGGAGTTGGTCCAAAGTGCTACATGTTTCAAACAGGCACCCATTCCAACAGGAACAGTCTGGTTCCAAACAGGACTCAGACCAAAGGTCAGCACAGTTCCACCAGGCCAAATGAGTACTGTCAGATTTAAAAAAAACAACGAACAAACAAGACCTTAAATAGACCCCGAGTAAATTCTGGAGAGCTCAGACACAAAGCATCCAGCTGGAAAACCAGGAGAAAACTTACTTTCAAAGCCTCAAGGTCTGTAAGAAAGCAGTGAGCCCAATGGGTTATCTATTTGTTCACCAGCCTTGGAGTTGTTGGGATGTTTTCTGGATACCACTTAGGGCCACCAAGTAATATACTTTTTAAAATATTTCATATATTCATTCATGAGAGACACACAGAGGGAAAGAGGCAGAGGGAGAAGCAGGCTCCATTTAGGGAGCCCGATGCAGGACTTGATCTGGGGATTCCAGGATCACAGCCTAAGCTGAAGGCAGAGGCCCAACGGCTGAGCCACCTAGGTGTCCCAAGGCCACCAAGTATTTTTTTTAAAGATTTTATTGATTTATTCATGAGACAGAGAGAGAGAGAGGCAGAGATTCATTCAGACAGGAGAAGCGGGCTCCACGCAGGGAGCCCGACGTGGGACTCCATCCCGGGTCTCCAGGATCAGGCCCTGGGCCAAAGGCGGCGCTAAACCGCCAAGCTACCCGGGCTGCCCACCACCAAGTAATATTAAGCTTAAAAATAAAACTCTCAGGGGGTTCCTGGGTGGCTCAGTGGGTTGTGTCTGAGTCTTAGTTTCAGCTCTGGTAGGAATCTCAGGGTCATGGGTTTAAGCCCTGGGTTGGCTCTATGCTCTGTGGGGAGTCTGCTTACCCTCTACCTCCCGCTGCTTGTGCGTTCTTTCTTTAAAATAAAAATAAATAAAATCTTAAAACAAATTAAAACTCTCAGTTATTTTACCAGAAAAATAAAAGGAATACCCGAGAATTGCAATCCAACACAAATAAGCTAAGACAAAGCCATAAGCAAGTCCAGAGAACAAAAGGGAGGAACTCTCTTTTATAGAAGAAAAGTCGGGGGTGGGGGTGGGGGTGGAAGGAGCTGTTATAAATTAAAAGTCTCTTGGAGTAAACTGGGAGAAGTATAGTGGCTTTTCATTGGCTAAAATGTCACCGTCTCTCATTGGCTGGGCTGTTGAGACAGTAGGAGGAAGAAATCTTCCTTCCCCCTGCTGGGTTCGAAAAGTAGTATGAACTTGCAAGATGTGTTTCCGAATCGTTTTGGGTCTGTATTCATAACTAGTGCTGGAGTGAGAGCTCCCCCTGCCAGCCTCCGAATTCCATTCTAAATGGGGTTTCCTTTTATTGATTTTTACAGAATCAACAAGTGTTATGATCAGTACATAGTGTCAGTTCCACTTATATCCACCTCCCCTTCACAGCTTTGAAAGAATTACCTCAAGGTTTACACATTCACCCCGCAGACAAGCTAGAAAGCGAGAAGTCATCTGCAGGCTTAGTGAAGCCATTATAGGACCGGTTTGGGGTTCTTGTCGGAGGAAGAAAAGCAGTGGAAGACTACCCCTATTCTGACTACATGGAGGTCAAGGAAGGCAAAGAGGACGGGAGCAAGGGAAGAAGTGGGGGAGGAAAGAAAGAGGATGAGGACAGCTTGAAGGAAAGGCAGAAGAGCAAGCAGGTAGGAATGAATAGAAATGAGGAGTCAGTTGGCATCAGAGGAGTAGAGCCAGACGGCAGGGGGAGTAGTAACGATCATCCTCATTGCTGTGCCCTCTACCTTAGTCCATTTGCACCATGTGAGACTGCCCCAATGGTGGGGGTGTAGGGCACAGTGAGGAGACTCTGATTCGTCACCACAGGGAGCCCAAAGGTGGCTCAAGCCCTCAAAAGGCCTAAGGGAACCTAAAAGGCCTGGTGAAGGGGCTTGGGCTGGCCGCAAATCCTTTTTTTATTTCTGCAACTTCCAGATGGGGAAAGACGCCCGCTCTGGGACCAAGGATTGGACAGCGACGTACAGGCTGCTGCACCCCCTCTAAGTCATCTTAGATTCACGATGCTTGTTACTTACTCTATTAGAGGGACTGCTAGCTAAACATAAGGATTCACACTTAGACTCCAATATGGGGCCGTCCTGCAGACCTGAATTACTGTGAGAAGACAAGATCCAGGGAGAGGAAGGAGGGTGGCAGGGGACTCGGAGATGGGCCAGCCCAGCTCGGCGCCGCCACTCACAGAACCTAGCCTGCGGGAGTGGCGCGCGGCGTCCGCGCATGCGCTCTCCGCTCAGACCGGGCCTTCCCTCAAGGGTGGAAGTGCTGTCCGCGCATGCGTATCCCGCTCTGATCAAGTTCCCAGTGGAGCTGGAGGAGTACCCTGTGGAGCTGGTTGTGAGATGGAGTGGAAGGGCCATAGCCCAGCCCATAGGGGGTGGCTGTTTGGGGATTTGGACGAAGCGATGTGTGACAGCGACGAGTCAGAGGGTTGAAGAGGATAAAGTGCGGCCCCCAAGGGCGGTTTACACCAGTCCAGAGTCCTCAGAGGTTGAAGGGCAATTGGGGTTGCTCTTTTCGCCTGGATTGCAATTTGCTGTCTCCCGAAGGAGACTGGAAACCAGAGGACTGAAGGGAGTGAGAGTGTTAAACCCGGAGGAAACACCTCTCCATCCCGTCCTTATATCTCCATGCCCTAAAAGGGACTCAATCAAGTCTGGTCGCCCCCAGGTTATCCCCCTCGAAAGAAAATCTACATTTGGACAGTAATTGCGCTGCACTCCACCCCTAGTCTTCCAGGCAGTTCCAGGGCCCCACCCCACACTCTGGAGGACTCTAAGTCAAAGAGAGGAGGTTCTGTGAGGGCGGGGGTTGAAAGACCTGCTATGGAGCCTCCTGCCTCCGTGGCCTGGGAAGAACGGCTGCTTCCTCATCCAGCACTGGACCTGAGGAAGACGCCAGACGGGCCTGGCAAGCCCCCAGAAGAGTGACCTCAGACCACTGATCAGGAAGTGAAGCCTGAAAGAGGTGCGGAGGAGCCCAGCGTGAGACTAAATTAATGATTGACGCAGGACCCCTGTACAGAAGGGGAAAGGAGCTTCTCCAGCCAGGTGCAAAGTCACAGAAGCTTCAAGGAGCTTAAAGCCTAAATACTTCTTTTTTTTTAATTTTTTATTTATGATAGTCACACACAGAGAGAGAGAGAGAGAGAGAGAGAGAGAGAGAGAGGCAGAGACACAGGCAGAGGGAGAGGCAGGCTCCATGCACCAGGAGCCCGATGTGGGATTCGATCCCGGGTCTCCAGGATCGCGCCATGGGCCAAAGGCAGGCGCTAAACCGCTGCGCCACCCAGGGATCCCCTAAATACTTCTTATAAATGAGGATCCTGAGGCCCAATCATACCATCTAACTATATGATGGGTCAGGCTCTGTTGTGAGTGTATTTACTCTGTTAATCCTCACAACAACCCTACGAGGTAGGCATTACAATCATCCCCATTTACAGATGAGAAAAGTAAGTCCTGGAAAGTTAAGCCACTTTGCAAACTCATGTAACTAGTAAGGAGCAAAGCAGGACTTAAACAATCTGGTTTCAGAGTCTGCATTCTTATGAGCACAAGCTTGTATTGCTCTGGGTATAGAGACCACATAAGAGAATCTCAGTAGAAGATGAAGATTGAAACTCATTTTCTGAGTACCTACTCTCACACTATTGTGTTTCTCACAAATTATTTCAATCTTTCCAACAACTCTGTAAGGAAGGAAGTGGAGGAAACTGAGGTTCTGTATCCTGCCCAGGTCACAGAGAGTAGCTGGACCAAGTTGATGAAGCAACTTGGTAACAAATTAGTTAGCCAAGACAGCTGAGGAGACTAAAATCTAGTTCTATCTCTCAATCCTGGGGCCTTTTTTTTTTTTTACTACATGCATTTTAACAAACATTTATTTGTTCATTCAGCAGATGTTTGTCGTGCTAGATGTTCTTGCAGGCACCGAGGATTCAGCAGTGACCCAAACGGACATGGTCCCTGTCCTGTAGTCTCGGAGGGAGGGTGAAGGTGGAGGGTGTCAAAGATCAACAAAACCCAACATTTGTTAAAGCAGTGAAGACAGATTTTATCCAGTAACTACTGCCAGTAGGGGAAAGAGTTGAGCTCCATTCCAATTTTTGCAGAAGTGACTGGGTATTTTATTTTTTAAAGATTTATTTATTTCAGAGAGACAGTGAGTGAGCCAGGGGTGGGGGTGGGGGGGAGGAGGGAGAGGGAGAGCAGACTCCCCGCTGAGCCAAGAGCCAGGTCGGGGCTCTATCTCTGTACCCTGAGATCACAACCTGAGCTGAAACCAAGAGTCAGATGCTTAACCAACTGAACCACCCAGGTACCCCATGACTGGGTATTTTAAAGACAGGATGAGGGAGGAGGGAGAAGGCTGGGTGGCTCAGTTGTTTGGGTATCTGCCTTCTGCTTGGGTCCTATTATTGAGCCCTGCATGTCAGGCTCCCTGCTCAGTGGGGAGCCTGCTTCTCCCTCTCCCTCTGCCCCTCCTCCTGCTTGTGCGCACGTGCTCTCTCTCTCTCTCAAATGAATTTTAAAAATCATTTTTTAAGATTTTATTTATGACAGACACAGAGGGAGAGGCAGAGACATAAGAAGGCTCCCTGTGGGGAACCCAACGCGGGACTCCATCCCAGGACCCCAGGATCACGACCTGAGCCAAAGGCAGATGCTCAGCCACTGAGCCACCCAGGTGCCCCTAAAAAAATTTTTTTTTAAGTTAACCTTTCCTATGGTCACCCAGCTGTACAGGGCTGCATCGGCCAGGAGAGAGGGGTGCCTTTTTCTAATAACTACAGGCCAGCCATACTGTGAGCAGGAAGGGCAGTCTGCCCAGAACGGCACCTTTGTCTATACAGAAAGAAGGTGCTAAATAGGCAAGCTGTGGCTTGTGTGCCAGGTGCTGAGCTAGTAGTTGCCAGGGTAGCAGACCAGGTATGAGGTTACTGGAAAAGCTGAAGCACCCGAGTAGTTGTCTTAAAAACAAAAACAAAAAACCAGTGCCATGAACAATGAATGTACATTACCTTATCACAGGGCCCATAGTGGTAATCCGGTGGGCGTGTTCAACCCCTCCATGGAGAAACAGCAGTGAGGACTAAACAGAGGAAAGTGTGATACATGCAGTACTCACTGATACTTGAGTGTGACTTCATTCGGGTGACTGAACCCCTTTTAGCCCCCTCCTCCTGCATCCCCTTCTCTCTCCCCCTTCAGGCTTTTTCTGGGTCTCTCCTTCCCATTCCTTTTATTTCAACAGAATTGAGCATTCATTACCTGGTACAGTGCATGCAAAAATGTCCTCACTGGTGTCCCCAAAATCAGGTAGAGGAAACAGACACGTTTTTCTAAACGTATTGAGTTACTGATTTATACCTTTCTATTTTATGTAAAGGATTTGAAGCGGCTGTCAAGAGTTCTCTTTTCCTGCCACTATACTAAGGTGGATGATAGAACGAATGTAGGGCAAGATGATGATAAGAATCTCTTCATTTGTCTTGCTTTATTTTATATTTTTATTTTTATTTTTTTTTAAATTTTTTTTTAATTTTTATTTATTTTATGATAGTCACACACAGAGAGAGAGAAAGAGGCAGATACATAGGCAGAGGGAGAAGCAGGCTCCATGCACCGGGAGCCCGACGTGGGATTCGATCCGGGGTTTCCAGAATCACGCCCTGGGCCAAAGGCAGGCGCCAAACCGCTGCGCCACCCAGGGATCCCTATTTTATATTTTTAAAGCTTTTATTTTTAAGTAATCTCTATATGCAACATGGGGCTTGAACTCACAACCCTGATATCAAGAGTTGCACACTTCCGACCGAGCCAGCCAGGTGCCCCTATTTATTTTGCTTTAAAATGTTTATATTGAGTACTTATGTTGCATATAGTTATTTTGTCATCTTCTTTTCAAGTGTGCGGAAAGGCAGATCATAATATAAAACGTCCCCAGTTTCATCAGATCTTCATGTTTTGGCATGTTTACTTCAAGATCTGATTTTTTTTTAAAAGAGAGCATTAACAAAGTGGTTAATTATCTCTGCAATTCCCTTAGGTGCATCCCTTTTCCTTCTCCAGTTACCATTATCCTGAATCTGGAGTTCATCATGCTCATGCAGGTTTTGTTCTCCAACATTATTTCAAAGCATCCATAAATGTTTCATAGTATTTTGTAAACATGACGTAGTCTTGTTCTCTACCAGCAGTGTTAACAATGTGTGGCCCCTGTGTTGGTAGTGAAGCTGTAGAATTCTTTATATTTACATGGTGCTTCCAGCACCCAAAGGACTTTAAGGTCCATTATTTCCTGTGATCTTCACATAGACCTCCTAAGGAAGTAGAACAAGTGTTATGATCCTTATTCAGCTCAAGAAGAAACGACGATTCAGGGAGTGAAGGGACTTGCCCCAGGGCCGCAGAGGGGCAGAGGCCCAGGCTTACCAGTTCCTAGCTCGGTGCAGTTTCCACTACTTAGCTGCCATCTGGGTGATAATGTGAGTTGTGTCAGCAAGACAAGTGTGAGCGACCAACCCGAGAGCGGCAAGTGGGAGGGAGAGGAGAGGAGCGAGGAGATGAGGGTAGGAAGTAAGGGTAGATAAGGGAGGAAGAAATAAAAGGGCAGAACCAATGGAGGGAGCTGTATGGCTTTAAATCTACCAGTGATTCTCACTGTTGGCCACTCTTTGGGATCGCCTGGGAGCCTCAGAAAAAACTGTTGCCTGAAATCCACCCCCAGAGATCTAATGTAATTGGCCTGCAGGGTGGCCTGAGCAGCTGGATGTTGAAAAGCTCCCCAGCTGGTTTTGAATGTATAGCTGAGGCTGTGAACCATTGACTAAGCAAAGCAATTTATCAAGCAGTGAATTGGTTGAGGAGGCGGTACTCAAAGACTGGCTTATTAACATTAATAAGATCTTTGACCTCAAAGCCTGGCTTGATAATACAATGTAAATAAGGTATTGAGATCTTAGCCCTAGATTGTATGGAAAGAAATGGGCTAAAACGAAAGAGGTGATAATCCAGTTTCCTTGGTGCTGTTCATACTAGGCTTATACTATTGTGTTCAGTTACCGGGCTTTAACTTGAAGGGAAGACCAGCAATTTTCACAATGAATACCAGTAACCCCCCACAGAGTAAAAAGCATTCAGCAAACGTTCTCTGAGTACTTCCTTTATGCAAGGTCTGTGCTGCTGGGAAGTAAGAGAGATGGAAAAAAATCACAGCCCTTGCTCTCAGGAAACTCATACTAACAGGCAACCAGACAAATACAAGAGAACACAATGTGCTGAGTGCCAGTGATCAATCTAAAGTGCTAGGGAACAGAGGGCAGAGAGAGGAGTCTCAGAGAGACTGGCAGAGAGGCTCAGGGTGAGCTTTATAGGCGTGCTGCCTGAGCTGAGTGTCAAAGGGCAAGTAGGAGTTGTTTCAGGACATAGTTGAGGCTGGGGGTTGGGAAGAGCACCTGCAAAGAGTTAGGTATAAGTGGAGCTGCAAATTAGTATGGTAGAAGCCCAAGGGATGACTATGCAGTGGAACAGAAGCAGGTGACGAGGTCCGAAAGGTGGGCCTGTTCTTTTTTTTTTTTTTTTTTACACCCTCTAGGCATCACGGAATCTTGATCAAAGAGAAGAGTGTGGGGGAGAACAACGAGGTCCTCATGGAAGAGAGGGCATCTAATTGGGGCTTGGAAATGATAGAATCTCAACAGGCAGGGATATGGGGTGGAGAAAAAGGCTTCCCAAGCAGGGGTAGGGGGAAATGTGGAGGCAGGAATGAGCCTGATATATCTCAGTGCAGCAAGGGGACCAATAATCTGATACAAATGAGCAAAACCATCTGAAGCGCTTTTTAAAAATATCCATGCCTGGGGACGCCTGGCTGGCCCGGTGGTTGTCTGCTTTCGACTCAGGTTGTGATTCTGGAGTCCCACAATGAGATCCCCAAGGGGAGCCTGCTTCTGCCTCTGCCTGTGTCTCTGCCTCTCTATGTGTTTCGTGAATAAATGAATAAAATCTTAAAAAAAAAAAATCCGTGCCTGGGCTCCAATGCCCCCTTTCCCCAGAGATTCTAATTTGCATGGTCTAGGGGTGGAACCCAGGCATCAGTATTTTTTCTTTTAGATTCATGTAGTTATTATTACGTGGAAATGGCTGACAAATACCCTAATTGTGTGAGCCAGTGGATCACCGCCCCCGTTTTAAATTAAGCTTTCAATTTTAATTCCAGTATAGTTAACATACACCGTTATATTAGCTTGAGCTGTACAATATAGTGATTCCACAATTCCATACATCACCCAGTGCTCATCACAAGTGCACTCCTCAAACCCATCTATTTCACCCATCCCTCCTCACCCCTGCTCTGGTAACCATCAATTTAGTTTGTTCTCTATAGTTTGCTTTTGCTCATTGTTTTGTTTCTTAAGTTCTTTATTTATTTTTAAAGATTTTTATTTTTTTATCCATGAGAGGCAGAGAGAGAGAGGCAGAGACACAAGCAGAGGGAGAAGCAAGCTCCATGCAGGGAGCCGGCCGTGGGACTCGATCCTGGGTCTCCAAGATCAAGCCCTGGGCTGAAGGTGGCGCTAAACAGCTGAGCCGCTCCCCCGCCCCCCCCTCCCCCCCGCTGCCCTCTTAAGTTCTACATGAGTGAAATCATATGATATTTGTCTTTCTCTGATTTATTTTGCTTAGTGTTATACTCTCTGGATCCATCCATGTTGTTGCAAATGGCAAGGTTTTTTCTTTCTTTCTTTCTTTCTTTCTTTCTTTCTTTCTTTCTTTCTTGAGAGAGTGAGAGAGTACGTATGACTGGGGTGGGGGTAGGGGCATCCAAATTGGTAAGGAAGAAGTAAAACTTTCACTATATGTAGATGACATGATACTATATATAGAAAACCCTAAAGACTCCACCAAAAAACTGTTAGAACTGATAAGTGAATCCAGTAAAGTCACAGGATACAAGATTGATGCACAGAAATCTTTTGCATTTCTACACGCTAATAATGAAGCATCACAAAGAGAAAATAAGGGGCACCTAGCTGGCTCATTATAGAGCATGAGACTCTTGATCTCAGGGTTGTGACTTTGAGCTCCAAATTGGATGTAGAGATTGCTTAAAAGTAAAAAAAAAAAAAATCTTAAAAAAGAGAAATTAAGAAAGCAATCTCATTTAAATTGCACCAAAAATAATAAAATACCTAGGAACAAGCTTAACCAAAGAGGTGAAAGACCTGTATTCTTAAAACTATTAAATTCTGATGAGAGAAATCGAAGACGACACAAAGAAATGGAAAGACATTCCATGCTCATGGCTTGGAAGAACAAATATTGTTAAAATGTCCATACTACCCAAAGAAATCTACACACTTAATGCAATCCCTATCAAAATACCAACAGCATTTTTTTTACAGAACCAGAACAAACAATCCTAACATTTGTATGGAAACACAGAAGACTCCTGAATAGGGGTCTTGAAAAAGAAAATCTTGAAAAAGAAAAACAAAGCTGGAGGCATCACAATTCCAGACTTCAAGCTATATTACAAAGGAGGAGGGGCAAGATGGTGGAAGAGTAGGGTCCCCAAATCACCTGTCCCCCAAAAATTACCTAGATAACCTTCAAATCATCCTGAAAATCTACGAATTCGGCCTGAGATTTAAAGAGAGACCAGCTGGAATGCTACAGTGAGGAGAGTTCGCGCTTCTATCAAGGTAGGAAGACGGGGAAAAAGAAATAAAGAAACAAAAGGCCTCCGAGGGGGAGGGGCCCCCCGAGGAGCCGGGCTAAGGCCGGGGCGAGTGTCCCCAGGACAGGAGAGCCCCGTCCCGGAGAAGCAGGAGCTGGACCAACCTTCCCGGGCGGAAAGGGGCTCGCAGGGAGTTAGAGCAGGATCCAGGAGGGCGGGGATGCCCTCGGGCTCCCTGGGACACTAACAGACACCTGCGCCTGGGAGAGTGCGCCGAGCTCCCTAAAGGGCTGCAGCGCGCAAGGCGGGACCCGGAGCAGCTCGGAGGGGCTCGGGCGGTGGCTCCGCGGAGGGAGCTGCGGGGCGGGAGCACGAATCCAACAGCGCAGGCCCCCGAGCACAGGGCGCCGGGACACAGCCCAGGATCCGGCCTCCCCCGGGACAGGCAGAGGCCGGGAGGGCCCAGGACAGCAAGGACGCTCCTGCCCCGAGCTGAGCAGATCAGCAGCCCCGCCCCGGAGCCTCCAGGCCCTGCGGACGGAGAGCCCCATAGTTCCTGAGGAGGCTGAATCCAGGCTTCCAGAGTTGCCATAGCAACTGCGGCTGTTCCTCCTGGGGCCTCACGGGGTAAACAACCCCCGCTGAGCCCTGCAGCAGGCAGGGGCGGAGCAGCTCCCCCAAGTGCTAACACCTGAAAATCAGCACAACAGGCCCCTCCCCCAGAAGACCAGCTGGACGGACCAGTTCCAGGGGAAGTCAAGGGACTTAAAGTATACAGAATCAGAAGATACTCCCCCGTGTTCCAATACAACTTGTTTTTGGCCACTCTGCACTGAGCAAAATGACTAGAAGGAAAACCTCACCTCAGAAGAAAGAATCAGAAACAGTCCTCTCTCCCACAGAGTTACAAAATCTGGATTACAATTCAATGTCAGAAAGCCAATTCAGAAGCACTATTATACAGCTACTGGTGGCTCTAGAAAAAAGCATTAAGGACTCACGAGACTTCATGACTGCAGAATTTAGATCCAATCAGGCAGAAATTAAAAATCAATTGAATGAGATGCAATCCAAACTAGAAGTCCTAACGATGAGGGTTAACGAGGTGGAAGAACGAGTGAGTGACATAGAAGACAAGTTAATGGCAAAGAGGGAAACTGAAGAAAAAAGAGACAGACAATTAAAAGACCATGAAGACAGATTAAGGGAAATAAATGACAGCCTAAGGAAGAAAAACCTATGTTTAATTGGGGTTCCCGAGGGTGCCGAAAGGGACAGAGGGCCAGAATATGTATTTGAACAAATCCTAGCTGAAAACTTTCCCAATCTGGGAAGGGAAACAGGCATTCAGATCCAGGAAATAGAGAGACCCCCCCCTAAAATCAATAAAAACCGTTCAACACCTCGACATTTAATAGTGAAGCTTGCAAATTCCAAAGATAAAGAGAAGATTCTTAAAGCAGCGAGAGACAAGAAGTCCCTGACTTTCATGGGGAGGAATATTAGGGTAACAGCAGACCTCTCCACAGAGACCTGGCAGGCCAGAAAGGGCTGGCAGGATATATTCAGGGTCCTAAATGAGAAGAACATGCAACCAAGAATACTTTATCCAGCAAGGCTCTCATTCAAAATGGAAGGAGAGATAAAGAGCTTCCAAGACAGGCAGGAACTGAAAGAATATGTGACCTCCAAACCAGCTCTGCAAGAAATTTTAAGGGGGACTCTTAAAATTCCCCTTTAAGAAGAAGTTCAGTGGAACAATCCACAAAAACAAGGACTAAATCGATATCATGGTGACACTAAACTCATATCTTTCAATAGTAACTCTGAACGTGAACGGGCTTAATGACCCCATCAAAAGGCGCAGGGTTTCAGACTGGATAAAAAAGCAGGACCCATCTATTTGCTGTCTACAAGAGACTCATTTTAGACAGAAGGACACCTACAACCTGAAAATAAAAGGTTGGAGAACCATTTACCATTCAAATGGTTCTCAAAATATACCCTAAAAACTATAGAACACTTCTGAAAGAAATTGAGGAAGACACAAAGAGATGGAAAAATATTCCATGCTCATGGATTGGCAGAATTAATATTGTGAAAATGTCAATGTTACCCAGGGCAATTTACACGTATAATGCAATCCCTATCAAAATACCATGGACTTTCTTCAGAGACTTAGAACAAATTATTTTAAGATTTGTGTGGAATCAGAAAAGACCCCGAACAGCCAGGGGAATTTTAAAAAAGAAAACCATATCTGGGGGCATCACAATGCCAGATTTCAGGTTGTACTACAAAGCTGTGGTCATCAAGACAGTGTGGTACTGGCACAAAAACAGACACATAGATCAATGGAACAGAATAGAGAACCCAGAAGTGGACCCTGAACTTTATGGTCAACTAATATTCGATAAAGGAGGAAAGACGATCCACTGGAAGAAAGTCTCTTCAATAAATGGTGCTGGGAAAATTGGACATCCACATGCAGAAGAATGAAACTAGTCCACTCTCTTGCACCATACACAAAGATAAACTCAAAATGGATGAAAGATCTAAATGTGAGACAAGATTACATCAAAATCCTAGAGGAGAACTCAGGCAACACCCTTTTTGAACTTGGCCACAGTAACTTCTTGCAAGATACATCCACGAAAGCAAAAGAAACAAAAGCAAAAATAAACTATTGGGACTTCATCAAGATAAGAAGCTTTTACACAGCAAAGGATACAGTCCACAAAACTAAAAGACAACCTACAGAATGGGAGAAGATATTTGCAAATAACATATCAGATAAAGGGCTAGTTTCCAAAATCTATAAAGAACTTATTAAACTCAACAGCAAAGAAACAAACAATCCAATCATGAAATGGGCAAAAGACATGAAGAGAAATCTCACAGAGGAAGACATAGACATGGCCAACATGCACATGAGAAAATGCTCTGCATCACTTGCCATCAGGGAAATACAGATCAAAACCACAATGAGATACCACCTCACACCAGTGAGAATGGGGAAAATTAACAAGGCAGGAAACAACAAATGTTGGAGAGGATGCGGAGAAAAGGGAACCCTCTTGCACTGTTGGTGGGAATGTGAACTGGTGCAGCCACTCTGGAAAACTGTGTGGAGGTTCCTCAAAGAATTAAAAATAGACCTGCCCTACGACCCAGCAATTGCACTGTTAGGGATTTACCCCAAAGATTCAGATGCAATGAAATGCCGGGACACCTGCACCCCGATGTTTCTAGCAGCCATGTCCACAATAGCCAAACTGTGGAGGGAGACTCGGTGTCCATCGAAGGATGAATGGATAAAGATGTGGTTTATGTATACAATGGAATATTACTCAGCCATTAGAAACGACAAATACCCACCATTTGCTTCAACGTGGATGGAACTGGAGGGTATGATGCTGAGTGAAGTAAGTCAATCGGAGAAGGACAAACAGTGTATGTTCTCATTCATTTGGGGAATATGAATAATAGTGAAAGGGAATATAAGGGAAGGGAGAAGAAATGTGTGAGAAATATCAGAAAGGGAGACAGAACATAAAGACTTCTAACTCTGGGAAATGAACTAGGGGTGGTGGAGGGGGAGGAGGGTGGGGGGTGGGGGTGAATGGGTGACGGGCACTGAGGGGGACACTTGACGGGATGAGCACTGGGTGTTATTCTGTATGTTGGTAAATTGAACACCAATAAAAATTAATTTAAAAAAAGCTATATTACAAAGCTGTAGTCATCAAAACAGTATGGTACTGAGACGCCTGAGCGGCTCAGTGGTTGAGCATCTGCCTTCAGCTCAGGACATGATCCCTGCGGGGAGCCTGTTTCTCCCTCTGCCTATGTCTCTGCCTCTCTCTGTGTGTCTCTCATGAATAAATAAGTAAATAATCTTTAAAAAACAGTATGGTACTATCACAAAAATAGGCACATAGATCAACAGAACAGAAAACCCAGAAATAAACCTACAATTATATGATTCATTAACTTTTGACAAAGGAGGCAAGAATATCCAATGGGAAAAAGACAGTCTCTTCAATAAATGGTGTTGGGAAAACTGGACAGCGACATGCAAAAGAATGAAACTGGACCACTGTCTTACACCATACACATAAATAAATTCAAAATGGATTAAAGACCTAAATGGGAGACCTGAAGCCATAAAAATCCCAGAAGAGAGCATAGGCAGTAATTTCTCTGACATTGGCCATAGCACCATCTTTCTAGATGTGTCTCCTGAGGCAGGGAAACAAAAGCAAAAATAAACTATTGGGACTACATCAAAATAAAAAGCTCCTGCACCATGGTGAGATGAGCACTGGATGTCATACCGTATGATGGTAAATTGAATTTAAATACTTTTTTTAAAAAAAGCTTCTGCACAACAAAGGAAACAACAAAACTAAAAGACAACCTACTGAATGGAAGAAGATATTTGCAAATGACGTATCCAAAAACTATAAAGAACTTATCCAACTCAACACCCAAAAAACAAATAATCCAACTAAAAAAATGGTCAGAGGACATAAACAGACATTTCCCCAAAGAAGATATCCAGACACATGAAAAGATGCTCAGCATCACTTATCATCAGGGAAATGCAAATCAAAACTACAATGAAGGGGGCCTGGGTGGTTCAGTCGGTGGGGCATCTGCCTTTGGCTCAGGTCATGATCTCAGGGTCCTGGGATCAATCCCTGCATCGGGCTCCCTGCTCAGTGAGGAGTCTGCTTCTCCCTCTTCCTATCCCTCTGTGATCTCTCTCACTCTCACCAGCACTCTCTCTCTCTCTCAAACAAATAAAATCTTAAAAAAAAACTGCAATGAGTTTATCACCTTACACCTGTCAGAATGTCTAAAATCAGAAACACAAGAAACAACAGGTGTTGGTAAGGATATGGAGAACAAGAAACCCTTGTGCACTGTTGGTGGGAATGCAAGCTGCTTTAGCCACTGTGGAAGACAGTATGTAGGTTCCTCAGAAAGTTAAAAATAGAACTACCGTACAGTCCAGTAATTGCACTACTGAGTATTTACCCAAAGAATACAAAAACCACGAATGCAAAGGGATACACATACCCCTATGTTTGTAGCAGCATTATTTACAATAGCCAAATTATGGAAGCAGCCCAAGTGTCCATCCATAGATAAATGGATAAAGAACACACACATACAATGCAATATATTATTCAGCCATAAAAAAGAATGAAACCCTTAGATGCCTGCCTGGGTGGCTCAGTTGGTTAAGTGTCTGACTCTTGTTTTTGGCTCAGGTCATGATATCAGGGTTGAGGATCAAGGCCCACATCAGGCTCTGCACAGAGCATAGGGCCTGCTTGGAATTCTCTATCTTCCTCTGCCCCTACCCCCACCCCAGTCATATACACTCTCTCACTCTCTCTCTCTCTCAAAAAAAAAAAAAAAAACAAAAACAAAACCTTGCCATTTGCAACAACATGGATGGATCCATAGAGTATAACACTAAGCAAAATAAATCAGAGACAAATATCATATGATTTCACTCATATGTAGAACTTAAGAAACAAAACAATGAGCAAAGGCAAACTATAGAGAACAAACTAAACTGATGGTTACCAGAGCGGGGTTAAGGAGGGATGGGTGAAATAGGTGATAGGTTTGAGGAGTGCACTTGTGATGAGCACTGGGTGATGTATGGAATTGTGGAATCACTATATTGTACAGCTCAAACTAATATAACAGTGTATGTTAACTATACTGGAATTAAAATGTAAAAGAACTGACGGGTTTTGAGAAGAAGGGAGGGAGAGTGTTTGAATATATCCTCTATACTCCAAGGATTTAAAAAGAACTCTTGCATTGAAAAAAGAATGATTGATTCTCATCACATGCAAACTCCTAAGGAAATAATGGATCCAAGCAATGGCTATCTAGGGCCAGAAAGTTTTGTGAGAGTGCCAGACATACATGCCTCCTGATGGAAGCACTCATACTACCACCTATGAAGTATACTTGCCTAAAGACTGGATCAACCTGGGGATCCAACTCCCATTTTATAGATATCTAGGCAACAGAGGAACATGTTGAACAAGATCATGAGAAGTAATCAGCTTAATAATACAAACTTCCTTCAGGTTCGTACTTGAAGCTCACCTCCTCAGTGAGGTCTGCCCTGACCATCTCATATAAAATAGTATCCCCTCCCTTATCCTCAACCACCTGGCACTCATCCCTTTGCTTTGCACTCAGTATCATCATCTGAGTTTTTTTCAAAGATTTTATTTATTTATTCATGAAAGACACACAGAAAGAGGCAGAGACATAGGCAGAGGAAGAAGCAGGCTCCTCACAGGGAGCCCAATGCAGGACTCGATCCCAAGACCCCAGGATCACGACCTGAGCCAAAGGCAGTTGCTGAACCACTGAGCCACCCAAGTGCCCCTATTTTCTGAGTTTTTAATTTTCATTATTTGTTTATTATTTGTCTGTGTCCTACAAAAAAAGTGACATCGATGAAGGCAGGGTCTTTGGCTGCTGTGTTGCTGTGTCCCCAGCAGCTAGAACATGGCCTGGTACAGATTTAAGCAATACATAAACATCTGTGGAATAAATGCATACATGAGTGAATGGATCTGGCAGAGCGTCAGAGCAGTAGTCCCAGCCCAGCTCAGCCCTCATGATAATTCTCCCACCTGTTTTCTGTCCATTGGAAGGAGGTGGGCACCTTATTTCCAAGCCCTTCCCCAGGACATTAAGGCAGGAGTGGGGCTCATGGCTCATCTTCAAAGGCTATTGCACATTTTGTTAGAAAATATACTCCCTCGGGGATCCCTGGGTGGCGCAGCAGTTTGGTGCCTGCCTTTGGCCCAGGGCGCGATCCTGGCGACCTGGGATCGAATCCCACGTCAGGCTCCCGGTGCATGGAGCCTGCTTCTCCCTCTGCCTATGTCTCTGCCTCTCTCTGTGTCTCTCATGAATAAATAAATAAATCTTTAAAAAGAAAAAGAAAGGAAAAGGGCTGAAAATGGAGTTAATGACTGTGCCTACATGATGAAGCCTCCATAAAATCCTCAAAGTACAAGGTCTGTAGAGCTTCTGGGTTAATAAACAAGGTGCAAAGGTGTTGAGAAAGTGGCATGTTCAGAGAGGACATGGAAGCTCAGTGCCTCTTCCTCCCTAGCTTGCCCTTCACATCTCTTCCATCTGGTAAACATAAGTAAATCTTTCTCTGAGGTCTGTGACCCCTCTAACAAATTAATCAAACCCGAGGAGGGGGATCATTAGACTCTCATATCTATAGCCTATTGGTCAGGAGCATAGGTGATAACCTGGACTTGTGACTGACATCTGAACTTGGGGCTGGGGCAGTCTTTTAGGACTGAGCCTTTAACCTGTGGGTTCTGACATTATCTGCAGGCAGTTAGTGTTAGAATTGAGTTGTCATAGGACACCCAGCTGATGTCACAGAGAATTGCTAGGTGGCTGGAATGTGTATTTTGAATCCACCATCGATTTGGGTTATGAAATCACCAAGATTCTGGACAAGAGAGGTATTGGAGGCAGTCACAGTGAGCCAGGAAAAAATCCTCAAAACCCAAAGGGGAGTGATGAGGGGGCTTTTGGTAGATGACTGTAATAAAGATGCATAGGGGGCCATATAACCTGATGTTTGTGCCTCAAATGAACTGGGGGACTTCCTGAGGAAGGGAAGGAGCCTGGTCTGGGGTTGTGCATGAACTTCCGGGAGGATACCTATGCCTCCTGAATCACTGGCATGAGCTATGGGAGAGAATGCAGTGCTTGAGAGAGCTACAGTATTGTCCAGGAAGATTCAGGTTCCTATTGGAGCAAGAAGGTCAATTCAACCTTCAGCAAAGAAGTTGAGGATATAGGGATTCTGGTGAGGACTGAGTGTGAGTTGCAGAAGGCCAATGTCTCAGAAGGGTCAGAAAAGAGAGTTTGGGGACCTCTGTTTACAGCTATGATAAAGTAACAGGGATTAGATTTACTCTCCTTCCTTAAACAACTGAAAAAACGGATGATATATGGAACAGTGGTTTCTAGACATTAAACAACAGGTCACATGGGACCATGATCCCTGAAAGAAGGTAAACAAATGAGTGAACCATAGGACTGCCTGGAGAGAATTTCCAGGTGCTCTATGGGATGTGGGAGGGATTCTAAAGGAGCCTGGTCAATATCCTTGAGTTTAGAAGACATAGTAAGAGTTTTGGAGGTCACAATAGCCAGAATTCTCAGAACAAGGCAGAGTACTATGGAGAAGAAAGCTTCACAGAGACAGAAAATTCTGGAGGTCTACAGAGTGGTCCCTTCAAGTCTTCAACCAAGTACTGATCGGCAAACATATGTGAGGAAACTGCCTGAAGCCAGGAAAAGTCCACTGAAAAAGATCAGGAAGAAAAATCCTCAGAGGCAGGAGTTCATCTCCACACTAGTCTGAGTGGAAAAGCCTATGAGGCACTGAATAGAGAACTCAGAAGGGTATTGCCTCTGTACCCAATTAGCTCTAGACTATCAAATTAACTCTGAACTAAAAACCATTCAGGTCCAGCTTTAAGAACTTAAAAGCAAGCCTCAAAAGGATCACATTGATTAACTGTGCCCTAGAATACCCCTCCACACACAGTGTTTTTAAGTAACTCTCCCTCAAAATTCAGCAATCAACAAGGTAAAATTTACAATGTTTGGCATCCAATAAAAGATGATCAGGCATGCAAAGAAGCAGGAAAATACAACTCTTAATGAGGAGAAAAATAATCCATTAGAAATGACCCAGACGATAGAACCAATAGACAAGTAACATTAAAACAGCTATTATAAGAAAACAAAAAAACAAACAAAAAAACCCCCAGCTATTATAGGGATGCCTGAGTGGCTCAGCAGTTGAGCATCTGCTTTTAGCTCAAGCGTGATCCAGGTCCTGGGATCGAGTCCCACATTGGGCTCCTTCCGAGGAGACTGCTTCTCCCTCTGCCTGTGTCTCTATCTCTGTGTGTCTCTCATGAATAAATAAAATCTTTTAAAAAAAAAGCTATTATAAATATAATCCATATGTTCAAGAAGGTAGGGGAAAGCATGAGCATGGCTAAAATACCACACCCAAGGAAGATACTATCCCAAATTCAGAGCTGACATGGTGGAACTTGCTCAAAATCTGTTTTGGAACTTGCCAGAAATCCACCCTCTACGATGCCAAAGAAAGCTGTTCATGGGGAGCTGTGCGTGCTTCAGAAGCCAAAAGCAAACTGCTACTAGCCCATGTGATGGTGGATTTCAGGGAGAAGCTGCTGGCCCCTTGGTGCTGGTGGTCACCATGCCCTGCAGGAACCAGGCCCTGGAGAATCTAGGAGGACCCTGGTGCTGGAGAAACCTGTGTCTGCTGCAGGAACCTGCTGAGTAGGCACAACAGTCAGGAAGCAGAACCATTTTCCTTCTTGCAATGTCTCTCCAGTGCCCTCTACAGGCAAAGCTTCAGTGCCAACTGGCAAAGGGAAAACATTTAAATGGGCCAGATCCATTTTCACAGAGCAGGCATAAAGAGTGGATTTGAAGCCAAGAGGAAAAATCAGTAAGCGGCACAGTCCACCCTTTTGACTACTCAGCTTGCATGTGCACCCCTCTACAAATATTTGAATCTTTATACAACCAAACCATTTTATTTCTACATATGTGTAGCTTTCCTTCTCTTAAAAAGGAAGTTATCATTCTTTCCTCCAAATGAGACACATAATCCCAAGGGTCGTTGTATCCATTGTTGCCTATATTAATTATTCCTCAAATTTAGTCACAGTCCCACTGATATTCTAGTATTGGAAGACTAAATTGTAAGATTGAAGTCCAATGACTCTTAGTATATAAAATAAAAATGGGAAAGAGGGAGAAAAAGAAAATAGCTAGCACATACAGGTAAACACAAAAATATAACCGGCAAGAATAAAGAAAGCAAAGCTACAATAGTACTCATTTCTGTAATTGATCATGAAACTGTATTCCCATCTGTGGCTTTCCTCCTCCTCTATCAATTCCGTATTTCCCCTGCCTTCCTCCAGCACCTCGGGTGGTCTTTTTATCTGATGGAGTGACCCAAACTTTCATTTCTAAAGGGTCTGAGTCCATCATCCTGTCTGTTGTGAGTTGTTTTAGATCTTCATGAAGTTTTACTCAGGCATGGTAGTACTAAGAGGCACTCCAGATAAACCTCTGAGTTGCAGGCATAGTCTTCCTCGCCTCTGTTGTGTAAGCAATCTGATTTCCCTTTGGTAATGAAAATTAATCGCTCCAGCCAGTGCATTAACTCTACCTCCCCCCATGTTTATTTGCCCCTAGCTTTACTGGCATAGGAGCCGAAATGTCCAAAATGTCTCAACTTCCAATTCAGTAGAACTATGGTTGTGCCCCCTGGTAGAGGCTTCTTCCACTGGCAAAGAATCATCAAACTTTAGGGGGCAGTATCTCCAGCTTCATTAGGGTCTTCCCACATATACCCAAGCCAACATACAGGACCTTAATCCTTTCCCATCAATGCCTTCACTTTAACAGTAGATATACTGCAAGACTGCAAGTTCAATTTCCATTGTAATTAAGCCAAATGCAGGATGGGGCTCCTCAGTTGATTTTCAGTAATTTCAGCTCTCTGGCTACAGGAGATTAGGGTCTCCTTTAGGACACACCTAGGTCTTAGGTCATTTGTGTGGTGCTTGAACTGGGAATTCAAATCTCTGAGCTCATCCTTTACTTTCTCCACTTTGTCCAGCAACATTAGGAGCAACTGGACAATCCTATTATATTTGTTTGTTTCCTAAAAATGTTTGAAACTGTTATATACACTGTCACTCAGCTCTTTCTGATAAGTAGTTGATTAGGAGTATCCAATGGAGGCATTTTCTGTATCTCTGTTGCTAGATCAGTCCATGTTCTATCAGTACTCTCTTTATATTGGAAATTGAGGCATCAGCATCTTTAAATTTTTTGTATGTATTTTTTTATTGGAGCTTGATTTGCCAACATATAGTATAACACCGGGTGCTCATCCCACCAGGTGCCCCCCTCAGTGCCCATCACCCAGTCACCCCAACCCCATGCCCACCTCCCTTTCTACCACCCCTTGTTCATTTTCCAGAGTTAGGTGTCTCTCATGTTCTGTCACCCTCACTGATATTTCCCACTCATTTTCTCTACTTTCCCCTTTATTCCCTTTCACTATTTTTGTATTCCCCAAATGAAGGAGACCATATAATGTTTGTCCTTCTCCGATTGACTTACTTCACTCAGCATAATACCCTCCAGTTCCGTCCACGTCAAAGCAAATGGTGGGTATTCATTGTTTCTAATGGCTGAGTAATATTCCATTGTATATATGCACCACATCTTCTTTATCCATTCATCTTTCGATGGACACCGAGGCTCCTTCCACGGTTTGGCTATTGTGGACATTGCTGCTATAAACATCGGGGTGCAGGTGTCCCGGTGTTTCACTGCCTCTGTATCTTTGGGGTAAATCCCAAGCAGTGCAATTGCTGGGTCGTAGGGCAGGTCTATTTTTAACTCTTTGAGGAACCTCCACACAGTTTTCCAGAGTGGCTGCACCAGTTCACATTCCCACGAACAGTGCAAGAGGGTTCCCTTTTCTCCGCATCCTCTCCAACATTTGTGGTTTCCTGCTTTGTTAATTTTCCCCATTCTCACTGGTGTGAGGTGGTATCTCATTGTGGTTTTGATTTGTATTTCCCTGATGGCAAGTGATGCGGAGCATTTTCTCATGTGCTTGTTGGTCATGTCTATGTCTTCCTCTGTGAGATTTCTCTTCATGTCTTTTGCCCATTTCATGATTGGATTGTTTGTTTCTTTGCTGTTGAATTTAATAAGTTCTTTATGGATCTTGGATACTAGCCCTTTATCTGATATGTCATTGCAAATATCTTCTCCCATTCTGTAGGTTGTCTTTGAGTTATGTTGACTGTTTCTTTGCTGTGCAGAAGCTTTTTTATCTTGATGTGAAGTCCCAATAGTTCATTTTTGCTTTTGTTTCTCTTGCCTTCATAGATGTATCTTGCAAGAAGTTACTGTGGCCAAGTTCAAAAAGGGTGTTGCCTGTGTTCTCCTCTAGGATTTTGATGGATTCTTATCTCACATTTAGATCTTTCATCCATTTTGAGTTTATCTTTGTGTATGGTGTAAGAGAATGGTCTAGTCTCATTCTTCTCCACGTGGTTGTCCAATTTTCCCAACACCATTTATTGAAGAGACTGTCCTTTTTCCAGTGGATAGTCTTTCCTGCTTTATAGATTATTAGTTGACCATAGAGTTGAGGACCCATTTCTGGATTCTCTATTCTGTTCCATTGATCTTTGTGTCTGTTTTTGTGCCAGTACCACCTTGTCTTGATGACCACAGCTTTGTAGTACAACCTGAAATCTGGCATTGTGAAGCCCCCAGCTCTGGTTTTCTTTTTCAATATTCCCCTGGCTATTTGGGGTCTTTTCTGATTGCACACAAATCTTAAGATGATTTGTTCCAACTCTCTGAAAAGTTCATGGTATTTTGATAGGGATTGCATTGAATGTGTAAATTGCCCTGGGTAGCATTGACATTTTCACAATATTAATTCTTCCAATCCATGAGCATGGAATATTTTTCCATCTCTTTGTGTCTTCCTCAATTTCTTTCAAAATTGTTCCGTAGTTTTTAGGGTATAGATCCTTTCCCTCTTTGGTTAGGTTTATTCCTAGGTATCTTATGCTTTTGGGAGCAACTGTAAATGGGATTGACTCCTTAATTTCTCTTTCTTCAATCTCATTGTTAGTATATAGAAATGTCATTGATTTCTGGGCATTGATTTTGTATCCTGCCACACTGCCGAATTGCTGTATGAGTTCTAGCAATCTTGGGGTGGAGTCTTTTGGGTTTTCTAGGTACAGTATCATGTCATCGGCGAAGAGGGAGTTTGACTTCTTCTTTGCCAATTTGAATGCCTTTTATTTCTTTTTGTTGTCTCATTGCTGAACCTAGGACTTCTAGTCCTATGTTCAATAGCAGTGGTGAGAGAGGACATCCCTGTCGGGTTCCTGATCTTAGGGAAGGGCTCCCAGTGTTTCCCCATTGAGAATGATATTTGCTGTGGGCTTTTCATAGGTGGCTTTTAAGATGCTGAGGAATGGTCCCTCTATCCCTACACTCTGAAGAGTTTTGATTAGGAATGGATGCTGTATTTTATCAAATGCTTTCTCTGCATCTATTGAGAGGATCATATGGTTCTTGTTTTTTCTCTTGTTGATATGATCTGTCACGTTGATTGTTTTATGAGTGTTGAACCAGCCTTGCATCCCGGGGATAAATCCCACTTGGTCATGGTGAATAATCTTCTTAATGTACTGTTGGATCCATTGGCTAGTATCTTGTAGAGAATGTTTGCATCTTTGTTCATCAGGGATATTGGTCTATAATTCTCCTTTTTGGTGGGGTCTTTGTGTGGTTTTGGAATTAAGGTGATGCTGTCCTCATAAAACAAGTTTGAAAGTGTTCCATCCCTTTCTATCTTTAGGAAAAGCTTTAGTAGAATAGGTATGGTTTCTTCTTTAAACTTTGGGTAGAATTGCCCTATGAACCCATCTGGTCCTGAACTTTTGTGTTTTGGGAGGTTTTTGATGACTGCTTCAATTTCCTCCCTGGTTATCTGCCTGTTCAGGTTTTCTCTTTCTTCCTGTTCCAATTTTGGTAGTTTGTGGTTTTCCAGAAATGCGTCCATTTCTTCTAGATTGCCTAATTTATTGGCATATAGCTGCTCCTAATATGTTTTTAAAATCATTTGTATTTCCTTGGTATTGGTTGTGATATCTCCTTTTTCATTCGTGATTTTATTAATTTGAGTCTTTTCTATTTTGTTTTTAATAAGCCTGGCTAATGGTTTATCTTATTAATTCTTTCAAAGAACCGACTCCGGGATACCTGGGCGGCTAGGCATTTAGCGCCTGCCTTTGGCCCAGGGCGCAATCCTGGAGTCCCGGGATCGAGTCCTGCGTTGGGCTCCCGGCAAGGAACCTGCTTCTCCCTCCTCCTGTATCTCTGCCTCTCTCTCTCTCTCTCTCTCTATGTCTATCATAAATAAAAAATTAAAAATAAATAAATAAATCTTAAAAAAAAAACAGAACCAACTCCTGGTTTTGTTGATCTGTTCTACAGTTCTTCTGGTCTCTATTTCATTGAGTTCTGCTCAAATCTTTATGAACTCTCTTCTTCTGCTTGTGTAGGTTTTATTTGCTGTTCTTTCTCCAGTTCTTTTAGGTGCAAGGTTAGCTTGTATATTTGAGTTTTTTCCAATTTTTTGAGGGATGCTTGTATTGCAATGTATTTCCCTCTCCAGACTGCTTTTGCTGTATACCAAAGACTTTGAAGGGTTGTATCTTCATTTTCATTAGTTTCCATAAATCTTTTTAATTCTTCCCTAATTTTCTCGTTGACCCTTTCATCCTTTAGCAGGATGGTCTTTAATCTCATGTGTTTGAATTTCTTCCAAATTTCTTCTTGTGATTGAGTTCAAGTTTCAAAGCATTATGGTCTGAAAATATGCCGGGGAGAATCCCTATCTTTTGGTATTGGTTAAGACCTGATTTGTGACCCAGTATGTGGTCTATTCTGGAGAAAGTTTCATGTGTACTTGAGATGAATGTGTATTCAGTTGAGTTTGGATGTAAAGTTTTGTAAATATCTGTGAAATCCATCTGGTCCAGTGTATCAGTTAAAGCTCTTGTTTTTTTGGAGATGTTGTGCTTAGAATATCTGTTATTTGCAGAGAGAGCCATGTTGAAGTCTCCCAGTATTAGTGTATTATTATCTAAGTATGTCTTTACTTTGGTTATTAATTGATTGAGATACTTGGCAGCTCTCATATTAGGGGCATAAAGATTCATGATTGTTAGGTCCTCTTGTTGGATAGATCCTTTAAGTATGATATAGTGTCCCTCTTCATCTCTTACTACAGTCTTTGGGATAAACTTTAATTTATCTGATATGATGATTGCTACCCCAGCTTTCTTTTGGGGATCATTTGAATGATAAATGGTTCTCCAACTTTCATTTTCAGGTTGGAGGTGTCCTTAGGTCTAAAATGAGTCTCTTGTAGACAGCAAATAGATGGGTCTTGCTTTTTTATCCAGTCTGAAACCCTGCATCTTTTGATGGGATATTTAAGCCCATTCACGTTCCGAGTTACTATTGAAAGATATGAATTTAGTGTAATCATATACCTAGTCAGTCCCTGTTTTTTTTGTGGATTATTTCTTTGGGCATCCTCTTTCTTTTACAGAGTCCCCCTTAACATTTCTTGCAGAGCTGGTTTGGTGGTCACATATTCTTTCAGTTTCTTCCTATCTTGGAACCCCTTTATCTCTTCTATTCTGAATGAGAGCCTTGCTGGATAAAGTATTCTTGGCTGCAGGTTCTTCTCATTTAGGACCCTGAATATATCCTGCCAGTCCTTTCTGGCCTGCCAGGTGTCTGTGGAGAGGTCTGCTGTTAATCTAATATTTCTCCCCATATAAGTTAGGGATCTCTTGTCCCTTGCTGCTTTAAGGATTTTCTCTTTATCTTTGGAATTTGCAAGTTTCAGTATTAAATGTCGAGGTGTTGAACGGTTTTTATTGATTTTAGGGGGGGGGATCTTTCTATCTCCTGGATCTGAATGCCTGTTTCTCTCCCCAAATTAGGGGAGTTCTCAGCTATGATTTGTTCAAATATGCTTTCTGGTCCTCTGTCCCTTTTGGTGCCCTCTGGAACCCCAATTAAACGTAGATTTTTCCTTCTGAGGTTGTCATTTATTTTCCTTAACCTTTCTTCATGGTCTTTTAATTGTTTTTCTCTTTTTTCCTCAGCTTCCTTCCTTGCCATCAACTTGTCTTCTATGTCACTCACTCTTTCTTCTACCTCATTAACCCTTGTCATTAGGACCTCCAGTTTGGATTGCATCTTATTTAATTGATTTTTAATTTTGTCCTAATTAGATCTAAATTCTGCAGTCATGAAGTCTCTTGAATCCCTTATGCTTTTTTTCTAGAGCCACCAGTAGCTTTATAATTGTGCTTCTGAATTGGCTTTCTGACATTGAATTGTAATCCAAATTCTGTAACTCTGTGGCAGAGAGTACTGTTTCTGATTCTTTCTTTTGTGGTGAGCACTTCTTTCTAGTCATTTTGCTCAGTGCAGAGCAGCTAAAAATAAGTTGTACTTGTTAGAAGTGCAAACTCTTCTCTCTGTAGCGTTCCAGCTGTTCTCTCTTTATATCTCAAGTCAAATTTGTAGGTTTTCAGGATTAGTTGAAAGTTATCTAGGTAAATTGGTGGGGACAGGTGACTTGGGGATCCTACTCCTCTGCCATCTTGCCCTGCCCCTCAGCATCTTTAAATTTAATCAGATTAGAGAGCCAACTCCAGAACTTTCAGAACCAATTTAGAAAACTCATCCTTAACATTCTGTTCATCTAACTCCAAACCTGGCACCAAAATCTGTATTAGTCAGTGTTCTTCAGAGAAACAGAACCAATAGGATATGCTTATATATAAAGAGATTTATTACAAGGAATTGACTCATGAGATTATGGAGGGTGAGAAGTCCCAAGATCTGCAGCCATCAGAGAAGGTGTAGTATATATACAGTACTACTGTATACTGGTGTAGTATATAGTGGGACAATACACATTATGTAGTATATAGATCTAATGGTATAGTTCTAGTCCTAGTCCAAAAACCTGAGAACCAGGAGAGACAATGGAGAGACTCCAGTCTGAGTCTGAAGGCAGAAGAAGACTGATATCCTAGTTTAAAGACAGCCAGTCAGACAGAGAAAGAGTGAATTCTCTGTTACCCTTTGGTTCTATTCAGGCCTTCAATGGACTGTGCAAAGCCCACTCGCATTGGGGAGGCAATCTACTTCACTCAGTCTACCAATTCAAATCTTAATCTCATTCAGAAATACTCTCACAGGCACACCCAGAATAATATTTAGTCAAATATTTGGTCACACCATGTCTCAGTCAAGTTGACACACAAAATTAACCATCACAGGGATTTAGATTTCCAAACTAGCAGAACTCAAAATTGCCATGATGGGAAGCAAAAATTCTGAGTGGATTATTAGGTGTAATAGAGGTACCATTCCTACTTCTCCCCCTTGGTTTCAGGTCCCATATACACTGACTATGGGAGACGATAGCACCATATAATAGTCTCTGATCCAAAGTATATACTCTGTTCTATAAAACAGCATCTCATCTTTTCAGGGTGTTGTTTCTTAACTAGCATCATAATTGAGTCTTCAAAGCCATTCCACCTTTCAATTAGGCCAGCTGCTTCCAGATGATGTGGTATGTGGTAAGACGAGTTAATTCCATAGGCATAAACCCATTGCTATACTTCCTTTGCTGTGAAATGAGTTTCTGTATTAGATGCAATGCTGTGCAAAAGGGTCCACCGATGGTGGTGCTGGCACAAGCATTATGGGTGGGAGAGGGAAAATCCTATCTAGAAAATGTGTCTATTCCTATGAAAATGAATCTCTGTCCCCTTTCATGATGGAAGAGGTCCAATATAATCAACCTGCCATCAGGTTGGTTCCCACAAGGAATAGTGCCATATCAGGGACTCGATTTACATCTCTGCTTGATGGCAGTTAGGCACTCAGCAACAGCATTAACCATGCCATCCTCAGTGAAGGGAAGGTCATATTATTGAGCTCAGACATAGTTTCCACCTCCACCATTTTGTTCCTGGGCTGCTATGGACTGAATTGTGTCCATCAAGATTTATATGTTGAAACCCTAACCTGCAGTGTGATGGTATTTGGAGATGGGGCCTTTGGAAAGTAAGTAGGTCATGGGGGTGGAGCCCTCATGGTAGGATTAGTGTCCTTGTAAAAAGAGACATGAAAGAGCCTTCTCTCTGTTATGTGAGGACACAACAAGGAGATGGCTGTCTGCAAGGCATGGAGAGAGTTCTCAGCAGGAGCTAAATCTGCCTGCATTCAGATTTTAGAACTTCTCAGCCTCCAGAACTGTTAGAAATAAATTACTGTTGTTTAAGTTACCCAGTGTGTTCTATGGTGTTTGGTTATTACAGCCTAAGAAGACTAGCACATGGGCCCATTGTTTTTTTTTTTTTAATCAAACATTGGGGTGGCTGGTGAAAGAAGCTGACTGATGTGCACAGAGCAAGAGTCTCCTCTGCAGTAAGTGCCTTTTGGTGGGCATGGGATGCAAGTATCTTCACTGTGTCCATTCAGAGGATCCATGCACCTCTCTCTTCCTTAGACTTCTCTGTCACTAATATGCCAGTACTATTCTTTCCAAGTCCCTGACCACATGCATCAGTGTAGGTCCATTCTTTTGGCTCTCACTCCCGATACAGTAGACAATGAAATATACTGCTCTGTGACTGCTCACTGGAGAGGATTTTCCTTCACCACTGTCATTCAGAGTTACCCCTGAGAAGAGCTGTAATGCACATCTTTCCACTTCCAAATGATATCAAATCGTGCAGGCATCCATATATAAACCAGGCTTGAGTCTTGTCTTTTTCAGCCAACTCATCATGAGGAATGCCCCTTGATACCATAGACATGGACTTTAGGAGAGGAGGCAATATTACAGGATTTGGTATCAAAAGAGTCTGAGCCACTTGCTCATACAACTTACTTGGACTTTCTGGACCTGTCTAAACTGGTCAATTTTCATTTGATAATAAATTGCTGCTATGCATGTTTAACCTTATGTCTATTTGGGTCAGACAAGAACCCCACATGGAAATCTCAGGATGTATGGTTACCATATCTCATGGTTAGGTGTTTGGTCTCTGCCAAGGCTGAGTAGTAAGCCAGAAGCTGTTTCTCAAAAGGAGAATAGTTATCTGCAAAAGAGGGTACAGACTTGCTTTAAAATCCTAGTGGATTATATGCTAATTCTCTCATTGGTGCTTGCCAGAACCTTCACATAGCATTCTTATTTGTCATAGACACTTTAAGTGCCAGTGGATCTGCTGGATCATAAGGCCGCAATTGAAGAGTAGCTTGTACCCAAGTCTGAATGGCAGAGCTTTAGCTCATTTTCATCCCATTTGAAACCGGAAGCCTGGTGGGCAACTCTATAGATGTGTTCAAAGTTGCATCCTCAAATGTTGCTTCCAAAATCCAAGGAAGCTTACCAAGGCATCTGAGTGTTTGGGCTATTGTAAGAAAACATCACAGGCTGGGTGACTTATAAACAACAAACATTTATTTCTCACATTTCTGAAGGCTGGAAGACCAGGATCATGGCATTGGCAGATCTGATGTGTGGTGAGGGCCTGCTCCCTCACTGACAGCTCTCTTCTCATTGTAACCTCACATAGTAGAAGGCAGGATGGAGCTCTTTTGGAGTCTCTTTCTTTTTTTTATTTTTTTTAATTTATTTATGATAGAGAGAGAGAGAGAGAGAGAGAGAGAGAGAGGCAGAGACACAGGCAGAGGGAGAAGCAGTCTCCACGCACCGGGAGCCCGACGTGGGATCCAATCCCGGGTCTCCAGGATCGCGCCCTGGGCCAAAGGCAGGCGCCAAACCGCTGCGCCACCCAGGGATCCCTTAAGTTCAAGTTTGAAGGCTAGCTGCTGGCAGAATTCCTTCTTGCTCAGGGGAAGTCACTCTTTGTTCTAGTCAGTCCTTCAATTGATTGGATGAGGCCCACCCATATTATAAAGGATGATCTGCTTTACTCAAAGTTTGCCAATCTAAATGTTAATCTTATCCGAAAAACACCTTCACAGACCACCTTAGAATAATATTTGACCAAATATGTGGGCACCAGCTCAGCCAAGTCAACGCTATAAAATTAACCATCACACCGACCTTTTCATTCTTTTTTTAAAAAAGATTTTATTTATTTATTTATTCATTCATGAGAGAGAGAGAGAGACAGAGACAGAGACACAGGCAGTGAGAGAAGCAGACTCCATGCAGGGAGCCTGACACGGGACTTGATCCCAGGTCTCCAGGATCACACCCTGGGCTGAAGGTAGTGCTAAACTGCTGAGCCACGGGGGCTGCCCCAATCTTTTCATTCTTAAAAGGCATCAAGATACTTGATATTTCCTTTTCACCAGATCTAATCAGTCTTTCATCAATGTAGCCCAGTGTGATGTTTTGCTGAGTGTCAAGATGACCAAGATCTTTGCAGACTATGTTATGGCAGAGACCAGGAGATTTGGTGTATCCCTGGGGCAATACTTTCAAGTTATACTCTTTTTTTTTTTTTAAAGAATTTTTTTTTAAATTTATTTATTTATGATAGTCACAGAGAGAGAGAGAGAGGCAGAGACAGAGGCAGAGGGAGAAGCAGGCTCCATGCACCGGGAGCCCGACGTGGGATTCGATCCCGGATCTCCAGGATTGCGCCCTGGGCCAAAGGCAGGCGCGAAACCGCTGCGCCACCCAGGGATCCCGTCAAGTTATACTCTTGATGCGTTTTTTGTTTGTTTGTTTTAGTAGGCTCTACTCCCAATGTGGGATTTGAACTCACAACCCTGAGATCAAGAGTCACATGCTCTACCAACTGAGTCAGCCAGATGCCCCCAAGTTATACTGTTGTTTTTGGCAATTAAAGCAAATGGTTTCTGGTAGTCCTTGAAATTTAGTGTGGAGAAAAAGTCGTTAGCCAGGCCAATACCTGCATACCAAATTCCAGGAGTTATACTGTATTGTTTCATTAAATATACTGTATCTGGAACAACGGATACAACTGGTGTCACCACCTGATTGAATTTATGATAGTCTGCAGTCATTATCCAAGATTCAGCTGATTTCTGCATAGGACAAACTGGAGAGTTAAAGGGAGACATGATAAGTATCACATTTCCTTTTTAAAGTATTTTATAGTGACACTAATCTCTGCATTCTTCTGGGGATATGTTATCATTTGTTTAGTAACTTTGAAGGGAGAGGAAATTCACTTTCACTTAGCCCCTTCTTACCATAATGGCCCTCATTATTATCAGCAAACCCATGTGGGAATTAATTATGCCTGTTTCTAAGTATATTTATTCCAAAAATAAATTTAGGAACTGGGGAAATAACCACAAGGTGGGTTACTAGATCAACTGGGCTCAGTGGGAAAATGTTATCACCTGACCACCATTTTATAAAGTAAAAGTAAAGCCCCCACTTTGACTTTTGGGCCACAGTAGCATTTTGGGTCCTTAGCAATTAGTGTCACTTCAGAATCAGTACCTAGGAATCCTCATAAAGTCTGGGTATTTCCTTTTCCCCAATGGTCACTCACTCTATTTTAAATGGCCATAGGTCCCTTTGGGGAAGGCTTGGAGGAAGATTTACATGTATGTTCTTGCAGCAATGATTCATGCTCCTTCCTCAAGGGAACCTGGCCTCTCCTTCAATCAAAGGTCTCTGGGTCTGTGAGATTACTTCAGACTGCAAACAGCAAGATGCCAACTCTCTACTCTGGTGACTTGAGTCAGATTTCTGGGTACTGGATCTAGAACTTTTCTTATCATATATATTAGCAATATTCTAGTAGGTTATTCATCTATTTCATTCCTAGGGCCATCATGATCAATTTACCTATACATTAATGCTGCCCTTTATGGTAGATGTTCTCACCTTGTCTTTTGCAGTTAAGTGTTGCCACTTGGTCTCAGCTTCTCTGGGAATCCATCATCCCCATTGAATACAGAGAGCCTGTCTTAGTGTGTTCAGGCAGCTCTAACAGAATATAATAGATTGAGTGGTTTATAAACAACAAATATTTACTTCTCATATTTCTGGAGGCTGGGAAGTCCAAGATCAAGGAACCTGTAGATTTGGTGTCTGTTGAGATCTGCTTCCTCACTCATAGATGGCTATCTTCTTACTGTGTCCTCACATGGTGGAAGGTGCAGAAATCTCTCTGGAGCTTTTCTCATAGGGGTACCAATTTCACTCTCAAGGGCTCTACCCTCATGACCCAATCACCTCCCAAGGACCCCACCTCCAAATACCATCACACTGGGGGTTAGGTTTCAACATATGAACTGTGGGGACACATTAAGGGTATAGCATTCTACCCCTGGCCCCCAAATTTATGTCCTCCTCACATGCAAAATATACTCATTCCAACCCAACAATCCCCAAAGTCTTGATTTGTTACAGCATCAACTCTTAAATCTAAAAGTCTCATCTAAATATTATCTAAACCAGGGATGCCTGGGTGGCTCAGAGGTTGAGCATCTGCCTTTGGCTCAGGTCATGATCCTAGGGTCCTGGGATCAAGTCCCACATCGGGCTCCTTTGCGAGGAGCCTGCTTCTCCCTCTGTCTATGTCTCTGCCTCTCTCTATCTCTCACGAATAAATAAATAAAACCTTTTAAAAATAAAAATAAATATTATCTAAATCAGATATGAGTGAGACTCGAGGTATGATTCATCCTGAGGCCAATTGCTTTCCAGGTGTGAACCCAACAAGTCATGTGCTTTCAAAATACACTGTTGGCACAGGCAAAGGGTAGACATTCCCATTCCAAAAGGGAGAAATAGGAGAGAAGGAAAGAGTGACAGGGTCCAGGCAAGTCCAAAATCCAAGGGGCAAATTCCATTAGACTTAAAGTCTCAAGAATATTCCTCTTTGGCTGGATGCTCTTCCCTCCAGGCCCACTGAGATGGATGTCCCTCCTTCCAGACACACTGGGGAGAGGCCACATGGTGGCAGGCTTCTCCACAGCTTTGCTGGGCATGGGTTGGGCTCCTAAGGTTTTGCCCAGCTGGTCCCCAGGTAGTTCTCTGCTGTGGCCCCCTGGCTTTCCTGGCTGGGGTCATGAGTCTGCAGCTTTGCCTGGAGGCCTGGTCCATTGAAATCTGGGTGGAGGCACCATGTCCCCATGGCATGGGCTGCCAGACCTGCACCTGGGGTAACTGGGGAGCTTGGTGCTGAGTGCAGGAGCAGAACCCATCACCATGTGAGGCGATGTTGGGTACTGTGCCAGCAGCTCCTCCTTTGAAACCACTCTGTCACTAGCATCCTTGTACTCTGGGCCTATGATCAGAGGGGCAGTCCTAATGACCCCTGGATTGCCATCAGGGTCATTCTTCCCCATACCTGGCCTGCAAAGGAAAACAACCGCAAAGCTCCCAAGGATGCAGGTATTCTTCTTACTGATGGATTTCTTAATGTCTAATGTGAAGGAGGTGTCTTCTGAGCCTTTTCATGGAACATAGTTGGGGGTTGTGTACCGGTCATACATGATAAATCTTGTCTAACATTTCTATCACCCTAAGTTTTTGGATTCCCTCTTCCATATCATGTCAGGGCACCTCTGGCATCTCAATCTCACTAATGTGAGCCATGAATGAGTGCCAATTTCAGCCAATCAACAAAGTAAGCTCTTAGAGCCACCTTTAGCTGCATGCGCTGACACATCAAATCCAGAATTTCTAGTACGTGTACCCATATCAATGAATTCTGTCCTCCTTCATCTGACACCCTTAGAATCTGCTTTTGCAAAGATTTCCCAGGTTTCTGCTAAGATTTGACTTTAATTATGGTTCTATCAGCAATAGGAGGTGGTTGTGTTTGGTCTTGAGAAGAATGGTCATTTGCTTTCAAGGCCTCTGGACCAGGTGAGTTTATTACAGTGTTTTCAAGGAGAGAAAGGCTAGACTCAGACACTGAAAGGCAAGCTACTTCCATTAGTAAGACTCACAGTGACTTGGTAGTTCAAGATTGTCAGTTTCATCTGGAACCAAACTGATATTCTCATTCTAAGTTTCAGGATTCCATTCTTTACCAGTCAATGCCCTAACATTCAAATGAGAAACCTGTCAAGACTGTGAATTCAACTGTCATTGCAATTTAACAACCCATACAATTAAATATTATACTTGATTTTCAGCAACATTAGCCCTGTAGCTATAATAAATAAGAGCATTTTTTAGCCATCATAAAAGTTCTCTGGTTCTTGGACTATGGCTTGAACTGAGAAATTAATGGACCTAAGCTTGTCATTTTCTCTTTGTAAGTGCTCTGTGCACTCAAAATAATCCATCCCACATCATAGTCTTTATAGCCATGATTACTGCCATAATGGTCAAAGTGCAGCAGCCATTTTGTCTTCCAAGGACATGCTTCAGTTGGCATTTCAACACAATCAGCCATAGGTTGATTAATTGTGATGCCACCGTATGCTGTGGATTACAAGGATTGTGCTCAAGCCCAGAGGTGTGAACAAATCAAACCCAAAGTTTCATCTCTGCAGGTCTATTTCCTGGAACCACTCTTGGTGACAGTTCTATATAAGCCTGAGTCCTTTCTGGAGAGAGGAATGATACAGTAATTTGAACAGGGAAAGTTAATATAAGGAATTATCTACAATGGGGGATTGGAATAATAAGTTGGTTAGGAAGATGTAAAGAGAACTCGAAAGAATATAGGAATAGCATAAATAAGAAGTAGTCACTATCTGTAGGCTGAGATCCCGATTTTGTTGGAGAGGCATGACTGTAGCTCACTGAATAGCAGAGAAGTCACTATGGTGCTGCACTAGTGGAACTTGCTGGAAATCTATTCTCTGGAACTTGCCAGAAATCTGCATGTTGTAGGATTTACTGAGTGCTGCTGGCCTCTGTGCACTGAAGGAACCAGGCTCTGGGGAGGCTACAGGATCCAGAAGCACTTAGCTTGCTACCAAAGTGCCTGAGGGTGAGTGCTAGGGGGAAGGAAAAGCTACTGATCACTGGGTGCTACTGGCCGCCATGCAGTGCAAGAACCAGGCCCTGGAAAAGTTGTGAGCACTGCAGGAGTCTGATGCTAGAAAAAGCCATGAAGAAGAAGCCTGCCAAGCAAGCACACAGGAATCAGGAAGGAAGCCTCTTTTCTTCTTGTGATATCTCTCCAGCACCCTCTACTGAGAAGGCTTCAGTGCCAGTTGGCAAAGGAAAAATAGTTAAAATATGCTCCATTATCACAGAGCAGGCAGAAAGGGTGAATTTGAAGTTGAGAGGCAATAAACTGACAACCAGCACACCAGCGATCAAAGAAGAAATCATAAGGAAAATTAGAAAGTATTTTGTGTGGAATTAAAATGAAAATATAATTTATCAAAATTTATAGAATGCTGTAAAATCAGTGCTAAGAAGAAATTTACAGAATTTAATGCTTATATTAGAATGGTCTCAAACCAATGACCTCAGCTTGAGAAATTATGATATAAAGAGAAAATTAAACCCAAAATAAGTAAAAGAAAGGAAGTAACAAAGAGCAGAAATCACTGAAGTATAAAACAGAAAAACAATAGAGAAAATGAAGGAAACCAATAGCTGGCTCTTTGGGAAGATCAATAAAATTGATAAACCTCTAGCCAGAATGAGGAGGGAAAAGAGAGAGAAAACCCAAATGACTAATATCAGGAATAAGATATGGGACAACGTATAAATCCTACAGAAATTGAGGTAGTAATAAAGGGATGTTATAAAGAATTTTATGCTCATATTATAGTTTTACACTAAATTTGACAATTTAGATAAAATAGACACATCCCTTAAACTATCAAAACTCACTCCAGAAAAACACAACCTGAATAGCCGTATGTCTTTAAAGAAATTTATTTCATAGTTAAAAACGTTTCCATAAAGAAAATCCCATGCCCAGATGGCTTCACTGGGCATTCCATTTGAGCAAACAATTAGGGAAGAAATAATTGCAATTGTACACAAACTTTCCAGTAGGTAGAAGAGGAATGTATTACTTTTTGATTGTTGCATAACAAACTACTATAAACATAATGACTTTGATCAATATTCATTTATTATTTCAGTTTCTGTAGGTCAGAAGTCCGGTACAACATAACTGGGCTCTTGGCTCAGGGTGTAACAAGGCTGCAATCAAGATACTGGCCATGCTGGGACGCCTGGGTGGCTCAGCAGTTGAGTGTCTGCCTTTCGTCCAGGGCATGATCCTGGGATCCGAGATGAATTCCGCATTGGGCTCCTTGCAAGGAGCCTGCTTCTCCCTCGGCCTGTGTCTCTGCCTCTCTCTCTTTCTGTATCTCTCATGAGTGAATGAATAAAATATTTTTTTTAAAAAAAGATGCTGGCCATGCTAAGTTCTTACCTGGAGGCTCTGGGGAAAAATGTTTCCAAGTTCATTGTTGTTGGCAAAATTGAGTTTGTTTCAGTCGTGGAACTGAGGGCCCCACTTTCTTGTGGGCAATCAGTGGAGGCTGCTCTTATCTCCTAGGGGCCACCGTATCCTTTGCCATGTGTCCCCCCAGGTCTTTGAGCCAGCAACAGTGTGTCAAATGCTTCTAGTGTTTTTGATTTTAGACAGCTACATCTTCAAAGTCCCTTCACAGCAGTAACTGGATTTGTGTTTAATTAAATAACTAGGAAAAGGTATGTGTATACCAGGGAGCTGGGAATCTTGGGGGCTATATTAGAATTCTACCTACCACAAGGAGGGAACACTTCCCAACATATTCTATGAACTCAGCATTACTCTGATCCTGATATCTAAACCAGACAAAGAAATCTCAGCAAGTTATTTCATGGATATCAACAAACTGATTGCAAAATATATAACGGAAAGGCAAAAGACCCAAAGTAGCCAACACTACTACCCAACCTCAAGACTTACTATAAAACCATAGCATTTAAGATAGTGTGATATTGCCAAAAGAATAGACATAGATCAATGGAACAGAAGAGAGAGCTCAGGAATATATCCACATAAGTGTAGTCATCTGATGTTTTTTTGAGAGAGAGGGGACTGGAGGAGCAGAGGGAGAGAGAGAGAGAGAGAATCATAAGCAGGCTCTACACTCAGCATGGAGCTCTACACAGAGCTTGATCCCACAACCCTGAGAGCATTACCTGAGCCAAAATCAAGAGTTGGACACTTAATTGACTGAGCCATCCAGGTGCCCCAAGTCAACTGATATTTGACAGAGGAGCAAATGTAATACAATGGGCTAAAGAAAAATCTTTCAACAGGTGCTGACAACTGTCAGGATAGCTATTACAAAACAAAAGAAGACAGAAGAAAGAAAGAAAGAAAGAAAGAAAGAAAGAAAGAAAGAAAGAAAGAAAGAAGAAAAGGGAGTACCTGGCTGGCTCAGTCAATGGAGCATGTAACTCTTGGTCTTAGGGTCATGAGTTCAAGCACCACGTTGGGTGCAGAGATTACTTAAAAACCAAATGAACAAAAGAAAAGTTTTGGTGAAGATATGGAGAAATTAGAACATTTGCACACTGATGGTGGGAATGCAAAATGGTGCAGCCACTTTAGAAAACAGTACTGGGGCTCCTCAAAAAATTAAAAATAGAATTATCATATCATAATTATCAAAAATTAAAAATAGAATTATCATCTATTATCATAATATGATCATATGATCCAGCAATTCCACTTCTGGTTATATAAAAAAAAATTTGAATTCCGGATCTCAAAAAGATGTAAGCCCTCCTGTGTTCACTGCAGCAGAACTCACAATAGCCAAGATATGGAAACAACCTAAGCATTCATTAATTAATGAGTAGATAAAGAAAATGTGGTCTATACATACAATGGAATACTATTCAACCTTTAAAAAGACCATGACAACATGGATGAAACTTGATGACAATATACTAAGTTAATAAGCCAGTCACAGAAAGACAAATACTACGTGATTCCAATCATATGAAGTAATCAAAATAGTAAAATTCATAGAATCAAAGAATGGAATGGTGGTTGTCAGGGACTGGAATAAGAGGGAAATGGGGAGTTACTAATCAATGGGCATAAAATTTCAGTCAAATGAGATGAATAAACTCTCCAGAGCTGCTGTACAATACTGTACTTATGTAGTCAACAATTATGCATTGTACATTTAAAAATTTGTTAACAGGGTAGATCTCATGTTAAGTGTTCTTATCACACATACCCACAAAAAAATTGTGGTGAACAACTGGACACCCACATGCCAAAAAATGAATCTAGACACCAACCTTACACTCTTCACAAAAATTAATTCCAAACAGATCACACTCCCAAACATAAAATGAAAAACTAAAAACTCTTAGAAGATACCTAGGAGAAAGTCAAGATGATCTTGGGACTGGCAATGACTTTTTAGATACAACACCGAAGTCATGATCTGTGAAAGAAAGAATTGACAAGCTGGACTTTGTTAAAATTAAAAAATTTCTGCTCTGTGAAAGACATTATCAGGAGAACGAAAAGACAGCTTGCATGGAGTCTGCTTCTCCTGTCTCTGCCTCTCTCTCTTTCTCTGCCTCTCTGTCTCTCATGAATAAGTAAATAAAATCTTAAAAAAAAGACCAGCTCCAAACTGAGAGAAAATATTTGAAAATGACCTATCTGATAGAGGACTATTATCCACATATATAAAGAATTCTTAAAACTCAATAGTAAGAAAATTAACAACTCAATATAAAAATGGGCCAAGGGATCCCTGGGTGGCGCAGCGGTTTGGCGCCTGCCTTTGGCCCAGGGCGCGATCCTGGAGACCCGGGATCGAATCCCATGTCGGGTTCCCGGTGCATGGAGCCTGCTTCTCCCTCTGCCTGTGTCTCTGCCTCTCTCTCTCTCTGACTATCATAAATAAATAAAAATTTAAAAAAATGGGCCAAAAATCTCAACAGGCACCTCATCAAAGAAAATATACAGGTGGCAAATAAGCATATGGAAAGATGCTCCATGTCCTATGTCATTAGAGAAATGCAAATGTAAACAACAAGGAGATACTATGACATACCTATCAGAATGACCAAAATTCAGAAGGCTGACACCACTAAATGCTGATTAGGATATGTAGCAAAAGGAACTCTCATGCATTGCTGGTGGGAATATAAAGTGATACAGCCACTTTTGAAGACAGTTTGGCAGTTTCTTACAAACTAGACACACTCTTAAACCATACTATCCAGCAACCATGCTCTTTGGTATTTACCCAAAAGAATTTGAAAACTATGTCCACACAAAAATCTGCACATGGATATTTGTAGCAGCTTTAACTTGAAAGCACCAAGATGTCCTTTAGTAGGTGAATGGATAAATCATGATATATATAGACAATGGAATATAATTCATTGCTAAGTAGAAAGGAGCTATCGGGTCATGAAAAGACATGGAAGAAACTTAAATGCGTATAACTAAGTAATAGAAGCTGATTTGAAAAGGCTGTATATTATATGGTTCCAACTATATGACATTCTGGAAAAGGCAAAGCTATGGAGATAGTAAAAAGATTAGTGGTTGCCAGGAGTTAGGGGGAAGGAGGGAGGGATGAAGAGGCAAAGCACAGAGGATTTTTAGGGTAGTATAGTGAAACTACTCTTTATGTAATGGATATATGTCCTTACACTTTTGTTCAAACCTATAGTATACACAACATCACAGGTAAACCCTAATGTAAACTATGGACTTTGGGTGATTCTGATATATTAATGTAGGTTCATCAGCTGTAACAAATGTACCACTCAGGTCCAAGATTTTGCTAATGGGAGAGTCTATGCATGTGTAGGGGTAGGGGTTATATGGGAAATATCTGTATCTTCTACTCAATTTTACTATAAATCTAAAAGTGCTATAAAAATAAAGGCTTTGTAAAAAAGAAAGATATGAGAAAACTACAGATCAAATATCCCTCATAAAAAGAGATACATAAGTTCTAAACAAAATTCCAGCAAATCAAATCCAACACAATATATAAAAAGGATAATGCATCATGACCAAGTAGGGCTTAATCCTAAGAATACAAGGTTGGTTTAACACTTGAAAACCAATCAATGTAATTCATCATATTAATGGACTAATAAAGAAAAACCATATGATCATCTCAATCGACACTAGTATAACATTTGACAAAATCCAACATCCATTTGTGATTTAAAAAAAGAAGAAACAAAAAACAGGGCAGCCCCAGTGGCTCAGCGGTTTAGCACCACCTTCAGCCAGGGGCATGATCCTGGAGACCCGGGATCGAGTCCCATGTCAGGCTCCCTGCATGAAGCCTGCTTCTCCCTCTGCCTGTGTGTCTGCCTCTCTCTCTCTCTCTGTGTGTGTGTCTCTCATGAATAAATAAATAAAATATTTAAAAATAAATAAATAAAATAAAAACTACATCTAAATTCATTCTTTTTTTTTCATCTAATTTCATTCTTAAAAGTAAAAGTCAGAGGTGCCTGGGTGGCTCAGTTGATTAAGCATCCAACTCTCGATTTTGGCTCAGGTCATAATCTCAGAGTTGTGAGATTGAGCCCTGTATAGGGGCTCAATGGGTGTGGAGCCTGTTTAAGCTTCTCTCTCTCTCCTTGGGCCCCGCCCCCAACCTTTCTGCCTCTAATAGAAAGAAAAAGCAAAGATGGTGTGTTTTAAACCTAAGATCAGGAAAAAGGCAAGGATGCCTTACTCCCACCATTTCTTTTTCATGTTGTACTGGAGAGTCTAACCAGCGCAATAAGGCAAGAAAAAGAAATACAAGTCAGTCTGCCTGGAAAAGAAGAAGTAAAACTTTTTACTGGGGTCCCTGAGTGGCTCTTTCAGTTAGGCGTCCAACTCTTCATTTTGGCTTGGGTCACGATCTCAGAGTCATGGGATTGAACCCTGAGTCAGGCTCTGCACTCAGCGAGGAGTCTGTTTGATATTTTCTGTGCCCCTCCTTGCTCCTTTCTCTCTCAAATAAATAAATAAATCTTTTTAAAAACTGTTTTTACTTGCACACAACATGATTATCTATGTAGAAAATCCTATGGAATCTACAAAAAAACCCTACTAGAACTAATGAGTTCAGCTAGATTGTAGGACGTGTTTAATAGAAAAAATTAGTTGTATTTCTATATACTATCAATGAATGGTTAGAAATTGAAGTAAAAAACATAATACCATAAAAAGGTGAAATACTGGGTGGAGGGATTTAGCAAAAGACTTGCAAGTGTTTTACACTGAAAAGCACTAAATATCATTGAGAGAAATTAAAGACCAACATAAATGGAGAGATATATCATGTTCATGGATTGAAATACTGTTCATGGATTGAATATTGCTGTGATTCCAGTTCTCCTCAAATTAATCTATAGATGCAATGAAATCCTAATCAAAACACCAGGAGGTGTTTTTTTTTTGGGGGGGGGAGGGTAAACATTGACAAGCTTATTATAAAATTCACATGGAATGCAAAGTATTTAAAATAGCCAAAACGATAGAAGAACAAAGTTGGAGGGCCTAACACTACCTGATTTCAAGGCTTATTATAAAGTTACAGTAATCAAAACAGCATCGTATTGGAATAAAGATAGACAAATAGATCAACGGAACAAAATAGAGAGTCAAGGAATAGAAGAGGCATAAGGAACATAATGAGGATGGAGTACAGCATGTGTAACCCAAATTAGTCACCCACTAATTTAAATACTACCCAGCAGGGACACCTGGGTGGCTCAGTGGTTGAGCATCTACCTTTGGCTTGAGTCATGATCCCGGAGTCCTGGGATCAAGTCCCGCATCAGCCTCCCTGCTTGGTGTGGAGCCTGCTTCTCCCTCTGCCTGTGTCCCTGCCTCTCTCTGTGTGTCTCTCATGAATATATAAATAAAATCTTAAAAATAAATAAATACATACATACATACAACCAAGCAATTGCACTACTGGGTAGTAGTAACTGATGTAGTGAAACGCTGGGACACCTGCACCCCAGCGTTCATAGTAGCAATGTCCACAATAGCCAAATTGTGGAAGGAGTCACGGTGTCCACAGATAAATGGATAAAGAAGATGTGGTCTATGTATACAGTGGAATATTACTCAGCTATCAGAAAGGATGAATATTTACCATTTACATCGACGTGGATGGAACTGGAGGTTATTGTGCTGAGTTGAAATAAGTCAACTGGAGAAAGACAATTATCATATGGTTTCATTCATATGTGGAATATAGGAAACAGCGCAGAGGACCATAAGAGAAAGGAAGGAAAACTGAATGGGAAGAAATCAGAGAGGGAGACAAACTGAGAGACTCTTAACTGCAAAACAAATTAAGGGTTGCTGAAGGGGAGGTAGGTTGGGGATGGGGTAACTGGGTGACAGGCATTAAGGAGGGCATGTGTATGATGTGATGAGCACTGGGTGTTATATGCAAGTGATAAATTATTGAACACTACATCTGAAACTAATAATGTACTATATATTGGCTAACTGAATTTAAGGAAAAAAATAAATTATCTTTGATCCTTTCCTGTAATACATTTGTGCCCATGCAAACCTGTACATCATTAAGTATATCTGTAGTGTTAAAAGTAGTCAGTGTGGTCAGATCCTGAAGGTGGCAGTTGATTGAAGGCAGAGGCTTATGGCCAGTTTGTTTTTTTCATAACTGCATATGCAGTGTCTAGTGCAGGGCCTGGTATCTAGGAGGTGCCAAATTAATATTTCTTAAATTGATGAAACCCATGAGAGTTATGCCTAGGTGCATGATCTCTGAAATGCCAGCAGAACCACAGGTGACCACTCCTGCTGATACAGCCATATGTTAATATGAGCTGATGTTTACCCAGTGCTTTCTATGGGCCAGGCACTGAGCTGAGCACCAGATAAGTATTGCTTCATTTTATGCTCCACCAAATAGAGATGATTAGGATTTGTGTTTTGCAGATGAGGAAACTGAGGAACAGGGAGGTTTAGTACTTTGTTCAAAGTTATCTGGCCAATAAGTGTTAGGATTTGCACCCAGGCCAGTTTGTCTAATTCGAGACCCTATAAGCCTGACTAATATGCAAGAGTCATACACAAGCCCAGAGAGACCCAGGGATACATAGAGACAATTTTTGGCCATAAGAAAGCTAGTTTCAAAGTCAGAGGCAATCCCATGTAGACATGTGCTCACAGAGTTTTGACACGCACACACAGAAGCACAAACTCACTGATGGCTACTCTTCGATGATCAAATATGGATATTCACTCTCTTAAAAACAAAACCACTGGCCCCAAATGGAGTCATTTATGCTAGGCCAAGTCACCAAACTGGGGCTTAATACCTAACCTTGTTGTAGTTTCAATGTCTCCCACAAGCGTAGTCTTAACCAGCCAGTCAGGAATTTTCTGGCCAGCACCGTAAGATGATCTGTCACATATGGGCCCTCTCTATCTCCAAAGGAAAAGGAGGTCATCCACCTAATAAGACTCCTTTTCCCACAAAGGAATTCACCTCACTCCCAATAATCCCTTTTTGTATTTATGACTCCCCTGTCCTGCCTTTAAAAACCTTTCCATCTCTGTAGCCCTTTGGACTCCCCTCTATTTGCTAGATGGGATGCTGCCCGGATTCATGAATGGATTAATAAGGCCAATTCGTTCTATTAAAATTTACTCGGTTGAATTTTTGTTATTTAACAACACAATCATCCTAACTCAAGGCACCGGATCCGGATCCGGGCCGAGCCGTCACACAGTCACACACCCTTCAGAAGGAGCCACTGAAGCAGTTAGCCCCCACAAGCCCATTCGGTTATGCACAAGCAGCAATGCACACAGTCATAGGATCACTTGCAGTTAAACCACACACAATCTCCCCAACACAGTAACAATGCCTCCTCTCCTAAACTGTCCAGTCACACAAACCCAGAGTCACACCCACTGATTTTCCAAGCAACAGGGTGGGAGGCTGTTCCAAGATGGGGCCTCAGACTGAGCGGCTTCTGGCAGGCCCCGGGGTTACCCGGCAGAGCAAGCCAGGGCTCCACGTCCCGCTCCGCCATTGGCTGGAGGCCCAGCTCTGGGGCGGGGTTTGCCGCCCCCGCCTTCTCGGTGAGAGGCCGAGGAGCCGCTAGTCGGGCTAGGGCGGGGGCTAACCAATTTGGGGACTGGACCAACTGTCCTGGTTTGCCGGGGAGGTGCTATTTTCAGTACTGAAACCGGGGAAGCCCCCGGCAAGTCGAGAGAAGTTGGGGCGAGGCTTCCCTGAAGTGGGCATGCAGGTACAGGTGGGACACCTCTCCTTCCTTCCTAAGGATTGCGTCTGGGGGGGGGGGAGGGAGCAGGGCGTGCCCCCCAAGAACTAGGCTATTTATTTTCGGTTGTAGAAATACTTGACCACAGTGAAAAACCGACGAAGAATTCATCATCAATCATCATCATCATCATCATCATCATCATCCAGAAGGGGCTCTGGTTCACCTTAGGTCCTCAGTCCCCCTTTCCCTCTAACAATGCTTTGTTTCACCCAAGCCTACAATAAGCCTATTAAGGACTCTTTACAGAGTCCTCATCCCGGGTAACTTGTGTCCTGCTTGAAAGAGGGCCTCAGCAGCCTCCTCAGGCTTCCTCAGCCTCCACGCTGACCCCTCCCACCTACTCCTCACTTGGAGTAGAGAGGTCTGCATCACATCTCTTCTGTGCAATCCCCTTTGATGGTTCCTGCCTTACTCAGAGTAAAAACCTGGGATCCCACTCCTGTCTGTCTGATCACAACACCTCGGACACTTCCATCACTGGTCGTCCTTCTGGATGCCATGAGAATTCCCACTTTGGAGCTTTTATACTAGCTGTTCCCTCTGCCTGGAAAACTGTTCCTTCAGCTCCTCCAATGGCTTCTTGCATGCAGGTCTTCTAAGCTTAAATACCATCTCTTCAGAGAGGCCTTCCTCTGACCACTGCAGTTAAAATAGCCTCCCCCCCCCAACTCTCTCTCTTTTTATGTGTATTTCTCTTTGGAAAAGAAGATATGTTACTCACTCCCTGACATATTTATTGTCTGCCTTCCCCCATTAGAATGTCAGCTTCATGGTGGCAGGAATTTATGTCTGATGTTTTCACTGCTGCATCCTTAGCCTGATACACAGTACATGCTCAGTAAATGTTTGTTCAGTGAACAAAGCAGGAGGATATAAGTGTAATAAGGAGTGGTGGAGACTCTGGTTACCTGGAAAAGATATGTCCACCCACCCCAAACCATTCACATCAACACAGCCCCCACACACCCTCACACATATACCAGGTTGTTGTCTGCAAGCCAGAGAGTTTGGGCTGCCAGTTTCCATCTGAATTTATAAATTTTAAAAAGCACGAACAAGAGTATAGGATACATACCATGTGGCACCTTATTGTGTATATTTTGAGGTTCTTTATGCTCTCAGTGCCCCTGCAGCTAAAGGTCAGGAGCATAAACCTGCCCTGAGTCAAGAGAGTTGACAGTGAAGGGGAACACACAGCATGGGGGACTGTGGGGTATTGCAGTAAGAGAAAATATATATCATAGGATTTGGGCTTGTTTACATGATTTGGGGACAATTCAAAGAAGCGAAGTTTTGCTCTAGATTGAATACTATCCAGAAGGGGGGGTAATTTTATGATTGGGTATCTAATACATCTTCTCCATAGAGGGGACAGATTAGAAAGAGGCTAAAGCTATTTAAAAAAAAAGAAAAAAAAAAGAAAAAAAGCAGCCACTTATCAATCAGGATAGGGGATGTTCAGTTAATTTTTGTGGGTGGTTTAGACAATGTCTCTAATGTTTTTGTCTGTGTTCAGACATGATTTCAAAGTGGTCTCAATTTTGTCTTAATCTATCACGGTTATAGAATGGCCTTCCCTGATGTTACTATTCTGTGAAGTTGTTTATGTTCAACAGAAGAACACCAAAGCCTGTGAATTCCAATTCCAGGCCAGCTCCCAGAAGTCAGGGGCTGCTTTTCTCTTTCTCAGTAGACATCAGAAAGGTGGTACTAATTTCTCAGCACTATATAACAGTGCCTGTTTCTTCACATTGTATCCCACCTGTGTTCACACACATACACTTTAAGTTTTTAATTCCAGAGAATTAAGCCGTGTTATATTAGTTAGCCGTGTTATATTAGTTTCAGGTGTATGATATAGTGATTAAAAAATTCCATACATCACCTGGTGCTCATCATAACAAGTGCACTCCTAAATCCCCATCATCTGTTTAACCCCCCCTCCGCCCCCACCCACCTTCCCTTTGGTAACCATCATATATTTCAATTTGGTAAGTGGTTTCCGCTGGGCTTTTAATGGATCTTTGATTACTACAGAGGTAATAATTATCACAGAGGTAAGCATTTTTATATGCTTATTGCTCATTTATATTTCTTCTTTTGTGAATCGCCTTTTCATATCCTTGCATGATTTTCTTTCTTTTTTTTTTCTTGCATGGTTTTCTGTTGGGGAATTTGTTTCTTAGTGATTTGTAAGCTTATATATATATACACACACACAAAGAATGGGTTAATCCTTTATATATTTTAACTTACAAATCTGTAAGAATGGGTTAAATCCTTTATATATTGAGGGGAATTCTGTTTAGCAGTAACCCATTGCCTGTTAGAGATACTTTTTACCCTAGATTGTCAGTTTTTTTTTAAAGATTTATTTATTTATTTATTTATTTATTTATTTATTTATTTATTTATTTATTTATTTATTTATTTATTTATTTATGATAGAGAGAGAGAGAGAGAGAGAGAGAGAGAGAGAGAGAGAGAGAGAGGCAGAGACACAGGAGGAGGGAGAAGCAGGCTCCATGCCGGCAGCCTGACGTGGGACTCAATCCCGGGACTCCAGGATCGCGCCCTGGGCCAAAGGCAGGCGCTAAACCGCTGAGCCACCCAGGGATCCCCTTGTCATTGTTTTTTAATTCTGTTCCTGGTGTTGCCAAATTTTAGTAGCCAAATATATCATTACATTTTCTGTTATGATGTCTTTGTAGATTTTAGCCTTAGATTTTCCATATCCCAGATCAGCCACTGTTTGCCCATTTTTTCAGTTTGTGCTCTGAAAAGTCATTTCATAGTTTTCACTCTTGAATCTTCCATTTGGAATTTATTTAGTGTGAAGTGCAGGGCAAAATTTGTATTTTTTACCCTCCCAATACTTAGGCAATTTTCCTAACCTTAACATTGATAAAGCCATTCCTTCCACAACTGGCTGTTGGCGCTTCATTTTTTTACAGACCACAGCACGCTGAATATTCATGGCTGAGGCCATTCTGTCAGGTCTGCCTTTTAAATCCCATTAAAAAAAGATTTTATTTATTCATGAGATAGAGAGAGAGAGAGGCAGAGACACAGGCAGAGGGAGAAGCAGGCTCCATGCAGGGAGGCTGACATGGGACTCAATCCCAGGACTGCAGGATCACACCCTGGGCTGAAGGCGGCGCTAAACTGCTGAGCCACCCAAGCTGCCCTTAACTCCCATTTTGTTTAGCACGTTTGTCCCCTAGTCTCAAAGCTAGCTATACTTGCATTTTTATGCAAATGGAAGTCTCTTCATTTATTTGTCTTTTATGCTTTTCATGAGTTTTGGCATTTTCTTTCTTTTTTTTTTTAAATGTTTATTTATTTATGATAGTCACACAGAGAGAGAGAGGCAAAGACACAGGCAGAGGGAGAAGCAGGCTCCATGCACCGGGAGCCCGACGTGGGATTCGATCCGGGGTCTCCAGGATCGCGCCCTGGGCCAAAGGCAGGCGCCAAACCGCTGCGCCACCCAGGGATCCCTAGTTTTGGCATTTTCTTTCAGGAGTCCTAAACACTCCTTCTTAAGGTTATTCTTAGGTATTTTGTTATTGTTGTGAAGATAATCTATTACCTGTTATGTTCTGTAACTGGTTATTGCTTGTAGTTGAGAACATGTTTAATCTTGCTACCCTGCCTGTTCAGTCTGTGTACCCACTGCCCCCCATACTTTCCTAACACCTGCCTCCTTCTCTTCATACAGAGCCTTTCTCAGTAGTCAGTATATGGTAAGTGCTCAATGGAATTTTATTATGGGTAATAATTGTTTCCCCAGCCAAGACAGATAGATACACGTCCAAAATATAGAACCATACATTCCAGTTTATCTGGTTTGCACCTGTGGCCCAGAATAATTATCAATAACACCCTTTTTAAGTTTTTCCAACTTTGGATGATAAATTACATGGCCACCTTAATTAAAAGAGGACTATTTTAATAAGGAGATAACCCACAGTAATCATAACGCAGACACATCAGTGGGGGGAATTATTATGTGGGGTCAAAGAGACATGTTTAATCATATCATGCAAGCAGCCTTCATGTAGAATTAGGCCTGTTACTGACTCCCCTGCTACCTACCTCAAATTCATTGTGAAATATGATAAATTGCCTACCTCAAAAGTTTATTCTGAAAAATTTCAAGTGTTATAATTATAGTATATACCATTAGAAGGAACACCCATGATTCTAGCACCACCCAAAGAAATAAAATATCACCAAAATAGTTGAAGCTGTGTGATTTCCTCTTCCAAACTGCATCTCCTGGTCTCCCACAGCTATCCTGAACATTGTGCAGTACTTTTTTATACTCCTGCGTGGATTTTCACTCTTCATACATATGTAATTTTTCATGGTCTTGGTACATATGCTATGTAGTATTGTTTTGTGACTAAATTTTTTTATTTTTAAAAAGATTTTATTTATTCATGAGAGACACAGAGAGCAGCGGAGACATAGGCAGAGAGAGAAGCAAGCTCCATGCAAGCCCAATGTGGGACTCTGGGATGACGTCCTGAGCCAAAGGCAGGCACTCCACCGCTGAGCCACCCAGGTGTCCCATTGTGATTATATTTTAAATAGGTTTCATACTTTTATCATTGAGATTATGTAGATTGATATGTACAATGGTTACATTTTTACTGCTACACAGGATTCCATTGTATGAATTATTTACATTTGTTGGACAATGTCTACTACATGAGTGAATATTTTGTTAATCATAGCCAGTCCTCTTGCTGCATGGTTTGAAGTTTCAATAACTTGGTTCTCTTTGGTTAAGCAGTTTCTCAACAGTTATATCTTATTTTCTGCTTTATTGAAATGGTTAGAACTGGCATTCATAGTATTAAATTGGCCACCTTATGCTTCTGGTGTGATGTGGGTTACTGGTCTGGGGCAACCTTATCAAGTAATAATTATGGTTAGCAAATGCCTTGCATCAATTGACAGGATTTTTGACATTGAGGTGATGAATAGTACACCATACACACATGCCAAAGGCAAGTCATCCTTGGCATGTTAGACTTTTGTATGCCACTGAATTAGGGTTTTATTTTCTTCAGCATTATTCTGTCTGTACTCCCTGCTTCCACAACTCCCAAACCCTATACCAAATTCAAAAGTTAGTTTTTAGTTTTTCAAGAAATCAGTTCTTAAGCTTATTTATCAATTCTAACGTATTTCTGCTTATCTTCAATCTGCTGGATTCCCAGCATCTCAGGCCATTATTCTTTGGCCAAGCTGTGCCATCAGTGGGAGACTCCTACTGTCTTGACCTAGATTACTAATCTTCCCTCCTTAATCTTAACTTCCAGCCAGGATTCAACTCATGAGTGCCTGACAATGGAAAGCCTTCCCTGATCTTCCAGGCTAGGTCAAATACTTCTGCTCCAGGAACCTAGGGACCTCTCCCTACATCTGTCACAGAACTACTCAGTCTCCTTCCCTTTTGACTAGAAGCTCAAAAGCAGGGACAGGGTCAGTTCATCTGTCTTTTCAGTTGTCAGCAAGATGAGGTACAGGCCAAGAATGAATATTTTTTAAAAAAAGGGAGAAAAGGTCTAGCAGCCATTTGCATCAGGACCGGTGTGTGTGTGTGTGTGTGTGTGTCAGGTTAAGCAGAAAATCTGAGAGCCTCAGAGAATGAGGAAAAACCACACAAAGCAAGCTTCACTTGGGGTTATTTTTCTAACTAAAACTTTATTGTTTTTTCTTTGAAAGCTGGAACCATCAAAGTCCTTGGATCAGCTTTAACTGCTGGATGGAGTAAAAACCATGAGACTACTGGATGATCTGTGAACAGATTGGCAGACAATGAAACAAAAAACCAAAACGGATGGGAAGACTGTTCTGGAGAGCTAGTCAAATTACTTGCTGCTTACTGAAATTCGTTTCAAGAAGGAAGATGCACCAGTGGTGATGGCAGAGATGTTTTCTGGAGAGTCCATTTGCATCTTTTCTCCAGATGCTAGCATGTGTTCAAGATCTGTTTAAAGTTTGAAAAAAACTCCATTGTGAAAAGTGAGTTATGAAGAGTGCTCTTTATTTGAAACCTCCACAACACAGACGCCAATCTTGTCTCGCATTGAATCATTAGCTGTGCACATCAACACATTCCAAGCACAAATTAAGAAATGCAAACAGAACAAAAAAATATATATATATATAATTTTTCCCCTATCCAAAGGTTTCAAGTCTCAATGCAGCAAATCCTTCTGAACACAGAATCTGAGGAGCACACTGTTCAAATAGTTGGGACAAACAGGTCCCTGCAAAGGCTAATGCCTTTTTAACACATGGGCTGGGGATCATGGACGGCATGGAACAGGGAGGAGGAGGAGGTGAGGAAAAAGGAGAGGAAGAGAGAATGAGCGGGTGGGGGACTTGGGTATGCTCTGGGGGAAGATGGGACACACACATGGTGAGTTGGTGGATTTCATTTATTGGTTTTTGACATTTTCTTTCTGGTTCTTTTTTTATTTCCCCCCATTCCCAGGTCCAACAATGGTAGAAAAACCCCACAGTGGTGGGTGGGGCCTTATTAGGCCAGCCCAAAGCCTTCAGAGCACTCCTGGATGGCCAATAGTAACATGTGGCGGAGCTTTTCAAAGCTCTCATAGGCAGGTAGGTCCAGCTGATTAAAACTAGAGAAAGAAGAAAGAACAATTTGTGACAAACTCACCAAATCCCTGTGTTCCCATAGTGCCCACTGACTTCTCCTCCCTGAGGAAACCCACTCCTCTCTTGCAGACTTGAAATCTTGTCCTAGCCTGGTCTGCCCTACCCTAATTTGGCCCGAATACTAGCTATCAGGCTCCTAAAATATAAATCTGACCTTGTCACTCCTTAAACACCACAGTCTCACCTATGGGCTACTGTGTAAGTTCCAAGGAGGCATTTGGGGTCACTGGTGATCCAACCTCTGCTGATCCAACCTTTTCAAGCCTTCTGTTTCCTGCAACTCCTTGCTCTGAGAGCCCCGGACGGAATACTCTGCACTCTCACACGGCAGTGTTCACCTGCAATGTCTCCCTAGCCCCAGTGTGAATCTGAGCCAGCTTCTCATCTCAAACATCCCCTTTTCCACAAAACCACCAACTTGTGAGCTACTCTAGGTCTAGCATAGCTGGGGCCAGATTTGGGTTCCTGCCCTTGGTTAGGCACCCAGGAGCAGCAAATATGCAAGTTAAGTCTGAATGCTAAAAAGAACAACAAACCCTTCCTCTTACCATGTGTGAGCTGAAGGCAGGCGATCTGTGGACCTGTCATCCCGATGGATCTGAAACTTCTGAATGCCATTCATGCCTTCAAGGGCAGCAAAGCCTTGTAAGGGCACCTTTGAAGTACCCGTGACAAATTGGAGGAACTTGGCACGGTCAGCTTGGTCGAAAGAACGCAATGCTCTCCAGAACCACTGGATCTGCGGGAAAGGACACAAGAAGCCAGGGTTAGGTAGAGAGCTCTTGGAAGGAGGGGGGATGGAATCTGGAATCTTAGGCAGTCCATTCTGTGAAATGGGCTTTAGTTCTTCCATTTCATAAGATCAGCAAGAACATTCCTTGATGAAGAGGTAGGTATAAATAAGTTGTCACCGACATCCCCTTGTCTCCTAAGAGTACAGGTTTATGTGGTGTCATACCAAGTAGCACTGCTTAGGGATATGGGGAAGGATGCCAGCAGCAGCTCACCTGAATAGAGTTGGACTGGTACTTGTGGTATTCAGTGTTGGATTTCAAATCATCAATGTCGATTGTGGGCAGTCCTGATATGAGCAGCTCTAACTCCTGCTCAGTGAAGATAGAAATGAGGCGCTTTGGAATGATCTCATAGAAGCCTTCTAAGAAAGCTGCCAGCTGTTTACGGATGGCTCCTGGGGAGAAAAATCAACAAGACATGTGGTGTCTAAACTTCTAAACTCACACAACTGTTAGAGGTCAGAAATTCTCAATCTGGCTCCTGCTGCAACTAGGATGCTAAATGGTCTGCCTGACTCACCTAACACCCTTGAATTAGGGTGGATAAAGGGAAATAATTTTTTGGTCAGGTATTTGGAGGAAAAAACCAGTATCTGTGAAATGAGTGAGGCCTGATTGCTTCCCATATGAACATGGGGTCTAAAGGACATTTCCCCTACCTGTCATCCTCATCTGGCACACCAGGTGTACATATTCCTTCTTATTCTCTTCAGTTACCAAGATGTTGGCCCCATTGGGTTTGAGGTCACGAACTTCACAGACTCCAAACTCCTGGACCTAGAACACCCAAAATACCAATTACTTGTCAGGGTTGGTCTAGGATGGGATTTATATGGACACCTGGGAATACTTAAACTCTTTGCCATGTCCTGGGCAGAAAGATGAAACGTTAATAAAAATGTGTTTTGCATGAGCACGCAACTTCATAACAGGGAAAAGCCAAGGGTTTGGCCCCAAAACATGAAGGCTACAAGTAAGGAAATTGTCAATGGTAAAAGGGAAAAAGGCATGGTTCACATGTTAACATGACATAGCACAATCTATATGGAAAACAATTTGAAGGAGGGATAAGCTTAAAAAGTTTTTTCATTTATATTTACCTGTACAATATCTCTATACTGGAATAATTTTTTTTAAATGAAGAGAGAACTAGGAAAGAGCCCAGACTGTTTTACAAATCCTGTTTTTTCTGTTTGTGATGTCTTGTACAAATACCCACTGCTCACTGCTGGATGGGGGAATGGGGCATGAGACTTTAAGAAATTGAGATGCTTCCTTAGAAGCATGAGATTATCCAGTGCCAGTTCAAGGGTGGTCCCATAATGGGTTTTCTGGACTAGCTAGGATGTGCTGCAGTCAAAATTTCCTGACCTACCTCAGTGCTGAAGGTGAGGTCATAACCTAGTGTGGAGACATCATTTTCCAGCAGATAAACCAGGCCCTGGTAGAAGTGGTAATCTTCACTCTCCATATCTGTATATCTAGAAAAACACAATTAGGGTCATGGGTTAGGGTGGAGGAGAGGAAGTATGGGGGTAGGACATAAGAAAAGGACCTGTCAAGTGAGAATGTGGATTCTGTGCCACATCCTCACCTGACAGACTTGCCCAAGATGTGTTTGTAGAAGGACCGAGTAAAATAGCACTCCAGGAGACGGTTGTCATATACAGCTTTGGCCACAATGCGTCCAACAAACTTGAAGTAGCTGAGGTGATTGGGGTTGCAGTGGGAAGATGGGTTGATGGTGTAGGTGACCCGATCACCGGGTGAGGTACGGAACAAGGCATACATAGGGTTAAACATCTCCCGAGAGATGATCATATACCACTCCCGCAGGAGCCCTCCAGCATCCTGCCCTTCTTCTCCTTCAAACACTATATACCTGCGTAAGAGACCAGAAACAGATGTGCAGAAAGCCCAGGACAAATCCATTCATTTATGTAGTATGACCCAAGTGAGTGAGTGAGTGAGTGAAGCAGTGGCTGGGGAATGCAGGATCAGAGAACAGAGGTGAATGCAGAGTGCCAGGAAAGCCCAGAGGAAGGGTGAGGATCTGGGACAAAAAAAGCATCGACAGAAAAGATGTCTTGAATTATCAGTAAAGGTCACCAATATTCCAGTAAACACCAATAGGAAAGGTATAGAGGCTTAAATGAAGCCTCTTCAGGAAAGCAGGGAGAGGAGTCATTAAGTGGTGTCAGAGGGGACTGAACTCAGGCTGATGTCTCTAAGGATTTGGTGGTGGAGGAGCAGGGCCCAGTCTGTCTCAGAAGCCTGACTTCCTGTGATAACATGGATGGTGAGCCCATGTCATGAGGGAGAGGAGGAATCAAGTTCCTGATTTCAGGAGCATCAAACTACTCCAACAGGTCTATCATCTCACTGGCTATGACACTTAGTATTACAAACTGCTGGTCCCTTCTAGGTGACTTCAGAATTACCAGCGAGTGATTACCAATTTGGTGAGGGGCTATTCATGCAAGTGTGGTCTCTGCCAAGCCAGGATACCATTTGCTCAGCAGGCTTCCCATTCCTAGTGTAGTAAGAGAAAGCTCTCTACAATGCCATCGGGTCTATCTTTGTAAATGCCAAAGACTCTCCTGTCTCTCTGGGAATTGTTGGGTAGCTCGGCTCAAGGGCCAGCTAGCCAGCATAAGAGACCACTCTCATGAGACCAGGCAGAGAAGACAGGAGGCAGGTCAGTGAGATTATCTACACCAAGTTCCTACTTGGAATTCCTTTGGAGTTCCCCTGCCATCTGGCACCAGAGTAAGCCTTCACTACCATGTAGGAAGGTCCTCCACTTTCTCCCATCCTGTCATTTCTCTGTTCTGGGTTCTTACAATCGATTCTTCATTTCTTCAGGGGATTTCCGGTGCAGTTCACGATAGGAGTCTTCAAACACATGATCACGGCGGACGTGCACAGCCATGTCTTCTTTCCGGAGCCCCTCATCCAGACGTTCCAGCTCTTGGCGGAAATATCTTGGGAAGTAGAGAAGAAAAGAAAATAGGATTGGGGGTGGCAGAGCAAACTTCTCTTAGGTTGATTAGGATGAAGACCTACAATGATGTTCCTCCCCTCCTCCAAATATCTGTTTCAAGGGGAACTGGAAGTGCCCAGTACTTGTGAAGAGACAGGTCATTCATTACCAACTCTAAATTTTCTTATCTCCACTGAATAAAGGCCCATTGAGGCTGTAGCACAGAATCTCTGCAACAAGTAGGTTAAGTATGTGTAGGTGGACAGGAAAGAGGAGAAGGGTAAGGATGACAGGAGTGCTGTGGAGCCCTTGTCAACCCCAAGCCCTGCCATGAGTGTACCATAGCTACCTGCACTTCCTGTATTACCCCAAAGAACAGAATGGTATTTCAGAAGTCATGTGACTAAACAAAGGCTTGCAATTCTCTGATGAGGAACAGAGATGAGAATGGAGTAGGCCAAGGAATATTTAGGTATAATGACTATTGATGGCACATAAGATTTTCCACCTTCCTACCCAGCACCATTCCAAGGGCTGCCACCAAGGGAAAATTCTTTTCCCTGAAAACACTCCCTCAGGAGGAATTTTGGCTCCTTTCTGGGAGAGGAGATACCATTTGAAAAGTTCCCATCCCATAGCCTCCAGGACACATACTTGCGCTTGACATCAAAGTCGAGGACACGAATGTAGTCTACCAGGACAGCAAAAGGACCATCAGCGAGGTGGGTGGTGGACTGCCGTAGGATCTGATTTAACACAGTGCGGTGAGTCTCTGAGGGGAGAAAGGACAGCAGGAATCAGCACATCCTGGCTCTCAGAAGACTACATGACAGCCAACCAGACAGCAACTCTTTCTTGTTTCATGGAAAAAAGACAGTGTGGCCCAAAAGGCCTTTCAGACCCAGTCCCTACACCTCACTAGCTTCATTCTTTGCCCCTCTCTTTCTTCCCCCTCCGTCCCGATCCTGACACACACACACACACACACACACACACACACTCACTCACCACTCTCCCCCATGAAACAGTTAAGAATATAGTGTATGAAATGACCCTGTAAAAAATGAAGCCTATATTGGGGGCCTAAGAGTTGCCTGTACCTGCAAAGCGAAGGAACTTCTGTGTATCAGGGGGCAGGCTTGAGGAGATGTGCATAGAGGAGGGCTCCCTGGAGAAGAATGGGTCAAGGGAGGAAGGAGTAGCAGGGGTTAAGGGGGCAGGGGAGAGTGGAGGAGGCTCGTCCTTGATGTGTGCCAGCTGGCTCTCACGGGTGTCTCTGACAGGAGGTTTGCTCTCCCGCTCTGTGGCATGGACCAAAAAGAAGGCCTCGACGGCAGGCTGTAGCACTGGGGGTAGGAATGACAGGGAAATGATGTTTTACTTTAGAAACTTCAACATGCAAACCTCTTTTCCTTCATAATCAAGTTACAGAAGCACAATATGGAAGAAGAAATAATGAGAACTTAGAGGAAAAAATACAATTGTACCAAAGAAAAATGAAGCCACAGAGGAAGTCTGAGCTTCCTTGAAACTGAAGAAAATGGAATAGGCAACTGGTTATAAAGATTTCCCTGGTCTAAAAGGTAAAAAGATATCAGCTACTAAAAGAGAAAGCAAATCTGTTTTTCCAATAGTGAAGTGAGAGAAAAAACACCTCTCCTTTGAATTCTCCATTACAAAGACACTGAGAGACAGGGGTGACCTGGAAGGAAGAAAAATATGCTGGCAGAAAGAGCTCCAGAGCAGATTAGTGGGTTTGGACTTTGGCCCAAAGGCCACAACTCACCTAGCACTGCATGCTGGTCATGGGATTCCTCCAGTTCCTTTAGACACTCTCCCAGCATGTCCCACAGCTCGTCCAAGCTCAGCTGCTCACTGAGCAGGGGTAACTCAGGTGGCCTCTCCTCCTTCTCCTTTTCCCCTTGTGGGGTTCCATCTGAGCCTACAGGCCACACAGAGGAGACAGAAAGCCTTTGAAGTTTTTCTTTCATTTAGCTTTTTCCCAGACCAAATGTGCAGGCCATTAAACAGATCAAGACGACTAGCCCACTGGCTACTAAGTAATACTGAGCCACACCTAAAAACAAACTCTAGCCCTACACTGGATGACATTTAAATTTATATCAAATGCAATTAATACATTAAAAATTTTGGTTCCTCAACTGAAATAGCCACATTTCAAGTGCTCAATAGCCACCTGTGGCTAGTGACTACTGAAGTTCTAGCAGATAGTACTGGTTTATTCATTGCCTCATTAGCTCTCAGAGAATCTGTGGATTATGAAATGATTTAATGTATTTCAAAAATGTCTCAGGCCAACACTATTCCACAGAAACGTGTTAAGAGAAGGCATCATGAAGTATTCTATGTACAATTAACTTTGAAAAATGCTGCTACTAATAGCATATATTGTGTGCTGGGTACTACTTTAAGTATTTGTGTATGTGTGTGTTAACTTGTTCAATCCTACTATGAACATCCCTATTTTAAATAAGGAAACAGAAGCTAAGAGAAGTTTGTTTCAGGTTCCAGAGCCAGTAAATGGGGGAGCCACAACTCAAACACATGCTGTCTCCATGTCTAACATCATCACATCATAGTTTCTTTAATAGTGGTATGTTATAAATTTCTAATAAGGGTGAGGTGGTGGTAGTGATCTTGGTTGGTATATGCCATTAACATTTACAAAACCAGTGTCTGCTGGAACAAACTGGAAAATGCTCAGCTTGTGTATACAGAGAACAGGGGATCCAGCAGACATTCCATGAAGACTGGCTCTCTCTCTTGCTGCACTAGAAATAGGTAGTAGTATTTACCAATGGACTGAGTATCCTGAGCACTGGGAGATGGCTGGTCCACATCCATGGGTGACTCCTCTCTCCGGACAGAGGCCTCTGACTGGCTTGACTCCGACTGGATAAAAGGGAGACAAAGTCACATAAAGGGTGCAACTCTGCTTTCCTCACGGAGAGGCTAGAGGCTGGCTCTATCCATTCTCACACAACATAAGCTTGGAAAGATAAAGCTTCCTTTAACTGTTCAAAAAGAATGGCCTCTTCCCACCTCCTTTGCTGTCCTCCATCCTGAGCTAGCAAACTCTTCCACAAAGCTCCTTGGGTGCCTGTACTGCCTCCACTCTATTTCAGACCTATGTGTAGTCAGACACTAGCTTGTTTCTGTTTGCTCAGAAAAGGGGAAATAAGGGACCTTTGATAGGTGGGATTATTCATAAAGCCAACATCTGTCCTTTTGGGTTTGGGAAAGACAGGGCAGAAAATACTCCAAAAGAATAGTTGTTTTCCCTTTCTACCATGTTGGGAGTCACAGCCCTCAAATTCTATGATGTTCTCAGCATGCTCAATGAAATCATACTGTATAATAGTAATCCTATGCAAAGAAAAACCAGGCCTCAGGATACCTTTATTTCCTGGATCTTGGGAAGGTGACTTGCATGTTGCAAGAACAGGAAAACAACGAGAGAGTGCCACAGCATACATACACAATGCCAGGCTTTCCCCGTAGCCACTCTGTGCTGGGATCCCAACAATGAGTTGGCTATCTAGGAATCTGAAAGTTTTTTTTTTCCTAAAAGTGCCTGAGTGCCTTGGTGCCAAGGTACCAAGAGAATACGGAGAACAGAAGCAGAGGCCAGGATGGACCAGCCATAGCCTAGAAGAGGCTGCGTGGGATGTATACCAAGCTTGGGGGAATTTCAAGGATAGGATTCCTGATGTACTTGCATTGTTCCATGAGACAGAAAAATCTTCATCCCACATCCCCTCAGAACCCAGACACTAAGCATTATGCAGTTTGCAAAAGCGCCACTGTTGACTGGATAGCTGGGAGTGGGGTATGATGGCCAAGCTTTAAGTCATTATCGATCCAAAACAACGAACAGACAGTAGAGAAAACACCAACAGAAAGTAACCCTGTTGCCCAGAAGTATTCATACAGCATACTTAATGCAAAAGCATACAAGGTTAAGGGCAGTGAAACCCCACTGATGATATGGTGGGGAAGGGGAGAGACAAATGAATGAGGGGCTACAGGCATCATGCTAACCGTTGCTGCTTGTTGCTGTCTCCGCGCCCTTTGACCCTCACGTACCATTTGTATAATGGCATCAGCCTCAGCCTCCAGCTGCCGAACAGCTGCCTGGATGCTGCTAGCTGAGCCTAAACCGGAAGAACCTGGGAGAAAGAAAAAAGAAGGCAAGGTATAAAATGCAGGAAGAGGGAATGCCCAATATTCTCTCTCCCATCTCCTGGGCTGCCACAGGGCATCTTGTTGAAATCTTTGAGCTTTGGCTAGGGCAGCTTCAGAGTGCTCATCACCAGGCACTAAGAGCTACCATTACAATTAAGGGCAAGGGACATGGTGTTAGGCAGATGGATAGTGGCAGGTGGAGAGGGTTTTGTGGGACAAGAGGAAAGAGGTAGGATTTGGCAGGCCACAGAAGAGGCAACATGGCTGCAATGTTTTAGTTAGGAGTGATCAAAGAGGCAGAAAGGAGATAACTCAGTGCCTTAAATCTTGTTCAACAAAAGATCTGTCCCCAATTTCTTTGCCAGATTTTCCCTCCCCCTTACTTCTCACTTGCCCTAATGAATTTCCTATGCAGACAGCTTGAGTGAGATACAGAACGCAGCCATCAACAGTGTAGGAAAGGATCATCACTTCCTTTTTTGGAAAGGTCAAGCAGGATGGAAACATGACATTAAGTCCTGCCCTCCAAGGACTCGGAGTTTGCCACCACCAACCCTGCCCCTCAACTGGACACTCCAGTTCCATACCTAGCCTGCCTGTCTGCTTGGCTTTCTTGTTAGCTCGGCGTGTGTCGTCCCGAAGCTGGATGATGACCTGCAGTACCCTCAAGAAGAACTTCTGGGTAGACGTCTTGGATGTCAACATGGACATAGAAGGCAGCTGGAGCTCCCGGCCACCCAGAGGTCGCTTCTGAGATGCCACAATTACCACATTCTCAGCCATGTCAAACCTGGATAGTGTAGAGGTGGCTTGCGTATACTGACAGCATCAAAGCATAAACATCCAGAGCGAGTAGGGCTTTTTGGTGTCAACCAGAGGGTTAAAGAATCTCAGAAGGAAATCCCACAAGTGGGAAAAAATAAGATCAAGTATGCATAGGACATATAAGAAAATCTGACCAGAAAGGGAAAAATTAAAACAACCCAAACAACAAAACAACCACCAGGAAACCAGCAAGAGCCACTTTTTAGAATACCCCAGATTCCAGCCCCACAGCCAAATGGGTGGTAACCACCCACCTGCTCTGCATTTTGCCTTTTAGCTTGGTGGTCTGTGGCTGCTCCTCAGGCAGGCCATCAGGAGAGAGGGTCTCACATTGGGCTCGTCGCTGCTGTTCTAGGTTGTATTCCCGTAACTCAGCCAGAAGGGTACCTGGTCAGGCAGAGGAGCCAGCAAGTGTTCAGAGATTTCCCTAGTGAAGCAGCTGGAAGCCAAACCTTTCTAAGAAACCTGCCCAGGCTATCTTTGCTCAGTTGCAGAGAATCTGGAGTGAGCAGGAATTCTGTTCCATCTTACTATGTGTGCTCATGGATCAACTATCCAGAGACCACCAATGTACCTTGCCCTCAAGAATCTGTTGAATCTATATGAAATGCAGCTCAGTGCAGGGAGGGAAAACTATTAGTTTTTGTGGTAATCTCCAACAAATTAAATTGCTTAACCCCCTCTCCCAGTTCCCTTCTCCATCTTAATAATTATTGAGACTAATACTGTCTAATGTCACAAGGCTGTTTTGAGAATTAGGAGATAACTACAGTAGAGTAGGTGGGACACTGCCTGGCCCATGGGTGTTGAATGCTGGGAGTCAAGAAAAGACAGAGACTGTAATCAAATTCCTTCCTCTGGAAGAACCTTATAGTTCTCATGTAACAAGAATATCCTGGGGTCATACACTGATCAATATCCGTATCACCTCAGCTCCAGGTACATTTGTGAGAAGGAGATAACTAAAGAGATCTCGGTAGCTGACATCTACAGAGATCCATGACTGGGATGCGGGTGGGAGAGAGCAAACAGACTCTATGCTAAAATCTGGCTCTACTCCTCAATTCAATTGCTTTATCACCCAGGGTTTTAATTTTCTTTTTGGTAACACAACTGGAAGGAAGACTGAAACTAGACAATTTCCAAGTGTTCTTATAACTTCTGTACCTTCACAACTGCACAAAGGCAGAGGGTATCATTTGGATTCCCAATTCTTGAGCCTAAGTGAAGTGCAGGTGCATCTCTGAGGTGGTGAAGCTGCCTTAGCAGGCTCATTGCAGGGCTCTTGTAAGTGTCCAGAATGGAGAAGCAAGAGCACTGCAGATCCTACACGTGCTCATTTTCCTTTACTTAACCCTGATTACAAGGATGTGCCAGGCACTGGCAATGTAGAGGAGCCCAGCCTTGCTCTCCATGAACAAATGAGCAGAGGAAAACAGATGGTAACTCAGTATTATCAGTGTTGCAACAGAGGAGAGCACAGGGGTGGTGTTACAGAAGCATAGAGGAGTTTGATTCAACCTGGGGATTCAGGGAAGGGTTCCATAAAGAGGTGATACCTCAGTGGAAGGTTTCAGAAAGACAAGATGCTTTACTCCTGTTATTACCTATCTGTTTACAAAGAGTATAACCCAGATGGCGCGCTCCATTCAGCAGCAGCTTGAGAACAGTGTCCCGGGTTGCAGGGTCCCCCCGAGAGAGCTGCAGTAACACATTGGCTGCATCCTCTAGACCTTCTTCGGAACAAGAGTGGGATGTCAACACCTGGGAAAAAGAAGAGAGAAGAGGTAGGTCTCAACTTAAGAACTAAAACTTTACTCCCATCCACCTTTCCTCCCCCAATCTTGGGAATTCAGAAGAGCTCGGACTCACCTCCACAGAGAGCTGCAGCTGGTTTTCAGTGAGGCCAGAGGATACCATCTTAAAGTCAGCACTGCTGCTGCCCCCATCACCCACCTTTGCTGGAGATTTGCTGGCCTTAGTAGTTGTAGAAGCTTTGAGCAAACAGATGGAACATAGTAAGCCTCTAAAACTCACATGCCAGAACCAAACAATCACTAAACTGTCCAGGGCTTCAAAATGGGAAAGTAGTACAAATGAAAAGCCACCCACCAAAGCCAAATACAAATGACTTGGGATGTCAAGGACTCTCAACCATACTTTCTAAAGTGACAAAGAATCCCAAACATTTCTCAACTGTTTCCCTATCATCTGAGTTCCCTCTTCAAAACCATTTTCAAGTACTTTTTATTAGTCTGCTGTAGGGCTCGCTCCCTTTACTTCCTAGGATACCCTGGCTATTCCACCTTGATTCAAATGGTATCCTGTCTGCTCTTAATCTTTTTCCTGGAACTGGCTCCCTCACCCAGGCTGGAAAGGCTGGGAGTTCTTTGAAGACAGGGACTTTCTCTCTCCTCCCTTTGGTGCTTAGCCTAGGGAAGCCACATTCAGTGAATGCCTGCTGGTCTTCACGAGTGTCTGTGTGGGTAGATGTGTGTGGGGAGAAGGAGGATGGAGAGAGAGAACTGGGACTGAGGAGGGCAAGAATGAACACATTTGGCTCTTGCAAACATAAACCAAGCCGACTGCTATCATTTAGGGAGGAATACCTGGATAAGGGAGTGGAGAGTGAGGTGGGTGTACATACCCCAAAGCTCCCAGCCTACATCCTCACTTACTTGAAACAGTAGTGGTAGCAGTCGTGGGGGTAGTCACCGTGGTCGAAGCAGCTACGGCAATGGTGGATATAGCCGTGGCAGCAACCAGAGCTGGAGCAGAAGTGACAGGGGTGGTTGCAGCAGGGGGAGTGGGCGTGCTGGAGGCAGCAGTGGTAGTGGTGGTAGATGTGGTTGAGGTGGCAACAGTGGTGGAGGAAGCACTGCTGCCAGAATTAGCCTGTGCTTCCGACACTTTGTTTTCTGGGAGAGCAATTGAGATGAGAGAAAGGAGTCTGAGGAGTTTCTCAGTTAAGAGAGAGCTCCGGCGGATGACTGGGTGTGATAACATATTCATGAGCTGCCCCAGTGGAGAGGCCTCAAGGCTGTATGGGGAGGTTTCCCCCTCACCACCAGCGCTCACTGGCACTGACTTCACGGAGTTCTTGCCTTTCCGGCTGACATTCATGTTGTCCAGTTTAACCAGTAAGTCCCAGAAGTCTGTGCAAATCCCACTGCTGGTGGACTGTGAAGAGCATGGGCTGCAGGCCTGCTTACTGCCCCTCTCCCGATCGCTCTCACAGTTTGTTTCTTTGGTCCGCTGCTGTGTAAAATGGCTGGGAAATACCTGCCGGCAAAAGGAGGACAGGCTTGGTCTAGGGGGTCTACACAGGAAATCGGTCTTCCTGACAAGTGAAGACAATTGGTTCCTAGATTCTCCACTCCTCTGAATAGCTTTAGTGACATGGGAGAGCTGTCATACGGGAGCATAAGGTCTACATTATCTGATGGTGGAGTGACCCAGAGAAACAAACAAGGGCTTTGTAGGGAGATTATTAGCTAACTTTTGAGTATCAGTCTCTCTGTATGAAATGGGGAGCATACCTATGCTTTATCAAAAAATTGTTGAGATTAAATGAGGTAACGTATTTTTGCATAGTGCCTGGCAACAAGGCAGGCCCTCAAGAGATGGCAGCAATGATTATTAAAAAGACTGCACTGAGTTCTAGATCCAGCTGCATCACTTACTAGCCACATGACAAAGTCAATAAAATTTTCTGCACCTCATGGGACACCTGGGTGGCTCAGTGGTTGAGTGTCTGCCTTTGGCTCAGGGCATAATCCCAGAGTCCCTGGATCCCACATCGGGCTCCCTGCATAGAGTCTGCTTCTCCCTCTGCCTATGTCTCTGCCTCTCTGTCTCTCATGAATTAATAAAATCTTTAAAAAAATACTTTCTGCACCCCAGCTTCGTCACCTATAGAACAGAAATGATATAGACCACTGAGAGTTGTTTTGATAACTAAATGAAGTAATGCACAAAAATTGTAAAAAGTGAGAATAAAAGAACCCATAATTTACTGGCCAACACCCAGAAACCATACAGGCCTTAGCACTAAACAGTGAACAAAGACCTTCTAGCTTTCTTAGAATTCAGATTTCATCTAGGCTGTGGCCTGCCACCCCTCTTCCATCCCCAAGGGCTGAGTTCAAGCTCCTTACCTTGGCCAATTGAATGAGTGTGTCTAGAACGTGTCTGCAGACAACAGGAGCAGCCTGGGGGTGGATGTGGACAGTGGAGCCACTGCTTGCATGCTTCTCGGTATGTTTGCGACCTCCTGAACGTTGAATCTGGAATATATTAGTCCTGCAGCCTAGGGCTGCATCCATGGATACTGAGAGCCAGGAAAGCTGGTTGGAGCTCTTAGACTCCATCTTGTGTAGGAGGTCCAGGGGCCGGTTCTCATGGCTGCTTGACCCACAGCTTTTGCTTGACTTTTTGCCCTTGTCCTCACTTGAGGAGAGCTTGGGTGTTTCAATGCATAGCTCACTTTCACTGCTGCGCTGCAAAATGGAGAGCAGACTGCGGATGACCCAGTGGCGGGTCTGGGCATGGTAGCAGAGATTTCTCAGTACTCGGTGTAGACGACTAGTATTAAGCTTTGGCTCATCCACGAAAAGTAGGACCAGGAGACAGGATAGGGCTTCATGGTCCAGGAGGAGCCGTCCTCGGAGGCGGAGAAGAGTATCCACATTACTGCCAGAAGGCCTGGAACAGAGCACAGTTTCAGCACGGTAGTACTTCAGCTAGAGCTTTGGGATTAGGTATAGGCCTAGGGAAGGGGAATGAACTGCATATCTCCAAGGAGGCACAAGAAGGTGTCTAGCACAGGGGCTCTTATTAAGAGCTGCCCTCTTGTGTATCTACTGGGTATCAAGTACTCCACACCAGCTGGTATGGGGCTGCTGAAAAGACTAAAGAACTGCCCATTTTTGTGATGATGGATAAAAGGCTCAAAATATGTTAAGTGATTTTCCTTTAGATCACACGATGTCAGTATTATGAATTGGTAAAAGCAGATTGCACTCAAAGTCTTAAAAAATGTTTACTTCTGCCTTCTCTAAACTACCAGGGATTTGCCTGCCTCTTGGGACTGATCACTCCCTTTACATTTCAGCATGTTGGGTGCAGTTTGCTTCTCCCACAGCCTAGATGTTATAAGCTTTAGGCAAGTGACTTTCCTTATTACAACCACAGTTAGCATCTGCCGCCAGTTTGCCTTACTTTGTGATTATGGTCTACAGTAGCTACACTAACCCAAAAGTGTGGCTTTTTGAAGGGGGAGGTCCAAAGATCTGGCTCCCCTCCTCAATCAAGGCAATATCCTAGAGGTCATCTGGTCTCTCCACCTATATATTAAGGGAATTGGACTTAGCAACAGATGTGAGAGGTGGCATGGTAAGGTCAAAAAAAGACAAAGGTACCTGTTATGGCTGCTGCTACCCCCCATCTGGAAGGTGCCGCCTCTCTGCACAGCAAGACGAGTGTATTGGACTCCTCGGTTGCCACTGAGGCGACTAGTGAAAGCTGGAAAGAAAGAAAATGGAAATTGACACTGGGGAGGTGGGTGGTGAGCTGGGTCCAGTAACACAAAGGGGAACAGCAGAGCCTCATGTGGCCAAAGTTGAACATTTCAGAACCCTCCCACTTGCCTCCCTCTGTACCCGGGCTTCGGAGGATGGCAGAGAGCGCAGAGGTGCTGCTGTGGCCAAAGAGCCGCTCATGCATGAGCTGTCGCTGCCGGGCTTCCTGCTCTCGCCTCAGGGCTTGAGCCTCAGCTGCAATGTCAGGTGGCATCACAGCCAAAACACTGTCCTCCATGTCCTCCAGGACACTACGGCGCAAGTCTGATGGCAGGGTCTGGATGAAGGTCACAGGGTCCATGGGAGTGTCTGAGCTTGCATTCTGTGCCAGTTCCCGTCGTTGTTGCTCAGCTCTCTGCTGTGCCAGCACCTACGGAGCAGAGGTTGTCAATGGGGGCATGCCCACAGCTAGATGGCCTAGAGCCGCCCTACCTCCCCCCACCTCCCTGGCTCACATACTTCCTCCTGAATGGCTGGAGGCAGGGCCGCCAGGAACTCAGGGCTCACTTCGGTCACACCAGGATTCCCCACCACTGCAGGAGCTGAGCTATTTGCTGAAGGGGCAGTCCGAGTTGGTGGACGGATGCCCAGTTGGTTCTGTAGGACTTCCCGGCGGATGTCATCAGGCAGGGCAGCCAGGAAAGAGGGGTCCACACCTTCTGGTAGACTGATACCTGAGGGGAGGCACAAGATGTGAAGGGACTCTCGTCTCTACCAACGCTTAAGATGTACTTGGAATAAAGAAACCCACGCCTTGTTTGAGGGAAACGAACCTTTTGTGTCCTCACTGCATGCAAAGACAGAAGACACACAGAAAGCTCACCTTTCCCCAGGCCCAGAACAGCTCTTGTTATGTGCTAGAGTCTGTGTGTACACTGTCACTTAATCTTCATCAAGGCCCTACCATGTAGCTATTATCACCTCACTCAGTACTGATGAGGATCAGAGAAATAATGGTTCCAAGTTCTGAAGGTAGGTGGCTGCAGAGGGGGTAACCTGAGCTAAGATCTGTTTGACTCCAAAGCCTGGGCTCATTCCGCCATGCAACATCAGCACCCCCTTACTGCTGGTCCTGCTTCCATTATATATGCTGCCTTTCATCTGGGTGGAATCATTTGGTGGGCATTTTCATGCCAAAGGCTACTAAAAGCCTAAATAAATAACCCCAGAATGGCCCAAGCACACACGAAGCTCACCTGCAAGGGGATCTTCTTCCTCACTGCTTGTTGAAGGCAGTGGCTCTTCTAGGATTCCCCGGGAATCTGCTCCAGAAATGGCCACAGCAGAATCTCTGGTGGAAGAACTCTCAGAGGATGCAGGGGGAGAGCTGAAGAAAATAATTTTCAGGTTGTTCTTCATATTAACGTTTTTCCATTTATAAAATACTCCTATGATACCCCTTTCTCATAGAAGCTAGGTTGGTTTCCCCAGTGCACCAAGCATGTGCAATAGTTAACAAGTATGCATGTGGCTCAAAATCTCACTATCACATCTTGTCCTCCTTTTGCTCACACAATGCTTACCTGTCTTCAGGGGGCTGGGTAGGTTCACCTGACCCATCACCCCTGCCTTGCACTTCTGTCACAACAGTTGGGGCATCCCCAGGAGTGGAGCTGCCTGCTGTGGGCTGCTCAGAACTGCCAGCTGCTGAGGTGTCACCCACAGCCTCCTCTAGGGTACAGGAAGCCAGGCTACTGGTGTCCATGGGAGAGCCTTCCAGTTGACTGCTGACAGCTGTCAGCGCATCAGAATCTTCAGCCCTCTCTGGGGAAAGAGAGGCTAGGAGGAAGTCACATGGAGAGGTTAGATCTCTGCCTAGAAGAGGGGGCCGAATTAAGATGCAGCCAGATTAGATTTCTCACTTCTATACCTTCTTTGCTGGCCTGACTCATATTCCCCCTATCTCCCATGCTTTATAAAGCTCAGCTCAAATCCTCATGGTGCTCCAGGTATGCCTATGAAATACCTTTCCCTAGGTGCCCCAGGTAAGGGAGTCTGTCACCTTCAGATTCCCTGCAGGCATCATTTATATATGTATGTTGGTTCTGTTTATCTAAATAAGGTTCCTTGGAAGAAAAAACTACTACACCTCAAGGTTTTTCCAAAGTATATCACAGGCAGCATAGTACAGAGCAGGAAGAGTAAAAGAGGTTTCAACTTACCCTGTTGGAATGCTGCTGAGAATTTTGAAGCCCTACTTCAAAACAGTGGGAAACAGTGACATGAAGTAAATGGTGTATGCCAGGATGGGAGAGCTGTGTGTGTGTGTTCACATGTTTGCCATCTCTGAAGGACGTTGAAGGAGAGCAAGCTTTAAAGTCACACAGGTCTGGGGATGCCTGGGTGGCTTAGTGGTTGAGCATCTGCCTTTGGCTCAGGGCGTGATCCTGGGGTCCTGGGATCAAGTCCCATATCAGGTTCCTCGCAGGGAGCCTGCTTCTCCCTCTGCTCTCTCTCATGAATAAATAAATAAAATTTTTTTAAAAAAAATAAAGCCACACAGGTCTGGATTTTTATTTCAGCTCAATCACTTACTGAGTGGTCTTGGGCTTAAAAATCTCATGTGGGTTTCAGTTTATTCACGAACCTACCTACTTTGGAGGGTTATTTTTGTTTTTAAAGTTTAGTTTTATTTTAAAATAATTTCTACCCCCAATGTGGGCTCAAACTCAAAACCCCAAGATAAAGAGTTACATGCTCTTCTGGCCCCAGAGGGTTGTATTTAAAAAAGTAACAAGCCTGCCATGATAGCCCAGGAAAAGTGATTACCTCAATAAACTGTTGGCATCATCATCTGTATCATTAAGCATTCAGGTATATTATCACTTGAGGACAGAGAGAAGAGGCCTCTACTTTAGCAAGAAAGCAAATGTGCAAGCTGAGACCCCACTCTGAGGACCCGAGCTTCTATTATTTCTCTAAGGAGAGTTAAAAGAGCTAGTTAAGGAGAAAGATATCCATTTCTTCCTCCTATCATACCACTCACCCACACCAATTTTGAAATTCTACTACTCACTTATAGTAGGAGCTGGGGACAACTCCATCTGAGTTGTTTCTGCTTCTCCACTTGGCCTTGTGGGACCCAATTCCTCTGGCTCTACAGGCATCAACAGCTGTGTAGAGCTCCCCCCTTCTCCAGCCGGGGACTGTAGCTCTTGAGGAATCTCTCCCAAGGCTGGTGGGGGTGGGAGTGTTTGTTGCTGTTGTGAGGGCTGCAGAGTGACAAGGGTATCCTTGGACTCAGATGTGGCTGCATCAGTTGAAGATGGGGTTGTTGGGTAGCTGTCAGGCATAGGAGTCCCATCTTTCTCGGAAAGAATGACAATGGGGGGGTTAAGGGATAATCAGCCAAGAACCCAGGGAGCCACTCAATCAGCACATGTGGCCTGACAAGTATCCCACCCAGCCAGTACTGTAGGACTATCATCCCTGCCCCCGACCACAACTGTTCCTAGGAATAGTTTGTGGCTGATCTGGTATACTCAGGATGAGGGCTAAGGTATAGTGCTATCTTAGTCTCAAGAACTGGAGATCTGAACCTTTGTAGGTCATAAGAATTAAATCCTTTCTGTGCCCTGGGTGGAAGGGGAAAGAGTTCAAGTCACTTTATGATGATATTTGCCTCCCCCTAAATATCACCTATCCCCTTCCACTTCCCTTTTCTTCTGGTCCTGATTATCCAAGGAACATCTACAACTCTGATGGAGGTAACAGTGCCAAGACTAAGTATGAATATGCCAACACCAGGGAAAGTAGTAAGTTGTATAGTTATCTTCTAATTGGGGCCTAAAATCCCTACCCCACAACAATACAACTTACTACCTCACCCCGGCATGAGCAAAATCCTCTAGCAAGGACAGTAGACAAAAGGCCATTTTACCTGATAATAGACCCTTTCAAAGACCTTTTGCTAGATTAAGGGGCACCAGAACACCTACCACTCATTTTCACTGCTTTAAAAAAAATACTGTGTAGGCTTTAGTATCATCATTTTGCAATTCAAATACCAAAAGAGACAGAAGGCATAGGGGAAGAAGGAAGTTCTGAGGAAATAGAAGTGGGGGAGAATATCACATGGACAAGTTATTAGAACCATGAAATAGCTACTGACGTTAAGATTAGAAGGAAGAATACAAAACATACAGTAGTAATACCATGTAGCCCACAGATGCCAAAAGCAGATTGCTCAGGATAACATTCCCAGACTTTTAGATTCCACAGACTCTCAAAGTTCATATAAAAAGGAAAAAAATAGAAAGAGACTAACATAGGGTTACCAAAACCTAGATTAGTTTAGCCAAATAAAAAAGAAGCCTGTCGATATCCCTTAATAAAAATATTTTGATACCAAAGAACTAAGGACATAATCTTTACAAAAAGTCCTTTAAGCTGAATAAATTCAGCTTTCTGAAAAACTCATTAAACCCTCTTTATTTTGTTCATTTCCACTGAGGGCTGGCATTTGGGAGTCCCCACCATCAGGCACTCTTATGAAGCACCACCAAAGGGGATGGGGCACATGGCCTTGCTACACATGCAGCACAGCATGATCAGAGTGAGGACAGAGAACATCGGAGGGGAAGTGTACCACCGTGGGAAAGACAGTAGACTGTATAGTTATCTCCAAGATGGGGTATGACCCTAAAACTATACAATCTACTACCTCATCCCACAGAGCACCAGTGTTCATCTTCAGCCCAACTGGGCCAGCTACTTGAAAGGGTCAGGAAAAAGAACCAACCAATTAGCAAGAAGGTGAAAAGGAGGGGTAGAGTTACCTGAGAGGTTCTGTTCAGTGGAGTCATTTGTTTTAGATGCAGTACACTGGAAAAAGAAGGATAGACCAATGTGGGACTTTTGCAAGCACATATAACAGGGTCAACTATAATAGCTACCCCCGCTCACATGAGCCACCTAGGAGTTTGATGACCTAGATGAAAGATGAGCACTTTAGTGTGTAAACGTTTCTCTAATACATACTTGTATTCAAGGATGGGTTGGGGACAAGGGGAAACTGCCAGAAGGCTGACTGAATAATGAACTGGGCTGGGCACAGGACATGACCTAAATACAATCATGAGACCAGCAAGAATTTCTTAAGTTTCATCTCTATGTATTTTCCTTCCTTGGGCTCATTTTGTCCACTTCAGGTTTTTTGTTTTATTTTTACTTTTTAATTCAATTTGCCAACATACAGTGTAACACCAGTGCTCATCTCATCATGTGCTATTGTTTGTTTTTAAAGATTTTATTCATTTATCTACCTGAGAGAGCAAGTGAGTAGGAAGGTATGGGTGAGGAAGGGGTAAGAGTGGGGAGAGAGAGGGACAAGCAGACTCAATGGCTGAGCATTGGGTTCCATCCTGTGACCCCGAGACCACGACCTGAGTCAAAACCAAGGGTTGGATGCTCAACTGACTGAGCTACCCAGGTACCCCAATTGTCAAATCCAGCTTTTAAAATCACATATGCCAGGCTTGCTTATTTTCTAACCCTTTTCATCTGTTTGAAATAGTTATTGTGTTTATCTGGTAAAACTTTCATACAAAAGTATGTTACATCAAATTTGCTATCCTAACTGAACATTTTCAAAATCCTTAATCTGATATCCAATCTGCTAAGTGGGATATAATAAACTCTTTCACTTAAGTCTTTTAATTCCTTCATATTTCTATTAACTTTTACTTCATTTATGGGATATAATAAAGTCACTTAAGTCTTTTAATTCCTTCATATTTCTATTAGCTTTTACTTCATTTATTTTTAAGCTAATGTTATTCAACATCCCAGAAGTTTCAAAATAGGTAGCTTCTTTCCAAACCAAAGTCATGCTAGATATTTTACAAATTGAAAATCAAGCCTTAGAAAAAGACATGTGGTGATGATTTTAGGGCAGGAGTATTTCCTGATTGAAGTCTAAGCCTAACTTATTCAAATGATGGAATGGAGTCATCTTGGTAAAATTCCCCCACATTTGCTAAGTCAGTCCACTGAGTAAAGTAGAACTGAACCAACAAGAGCACGGGAAAAATCAGTTATTCTTCCTGTCTAGTTGCAGTCACCAAAGGTAGAGACTACACAGTGTGACTGGTAAGTCAGAGCCACTCTGGTTCTTGCTCCAGATTTCCCCTGCAAGAGACACTGGAGAAGGAATTTTCCCTCTGGGGTTGAATTCTTTTCCCTAAAAAACATGTGAATATGTGGTGAGTTTGGAATGAATCATTTCTCAGGTTCAATGTGAACATCCCAGGATTCTTTAATGACTGATGGGAGCTATGTGTATGCCAAAAACCATACGAAAGTAGAGGAAGACACAGCCAAAGATGAATCCTCCCAGCCCTTGCAAATCACCTGTGCACTCTGATCCCTGTTCTCCTTATCTTCTTTGCCTTTGTCAGTTATCTTTGTTTCTTCCTCAGCCAATTGTTTCCTGCGTTTCTCCCGCCTTTCTTCCAGCTCCTCATCCCTCAGGAATTCCAAGTGATTGACAATGGGGACTTTAACAACTGGATCAAAGAAGCAAAGAGCAGAGGTTGCTCAAGGGAGGTAGGGGAGGAAGCCAAGAGGTAGAGCTTGTGGCTAGTGAATGAGGGCAACAATTCCTATGCACTCATGCCAGCTGTGTTAGACTCACTACTGCTCAGATAACCAAGCTGCCACACACCTGAAACACAGTCATGCATGCTCTCGGCATCAAGAACTTTGCATTCCTCTGTCCAGCGGGTCAGGGCTGTGGGGATGCTGGATAGGGTCCCTGTAGAGGAACAAAAGAGAGTGAGATTCTTGGCTTGTTCATGTGTTATCTGATCCAAAAATCTCCATATTTCTCTAACAGGACCCAATGTCCATCACAAGAGTTGGCACATCACAGATATCCAGTGATAGTAAAAGTATTGTTAACCTTGGCTCAATTATCAAGCGGTTCTGGCTCCAATGAAACGTCGCTTCTCTAGGCAGGGCAGATACTGTTCTGCTTTCCCTCAGAAGGGAAAAAATAGAATGTGAAAAACTGTACCCTCCCTTTCACCACACAAACTTGCCTGCTTGGCTGGTAGCTGTGCTCTGGTCATGGAAAAAGTCATCCAGCAGTTCATCATCAGATCTGGCAATGATGTGGACATCATCATTGCCTACCAGGAGGCGGGCTCGTCCACGGCTTTGTAGGGGAAGGCTGCTGCTCAGCTGAAGGATGTCAGCAGCAGCAGAAGGACCAAGCAACCTGTAGGGTGATGGTGGGGTGCCAGGGTCACTGTAATTCATGGGGGTCCTGTAATCTGTTACTGCGAGATCTTTTCTGTAACCTCTAGGAAATGTTTAACATTGGATCGTATTAAGCATAAATCTTTTTTTAAGCTTTTATTTAAGTAATCTCTACATCCAACATGGGGCTCCAACTCACGATCCCAAGAACAAGAACTGCATGCTCCTCCGATTGAGTCAGCCAGGTGCCCCACTGAGCATAAATCTTAATTACCTAACTACTCCATCAGTTTGTGAAGTTTATTTGGTCTGAGGTTGCATATTATTCCATAGTTCCTGGTAAAGTAAGTGTCGGTGATAATGCCAGGCACTTTGTGAGGGTATAATCACTCTCTCATGTATCTCCTATTGCCTGTACATTGACCATTAGGACACCTATGTCCTTTTCTCTCACTTTAAAATTGTTAATTCCACTAAACTCTAAGCCCGAGGGCAGAAATCCTGTCCTGCCTGTATTTAAAGTGTCATGTGCTTGGCATATGAGATGCTTGATTGATGCATGTATGTATAGAACATTTAAGCAAAAAGATTGTGTTACACAATTTGGTATTCCCCAAAAGGCCGCACATATAATCCACAAAGAAATGGGACAAATGTAACTCACCTCTGGAGTATAAGAGGAGGATTGGGCTGGCGGTTCCCAGGGTAATGAACATGAATGGTGTGGCCTGTATTGGCTGTCAGCTGCCTTAGGGTCCTCTGACTGCGCCCGATGCCCTGGGTGAGACGTGTTGTGGAGGAGCCACTGCCCAGTGTCAGAGAACTGTGGTCTGCATGGCGTACCATCAGTGGGTGAGTGGTAGGGATATTTCCTGGGGATGGGGGGATGTCTGCTGCAAGGACAATTTGTAAAGGGGTCAGTGCCAAAAAAATTTCTTCCATGGTTGTTCAAACAGAACCATGTCTCCTGGGCCTTACTTCCTCACACGGAAACCTGAGCTTTGTCCTTTCTCCCTCATTCCCACAACTCATCTATAATCACTGACACTACCATAGCTTATGCCACCATCTCTTACCTAGATATTGCAACAGCCTCCTAAATAGTACCTTCTCCCAAACCATTCTCCACACTATAACCACAGTGATGCTTCTAAGCCCCTCAGAAACATGCTGCTCCCTCCACCTTGAAGACTCCTCTTCCCGTTCTTCACTTGTTCTTTTGTTCTTGGCCCAGATGTCACTTCCTCTGATTCTACAGATTGGCTTAATAATCCTTTAGTCTGGGCTTTCTTACCATACTACAACGTAACGCCTGCTTGCTTATACTTCCTAACAGATCATATGCTCCTTTCACGGAAAAGGACTGTTTTTTTACTGCTGTATCCTGAGTACCTAGGAAATAGTAGGCACTCCTCAAATATTGTTTAATTTGCTAAATGAAGGGAGGCTCAACATAAGGAAGACTGACGGAAATCACAAAAATGCAAAGAAAATCACAGAAGGCACCTTGAAAATTATGTAGTACAACCCATTTAAAAAAAAAAAAAACAACTTTTCATTTACAGGTGACAAACTGAGGCTCAAAGAGGTAAGAGACTACTTGGCCAAGACAACAGACCAGAACAGTCAGTATTTTCTGCTATATCATGCTTGTGATTTGGAGTCAAGACCTGCCTTCTCAAGACAGCTTGATATTAAGAACTAGATGCTAAAAGTGAACTTTGACGTTGATGGGGGGGAGAAGGGAAGAGATTCACTCTCTCCTCCGAAAAGATGCGTCCTTGATGAACAGAGTGAATGTGCTCAAATTTACTCCCCAATGCCAAGCTCAAAGGTGTTCATCCAAACTCCCAAGATCCAGTGTTATAGACATAAGAATTATTGATTGCCCTGTCACTGTAGCATGCACATGGGTGCCTGATGCGGTCAGCCTTGGTTTCAGTTAAAAAAAAAAAAAGTTTGAGGCAAATCAATCAGCAAGTTGTCCAGGCTCTAAAATGGCTGCCTGTTTACTGAGGTGGAGAGAACAAAAGCAGCCTCTCACAATTCCTTCTTCTAAGTATACATTTATTGAGAGAGAGAGATGGTTTCAGATATCCCTTGCCCCAGGAAGTCAGCATAGGAAAAGAAGTGCTGTAATCAGATTGATAGCTGCTCTGGTTCACTGCTTGGCTTACCCTAGAGAAGGGTATAAGAATCAAGAGGTAAAACCCAGCTGAGCCCCTGTATCTTACTAGCGCTGGAGAACATGTTGTCAAACTCAATGATGAGATCATCCTCCCGGTCAAAGCGCTCAAATCGGACCAAGGGAGAAGCGTTCATATCAGGGTAATCCTCATCCAATTCCATTTCAGAGCCATCGTCGTCATCGTCTTCATCTCCCTCTTCACCTTCATCATCCTCCTTAAGGGGAAAATAGGAGATGGAGAATTGCTGGAGGTAAGGGTTTTCTGAAGTCTGATGTCATGGCCACATTTGCACATGAGGGAGGGAGGCGCTGAGGCTAGCAACCCAGACTGTTGGTTTTCTCCAGCTCGGTGTTCCCATGGAAGAGGTTGTCTGAACCAACCCAAACACAGTCCCCCCTCACCTGATCATCTTCCTCATCTTCCTCCTCCTCCTCCTCTTCATCCTGACTATCATCCTCATCCTCGTTACTGCCACTGCTGTCCTCTTCCTGAGTGTGCTCCTCCTCATCCTCAGGGTCCAGGATATTCATGGAATCTAAAACAAAGGGAGCACATTGGAGGACTATACTGAGTAGCTAGCAAACAGACTACTGTGCAGGCCAGCAGATTGAGTGGAAAGGCGATGGGATATCTGACTCTAGGAGAGGAAGAACCAGATCTGGGGTGATGTACAGACTTAGTGAGCCAGCCCTGATTTCCTGAGAGTGCCAATCAATGCATCAACACGCTGAGCACGGTGGCTGAATGTGGAGGCTGGCTATAGGGTGGTCCTTCAGGAGCCATGATCTAGGACTTGGCCAACTCTGCTGGTGCCCCCTTGCCTTTCCAGCCCTACTTTGCTATTGACTGCATCCTGTTGGTAAGAGGGAATCTGGAGCGATGATAGCAGGTGGGTGAGAAGAAAGCGAACCAAGTAAGAAGTGACAAACTTTTGGGCAAGCAGTAGTAACATGTTATTTGAAAAACTGGCTGAGGATAAAGTGGATGGTGTATGTCAGCGCATGCAGACAGATGCTTCCTTATTCTGCACATGTGGGCAGCTGCCTCCAGGAAAACCCTAGTGTAGTGTCTGTCAGACGTGCAGGGCAAGAAGGGAGGCCTTTCTGGCCTCGGCACTCTCACCTTCTCGGTTGGCCTGCAAGGTGGAAGCTTGGCTGAGGTTGGAAGGAGCTTCATCCATCAGCACGTCCTCTTGTGATTCATCCTCTCCACTTCTGCTCACTGAAGGTTACAGAGCAGAGCCTTCACTGAACAACAGAGGACTTCCCTTTCCAGATTGGGTGCGCCTAAAGTAGCTATGTACACCCAGCAGATATCCACTTTTTTTTTTTTTTTTTGGATGAGGGAGAAGACCTAGGTTCTCTGCTGTCGACTAGCTAGGTGAGCTTGGCCAGTCACTTTACCTGTCTGAGTCTCAGTTTCCTCATCTGTAAAATGGGATGATCACATCTGCCCTGCCAATCCCACTAATTGTGAAGCCACAGAGGATAATGGGTGTGAAAAAGCCTTGTCAAATTTAAGGATATATGTCTACTTCCGTTTATCCTTTGATTTCCTTCATCAATAAAATAAAAACAAGTAACACATAGACCCTTGGAGCCAAGTGACAGTAGGGTACCTTTGCCATTTTCCCTTTGAGTTGAAGGGTCACCCGTAGGGACTGATCACTCTTTTTACACTACTGAGACTCAGAGGCGGAAAGCCCCTGGATTTTGCTGAAGAACTGAAAGGAAAGCGCTTTCTCACCCTACAGCCTCTAAAGCCTCCTCTAGGCTTCCATGAATAAACAATCTTGATGTGCCTGATGTATGATCTATACTGATGGCCACCCCCTTCACCTCCCCCACACAGGCAACGCTTCAAACCTGCCATAGGTCTGTAGATGGTTTGTGAATTTCTCATCTGTAAGACCGTCAACATCAAGACAAGCAGCAATCTAGGCTGGCTATGAGCCCTTAGGCAGAGCTGAGCAAGCAGATGATGAGAAAAAGGGTCCTCCCAAGAGAGACTGAGGCAAAGGAAGAGGCTATACTCAGTTCTGGGGCTCTCACCTATAATTGTACTGTTCCCAGATCCGCCATCCCTCTCAAGCAACTCATCTATCAGGTCCTCCAGCTCATTCTCAACCTGGAGAGAAATAGAACATATATATGGATGCACACAAGTCTATCATTGTGCTAGCACGGAAACCTTAAAAAAAGCCAGCAAGGGAGTATATATTTCTAGGATAATATGTGACAGAGAATGTTGCGTAAACACCACACATTTGGTGCTAAGAGCACAGAAACTACCATGTGCTGCCAATCCACAATCAGACTGTCCTTCAAATGGGTTCATCCCAGTTATCTCAGACCAGGTTAATCATTATACTATCCAGGAATACATGCAGATCTCCTTAGAGCTAGCAGCTTAGGACTTATAGGCCCCATTTCTTACCACTGCTACTAGCTCCAGAAATTACAATGCTTTCTTTAGGGTCTTTAGAAAATAGCTGTTTGCATGCTCCAATGAGACCAGGTGCTATAGGTACAACAGTGATGTTAAGGAGTTTCCATTAATGACCAGAGCCAAATAAATCAAAGACCCTGGACCCAAAGGGCTCAGGCCAGTTTTCTATATCCACATTTCACCTATGTCTAAGTTGGGCTCTATTCCATTTCATAGCACATGGATGGCATCCTGGCTCTGCCCCCGCCCCTCATTTAATACAATTCAAACACATTTACTGAGCATCTACTACTAAGCATATCATCTGTGCTCCTCTGCAAAACAGACAGCATTGAGGCAAAGATCTAAAGTACTCACCCACCCACACAGCTTGGGGGTTTGGTTCAGCGCCGCAATAGGGGTGTGCTGGGTGATCTGCCTCCCTACCTGCATCTCTTGTGAACTGAGCACCTCAGGCTGCCCAGCAATCACCACTGAGTCGGTTTCAGCCTCCCCATCCATGATATCCCCATCTGCCACCTCTGTCTGAGTGACATCATGATCCTCCTCCTGCACTTCTGCTTCCCCAGGCTCGCCTGAAACAATCAACCAACCAGCAAAATAATCAAAGGGTGCCTATGTGCAGGGCACCATGAGGCAAGCATGAAGACAATAACGTTCCTTCCCTGGGCAAGTTTACAAGTTCTCAGAGAATAAATGAATGGGTGACAAAGGAAAAGACAAGGCTACGTGTGAGGACAGCCAAATAAGGCTGCAATTTTAAGGAATTCTTTGTGGGGCAGATTCCCACTCCACTATAACAGATCTCTGGAAGGCCAGCAAGTTCCCAGGGAAACAATACCAAGCCAGAACAGTTGTGATGCCATGCCCATAAAAAAGCTATGTCCACCCAGCCAGCTCTCCAGTCCATTGGCTGATTCCCTACCTGGGTCTTGCTGGTTGCTACTGGAGTCCTGAGCAGCTCCTTGGGCATCCTGCTCAGACTTGCTCTTGCTAGAAGCACTCTTGCTGCCAAAAAGGCTACTGGGCTGGTTCACAATCCGGGAAAGTGTTTCCAAAGGCTTCAAAGCAGCATTGACTGTGTTGGCCATGTTTGGACTGAGATAAAGGAAGATACAGAGATGGACTGAGTGCAGAAATCTACACTAAAAGGAACCAAGGCTCATTAGAGTAATGACCGATTGCAGGGATGGATGGGGCATGGAGGGTACAAGGTGAGCCTGGGACATCTTGTGCCAGAGGCTTTAAAAAATTAATGGGGTCATTACCACAGGCCAAATTTGAGATAATTGGGAGTATCAAAAATAATGATGGTAATGGATTATACTGTTAAATATAAAAAGAATCTGCAGCTACAAGGATACAAACATGCAGAAGGAAATCTTCACTATAAAAGAATGTCTGCTGGGGCACCTGGGTGGCTTGGCTCAGCAAGGAGCCTGCTTCTTCCTCTCTGCCACTCCCCATGCTCCTTTTCTCTCAAATAAATAAAATCTTAAAAAAAGGAATGCCTGTTAATAAATAGGAATGAGACAAACCAGAAATCATTACTTCTCAAATAGCAATGTTAAATGATCCAGGAAAGATCACCAATAAATGTTAAAACTATGGAGTTAAAAATCTTCAGGGCATAGGATATTCATATAATCTTCATGTGAACTCAAAAGCATCACCATATTAAAAACTTATTAAGTACAAAGGGGAAAGCTAACCTTTAACTATGTGATCAAACAATAACAGGGCAAATTAGCATTATGTGTCTCCTGATGTGCTGCACCAAGAAGGGCAAACATCACCTATGTAGTATTAATGCCAAAAAGTTTAACCTGAATCATAAGGAAGCAATTAGACAAGTCCAGATTATGGAATATTCTATAAGACATTTGGCCCTCTAGATTCTTCAGAAACAGTCTTATGTCATAAAAAAATAAGAGACATGTGACAATCAAGTGCAATTAGTGATGCTCATTAGATCCTGGATCAAAACATTCTCCCTCAAGGTATAATACTTGGAATAATTGGGGATATTTGAGTATGAAATACATAGAGTAATGTTACAACAGGAAAATTTCTTAGGCATGATGATATTCTAGTCACTGTAAAGGAATGTTTATTTTTAGGAGGCACATGTTAAAGTATTCAGAGGTTAAGCATCATGTTGTTTGTAAGGAACTTCAAATGATTCAGCTCCTAAAAGGAAGGGAGAAGTAAAGCAAATAGAACAGGAATGATAACCACTGGTTAATCTAGATGAGACATACAGTGCTCATTACACTCCTGAGTTAGACATTTTTAAACTTTAAAAAAATTTGATGAGCTTCTATCAAAAGGACGAAGAAGTTAACTTGAAGAGGCCCCATGGGCCAAAGGTGTAATGAAAAAGAATGACTGCAGTGATCCAAATAATTTAATCACTGATTAAAATAGAAAATGCCAGATAAAAGTTGCATTTGAGGTGGTAATTAACTATTTACCCTAAAAATTGGTGACTTAAGAAAAAAAACCCAAAGTTTTCATCCTGCCTTTTCAGGGTAACCAGACTCTCCCCTCTTGAACTGGGGTTTTGTCACACAAAAACGCCAGCTAATAATATGTAGAAGGAATGACAGAAATTAGAAATTGTCATTGATAATCTCCAAAGAAATTAGCACAGGAAAGGGTTATCAGCTAGTATTAAGATCATTAATTAGGTATATGGCTGATAGGAAACCAAACATTTATACAGTACCAAAACATCTATTTTCTAGTAAGAAGGGGGAAAATGTAACAGTACAATGATGATTATCACTCTAGTAGCCAATTTTATCATGAATTTTGACAGTTCAAAGAGATGTGTCTCCCCATGATAGAATATGATATAAATCACTTATGATATATCCTAACCAATAATTTTAAATTGCTCCATTAAGCCTTTAGCTTTAATTAGAATAGAAAACGGAGTAAAGGAACAAGTTAAACAACACTGCAATGGACCAAATCTAGAAGGCAAAACATTTTGTAGGAACAGCAGGCCTGATCACCTCAATAAGTGTCACTAAAAGAAATAAAGATTAAAAAATTAATTAAGCTTCTGAGTTAGAATAAGAGATTCAGAGGACATAACCAGATGTAATAATACAAGGTCTATAATTTGATTCTGGTTTAGACAAAAATTTTTGAGTATGGATTTAGGTATCATACAGGATGAAAATTTACTTACACAGGGAGATAAGGACTAGTAACTGAAAAAAAGAAAAAACCCTAACCCAACCCAGGTTATACAACAGCATATTTTAGTAAAAAATATATTTTATATGTGTGTGAAGAAAACCATTGAGAGATACGGTGGTAACAGTGATATCTGGTGGCAGAAATATTGTCTCTACTAGATTTTTATTCATCTGTATTTCTCATGATATACATCTTATAATAATAGGAGCTCATTTTTTAATTAAGGTGGGGGAAGCTTGGGGTAAAAATTACTCATACAGTCCAACTCTTCAGTTTGCAGCAAATGAGAAAACTATGAGCTAAAGAAACGCAAGTGCCTTGCTTAAAAACCACAATACTAAGGACTCAGGTTCCCATCTATATCCAAACTTTTCCTATCACATCAGGGCTCACTCCTCATCTGGCGAGGATACATAAAATACAAGCAAACGAAGAAATAAAAGCAGCATGACTAAAGAGAGGCCAAAGGCCTACAGCTGGAAATCAGGAATAATTTTACCTGGACAGGTCCAGGCTGTGAGGCACTCTTGCCAGATCATTAACCAGTCCCTTCTTTAGAAAGAGTCGAATGATGTTGTTCATGCCATTGTGCTGGGTCTTGGCTGTAGCACTGCTGTAGAAGCTGGAGGTGGAGGGGCAGGACTCCATGATAGTACTGATGATACACATCACTGCCTGAAGCCTGGGAGAGAAGTTTGACACCTCTATCATATGAATAATGCCTATTCTTTGGCATCTTCACTAACTTGTCTCAGATAACCCTACTGTGCCCTCAGTGTATCCTTTTGGAAATAATATCTAATCAGATGAGAGCTCACTCCCTGAGTAGTAGCATTCTTAAGTTTCTTTACATGTAATATAAAAAATAAGATTGAATAGCCTGCTCAACTTCAAGACCTCAGAAATATAATGAAAATATCCCTTTGTTTTCTCTAAGCTGTACACTCCTCCAAATGTACTCTAGGTATTTTGAAGCACTAGAGTGATTTGAGAGGACACAGTGCCAGTCGAACCAGAAATCTTGTTCAAATGCAAGGAATCCCATGGGCAAGGAATAGAGTAAGGGAATGCTACTTGTTATTAGCACTAGGTCAGGCATGGATTTTACCTGGCATGTTTCTCTGTACTCTCAGCCATAGCCAGTGCCCGTCCCAGGGCTGCTTTTACTTCATTCACAAGGGCCACTTGGGCATCTGTGCCACTCCCTGCAGCAGCCAGGCTTGCGAGGAATAGGCGGGCCAGGGCAGGTGTGTCCTTGTCTTCTGCATTCTGGGTATGTGGGAGGAGGTGGTCCAGAACAAAAGCTAGCACACTGCAGTCCTGAAAAGTCATTAAGCAAGGCATAATTATGCCATATTGTTTGCACATCAACAAGGTACGTATACATAAAGTTGATCATTGAAGTCATCCAGTCAGTGATTATCAGGTCCACTTCATAGATGAGAAGACTAAGGGTTAAAGGTACAAGCTAAGCTGAGTAACAAATCTAGATTTTATGCTTTTAAATCCCATTCATTTCTCACTACACAGTTTTGCATCTTCATTTACACGTCACTTGGCATTTCTTAAAACATTTTTAAGTGTGCTATTTGATAGAACTGTTCACAGAAAACCTATAGAACAGTTAAAACAAGTTCAAGACTTTCACCATCCAAAAAAATGGGTAATCTGAGGCTCAAAGAAACATGGCCTGCACGAAAAACTTAGCCATTGGCAAGGATTCAAATCTTGATTCATAATTGAGTGCTATAATTCCTTCAGTATCCAATTAAATTGTTTTTTAAAAGATTTTATTTATTCATGAGAGACACAGAGAGAGAGAGAGGCAGAGACGTAGGCAGAGGGAGAAGCAGGATCCATGTAGGAAGCCTGATGTGGGACTCGATTCCGGGACTCAGGGATCACGTCCCACATCAGGATCCCTGCGAGGAGCCTGCTTCTCCTTTTGCCTGCCTGTGTCTCTAATAAGTAAATAAATAAATCTTTAAAAAAATTGTAACATTTACTAATACCTACGATATGCAAAGGACCCTAGATAAAAATTGGCAGGAGTTGAAAAAGAACCAACATAGTCACAGATATGAATATGCAAAAATATTTAATGTAGAGTTACATAAAATAGCAAAAAAGGCCCAACAGGGGAAGGAAATTAAGTGAGACTTGTTCCTTCTAACAATGATTTCTGCCCTGGTAATTCCTTATATTAGAAACGAACTTAGTTCAGGTGTCATTCAAGCAGATTTTGTATCAAAACACATCAACGATTTTGGAATTAACTATAAAGAGATGATGGTTGGACAACACTGAATGTACCAAATGCCACTCAACTATATACTTTAAAAAGCTTAATTTTATGGAAATTTTGTCTCAATAATAATAATAAAAAGCACCGAAGAATTCTAGAGTCTGGAAAATTAGGTAAGGTGGGCTGGTTAAGATGTAACTATTAGAAATAAAAATTCCCCAGTACTGAACAAAATATAAAATTGTATAAATATGTTATATGAAATTATTAGGAAAAACCTGGAAAAAAAGCCTTGCAATTTGGGAAAGCAGTGTGATTCAGTAAAAAGACTTACATTTGTAATCAGAGATCTGGGTTCCAATTCTAATCCTACTACTCTGTAGCTGATCTTGAGCAAGCTACTAACCTTTCTGAGCCTTTCTACTTCTTTCTTAAGGGGAGCAATACCAACAACCTTCCAGTGCTGAGGTAAAGATCATCAATAGCATTTGTAAAGCACCTAGGAGTACCCAGTACCGCAAGGTCATGGAATTAATAAGTTTGGAATTGAATGTCTTATTCCACAAGTAACTACAATTGGCATAATGATTAAAAGCTTTGAAATAAATGCCTAATGTATATTTAATATATGTAACTCCACAAAAGAGTTATATCCAGAATATGTGAAGAATTCAACAGAAAACAAAAATACAAAACTTGGGACAAATTTCACAGAATATCCAATCATGAAATGGGCAAAAGACATGAACAGAAATCTCAGAGAGGAAGACATAGACATGGCCAACAAGCACATGAGAAAATGCTCCGCATCACTTGCCATCAGGGAAATACAAATCAAAACCACAATGAGATACCACCTCACACCAGTGAGAATGGGGAAAATTAACAAGGCAGGAAACAACAAATGTTGGAGAGGATGTGGAGAAAGGGGAACCCTCTTGCACTGTTGGTGGGAATGGGAACTGGTGCAGCCACTCTGGACAAGTGTGTGGAGGTTCCTCAAAGAGTTAAAAATAGATCTGCCCTACGACCCAGCAATTGCACTGCTGGGGATTTAGCCCAAACATACAGAGGCAGTGAAACGCCGGGACACCTGCACTCCGATGTTTATAGCAGCAATGTCCACAACAGCCAAACTGTGGAAGGAGCCTCAGTGTGCACTGAAAGATGAATGTATAAAGAAGATGTGGTCTATGTATATGATGGAATATTACTCAGCCATTAGAAATGACAAATACCCACCATTTGCTTCGACGTGGATGGACCTGGAGGGTATTATGCTGAGTGAAATAAGTCAATCGGAGAAGGACAAACATTATATGGTCTCATTCATTTGGGGAATATAAAAAATAGTGAAAGGGAATAAAGGGGAAAGGAGAAAAAATAAGTGGGAAATATCAGAAAGGGAGACAGAACATGAGAGACTCCTAACTCTGGGAAACGAACAAAGGTGGTGGAAAGGGAGGTGGGCGGGGGGTGGGGGTGACTGGGTGAAGGACACTGAGGGGGGCACTTGATAGGATTAGCGCTGGGTGTTACTCTATATGTTGGCAAATTGAAGTCCAAAAAAAAAAAAAAAGTGGGGCGGGGCAGCCCCCGTGGCTCAGCGGTTTAGCACCACCTTCAGCCCAGGGCGTGATCCTGGAGACCCAGGATTGAGTCCCACGTCAGGCTCCCTGCATGGAGCCTGCTTCTCCCTCTGCCTCTGCCTCTCTCTGTGTGTCTCTCATGAATAAATAAAATCTTTAAAAAAATAAAAGAGCATCCAAATGGCCAATAAGGATACAATGCAATACCACTACAAATCTACTAGATTAGCTAAAATGAAAAATGAGAAAAATACCAAGTGTTGGCAAGAAGGTGAAACAATCTGAACTCCCATATTCAGTGCTTGGTGATAATATAAATCGACACAAACACTCTGGAAAACTTTTGGTGCCATTTGCTAAAGCTGAAGAGACTAACAATTCTACTCCTAGGCACATACCAGCTAACAGAAATACTTATATAGTTGATCTATCAACAACCCAGGTTTGAACTGTGTGGGTCTATTTTCCTTATGATTTTTAAAATAACATTTTGTTTTCTTGGGATGTCTGAGGGGCTCAGTGGTTGAGCATCTGCCTTTGGCACAGGGCGTGATCCTGGAGTCCCAGGATCAAGTCCCACATCGGGATCCCTGCATGGAGCTTGCTTCTCTCTCTGTGTCTCTCATGAATAAATAAAATCTTAATTTTTTTTTCTTTTCTCTAATACATATAACCACACAAAATGCGTTAACTGCCTAAGGCTTCTGGTCCACAGTAGGCTCTAGCAAAGCTTTTGGGGGGGTCAAAAGTTATATGCAGATTTTTCAATTGCATACATGGGGGGAAGGGGGTGTCGGCACCCAACACCCCCATATTGTTCAAGGGTCAACTGTGTATATTCACTAAGACATGTATAAGAATGGACTGTATGTAGCAACACTACTTTTAATGCCCATAAATGGGAAACTACCCTACTGTCTATCAGTACTAGAATGGATAAGACTGTGTTACATTCATACAATGAAACTCCATACGACAAATAAAATTACAACCACACACAAAAATGAATCTTGCAAACATCTTAAACAGAAGAATTCAGACACAAAAGAGTACATACTATAAGATTCCATTTATATGATGTGCAAAACCAATCTATGGCAATAGAACTCAAGATAATGGTGACTTTATGGAAGCTTAAAGGGGAGGGGGAGATGTACAAAGGAATGAAGGGGTAAGCTTTTATGGAATTTGTAATGTTTTAATTTGGGTAATGGTCACCCAAGAAAACTGATGAATCATTCAGGAATTGTGTATTTTTGTATGTATTTTAAAAACTCAGATTAAAGTCAAAATAGCTTTAAAAATGGCAGCTGCTTTAATTTTCTTTGCCTGCAACATTATTGCCTCCATTCCACTCTCAAACCCTTTACTGCTTACTAACCATAAAATTACAATGTGACACCCCCCCAAAACAAGGTCACTTTATGAAAAAAACCTCCCTGGGCACCCCTTTGACGTATATGGGAACATGATCTAGTCTCTTAAACACGAGAATTCCATATCTATATCAGGACATATAAAATATGACTTCATTCTTTCTCATAGCTCTGATAGACATTTAGGGTTTCCTTATATCTTATATCACCAATCTGATACCACATCAGATGTCTCTGCACAGGTGTGAATACATCTGGAAGATAAATACCCATATTCTTGTGTATTTGTCTTATTCTACTGTCCCCTAGATACCCTTATGTAAATGAACCACAGATACCTTTCAAATTCTACCTTTTTCTCTTCAAACCATTTCTTCTTCTAACATAAAAGGAATATAAAAACATAAAACAGGGGATCCTTGGGTGGCTCGGAGGTTTGGCACCTGCCTTTGGCCCAGGGCGTGATCCTGGAGTCCCGGGATCGAGTCCCAAGTCGGGCTCCTGGCATGGAGCCTGCTTCTCCCTCTGCCTGTGTCTCTGCCCCCCGCCCCCACGCGCTCTCTCTCTCTCTGTCATGAATAAATAAATCTTAAAAAAAAAGAAAAACGTAAAAAAAACATCTCCGAGTCCCTGATTTTGTCTTCATCTTCCAAATCAAATTCTTGTCCATTTCTACCTTTAAAACATCTCTTCAACTCACCCATTTTTTTCCCTGCAACTTCACCAAGATCCTGTATACCCCTAGATTGCTATCTATATCAGATTCCTAATTGGTCTGACCCCTAATCTTGCCTTCTGCAGTTATCTGCCACACTGCCAACCAAGTGATTTTCTATAAAACAAATGAACAAATGGCACCAACACACTCCTTGTAATGAGCCTGACAGCACCACATCAAGGGAAAAAGCCTAGGTTCTTCAATCTATATCTTAAGAGGCCTCTGCCTGGCAACACTGGGCTAGTAAGCACAGGTTCCTAGCAAAGTGTCTGACACATTTGTATCCAAATGTCAACAGTACAAAATCTTATGCAGATAGGAAATATTACCTCTTTAATCAGCTCAGACTGGCCCACAGTGTAGCTGTAGTTGGCAATCAGGGTAGCAATACCAACATAGGACCTCACCAACTCTGCCAGAAGACGAAGAATAGTGGAAGTGGGCATTAAAGGTTTGCTGCCCTTGCCTTTCTGTTTGCCTTCCTCGGAGGCCCGGTCCCCTTCTTTATCTTTCTTCCCATCCCGAGACTCCTCTGGAGTTGATGCTGTTGAGAAAGAGCCAAACTCCGGTTCAATTTCACTGAAATATTGGCACACATCAAGCCTTATGTGCAAAGAGAATACTACTTCTGCTCCACTTTAGGACACTGGTAAACTGAATGTCCTCCTCTTCATAATGCAGTGGACGGACAGATAGTTAGAACGACAGATCTCAAACATAATATGTGGATACAGTACAGCAGGGAGACTATGTTTACATATCTTCTGTCATTCCCTTCCTTTTACACATACTTTTATGCTCCAGAAATACTGTACTAATAGTTCTCCAAAGATCTCAGATGTACTCTTTTACCTCCTCCTTCCCATGTCTCCTTGGCACACATTTACTTATCTAGCTTAGCTCAAAAGCTTATCTCCTCTATAAATGCTTTCCTGTTTCATCCAGGAATACTGAGATGCTATTATATCATATGCCCACTATACCTTATCCCAGCATGCCTCCATTCCAGCAGTTATATTAAGTACAATGTCTGCTTGCTTAGATCTCAAATATCTTCCCTATCCAAGAAGCAGTAGCTCTTGGAAGGTAACCTTAGAATTGCTTCCACGTGACATTTCTCTAATTGTTGGCTAGGCAGCCAATGGACTCTGGGGACACTGCTAGAAGGCAAGAATCCACCACACAAATCTTATAGCTAGAATTGTGTCACTGGCACCAAAGTCCTATAAGCCATCATGAAAGCTAACAAAAGAAATATATAGGGTGGTTTAAAGAGTAGATCTAAAGGGTCTTACCATAGCAACCATTACTTGGTTGGTTAAGTCACAGTTCTATTAATTTTAGCATATAGAAACCCTTTACTTACAGAACACTGAGCTCACCCTTGAGAAAAGTTCACTCAGACAAGTAAATGCAACGACAATCATGCCTATATTCCCATAACCCCTGCCCAGGATAAAAGAGGGCGAAAGTAAACCATTACCTTCTCCTTGGGATGTCCCAGATGTGGAAGTCTCAGTGGAGGCACCATCTGCAGCAAAGACTTGACTCTATGGAAGAAGAGTACTCTAGAGCTATTACTAATTTCAAAGACAGTTATCCCTAAATGACAGAAACCCTTCCCAGCATATTCTGAATGCTACAGGTTCTCTTTTTGGCTGATCTTTTAACCACCTTTACCTGCTATGTACTATAATCTGTGGGAAGCCATTATAAACAGTGATTGGGATATTGGGGAACTGGGACAGGGGAAAATGAGAATGAAAAATGAATTTTAAGGAAACATTCCAATCCAAAGAGAGAAAGATCCCAAGGACACCCTAAATTTATCTTCATTCATAGGCAACAGATAATTTACAGGTACATCCAAGTTAATACTTTGATATTTCCCTGGCATAACCCTGAATATGGAGAACACATAGTTATCAAAAGGATGTAGGAGTTTGGAATTTACTTACATTAATGGAAAAACCTGACTGGGTATCAAAGTCACTGCTCTGGCGAGTAAGTGACCGATACTGTTGGTATACATCATCACCCATGTCTTGTAGGAGTTGGCCAACCTCTTGGGTCATACCTCCAGGTTTAGGGTCAGATTTCTCTGCTAGAAAAACAAAACTTGTTTGTAACTGTGCAATGTTAATCCCTATTTGGCAGCATGATCAACTTCACTCCAACTTACTATGACTAGTTATATAGTGATATTGCTAGGCTTTCACTTAAGAGGAGAAATGTAGTATAACCAAGAGAGCTTGGTTGAGAGGCTTATTCTTTCACTGCCTAGGTTTTGTGACTGCAGGCAATTTACTTGGTCACTTCAACTTTCCTAAGCTATCACTACTAAGCTTAAATGAACATACCCAGTATTATGCCTAATGCAACAGAGGTCAATAAATAGTTGCTCTAACTATACAGCTGAATTATTTTTTGGGGTGGGGGAGGATATATAAGGTGAAGTGAGGGTTATATGGTTATGGATCAGAGTGCCGAATGGATGAAAAGTACCAAAGACTCAGATTTTTTTGACTTATTAAAGACTATATTCATCAATTTTTGGTAATGTTATGGGACCTATCAAATAAATATGTCCTAAAAAAATCCAGAAGGATATGACTGGAATGAAATCTTAAGTTCCAAGTAATTCATTATTTTCCCAGTACTTACAAGCAACACTTAGTTAAGAATAAAGGTGGATTGGGATGGCGCTCTCAAAGGTCAGAAAGCCTAACCACTCCCTCTAATACTGATTCCATTTTTTTTTTTGAAATAAAGATGTTTTTGTTTCTGAGAATGAAAACAGAGACTCCTTGGTATTTATTTTTCTGGTCACAAGATGCCATTATGTCCTCTTTAATCATTGTTTATTCTTCCCTCTGTATGGGATGGTCTCTCATATGTCAGCATTCTCCTCATCTTTATCATTCAAGACTTATTTCAGAAATCACTTGTTCTAAGAAACTTTCCTACATGTCCTCACCTCCACCAGGTCAGGTACCTTGCTCTAGGGCTCACCACTACCTTTGCCATCTGTCAGAATGGATGACCATTATTTTTTTCAGAAAAGTGCATCATCATAGGTCTTATTCATCTTGATTCCCATCACATGGATACATGCTAAGACTTAAGTTGGTTGAAAGATCCAGGAAAGTGCCCAGCCTCCTGAGGTACAGTAGCTACATACCTTCCTCTGGAGCATGGTATGCAGCCAGGGCATTCAGCATATCATAGATCACTTCCTTGATAGTATCAGGAATGACAGGCAGAGGCGAGGGCTTCAAAGGGGTTGTCTTCACCAGCTGTACAGCATTAGGACCTTTAATTCTAAGATTCTCAAATTCATCATCTGAAGCTAAGCCAAAGTGAGACAGAGAAAAATCAGTCAATAGTGAACCAGTACCTACACTTGGTTATTGATAAAGACTCACTCAGAAGGAGGCTTGTGTAACACACAAGCTTAGGACAGAAAGCCATTTACAAACAATGCTCAAGTTGCCTACTAGAAAATCTAGCCTTTACTTTCCCTAAATCCAATAGGATTTATTATAGCAGTATCACATAGTATAAGAAGAGTACAGGCAAAAAAACCCCAAAACCCAAAAAACAAAAACAAAGAAGTACATGGGGCTCCTGGGTGGCTCAGTTGGTTAAGTATCTGATTCTTGATTTTAGCTCAGGTCATGATCTCAGGGTTGTGAGACTGAGCCCTGTATTGGGATCGAGGCTCAGTGGGGAATCTGCTTCTCTCCCTCTCTCCCCCATACACACTCTCTCAGATAAATAAATAAATCTTTAAAAAAAGAGTGCAAGCTTTGTAGTTGGGGAAATTTGGATTTGAACTCTAGTTCTCTTATAGGATCATGGCCAAATTACCTTAAAAAACTTTAATTTTCTCATTCCTAGAATTTCAGTCCTAAAATTTGAAAATTAAATGAGGTCATACATGAGAAATGCCCAGCACAGAGGGCCAGGCACATATCTGGGGCTCCCAAGAGAATGAGTCCCCCTTCTCAATCTACCTTTTATTTTAAAAAGAAAACCCACAACCCTACAGCAAAGTTTTAAGGTTAGTATAACAAACACCCATATACTTTTCATCTAGAATCATCATTTGTCTACCCATAAGTATGTTTATTTACCTGTACTTCTTAAGAATAAGGATTATTTTTCTACATAACCACAATACCATTGTAATACCCAAGATACTTAACACAGATATAATTATCTAATGTGTAGTTAGTATTCACATTTCTCCAAATGTCTTTATCTGGATCCAAAGTCCCATCAAGGTTGGTAGTTCTTTCTAGTTTCCTTTTATCACCTAAGAGAGCCTTGCATTTTTCCTCCTTTATGACATTAATATTTTTGAAGAGTCTAGGTCAACTGTCTTATAGAATGTCTCACAAACTTCGCATTTAATTGTTTCCTCATAATTAAATACAGGCTGGACATTTTGAGCAAGAACACACAGATGATACTGTGTACTGCTTACTGCATCATGTGAGTCACATGTCCACTTGTCCCTCATTACCACTCTATGTGTAAAACATTCATGTTGTATGTAAGCTCTGTTGTCACACCATGACAAATTCTTTGAAGGCAAGGACTAGACCGAATGAGGCCTTGGTATCTCTGGTAGGAATTACCACAGGGCAAGTAAGAAGCTACTGAAGTACCTCTGAATTGGCCCACGTAACCAATCCAGTCAATGTCAACACTTGCCTAAGGAGGCTTTCCAAGTTATAGATCTCTTCACAGAAAATCTCTGGGGTTATACTAGGCTATAAACTTCAATGTCTCAAAGGCCAGGAAAAGTGGAAACTCACCAGTTCCTGAGCCTCGAGGGGCTGGAAGGGCAATGCGGATACAGCAGTTGGCTACTTCTGTGAAAATGTCTGGATTGCGGCATGCAGCTGGCCCAAGGACACGAAGGATGTAGTTGATCTCCCGAGAACCAAGGCTGCCAGATACAACACCAGAGGTAGTGCTACCAGCTCCACTTGTAGCTGCTGAGCGAACCACCTAGTAAAGAGAGGAAGAAACTCTGCTGATTAAAGACCACTTTCTAAAAATACAATTGCTTTTAAGGAAGAGTTACCAAGGATCAAAATACTATCCCAACTGCCTCAAGACAGTGGATGACAGCTTTAGATTTTAGAGAAAAGATGTACTTGGTCTTTTAAGTCCCATTCCTTTCTGATTCAAAATGTGGCTTATAAAAAAGTTACAGCATTCAGCATATCCCCAAACTATCAATTATTATACCAGATGGCATGTGATCTTCATAGAAACTGAGAAGTGTATCTAGACCACTGATCATCCATCTAAAAATTATAGCTCTCACATATTAAGCGCAGCTCCTAGAGTTCCCAAATGCTGTTCCAATTTTAAACCAAAATGGTTCAAAATCTAAAAATATGCAATACTGATACCCACTTAGTGTTTAACAAAATTAAATGTTTTCTTTATGCCTCAAGTCTATCATCAGTCTCAGATAGACACATGAAATATTCAACTGTTTACAGATTGTTTGCTCTGACACTACAGGGCTTATACATCATTATGCTTTCAGTCTTCTTATAAAAGGACTCATCAGTCAATGGAAAATACAGGAAAGAACAAAAAAAAACCTCCACTGTATTTTCCATTGTTTATTCCTTTGTGAATTATGTTCACAAAGACGAACATCTTTTGGAATTTTAATGCTTTTCTTATCAAATCAGTCATGCTCTTTAAGTTTAGCATAGCCCCTTTATCTTGCCTGTAGGGCTACAATTATAAGCTCTCATTTTTCAAATACAGAGAAGTGTAATTTCACTATAAAGAATGTGCGATAACTTAATTATCTAGTCCTCTACTGGACATTAGATCTCATTCTTGTTATTACAACCAATTCTACAGTGAACATTCTTTTTCATGTACCTCGGCATACTTGACTTTAATTATCAAATAAATTCTTAGCCATAGAGTTTCTAGGTCAAAGGATATCTTAAACTGACAGTACCAAATTGCCCTCCAATGTGGCTGCACCAATTTCCACTCCTACCATAAGTAAGAGTATGCCTGGTTGTCCACACCCGTACCTGCAATGGATATTATCAAGCATTTACATTTTGCCAACTTGATAGTTAAAACTGCCACTGAGTTTCCTTTGCTCCCCACACCCCCAAATATAATTAAGCTTAGAAAGGTCTTTCATCCAACAAGAACCTGTACTTTTTTCCTAGCAATTTTTAAGTTGTACAATCTTACACATTTTAAGTATTTTTAAGGCAGAATTCTATCTTATATAGTGTTTCCTCCCTGTTGGGCAGTCTCTTGCCCTTGGATTAGTGTATATGCTGCTTTTGATAGCACTCTTGATTTTGCTAACGTCAGATGAAATCAAATGGGCTGGGTAAAGAACTGTCTGAAGAATGTGAGATGTATACTCACACACATGTAGAAGTATAAAGTGGTACCACCTTTCTGACAAGCAAGTTAAAAAATATTTATACATTTTGATCCAATTTCTAGGAATCCCTAAGAAAAACAAATTTTAAATGCGATAAAGCTATGCACAAAAATGCATATTGCAACACTACTTATAAATGTGGGACACAGTATCCTAAGAGAGAAAAACGAACTCCAATAATATTCACTTGATGACTTGACAAAGAATTAGGAAGAAATAAGACATTTGTCTTCCCTACTTCTCCTCTAATGTCTTGATGTTAAAAACATTTTCATTTTGGGACATCTAGGTGGCTCAGTGGTTGAGCACCTGCCTTTGGCTTACAGCATGATCCCCGGGTCCTGGGATCGTGTCCCACATTGGGCTCCCTGCAGGTAGCCTGCTTCTCTCTTTGCGCCTAGGTCTCTGCCTCTCCCTGTAGGTCTCTTGTGAATGAAGAAATAAAATCTTAAAAAATTTTTTCATTTTTTTCTAATTGCATTGTCATTTCTTCCACTGCTTCCTAAAAATAAATACATGTCTCACAGTTTTCTGATCTGAATAATGGTTATCTGTAAAGAGCTTATTAAAAGAGCTTATTAAAAGAGCTTATTAAAAGAGCTTATTAAAATAGCATGTCATAAGTATTTCCAAAACTTTACTACTTTTACAACATTCCAAAATACAATGTTTGGAAAATAGGCTCATGGGTAAATATAGGAGAAATGCTCCTATAAGGTAATTAGCTTTAAGACATGAACTTAGCAGAAGGTAAGTTCCTCATTAACAGTTTTTTTTAAAATTTTTATTTATTTATGATAGTCACACAGAGAGAGAGAGAGGCAGAGACACAGGCAGAGGGAGAAGCAGGCTCCACGCACCAGGAGCCCGACGTGGGATTCGATCCCGGGTCTCCAGGATCGCGCCCCGGGCCAAAGGCAGGCGCCAAACCGCTGTGCCACCCAGGGATCCCCTCATTAAGAGTTTTTAACTCAAGAAACTTATATTGCCAGAGAAGACTTTATAGGTATGATTCATTACTACAGCAGATTTAAGGATAGAAAAATACGTTCTATTTAAAAAAAAGTCACTCAATACGACAATCTACCATTCCCGAATACATAGCTGGGAAAGTTTGCGACAAAGTACAGTCTATGTATCTAGCTACATATATACACCCTATGAAGAAACAGAAATGTATCTCTGTGTGTGTGTGATATAAAGCTAAACTAGCTTCTGACACCAAAAAGACTCACCTTTTCCATAGTATGACGGAGGGTGCAGGGATCCTCAATGATGTGTCTTAAGAGAAGGGTGACGAGGGGAGTAAACCCATTGAAGCCTGAGCTCTGGGTCAAATTCAAGATCATGCGGGTACTCTTTAGCTCTGCAAACATCATGGCGTATTTGTGGTCTCGGGTGAGCCTCAGGCAGAGACGAAGGGTGGCATGCAAAGTGTCTGGGTCCACAGGGACTCCTAGCATGCTCACGCAGGCTCGGATTAAAACAGTCACCATATCCTCTGTCAGGCCCTGGATCAGGATCTCCCCAATTTTTGTTTCTTCCAGGCTTGTCTCCTTTTCAGTATTTGTATTCTCTAGGGCCAAAGGAGTATCTACAAATAAGGAAATAAGAGTTCAGACAGTTTAACTTGACGTTTCTTCCCACATCTCTCCCTCATAGTCAGGTCAAGCACCTGGGTCCTATTAAGAGAAACATACAAAACACCAATTCTAAGACCAGATTAAAGGGCGTATAAAAAGGACTGTGTATCTTTAAGTCACCAAGCAATCTGATGGATTAAAAGAATCACTCATGAGGAAGTTGGCCCAAATTAAAGCCATAAAGGCATATTAAAGTTTATGTAACATTCTTGAGAGATTCAAAATGAAAAGTCCATACCATTAGCTTTATTTTCTTTACGTTTGATATCCATTTCTTTACTTTCTTCCAGTGTCTTCTCTAGTTCCTGTCCATTGCTATTTTTCGAGTTTTTATTCAGCCGTGGTACCCTCAGGAGAGTCAACATTACAGGGCGCCGGTTCCCGGTTTCTTCATTAACCTAAAAATTGAAGATGGCAAAAAACACTCTACAAAAAAAGGAAACTACAGAGGGTTGGAAATGCTGTAATAGGAAGGAACCCTGGCAATTTATCCCATCCCTATCATTTATAGAGAGAAAGCCTGAGGGTCCCCAGAAGGAAAGTAGGATACGCAAAGGCCCTATAACAAACTGGAAACTTTCCAGTAGAGCAGATACCATCTATAACACTTCAAGTCATTTCTGGGTGGGACAGTATCAAACTACCAGACTGACTCATGGTCTCACTATGACTTTAGGAAGACTGAGTTCTCTGGAAATTATACCCTAAATTTAGTAGCGGTTAATAGTGCTTCTTAGAACAATGTTAGGCTTGTTGGTTCAGGAAGAAGCAAATCAAAAAGTACACCCAATACCTTACCCTCTTTTCAATAAAGCTTATGGCACGGAGGGGGCATGTACCTGCACCATTGTAGTGAACTGGACAGTGTATCTTCTTCGGCCTGCAGTGAAACGTACACTTGTCTCTCCAGATTTCCAGGCAGAATCAATAGTGCTGTTGTTGCTTGCACTGTAACTACACCAACGCCCAGAGCGGTCATCAAACCAGCGCCAGTTATTGTTGTTGGACTGTAGATACTAAATATAAGAACACAAAGTTTCTTTGTATTTCATACAAGGTTGGTTGTTAGAAAAAATAGTAACTTCATCTGTTCACTGCTAAAACTAACCCAGGAAAAAGAAATAACACCAAACATTTAATGAAATTTTGAGAGCCTAGAAAAGTTTTTGAGCCTCTCCATAGGCACAAAACCCTCTACACCCTTGTCCTGTAATCCTCAGCTTTCATTTTGTTTCCAACTGTTTTCTACAAATGGGAAACACTTAGATGTGCAGGAACAAAATTTCTGTTTCTGAGAAAGCACTCAGATAATGTGTCATATATAAATTTCATATAAAGAGCCACTTGGCTTAGGGCACCTGGGTGGCTCAGTTGGCTAAGTGTCTGACTCTTGGTTTGCTTAAGATTCTATCTCCCTCTGCCTCTCCTCACCTGCTCCAAAATAAACAAACAAAGTAAATAAGTAAGTAAATAGATAGATAGACAGATAAATACAATCTTAAAAAAAGGAGCACTTGGCTTTTGGAGGAACTGCTGCACACTCAAGTCCTTCACATAAAAGCCACTCTCTCCTCTGGAGATAGCTCACTCCTTAAACATTTACGTCCAGGTAAGTTCTTGGGCCCTTTACCAAGTAGCTCCACAAAAAAATAATTCTAACTCACTAATAAAAAGAGAAATCTAGAGCTACTGAGATCCCTCAAGAGTTTATGTCTTGGGCAGCCTGGGTGGCTCAGCGGTTTAGCACTGCCTTCAGCCCAGAGTGTTATCCTGGAGACCCAGGATCGAGTCCCACATCGGGCTCCCCACACGGAGTCTGCTTCTCCCTCTGCCTGTGTTTCTGCCTCTCTCTCTCTCTCTCTCATGAATAAATAAATAAAATCTTTAAGAAAAGGAGAAATTTATGTCTTGATCAGGGAGCTTTCTTCTGATTCTCTACCACTCTTCCATATTCTCTTCTGGTTTATCCTTGCCTCGAGAAACTAAGTAGTTTTTATCAACTATATATATTACGTACCTTAGTCATTTGGGCTCTCCTTTTAGAGGAGATGGCTGTCTTTTCATAGAAATCTATCAGGAGCAACACTGGGGTGATCCACCTAAAACAGAAGAAACGATTTACTGAGAAAGCCAGAAACGTGCACAATATGGGAAAACTTATCTTGATTTCATTAGGCACCTCAACTATTTTCAAAATACAAAAGATACCTAAGATTTGCCCCATACATACTCCAGAAAAGTGCCTGATTCAGGCCCTTATGCTTTAGGGCCCAAGTCTGAGGGGAAGAGAAGTGAAACCAGGTAAGATACAGTCACTCACTTTGGGGTCTGGACCTCCTTTTGCTCCTTGGCGGCCTGTAGGCAGGGTTGAACCACTTCCAAGAGTTTGATTAGGACATTAAGGATGCCACTAGATTCAACCACCCAGGCACAAGGTAGCTTCAATTCCTAATTGATCAAAGAAAAAAAATAACAACTTCTAATCAGTATTAAGGATTAGCACAGTATAGGAAAACAGAGGTGAACTCTAAGAGAACTGGCTGAATTCAAATTCCACCTCCACCACCTACCAACTGTGTGATCTGAGTTTTTCAGACCCTCAGGGGTCACAGGAAATAGTAAGTTATAGCTCCAATGTTAATTATGGTGATTCCATGAAGTGTGTGTGTACTTTTGCTCATACTCTCAACACAGTACCTGGCATGTTAATATGGAAACTATTAGTATCATTAATATCATTAAGAACTGTCGTCTAGGGTATACAGTCTTAATTATGTTGAAGTTGAAAAGCTTATTTACAGAGAATCTTTGTATTCTTTCGAGAAGGATGGAATAATTAAACAGTAATAATTAGTAGTTCCCCTATAGGGCCTACACTAATAAAGTAGTTCCTTTATAGGGGCTGTACTGGAAGTAATTTAAATGTCCAACAACAGGCAATTACTTAAATAAACTAGCAGACACCCAAAAGATAGAATGTATACATGACTTGTAAAATATTCGTAATACTGAGAATATAGGATATAAAAATTTCTAAATGGTCTGATCCTAATTGTTTAAATGCATAGGAAAAGGACTAAAATATAAGACTGTTACTAGTGATTTTTAAAAAGGGGGTTCATGAGTGATTTCTCTTCATATTATACTGTTATTGAGGACCTCTAGCATGCAGTACTTTGCAATCTTTCCCAGAAGTACCTATTCACAAGTGCTGTAACAAGAATCACAATCACCACTTCCATCAAAAAAGGAAAGCCAAGACACACAATTTGACAAACATATATTGGACTTAATCTCCTCAGTTGTTATAAAGGATTTTCTCCATTAAATTCAGCTTTTACCATTAAACATGAGCTACAAATGAAGAGTCACTTGTTCAAGGTCAGTTGCCTAATTCCCATGTTGGCTGGAACAAGAACATGTCCTGGCCAAACCACTCTTTTGCTTAAAATAATCTGAATGTCCAGGTATGAAGGAAGAATCAGATTCTATCTGATGCCTATTATCATTTCCACAACTGACCCTACTCTTTGGTTTCCAGTTAGGTTTCTTCAGAGAGGCCCAAATTATTCTACAACTATACTATAATAGTCATTCTAGAAACCTTTAAACATCCCATCCTCTAAGACATAATTCAATGAACACTTGTTCTGAGAAGCCCTTTTCTCACCCAGAAGTGATGCATTTGCCCTTCTCTTAAACTCAGAAAAAATTTTCTGTATTATTTATGTGGCACAAAACATTGCATTTTGTACTTAATTACATGTCTTACAGCCTATCACAAACTGTGGACTCATGAAATGCAGGTATCATGCCTTACATTTCTACCTTCTTCAAGGTCTCAGATGGTAGGTGTTTGATAATTCTTTAAGGATGAATCACAGAAACCAAAAAACCTATTCTTACCTCAAAAAGCAGTGTTAAAAGCAAGATTCTAGTAGCCAAATTGGAGGCTTGGGGCAGGGTGGCCATCTGACTGATCCACTCTGACACAGTTTTTGTGTCACTTGTTGTCAGGGGAAGAGCAGCTTTGATCAATACATCAGCAGCTTCCCATACCTACACAAAGGCAGAGAAGGCCAAGTCAGGTAACTGTAGATAAGAGTATGATGAGATTTGTCAAAACATTCTCAACCTTATAAAATACTCCCTCCACCCTCAACACATTGGCTGAAGGAGGGTGAGTAAGTAGTAAAATACTATAGGGATTTAGTGTATCAAAAGATGTATGCTATAAAAGTACCTCTAAAAGAGGGTTTTCTTAGGCTAGATTATAAGCAGCTAGTAAGTTAAAGGAAATGAGTATTTTAAAAATTTCTAGAGAAAAAAAATTCTAGTACAGAGTCAAGCCTACAAAGGTTCTACCAACTTACACTTCTGTCAACAATCTTTTACTACATCTGTCCCAGAACTATCATTAAAAACAAAAATAAACCAGAATGTTAGAAATGTTAGTCTTGCTTTAGTTTGCATGTTAAATTTCTTATTAACTTGACATAATTGATCTAAGTTTTAGTTTTCTTAAAATCAATTCTGTAAGCTCAAGCTCTTTAACATAAAGATAACTAAACCTGGGTCTTATCTTGTGAAAAAAAAAAAAGGTTTATACAGTTTGCCTTTCACTTTTGTGGTATTTCCATACACTGAAGTTATGCTTTTATAATACATCACTTTTTACCTTCTTTCTCTGCTTTTTGACTTTAAAAAACACGTAAGACAAGATTCCAATGATTTAAAAACATGAATAGTAAGGGCGCCAGGGTGGCTCAGTTAAGTGTCTGACTCTAGATTTTGGCTCAGGTCATGATCTCAGGGTCATGACATGCTCAGCGTGGAGTCTGCTTGAAATTCTCTCTCCTTCTCTCCCCCTGCTTGTGCTCGCTCTCTTTAAACAAAAATCTTAAGAAATAAATAGAAAAAAAAGTAGTAAATATGACTAAAATATTAACTCTCTCTTTGTGTGGGGATTTAAGATAACTTATTGCTTATCTATTCCTACAATTAGTATACATTAATTTTTTAATAAGGAAAAACACTGTTTAAAAAAAGACAAATACTAGGTCACAGCTATTCATTATGAGGAGGACTTTTTTTGTCTATTACACAGGAGAGGGAAAATAAAACATTTATTCACTGTTAGTCCATGGGACCTAACTTGGTTCAAGAGTGAGACACATTTGGGACATTTGGGATGAATTCACAGGAGATGCCTAGTAAAAGAGAGCTTTGTTTTTTGCTTTCAAAAACATTTTTTTGTGAGGTAGTTTATTCACACTTTTTGCAGGGAAGATTTAAGAAAGTAAGATTATCACATCTGAAGAATTCAAAGAGAATATATCCATATCGGGCAAAAAAAAAAAAGAAAAAAAAGAAACCAAACCAACAAAGGATATTTTATTTTTTTAAAAATCAGAGTTTGATGATGGCAGAAATCCACTTTATAAACTCTCCTCTTCTGGCTCCTGAAGAACTTACCTGATTGACTACTTGCTTTAGAATCATGTCTCGGTAGTCAGCTCCATTACGTTTGATTGCGGTCATGATTAAATCACACACCCGGTACACTGTGTCTGGCAGCTCATCAAGAAGGTGAAAGCAGCCTGGTAACATGGTATCTGTGAAAGTGTGGAGCTCATCTTGTTCCAATGGATCAGCATCCTGGAACTTCTCTAGACATTTAGCTTCTTCCTCTTCCTGCTTTTCCCGAGCTTTCCGCTCCTCCTCTTCTTTCCGACAAGCAACTTCCTAGAGGCAAGGAAAGAAGAATGACAGCATATGGGAGAGCTGAAGAAAAATAGGGAACACTCTAAGAATGTACTGGCCCTATATTACTCAATGCCCACTACCTTCTCAAGCAGGTGATATGTTCTTTAGGATGTGGCAGTTATTCATGAGGGCAGCCTCAAAGACTAAGGCAAGACAGGAAAAGCAGAGGAAGAAGACACTTCCAACCCCCAAAGTATTGCCAATTTATTTACAGAATGCTATATCACACCCTCCCACAAAATCATGTGGAGATACTGTCCTGCATTCGCTGCCAATATAATAAACTGAAGTTATTGTTACCTAACAACAAACAGCCAAAATTCGCCTAATGAACACTACTACATTTCTGAGTCTCTTATTTGAGAGTAAAGATAAACATTTCATTTGCCTCACTTAAAGCTTCAGGTCAATACATTGTATCAGTGATCACAAGGTTGGAATGAAAGAATAATCACTCCCATGCCTTTCTTTTCTTTTTTTAAAAGATTTATTTATTTATTTATTTATTTATTTATTTATTTATTTATTTATTTATGAGAGAGAGAGAGAGAGAGAGAGAGAGAGAGAGAGAGAGAGAGAGAGAGAGAGGCAGAGACACAGGCAGAGGGAGAAGCAGACTCTATGCGGGGAGCCCGACGCGGAACTTGATCCCGGGACTCCAGGATCACGCCCTGGGCCAAAGGCAGGCGCTGAACCACTGAGCCACCCAGGGATTCCCCCATTCCTTTCTTTAGATATTAATTCCTCCAACTATTTTGTAATAGTACCAGAATGTTCATAAAAATACTAAGATTAACGTGTCAGACCATTTTGGACATCCTGTTTCCTAGTTACCTCAGGTGACTCTGCTCTTTGATCCATTGGGATATCCTGTCCCAGAGACATGGCAATTGCTCTCATCATCTGGTCCTCTTCGGACATACTCAGATCCTACAGAGAAACAACAGAAAATCCAGCAACAAAGGACATACCAACTCACAAGGAATCAGATATCCTGTGCTTAAGCTTTAGAGGAGAAGGTGCTCTGAATGCTGCTCTCTAGAGTCAAACCCAACTAGACTTACTTGGTCACTACAATAACAGAGAAGGAAAAATCACAATGAAATTAAGCCTAGGAAGCAGGCTTCAATGTGACCACCTATCCTGTATCTCAGAAAAGTGAGTTTCTTCTATTGCTTTCTGATTGTGGATAACTTAAGAGTTCTTCTGAAAAAAAAAAAAAAAAGTCCAGTAATTTGCATGGCTGGAGATGGGAAGCTTCTGCTCATTATATTCTAGAACTGAGAGTTCTCACAAAATGAAAAGATTGGCATGCAAAAGTCTGAAAATGAAAGTAGTTTATATAAGGGAAGACCAATGATGGAAGTACAACAGAAAACACAGAAGCAGTCAAATCAATGTCCTACAAAATTAGAGCCCCGAGCCAACTTACCCGAACAACTCCTCCCATAATTGGGGGAGGGTGAGTTAGAAGGTACTCTGTGGCCTGCTCCATGGTGCTGGTGTTCAACAGGGCCTCCATGGCATGTTCCCTTGTGAAGCCCATGTCCATAAGCTATAAAAAGAATGCAAGATCTCAGAACCACAGTAAAAGAGAAATCCAAATGCATTTTTAAAAGGTAGAAACCTTTTCAAGATAGAAAGAAGTTATTCTAACTTCATATGAACTGAGAACGTTAATAGCTCAGGCCGTTAGATAAATGAACAATCCTTTCCACTTGGTACTTCCATAGTATTCAAACATTAGAGCTACACATTGTGGCAGGAAGCCAAGGTGATTCTCAATTCTGTGCTCTAAGAAAATGGGGCTAGATGGCTATTATCATTAATAGGATCACTCTAATCCAAAGACAGATTCACACACAGAAGTAAAAATCGGACCCCACTTTTCTGGAAAATAAACTGGCAACAGAACAAGAGCCTAAGAAACTGACCTTAGGAATTTTATTACTAGGAAATAATCATGAGATGTATAGAAAGATTTGTACAAAAACAAACTATAAACCACAGCTTTACAACATCAAATAATAAGAAAATTAACATCTAGTGATAAAAGAATGACAAGAAGTTAAAAAGGTCAGGATCATAAGTGCTTCCCCCTCTGCTTCTAACCTCTGATTTTCAAAATGTGGTTTATGCATTTACTTAAAAACAAGTTTTGGGGATCCCTGGGTAGCGCAGCGGTTTAGCGCCTGCCTTTGGCCCAGGGCGCGATCCTGGAGACCGGGAATCGAATCCCACGTCGGGCTCCCGGTGCATGGAGCCTGCTTCTCCCTCTGCCTATGTCTCTGCCCCCCCCTCTGTGACTATCATAAATAAATTTTAAAAAAGTAAAAAAAAATAAAAACAAGTTTTGTAGGTAAGGTTTCAGAGAGCTCTTGTTGGAGAATAAATTTGGGTCACAATATCCTTAACTCTTCCCTCTATAGGTAAGTCACAAAGTAGCTGAGGATGGTTTGCCTCCAAAGAACATGGCAGCCACAGCCTACTAAGAATATATAATAGAGTTTTAATATTAAACATACTGGGGAAGACACAAATCTTTTACCTGTTAGATGTGTTGAAACTACACCTCAGCTTTCTCAGGAGGAAAAAAAGAAATGCTAAGAGGGAATAAATTTAAACCTATCTCCTGGCTAAGAGGACCAGACAACACTGCAGCATGTAAACTTAGAAAACTCACAACTGGGATCCCTGGGTGGCGCAGCGGTTTGGCGCCTGCCTTTGGCCCAGGGCGCGATCCTGGAGACCCGGGATTGAATCCCACATCAGGCTCCCGGTGCATGGAGCCTACTTCTCCCTCTGCCTATGTCTCTGCCTCTCTCTCTCTCTGTGTGACTATCATAAATAAATAAAAAAAAATTTTTTTTTAAAAAAGAAAACTCACAACTTATTTAGTAGCATGTAAATTTAGAAAACCCATAAACACACTCTACCGGGTGCAAAGTCTGGGCCCTGGAGTGGGAAGCCAGGACCCTACCTGTTGTAGTTGTTGCTGGTTGACTTGAGGTTCCCGGCGAGAGCCACCTTCCTCTTGCCCTGTGTCCTCTTCTCCTCGAGATCCCTCTTTCTCTTTGCTCAGTCTCTCTCGAATCACAGGTTCTCCTCGGAGAATGTGGCATAGGATAGCCAGCATGGACTCAGCCATTCGCCCGCCATATACTTTCAGGGGTTTCCGGTTCCACAGGTTCTTGATGCAAGTAAAGGCTGCCTAGAAGTCATTTTAAAAGCTGTGTGAAGATCATTTTGTCTCAATTCAAAACCACTGGAGGAATAAGTCAAAGACTTCTGGGATAGTCTTTCCATGAAAGGTCAGTGCAAACAACAAAATCCTAGATCAGTACTGAGGGGGGCTAAAGAAGCACAGAGAAGGTGCACTTAACCCAACCTGAAGTATCAATCTCAAGTTTATAGTTCAAATATTTACACTACAGGAAATTTTCCAGTGGTCTCTATCTCCCTCTGTAAGGCAGAGCTATCTGGGAGTAGGATCCAAAGATTCTCCAACAATCAAGATATTTCATTAAGGACGACAAAAAAGTGGGAGAGCTACCTAGTCAGCAAGAGAAATTCCTCTTGGTTTCAGAATGCTCAATACTCACTTTCTGAGTTACCACAAGGAAGCGAAGGGCACTGAATTGTGGAAAGTTCTGGACACCTCCAGGCAATTTGGCAGGCAGTGAATGTGGAGATTCAAGCACCGTGGTGGGATTCACCATCTTCTCTACTAGCATTAGCCAGGCATCTAGGAATTCTCCTGTGCCATCAGGTAAATCTGAATGTTCTAATCCCTCAGCAACAGGAACTTTGCCTCCCATGGACAGAGCCCAATTGAAAGTTCTAAATTCAAATAAGAGAAAATACAGAGACAAAATATTAGTATTTTAGATTGGAGGGGGACATTCAGAAGGTTCCCAGTATCTACATTGGCACTACATGTCCCTCCCTCTTGGAGCTACAGCTGTTAATCTATCCAACATCTATTAGCTTTATCTTTTTTTGAGAGGAGGGTTTATTCCAGATTTATTGGGACATTATTGACATATAACATATGTTAAGTTTTGGGTATATAATGTGAGGATTTGATACACATATAGAATGCAAAATGACTACCACTTTTAGCTTTACTTTTTAAAGCCAATATGAACAAACCACCAAAGTGGTTGCCAGAGGGGAGAGTTGGGGAGTAGGGGGATGGGTGAAATAGGTAAAGGGGATTAAGAGGTATAAACTTAGTTATAAAATAAGTCAGATGAAAAGTACAGCATAGGGAATAAAGTTAATAATACTGTAGTAACTTTGTTGTACACCTGAAACAAGTATAACACTTTATGTCAACCATACTTCAATAAAAAACATCAAACTTCGCTTAGAATCTTCAGATCAGGGGAAGCAGAAAAATTATCAGAGAAACAATAAAAAGAATAAATCTATTAGAAAAATATGTACACCAGGTACTAAAAACCAGATGAGGAAAAGCAGAGATCCATACAAACACCTCTAGGACAGGCTGAATCCCACCCTCCAAGGAAAATGGAGACACATATGGCTAGTTCTCAGAATGTGAAAGGATATGATTAATGGCTATGTCTATGTATCCCACTGTCACAGGACTGACGAAGTTGTGTGCTGCTAAGGCACACAGAAAGACCAAACTCCAAGAAATGCTTCTTTGTGAAGCAACTTGATTCTTACTCAAAAAGAGCATTGTGGCCTCCAGAGCAGAGAAATTTCTGCAGCATGAGGTGGTAAGGATACTTCCTCTCATCAAACAGCATTGGGGATGTAAAACCAACTGAACAGATGAAGAATGTCAGCCTGAAAGAGGGGAAAAAGCAAAATTTTAGCCTTTTCTGAGGCAGTCACAGAAGTAGTGGGAAATCCACGTAGATGCCTAGAGTAAAATTTAACACTGCACTGAAGTGGCTGAGAGACTGCAATTCAGGTAGGTGGCTAGTGTGGTTGTTAAAACTTCTAAGGCAAAAAAGTGATAGTTCTCACCTACTAAAAAATACAAGGTTATTGGAATACAGTTTGATCATAAATGTTTAAAAAATCTTTTTATTCTAGACTAAGAACCAAGACAAGTACATTAAGCTGTGTATAATATAGGCTACACATCTAGAGTTAACAGGGGATCTTTCAAGTCCTCTAGTTCAGTGGCTCACTCTCCACGTAAGTAGAAAAGGAACCAATTAGATTCTGTATCTCAAGCAGAATATCACCTGAAGCGGGGAGTTGGTGTATATGGTGGAGGTTGCCAAGATAAGCCCTTTGTGAGGAGCTTAGTGAGGGCTGAGGCTGTGGATCGAGCAGCAGGTGTTGGTGCTGTAGTAGTGCTGGCAGCATGATGGCTCCTTCTTTGGCGGACAGGAGACCCCACACATAATTTAACAAGGAGTCCAAATAGTTCAGCAAGTGCTCGACCTAATCTGGAGGAAGCTGCAAACCAAAAGTGAGATTAAGGCATGAGAGTATGCTCAGAATGGTTTCCTTATAACATTACTGTCAATACAATTTTATGACTGACCACTTCCTTCCAATAACACCTAGAAAACACCTCGACTTATTTCTACATTTGACAATCCAAAAATGAAATTCCACAGAGAATAAATGCCTCTTTTGAAGGCAGGAGACAGAGAAGTATGTTGGCACTCAATATATAACAAATGTGAAAGACAAATAAGATAAACATACTGTTAAAGGAGGCATAGATTGAAACTACCTTTGTAGAAAAAGCAACAGAGCAATATGAACCAGTTAAGTAAATGAATACATTAGGTTATAGAATCACTTAAAACACCTACAGAAATTTAAAAATAGCAAAACTGTTAACCACTTAGACAAGAAAAGAATATCATATATATATTGTCTGATCACAACATTAAATATATGATCCTCAAAGGAAAAAAAGATTGCCAGGAAAAGCATAAAATTTATGTGGTTTTCTTCACATTCATTCATTCATTCATTCACTGAGAGAAAGCATGCATGCAGGTGCAGGGGAGGGGCAAAGGGAGAAAAAAGGATAAAAATTTTATAAAGTGGCTTTCATAACATTAATTAATTTATAGAAAGACTGCACATGTGGGCTTCCTACCACCTGAGCTAAACAAAATCAAGAGTCAGACCCTCAACCAACTGAGCCATCCTGGCACCACCCCATATCAAAGGCCATTTTCTGCTTGCTTTGGGGCAGAGCTCCAGATTCCTAGGAGTTATGACTTCACTTTCCTCTACATAAGGTGTTGGAAAGTGGCAAATATTAAGAACATACAAAACAGGTTCCCCAAACATTGATATAACACTAAGGGGCAAAGGACGACAAAGAGTGATCAGTGCAAATCTTTAACGCAGTCTTATATCATGTTAATGTAGGCTCCACAGAGCTGCCAAAATGACACTATTAAAACATGAATCAGGATCCCTGGGAGGCTCAGCGGTTTAGCGCCTGCCTTTGGCCCAGGGCGTGATCCTGGAGTCCCGGGATCGAGTCCCACGTCGGGCTCCTGGCATGGAGCCTGCTTCTCCCTCCTCCTGTGTCTCTGCCTCTCTCTCTCTCTCTCTCTATCATAAATAAATAGATAGATAAATAGATAAATAAATAAACCTTAAAAAAAAACCATGAATCAACCATGTAATTTGTCAGCTATATTTAAGGGACAGAGAAAGTAAAAGGAGACAGGGTGGAGTAGCCAAAAGGTAACAGGAAAGCAGGAAAGTATAACACCACAGAAGCCAGGAAAAGAGTATTTTGGGATGGTGGGCCAACTATCATACTGCAGATGAGTGAGAAGGGGACTGAAGAGTATCCAATGACTTAGCAACAGGTCACTGGTGAGTCCTTTCAGTGGAATGGTAAGAGCAGGAGCCATTTGCAGTAGTTGAAGAATGAGTAGGAAGGAAGGAATTAAAAGACATGGCTTTCAGGAAATAAGTCTCTTAACACTGTATCCCTAGCACATAGTATAGAGCCGGTCATATAGTAGATACCATATTAAGTACACCCTGAAAATAAGCCACCATGGTTTAAAAGTTCCTTAAAGCAAACAACAGAGCCATACCAACTGAATTTGTCTGAAAGCAATACCAACTGAATTTGTCTGAAAGCAAGAAAAGGGAGTAAAATGAAAAAAATCACTCACCTGACAATAAAGGCTTGATTTGCTTGATTCTGGCAGCCATAGCAGGTGTGATTTTAGATTTGCCTTTCGAGTCTGAAGCAGTAGGTTCATCTGTTTCCATGGGAGCCAATGTGTCACCATCAAGCCCAATGCCTTCTAATAAGCCCTGGGTAGAAGCATCCATACTTGCAGCTGTTCCATCCTGTTCCCCATCTGTAGACATAAGAGGGGAGCAATAAGTCCATGTTGAGTCACCACTTACCTGGTTCCTGGTCCTGAAGAGTCACAAGAAAAGAGCTACCTATGGTGCTTGTTACTCTTTAAATGTCCGTAACTTTCTATATCTGAAAAGGAAAAACAAAACATAACTGTACTGATATGTGCCTCTCCTTGGAGCCCTTCTAGATAGCCAATACTGACATTTTCCAGCAAAAGCTTATGAACTGTCTTAACCCAGGGCTACCTTGCAAGACTGTAGGCACTGCATGACACAGGGAGTACCATTTACATAGATTACCATGTGCGTGCTGTACCCTGCCCTCAGCCCATGCTGTCAAGGTGAGCACCGTTACAATTTTATGATTAATAAACTCAAATTAAACATCACAGATTGCCACTGGAGAAATGTTATTTTCTGGCATTTAAGATTTTTGTATATAAATGTGAGATGTATTTTTTTTTATTGGGTGGAGATATGCATGCTTATATCTAATAAACAGCTTTAGACAAACTTTTTTAAAAAAAGATTTTATTTATTTATTCAGGAGACACACAGATAAAAAGAGAGGCAGAGACACAGGCAGAGGGTGAAGCAGGCTCCATGCAGGGAGCCTAACGTGGGACTCGATCCTGAGTCTCCAGGATCGTGCCCTGGGCTGAAGGCAATGCTAAACCGCTGAGCCACCCAGGCTGCCCTAGACAAACTTTTAATAAAACACACCACCAAGTTTTCTTTGTAATGTTCTAAAAACTTTGTGGAAATGGAGTCATCTTTGTTAAATGTTTGAAATAAATTGTTGGAAAAATATATCAAGATTATTAGGTGAAGCGCTTCTTTGACACTGAATCTAATTTTTCGTACTTCTTAAATTATTCTTTCCTTGACTTAAATTTGGTGTATTTTGACTAAATCTGAGGTTCTAATTTTTGGTTTGGTCCATTTTCTACAAATTTAAATGGGCCAAAGGTTTATGTTTATTTTTATTCTCTTCCTCCCATAATAACTGTCATATAAATCCTTTATCTGTTCTTTAAGCATTTCCCCTATCTTTAGTAACAAGTATAATTTTTAAGCATATCCAATCAGTTTTTATACATAGAACTGTCTTGTTTTCTTAATAGTTAATTACATTTATGTCTTTTCTGATGCAGGACATAGGGGAAAAACTTTCTAGAAAAGTTTTCATTAATTTTAGGTTTGTTGCATTGGAGTCTCAAAATTGTGTAGTTTCTGCTTACTGCAATTTGCAACTTTATTGTAATAGAACATAAAAGCTGTTTTCTAAAACACCACTATACAGGGGCACCTTATTGGCTCAGCTGGAAGAGCATGCGACTCTTGATCTTGGGGTCATGGAAAAAACAAACCCATTGTACAAAAAGGAGCTTGGGAAGATGGCAGAATAGAAGGACCCTGAACTCATCTAGTCCTACATTTACAAAGAGGTATCATCCACATCCAAGTCAATAAACTGAAGAGCAATCCGAAGACTGGCAGAACACAAACTCCACAACTAAATATAGAGAAGCAACTGCATCTGAAAGGTCAGAAAGATCAGAAAGGCAGAGTGAAGCTGACCACTAAAGGGAGGGAGCTGGGCGCACAGCGAGGGCAGAGAAACAGCACACGCACCAGGAAGCTCACAAAGAGCACCAGGAAGCTCACAAAGGGAGAGTAATCCTGGCTTTAAAAACCAGATGACTCAGCACTGGGCCAACTATCACTGGGTCACCGCCCTTAAAGAGAGAGCAGCCTGTATGAAGATGCAACATTAAAAAAAAAAAAAAAAGGCAGTTTACACAATGCTGAGGGCAACCGGCAGACATATCTGTTCATACTGATTTCCAAGCATGTTGGGAGATTTCTCTGAAAAGGAGAGAGCTGGTGAGAGAGCTGGTGGGAGCCATTCCTCCCCACCCCCACCCAGCACTAACACAGAGCAACTTGCAGGAGGGAAGGCTGCACAGACCTTGCTATCCAATCCGCTAGCAGTGTGCCGCAGCCATAAGGTCTCCTGAGGACTCGCCCACTCAGGGAAAAATCTGTTAAATCTGCACACAAACCATCCAGCTCCCTGGTGAACAGGTATTCAGAGTGCCCCTAGCCCCTTCAGTGCTTTGAGGAACTTGGCATAAGACTAGTGGTCCAGTGCACATCTTCCTAACACAGCCACCCAGTTCTCAAGTTCACCAGTGGACATGCCCCCTCAGAGATGGCCTACCTGGGTCCCATTAACATTACAGAAAGCAAGTACAGCCCACAAAAGGTAAAGAGAATCAGTGCAAATGGCTGCATTGACAGGAAAAGTAACTCAGACAAAACAGTAAGACCTAAGTACCACATACTCTCCTGAAGTACCAGGTTCTGGTGAACAGGGGACACTGCACTGCAGGGCATTCTAGGACACCTTCTTCATAAAGTCACTACTTCCAAGAGCAGAAGACATCACTGACTTTCTTTTTTTAAAAGATTATTTATTTATTCATGAGAGACGAGAGAGAGAGAGAGAGAGAGAGAGAAGAGAGAGAGAGAGGCAGAGACCCAGGCAGAGGCAGAGGGAGAAGCAGGCTCCATGCAGGGAGTCTGACACAGGACTCGATCCCGGGCCTTCAGGATCACACCCTGGGCCGAAGGTGGCGCTAAACCGCTGAGCCACCCAGGCTGCCCCATAAGTGACTTTCTTAACACAGAAACAGACACAGAAAGGAAGACAAAATAAGAGACAGAAAAATTTATCCCAAATGAAGAACAGCATAAGGCTATGGCCAGAAATCTAAGTAAAATGGATATAAGTATACCTGATAGAGAATTTAAGGCAATGATAATATGGATACTCACTGGACTTGAGAAAAGAATGAAAGGCATGAGTGAAACCCTAATGAACAACATAGGAGAGGTAAAGGGTTCAATAAATGAAATGAGAAACACACTTGATGGAATGAACAACAGGATGGAAGCAGAGGAACAAACTAGTGACCTAGAAGACAAGAGCAATGGAAAGTAATCAAGTTGAACAAGAGAAAAGAAATATGCAAAATGAGAATAGATTTATGGAACTGAGTCCATCAAACATAATGTCTGTACTACAGGAGGCCCAGAAGAAGAGCGAAAAGGGGGCAGAAAATTTATTTGAAGAAATAATAGCTGGAAACTTCACTAATTTGGGGAAGGAAACAGATATCCAGATCCAGGAGGCACAGAGAACCCCCAACAAAATCAACAAAAGCAGATCGGCACCAAGACACAATGCAATTAAATTTGCAAAATATAGTGATATAAAGAAAAAAATTTAAAAGCAGCAAGACAAAAGAAGTCATTAACTTACAAGGGAAAAACCAGAAGGCAAGCAGGAGATTTTTCAGTAGAAACTTGGCAAGCCAGAAGAGAGTGGCATGATATATTCAAAGTGCTGAATGGAAAAAATCTGCAGCCAGGAATACTCTTATCCAGCAAGGCTATCATTCGGTTTGAAGGAGAGAGAAAGAGTTTCCCAGAAAACAAAAACTAAAGGAGTTCATGATCACTAAAACAGCCCTGTAAAAAATATTAAAGAGGAGTCTATGAGTGAGAAGGAGAGACCAAAAGTGACAGTATTGAGGAACTCACAAAAAAAGGATATAAAATGTAATAACATATACCTAAAATGTGGGGAGGAGAGAAGAATGGGTTCAAACTTAAATAACCATCAACTTAATATAAACTGCTATACGTAAGAGATGTTATATGTAAATATAATGGTAATCATATAAAAAAACACTAATAAATATGTAAATAATAAAGAGAAAGAAATCCAAATACATCAGTAAAGAGAATCAGCAAACCATTAAAGAAAAAAGAAAGGAGAAAATTTCTGGAAACACAAAACAAGTAATAATAAGGCAATACCTACCTATCAATAATTATTTCAATGTAAATGGACTAAACACTTCAACCAAAAGACTGGGTGAGAGAATGGATAAAAAAGCAAGACTCATCTATGTACTGCCTACAAGAGACTCATTTTGGACCTAAAGATACCTGTAAATGGAGGAACATGAGGGAATGGAGAAATATTTACCATGCAAATGGTTGTCAAAAGAAAGCCAGAGTAGCAATACTCATATTGGACAAAACAGACTTTAAAACAAAGAATGTAACAAGAGACAAAGACACTATAAAGTAATAAAGGGGACAATCCAACAAAAAGATGTAACAATTACAAATATTTATGTACCCACGTATGAGCACCCAAATACACAGATAATAACAAACATAAAGGAAACTTATCAATAGTAATACAATAATTGTAGGGGACTTTAACACCCCAATCACATCAATGGACATAAAATCAAACAAGGAAACAATGGTTTTGAATGACACACTGAACCATATGGATTTAACAGATATATTCCAAACATTTCATCCTAAGACAAAACAGCAGAATACACATTCTTTTCAATTATGTGGAACAGAACAATCTACAGATCCCTTATTAGTCCAGAAAACTAGCCTAATAAATCTAAGAAGACTGAAGTCATAACCATTCATCTTTTCAGACCACAATGCTATGACACTAGAAATTAACCACAAGATAAAATCTGGAAAGATCACAAATACATGGAGGTTAAAGAACATGCTACTCAACAATGAATGAGTCAACCAGGAAATCAAAGAAGAAATTAAAAAGTACATGGAAACCAAGTGAAAACACAATGGCCCAAAAACTTTGAGATGCAGCAAAAGCAGTACTCAGAAGGAAGAACATGGCAATATAGGCCTACCTCAACAAGCAAGAAAAGTCTCAAACAACCTAACCTTACACCAATAGGAGCTAGAAAAAGCAAACAGGACATAAAATTAGCAGAAGAAAGGAAATAATAAAGACTGGAATGGAAATAAATGATACAGAATTAAAGAAACAACAGAACACATCAATGATACCAAGAGCTGGTTCTTTAATCCTGTCAGACTTATTAAAAAAAGACAAATAAAATCACAAATAGGAGAAATAACCAAAACCACAGAAATACAAAAAATCATGAGAATGTTATGAAAAACTATATGCCAACAAACTGGACAACCTAGAAGACATGGATAATTTCCTAGAAACGTTTAAACTACCAAAACTGAAAAGGAAGACATAGAAAATTTTAACAGATAGCCAACAAAGAAACTGAGTTAGTAATAAAAAAAAAAAATTCCCAACAAATAGAAGTCCAGGACCAGATGGCTTCACAGGTAAATTCTACTGAAAATTAAAAAATTTTTTTAATTTTTTTTTTATTTACGATAGTCATACAGAGAGAGAGGCAGAGACACAGGCAGAGGGAGAAGCAGGCTCCATGCACCGGGAGCCCGACGTGGGATTCGATCCCGGGTCTCCAGGATCACGCCCTGGGCCAAAGGCAGGCGCCAAACCGCTGCGCCACCCAGGGATCCCTCTACTGAAAATTTTAAAGAAGAGTTAATACTTATTCTCCTTAAACTATTCCAAAATATAGAAAAAAGGGAAAACTTCCAAATGCATTCTATGAGGCCAGCATTACCCTGATTCCAAAACCAAAGACTCCACTAAAAAAAAGAACTACAGGCCAATATCCCTGATGAATATAGATGCAAAAGTCCTTAGTAAAATACTAGCAATCTGATTCGACAATGCATTAAAAAAAAATCATTCACCAGGATCAAATGGGATAATATTCCTGGGTTGCAAGGGTAGTTCATCATTCACAAATTCAGTCAATGTGATACATATCACATCAATAAGAGAAACAGTAAGAAGCATATGATCATTTCAACAGACAAAGAAAAAGTACCCAACAAAGTACAGTATCTATTCATGATAAAAAAAACCTTCAAGGTGCACCTGGGTGGCTCAGTTAAATGTCTGACTCTTGATTTTGCTTCAGGTCCTAGGATCAAGCCCTATATCAGGCTCTGGGCTCAAGGGAGGGTCTGCCTGAGGTTCTCTCCCTCTGCCCCCTTCACAGCTCAGGCTCTTTTTCTCAAAAATAAATAAATAATCAAAAAATTAAAAAAATAATAATTAAGAAAAACCATCAACAAAGTAGGTTTAGAGGGAACATACCTAAATATAATAAAGGCCATATATGAAAAACAGAGAGCTAACATCATCCCTAATGGGGAAAAACGGAAGATGTCCATTCTCACCACTTTTATTCATCATAGTACTGTTAAGTCCTAGCCACAAGCGATCAGACAACAAAAAGAAATAAAAGGCATCCAAATCAGTAAGGAAGAAGTGAGACTTTTACTATCTGCAGATGACATAATATATATAGAAAACCCTATAGACTCCGCTAAAAAAATGCTGGAACTAATGTATATATCAATAAAGTCACAGGATATAAAATCAATGCACAGAATTCTGTTGCATTTCTATACACCAATAATGAAGCAGGAGAAAGAGAAATTAAGAAAACAATCCCATTTACAATTACATGAGAAATAACACACCTAGGAATAAGGTGAACCAAGGAGGGGAGGGACCTGTATTCTGAAACCTATAAAACACTGATGAAAGAATTCAAAATGATACAAAGAAATGGAAAGACCTTCCATGCTCACATACTGAAGGACAAATATCACTGAAATGTCTATACTACCCAAAGCACTCTACACATTTAATGCAATCCCTATCAAAATACAAACAGCATTTTTTACAGAACCAGAACAAACAATCCTAACATTTGTACAGAAACACAAGAGCCAAAGCAATCTTTAAAAAGTTGGAGGCAGGGATCCCTGGGTGGCGCAGCGGTTTGGCGCCTGCCTTTGGCCCAGGGCGCGGTCCTGGAGACCCGGGATCGAATCCCATGTCAGGCTTCCGGTGCATGGAGCCTGCTTCTCCCTCTGCCTGTGTCTCTGCCTCTGCCTCTCTCTCTCTCTCTCTATCATAAAAACAACAACAACAACAAAAAGTTGGAGGCATCACAATTCCAGATTTCAGGTTATATTACAAAACTGCAGTAGTCAAAGTATGGTGGTGACACAAAAATAGACACATACATCGGTGAAACAGATAAGAAAACCCAGAGTTAAACACACAACTACATGGTCAATTAATCTTCGACAAAGCAGGAAAGAATATCCAATGGGGGAAAAAAAGCTCTCTTCAACAAATGTTGTTGGGAAAACTGAACAGCAACATGCAGAAGAATGAAACTGGACCATTATACCATACACAAAAATAAATTCAAAATGGATGAAAGACCTAAATCTATAAAAATCCCAGAACAAAATACAGGCAGTAACCTCTATGACATTAGCTGTATTAACTTTTTTCTAGGTATGTCTCCTGAGGCAAGTGAAACAAAATAAAAAATAAACTATTAGAACTAAATCAAAATAAAAAGCTTCTGCACAGCGAAGGAAACAATCAACAAAACCGAAAGGCAACCTACATAATGAGAGAAGCTATGTGCAAATGACATCTGATAAAGAGTTAATATCCAAAATATATAAAGAACTTATACTCCAAAATAAGATATAAAGATGGCCGAAAGATACAAGCAAAGATGTTCATCATCACATACCATCAGGGAAATGCAAATCAAAACTACAATGAGATATCACCTCACACCTGTCAGAATGGCTAAAATCAGTAACAATAAACAAAAAGTATTGGTGAGGATGTGGTGAAAGGGGAACCCTCTTACTCTGTTGGTGGGAACACAAATTGGTGCAGTCACTCTGGATACCAATATGGAGGTTCCTCAAAAATTTAAAATGGAACTAATCTACAACTCAGCAATTGCACTACTAGGTTTTTCCCCAAAGGATACACAAACACTAATTTTAAGGGTTACATGCAACCCTATGTTTATAGAAGCATTATTTAAAATAGCCAAAATATGGACTGATGAATGGATAAGGAGTGGTGGCGTATACATACAATGAAATATTATTCAACCATAAAAAATGAAATGTTGCCATCCACAAGGGCATGGATAGACCTAAAGAGTATAATGCTAAGTGAAATCAGAAAAAGACAAATACCATATGATTTCACTATGCAGAATCTAAGAAACAGAACAAACAAGCAAAGAGGGAAAAAAGAGAGTGATAAACCAAGAAACAAACTCTTAATTATACAGAAAAAACTGATCATTGGGATCCCTGGGTGGCGCAGCGGTTTAGCGCCTGCCTTTGGCCCAGGGCACGATCCTGGAGACCCAGGATCGAATCCCACGTCAGGCTCCCAGTGCATGGAGCCTGCTTCTCCCTCTGCCTATGTCTCTGCCTCTCTCTCTCATTCTGTGTGACTATCATAAATAAATAAAAATTAAAAAAAAACCTGATCATTATCAGAGGGGAAGGGATGGAGGATGTGTTATATAGATGATTGAGAATAAGGAGTGTACTTGTCCTTATGAGTACCGGGTGATGTATGGAACTGTTGAATCACTTTATTATATATCTGAAATTAAGATAACACTGTATGTTAACTAAATGGAATTAAAAAAAACCTTAAAATATGTAAAAATAAAAGAAAAATTTAAAAATATATTAAACATTGAATCAGAAAAATAGCACTGTCCAATAGAAATATGTGAGCCTCATATGTAATTTTAAATTTTCTAGTAGCCACATTAAAAAATAAAAACACAATTTTTAATAATATACTGCTTAACCCAATATAATCAAACTTTTATTTCAAGATATAAGCATATATAAAAATTACTGAGTTTTTACATTTTTATACTCAGGATTTTTAAAAAACAGGTAGCTGTATGAAATATACTTAGAGCACATCTCATTTCAGACATTAAATTTTCATAAAAATAACTGACCTACATTTATTTCATACAATTTACTTGGAAAAAAATACATTCACATACCAAAGTTGTTCTAAACACTTAAAAGCCTTCTAATAATTGAACAGAATAATAGTTATATTTAAATTAATAAAAATTAAGAATTGAGTTTTTTTCATCCCATCTATAACCTCATCTTAACTACATCTCTAACAACCCTAGTTCCAAAAAAAGTCTAATTTTGAGGTGCTAGGAGGGGGTTAGTGCTTCAACACAGTACTTTTTTGTGTGGTAGGGAAACAGACACACAGATCAACTCATAATACCCTCCCCCTTACAAGAGGAAATACAGAAAAAAAGCAAGCGGGAAGACAGAAAGGGAAGGGAGAAAGAGGGAGAGTAAAAGAGGAAGGAAAAAACATCCAATTTTTTAGTTGTACCGGCCACATTTAAGTGTTCAACAGTTCACACATGGCTAGTGGCTACCATATTGAACAGTGTGGTTCCTTTTTTTTTTTTTTAAGATTTTATTTATTCATGAGAGACACACAGAGAGAGAGGCAGAGACAGAAGCAGGCTCCACAGGGAGCCCGATGTGGGACTCGATCCCGGGACCACAGGATCACGCCCTGAGTCGAAGGCAGACGCTCAACCACTGAGCCACTCAGGCATCCCTGAACAGTGTGGTTCTAAAGTGTTCCACGGGAGCATCTGGGTGGCTCAGTGGTGACTATATATCCCAGTTAGCCTATATGGCTGCTACAACCATATTTATTTATTTGAGAGAGAAAGAGAGACAGAGAGAGGCAGAGACATAGGCAGAGGGAGAAGCAGGCTCCATGCAGGAAGCCTGATGTAGGACTCGATCCCAAGACTCCGGGATCACGCCCTTAGCCAAAGGCAAACGCTCAACCGCTGAGCCACCCAGGCATCCCCATTTGTCATTTTTAACAGTGAAATTAAACTTGTGAAAAATAAGCATATAAAAATTAAGAGTACTGCCATATCCTTCAATATAGCAATTGCTCAGAATTAATCTTTCATTTGCATAAAACTATATAAAAATACTCATTTCAAAATAGTACATTAGAAAACTTAATAGGGAATGGTTAATTCATAGGCCCCTTAAATGGCACTTAACGTTAAGTAAACAGAGATCTATAAAATATAAAATATTATCTCTAAGATAGTCACAACTATGCTAATAAAATGTATTCCTGGGGGAAAAGTTTAGACAAATAGTTCCAAAATACAGTTTATTTGTGGTACAAATATAAGTGATTCTTTTTACTAGAACTTGTAATTTTTACCATTGTGTATATACATTTTATAGAGAAACTGACTGAAAATAATTTATTTTAAAATAAAAATGGAAGGAAAAAAGTTGAGGACTAAAGACAATAGAGCTAATTAAATTTTCACAACAGACCTAATAAAGACATAGAGACAAAGTTTAAGAGAATGACTAAGATTTTAGTTTCTTGGAGTTACCTGATCTTTTTCCGCCCTGGGTCGTACCTGCCTTCTCATCCTTTGGAACAAGTTTCTGCATGTCCACCTGGCCAAATTCACACCCAGATGGCAGACTGCAACAAGACAAACCATGAGCAAAAAGAACCATGATAGCTCATTTCTTAAGTTGTGTTTGGTTTCTAATCAGTTTGGCTGACACTATCCCTCCTATAACAGGTAAGTTAACCTAATAAAATGTGCGATAATCCAATTCCTGAGGTAGCAGGCAACAAGGTTTCCAACTCAACTTTAGATATGGCTAACAAATTTTAAACACCTATCAGGCTAACACAGCATAAATGGGACATAAGATCAAAGATGCAGAAGATTAACACATTTGTAAACATTTGTAAGCATGTCCCTAGGCTGGTTAACAGGAAGGACAATACTGTGGAGTGAATGTTTGTGTCCCCTCAAAATTCATGAGTTGAAATCCTAATGCCTAATGTGATGGTGTAAGTAGGTAAGGCCTTTGGTTAGTGCTTAAACCTCGAGGACAGAATCTTCATGAATGGGACTACTGTCTCATAAAAGAGGCTCCAGAAACATTCCTAGTAACTTTTACCATGTGACAGAATAACAAGGAAAAGTCTGCAACCCAGAAAAGGACCCTCACCCAGCCAAGCTAGCACCATAGTCTCATACATCCAGCTTCCAAAACTATGAGCAGTACGTTTCTGCTGTTTATAAGGATCCAGTCTGTGGTATTTTGTTATAGCAGCCTCAGTGGATTAAGAAAAACAAGGAACCCTCTGAAATCTTTACTAATAGCCTTTGTCCTTGACCGAAGCAATCCTCCAGGATCACTGAATTTAGTTTCTCTATTAGGACACACAACAGAGATAATAGACAGATGACCATTCTCTTACCTGTTTGGGGTACACAGGGAGAGAAGGACAGTGCTTTCCCACACCAGGGAACAGTATAACTGGCTCAGCTTGCTCAAAACACTCAGACCCAACTGAGAGCCCCACTGGTTTACAGAGATGGAACGAATTTCACTCTGCAATCACAGTAAACAGAAGCTGATCTTTGGGATGCCCTCTGCAACATTTATAGTCTGTATCTAACATTCCTTCTTATTGCTTTTTGTAAAGTGAAAGGGAACAGTCATAGGCAACTCTTTTTAAAGAAACAATTTTATAGATTCAGTGACAGCCTTTTAATTTTTTTAGGTGGTGAGGGGCTTGCTATTTCCCTCTAATTTCTTAACTCCAATAAATATTTGGATTTAATTCCTTGAACATTTAACCTTTTTAAATAAAAAGTCATAAAAATAAACCCAAAGCATTGTTATGTAATTGAATTATTTTCTAAATAGTTTATATATGTGCTTTTCATTTGATTTGATGCAAAGAATACACTCCTGCTCAATAGCATAAAACAAGGGTACTCAAACATTACATCATTAATCTTTAGAATTGATTACTGGAGGACTAAAAGTTGTAAAAACTATGAGCACACAAAAAATCCTCCATCTTTCTGGAACCACAAGAGGAACCTCACATGGATTGCCAGCATGGGGCTTGGTACTTAGGTAATCTTCAGTAATCTCTGTTAATTACCATTGACTTAAATGTACTGTGGACAAATTTCCTTCTTACCATCCCATTATCAAGTCTACATGCATTTGTACAAAAATTAGGAAGTAATAACGCTAGATGAGCATCCAATTGAGGCTTGCCCACTAAATAAGGTGACTATATATCCCAGTTAGCCTATATGGCTGCTACAGATCTATTAATGCCTATTATTTATAATAACCTAATAAAACATGTGCAATATCAAATTTCTGAGATAGCACTCAACAAGGTTTCTAACTCAAATTTCACTCTCAAAGTCCAATCGCAAAGCAAATTATATGATCACTCAAATTCTAATGAAAAAAAAAAACATACTAAGGGAAAATGAAACTAGACAGCATCTTGAAGCATAAACCTAAATCCCCCACCAAAAAAAAAAATCTGTTCTTTTAGCAGCTAGAACTGCTTCTAAGTATAGTAAGATGCCTAGTATATGCCTTAGGTATTCCACCGGCCTTAAACTAACCTGTACACCCCCAATTCTTACCTGTCCAACTCTGCAAGTATGAACAAACATCATGATGTAGGCATGGGCAGCAGTGAGTGCATGCAGTAGAGGTGTGGCCTGAGCTGAGAGGGTAGCATCAGCAACATTGCCAGCACAAGCCAGTTCTCGCAACAATACTGAGCCTCCAGGGGATTCAATTGGGCGGTGTAAGGGCTCCAAGGATGAAAGGATGGAGTCCAACTGAAGAAGACCCTCTTGAAGAACTTTGGGTTCGTGTGACAGTGTCTGAAACAAGAGTAATAGTTAAAGCATTAGTGTACAATGAACTTCATATACATCATGTCTTTAACAGTCACAATGGAAGTAGAAGACAAGTGTCACAAATTTCAAACCTGGCCACGGTCTCCCACCTGGTAAATGGTAAGAGTCAAAATATGAATGCAGGTATGACATACCTCAATGCCTCCTTTTAGGGCAACACTTCTCTCAAATGAAAGGCTTTCAAATGTGGTAAGCCAATCATATTTAAAAGCTTGTAATAGCCAAACTGAAATACTATTATAGTAATGACTCCATACTATAAGATTAATTGTAAATTTTGCTCAACAGGGAGCAATGTTAGGCAAGGTTCCAAAGCATGCAAGTGAACCAGTATTAAAACTGTTCTTTTCTCACTAAAAGAGATGATTCTAGAATGGGTATCATCAGGTAAGCAATTCCCTTTTTATGAAACAACTCAAGGATTATAGAATAAGGCCCCTGTAATTGCTTTTTGAGTATGCAGAAAAATCTCACAGGAAAATACTATCACTTGCCATTAAAGATAGAGAACTTCTGTGTCTTTCCTGTGGCTTTAAATAAATCTACCCATACTCAGTAGTATCTTAAGAGGTAGGATAACAAATGAAGCACAGCCCCTTTTCTCCTTTCTCTTATGAATAACATTTAATAATTAAATACTGCAAAGAGTAAAGCAAAATAAAACATTACAGTATGTTATAAATTATGGACTTTCTAAGTCCATAAGCAACTGAGTTACTGGTTTTTAGCAAAAATTACTTATCGCTGCACAATCCAGCTAATGAAGGAGTCTTCATGGATTTAATGCAATCCCTATAAAAATATCAATGGTGGGGGGGGCAGAAATAGAAATCTCTTAAAATCTGTAAAAGAATTTCAAGGAACCCCAAATACATATAACTATCTTGAAAAAGAACAGAGTTGGAATTCTCACACTTACTGATCTCCAAACTTATCACAAAGCTACAGTATTTAAAAAAAAAAAGCTACAGTAATAAAAAAACGTGGTACTGGCATCAAGACAGACACCAAGACGAACATAATATAATAAAATTCCCAGATAAGCCCTCACATCTATGGTCAAACTATCTTTGATAAGGGCACCAAGACATAGGTGCAATAGGGAAAGAACAGTCTCTGCAACAAATAGTGCTGGAAAAACTGGTTATACATGTGCAAAAGAATCAAGTTGGACCTTACCTTACACCATATAAAAAATTACTCAAAATAGATCAAAGACCTAAATGTAAGAGCTAAAATTATAAAAACACGTAGACAAAGCCATAGGGTAAGAGCTATATGACCCTGGATTTGGCAATGATTTCTTAGATTTGACACCAAAAGCACAGCAACAGCAGTAAAAAACGATAAAATGGGACTTCATCAGAATTAAAATATTTTGTTCATCAAAGGGCACTATTAACAGAGGTAAAAGGAAACCATAGAACAGGAGAAAATATTTGCAAATCATTTATCTGATAAGGAATTAATATCCATAATAATAAGGAACTCCCACAACTCAACAAAAAGCAACTCCACTAAAAAATGGGCAAAGGACTTGAACAGACATCTCTCCAAAGATACACAAATAGCCAGTAGGCACGTGAAAAGATGCTCAACATCAATAATAATTACAGAAGATACAAATCAAAACCATGTGGTCTCATTTTGTATCTATTACATGTTGGTTACTATCAAGAAAAAAAAGAAAATAAGGAGTGTTGGTGAGGATGCAGAGAAATTGGAACCCTTGTGCACTGCTGGCTGGAATGATGTGAAATGTGAAAAAGTTGCCATGGAAAATAGAATGGTGGTTCCTTGAAAAATTAAAAATAGACCTACCATATAATCCAGCAATTCTACTTCTTTTTTTTTTTTTTAGCAATTCTACTTCTAAGTATATAACCAAAAGAACTGAAAGGAGTCTTGGGTATGATCATACTTTTATATAAAATCTAAAGAAGTCAGGGATCTCTGGGTGGCTCAGCGGTTTCGCGCCTGCCTTCAGCCCAGGGTGTGATCCTGGAGTCCCGGGATCGAGTCCCACGTTGGACTCCCTGCATGGAGCCTGCTTCTCCCTCCTCCTGTGTCTCTGCCTCTCTCTCCCTCTCATAAATAAATAAATAAATAAATAGATAGATAGATAGATAGATAGATAGATAGATAGATAAATCTTTATAAAATATATTAAAAATCTAAAGAAGTCGAATTCATAAGAACCAGAGAGCCGAATGATGGTTGTTAGGGGCTGGGGGGAAATGTGGAGATGCTGGTCGAAGGGCAAACTTTCAGTTATGAGTAAATTGTGGGGATCTAATATACAGCTTGGTATCTATAGTTAATACTATATTGTATACTTGAAATTTGCTGAGAGTAAGTAGATCCTTAAAGTGCTCTCACTACACACACACACAAGTAGTCTTAAAGAAATATTTACACACCCACGTTCATAGCAGTACTATTCAAAATAACCCAGAGGTAGAAACAACTCAAAGGTCTATCAATGAATGAATGGATAAACAAAATGTGGCTTATACATACAACAGAGCCATAAAAAAGAAGGAAATTATGACATATGCTATAACATGGATGAATCTTGAAGATATTATGCTAAGCAAAATAAGCCAATCAGAGAAACACAGATACCTTAATGAATTATGAGGTACCTGGAACAGTAAAATTCAGGGAGACAGAAAGTAGAATAATGTTTACCGGGGGCTGGGAAGGAGAGGAAAATGTAGAGTTGTTGTTTAATGAGTATAGAATTTCAGTTGTGCAAGATGAAAAACTTCTGGAGATTGGCTGGTGTAACAATGTAAATGTACTTAACACTACTGAACTATACACTTAAAAATGGTTAAAAAGGTAAACATCATGTGATATGTATTTTACTAGTATTTAAAGTAAATAAAACAATTTATTGGCAAAACTTGAGCAATAAACTCTAGGTCACTTATGCTTAAAATGCATGACTATGAAGCTTGAAAAAGGAAAAAACCCTGTATGACTAAACAATACCAGAGGAATGTGTTAAAAAGCATCCATGAGAAAGGATGACACAATAAAACCCAGTTCCAAAACTTGGAACTTGATCTACTAATGGTTGAACTATATACCAAACCTAGGAACACTCAACAAACATGTGAACTTTTCAATGAGAACATGACACACTATTAGTCACAAAATTCACTTGTAATACATAACCACAAATTTCTTATTTTTTAGTTGAAAGTAAAGGGAGACCAGAGTAAAAACATTTGTACAGAAGTACTGCAAAACTCTGATTTCTAAAAAGAAATGAAGATATTTGTCCAAAAGCTCTTACCAATATGGATTTGCAGACACCTGCAACAGCCTGACAGGCCGCAGATGTGGGAAAGTCAATGGGCAGATTAGGAAGACCCAAAATGGTAACCAAAGGCAAGAGTCCTTTCTGATTCACAAATTCCTGGCAGTGGTCATCTGTTGTATTGTTGCTCAGAATAGATTCCACAAATTTCATCTAGATAATGAAAATTAAAAAAAAAAAAAGTTAGAGCCTGACACCTGGAACTAAAGGCCAGCTTGGAGTAAGGACAGGGGTAGCCTTGTAGTCATGAGATCAGTATTTTCTAGAATACCAAAACCTCAAGTAAATAGGGATAGAGATATGATATGGTCCCTAAACATCCAAAAAAACCAAAAACCAAACACAGGAATAATTACTTCTTCCCAATCTACCTTTTTGGCCACACCTAAAGTCATGTAATTTGAGAGCATCCAGAGAAATGACTTGCTCAGGGCCACACTTATGAATTAGTGGCAAAATCAGAACTAATCTCTTAATTTGCTCCTTGCATGATAGTGTATTGCCTTTCCCCTGGAAGCAAAAGTGGACACTTTTCCTCATTGTGTGTTCATAATGCAAATGAAAACCAGAATTCCAGAAGAGTGATTTGGACCAAACAAAGCATTTTTTAAGGGAAGAAAGTAAAATGTGGGCAAGAAATAGGCACAAGAGAAACGATCTTTGGAAGTGTTTAGCGAGATAGAATAATTGCGAAGTGGGCTTCTACTTATAGGGAAATGATTCTGAGAAAATTCAAATTCTTCCCTTTTTTCCTGTGAGACACATGGGAAGTTAAAAGAAATGGCCATATTAGTAAAGGAGAAGTTAATGGGGAAAATAGCAAATAATGGGAAAAATATATTTTGGGGACACATTCAAAGAATGTAATACTGGATTGACCTAACAAAGCCACTCTTCTGTTTGGATTCCAATGGGGAATAGTAACAATGAACAGAAAATTGGGATTATCTAAAAAAAGGGAAGAGTGTTGTCCAATGTTTGGCAAACCAATCTCACAGAACAAGGTTTGCAACATCTTTCCCCACTGCTTCACACTTTAAGGGCCCCAGTGACAATAAACGGGGAAATCACTGGACTATTTAGTAATCCCAGACATTTTCCAGAAAAACACACACCTCTACTCAGTTTGCCCTATCATGAATCTTACCACATTAAGGATGTAATCCATGAGGGGAATAGGAATACGTTCCTCTGTACCAACAACCCTGTTAAGGGAGAAAAGAGTTAGTTACACAAATTCACAATACCAGTGCAAGAGAATAAAGTGAGGAAAGGGAAACAGCATGAAATTCTAGGTCCTTTCTCTAAATCAGACTTCTAGTCTTTAGTACAGTACAGGAAAAAAAAAAGCTGAAATCAATTCTGAAGCTAGCTTTTTCTAGCCTGACTAGGTTGAGCGCACAAAAGGAAAAACCAAGCTTTCACAAACTCAGCATTTGCACATATCTCAAAAGAAACTCCTGAGGCAAACTATCAGAGGAGGAATTCATCAATATGAAAATACTAAAAAATAAGCCAGTTCGATTAAGAGACTATTGAAACATTTGCTTGAAGACAAGAGCTAGACAAAGATACAATCTTACCATGTTCTTGCATCAGGTTTTTTTTTAATTTTTATTTATTTATGATAGTCACACACACACAGAGAGAGAGAGAGAGAGAGAGAGAGAGGCAGAGACATAGGCAGATGGAGAAGCAGGCTCCATGCACCGGGAGCCCGATGTGGGATTCGATCCCGGGCCTCCAGGATCGCGCCCCGGGCCAAAGGCAGGTGCTAAACTGCTGCGCCACCCAGGGATCCCTTGCATCAGGTTTTAAGTTATAATAGAGAACAGGAGATGGAATTTAATTTTGTTCAAAATTCCATGCGTAGAACCATTCAGAACAAAGTTAATCAGAGATGAAGCCAATACCCAAGGCTCCTTTCCTAACAATTTATACTTGTATCACAATAGTCCCTGAACTATTCAGAGAAACTGTGATCAGGTCTTTTGCTTCTGATAGTTTAATATTGCACTGCAGATAAGAAGGCTGCAGTAATGCCATAGCTACAGAAAATGTAGCGTTTAGTCCAATTTTGGCTTTTGCAAAAAATAGAGGAAAGAAAACCTACAAAATATATTAAAGTGAAACGAAATCTACCTCGAAGATAAACCCTAGGAAGGGTCAAAACTTGAGTCTAATAAGAAGCATTCTGCATATAGGCCCTTGAAGATATTTGGGGGGAGGGGCAGAAATAGAAGGGAGAGAGAGAGGGTAGAGAGAAAGCAAGAGAATTTCCAATAAGTTATAGTCCTTATCTTCAAGCAAGATATAAATAAAGATTTGCCAGGCATGAAGACATTTGACAGCAAAATGTAGACTAGACTGAGTGGAGAGGCATCATGAATGGCTTCAGTGATGAAATATCCAGAAACAGGGCTTGGCAAGGATGTTGTGAAAACTCTCAATGAAGAATTTAGGGAAGAACTCTGTACAAAGGGAGGACCTATAAGCCAGGAGTAGAATGATTCCATGGGAAGACTGAGACCTTTCCCTGACTGTAAAGTTCCTTCTCAGAACCACTGTAGCATTCCCTACTACTTTTATCAATCATCTACCCCAGCCTGGATGCACCTCCTGGGAAAGAATCCAGAAATCTATCTCTACAAGCTAAGGAGTACAGGTGTGGCTCTAGCCCAACTGAAATGCTTGTCCCTTTGTAGAAACCAAAGGTAATGGCAAAGAGCCGAAGTAATATCATAAAATGGGACCCAGGTACTTCCTTCATTTGCTAGATAGAAGTTGGGGAGAACAAGAGAGAAAACAACAGTGGTTCTTAATCCAAATCTAGGAATAAGCTTGTTCAGTAACCGCTTTTTTTTACTATCCTCATCTTTTGGCTTCCAGGCTCAGACCATCACATAGGAACTCTTGGTTTGGGCAGGTCATGATCTCAGGGTTGCGATATGGAGCCCAGCATTCGGCTCTGTACTCAATGGGGAATCTGCTTGAGGATTTTCTCCCTCTGTGCCCCTGCCCCAACAATAAGTGAGTGCACATGCGCATACTTTCTCCATTAAAAAAAGAAAGAAGTAGCCTGCCTTGCTTTAAGGTAGAGAAATAGGAAACTAAAAGTCTGTGCAATTTACAGAAATTAAACCTCAATAAAAAACATTGGAAAAAATTTACTCATGCATTTAATTAAGGCACTGGACAACAGATGAGGACATGTGTGACTGGAATTTGGGAGTCCCACTGAAGAATTTTGCACTGGGAATGAAGTAGCGGATATAAACAAGACTTCTGGAGAGACGGGAAGGCACGCATTGTAAATTTTTCTAAGCCTCTTCCCATATTGGCAGAAAGTACATAGTAACTCCCACCATAACTACCTCACACAAAGAGATAAAAGAACTTTCTTTAATATATTGTGGCTTTCAAGATGGAGGTTGAGTTTAAGCAGTTTCTTGCTTTTTTTCCTTCCAGCCCTAATAATCCACAGTGATACAATCAAGGCTTCTGAAGGTGGCAGAAGTGGGAAAGTATGTGTGTCAACATTTATGACATTCTTAGATAGGTTACGTGAATAAGGTAGTGATGAACACCCAGACCATGCAGAGTATAGAAAAACATCAATACCATGTAATAGCAATTACTAGAGTCCTCTGTAGTGTAGATGTGACATTATGACTAACACTATGGTAGAATATTAATGTTTGTGGGTGTCTACATTTTTACTATCTCTTCATTCTTATTCATGTTTCATTATGACCCACTTCTCTTGGCATTTAAGATTCAGAAAATCCTTCCTCTAATGCTCCTGAGTCATTCCATCAAAGTGCCAAATAAACATTTACTGACAGATTATCTGTTATACACAAAACAATCAGGAAATGAGACATTGTCCCTGCCCTGGAGAGGCATACAGAATAATGGGAGAAACCATTAGAATATATGAATAATTCTAACAAAAATTTTGCAAGAACACAAAAGACATGACTTCTTATTTGGAGGTAAAAGGAAAAGCTCCTTTAAGAATTCGACATCTGAACTGGCTCTGTAGGAACTTAGTAGACAGAAAAGGATATAAGGTAACTCGGGGTTGGGCAGCCGGCTAGGCGGCAGCCCAGGGCATGATCCTGGAGACCCGAGATCGAGTCCCGTGTCGGGCTCCTTGCATGGGGCCTGCTTCTCCCTCTGCCTGTGTCTCTGCCGCGTGCGCGCTCTCTCTCTCTCTCTCTCTCTCTATTAATAGATAAATAAAATCTTTAAAAAAAGATAACTTGAGGTTGGGGGAATATGGATAGAACACAGTGACATATATCACAAGAAAAGCATGGAGTGAAAAAATACAAGGACATTGAGAAAATGTCACTTTCCTATGACACCTGAAATCTGGGCACATTAGATCTAAGGTATCTCCAAGATACTCCGGTAGAGAAAGTTATATGCAGATGAACATATAAAGCCTCACTTAAAACCACCCTAACTCCTCAAGTTTAAGAAAACCCTCCCTTGTTTTGTAGCCAGGAAAGGAAACCAAATCCCAACAGGGTGGCTAACAATCAAAACAATCAAGGGTGTGGCAAGGAAGCACAGATTCTGACTCCTCTGCATTTAAAGTTTTGTTTTCTTTCAGGTGTCCTCTTCTTCCGGAGAGAGAACACTTTAATCAAAATAGAAGATGTTGCTAGAATGAAGGTAGAGTTGCCTTTGCAGACAAGGGTAAGATATCTGCTCAACAAATCAATGTACTTAGTAGTTAATGCATCTCTTCCAAAAAGAAACAACCTCCCCACCCCAAACCCAAACCTCGTACCAACAAACTCCTTACTTCCTGAGCTCCAAGAGGGCACACCAAAGTTTGAGTCTAGGCTTTTGCTCCTTCTATGTACTCCACAATAATTTTTTCTTAAGTTCCAAGCCATCCTTCAAGACCAGCCCAAACCCATTCATATCCACACCTAAAATGTTCTTGCTTTTCTTTTTTTTTTTGTTCTTTTCTTAGGACTAGTTATCTATGAACCAAAAGAGCACTTATGAAATGACTAAATAAATGACAGTCCAGAGGGATCACACGCTCTTCTACCATGAACTTAAGAGCTACTGCTACAAGTTATATTTCATTCCTTGCATATGAACAATATAAGTTCAAAGAGCCTGGTACACTATCCACTACCAGCCAGCAGATTTTGAGCCCATCTTATTATCCAGGTAGTCAATTTTTATGTTAAAAAAACTCTTAGGGCAGCCTGGGTGGCTCAGCGGTTTAGCGCCGCCTCCAGCCCAGGGCATGTCCCACGTTGGGCTCCCTGCATGGAGCCTGCTTCTTGTGTCTCTGCCTCTCTCTTATTAATAAATAAAAAAATAAAAAATAAAAGAAACCTCTTAAATAAATAGAAATAAGAAGGAATATCTACTGTGCCTGGTTACAATCATATAGTACATTCCAAAGACTTCGGATATATCTAGAATGAATAGAGTAATGAAACAAGAGCAAAAACCAACCAACAAACCAACCCTGTAATTTTTTTTAAAGATTTTATTTATTTATTCATGAGAGATGAGAGAGAGAGAGTTAGAGACAAAGGCAGAGGGAGAAGCAAGCTCCATGGAGGGAGCCTGACGTGGGACTCGATCCCGGGTCTCCAGGATCAGGCCCTGGGCTGAAGGTGGCGCTAAACCGCTGAGCTACCCAGGCTGCCCAAAACCGTGTAATTTTTAAGCACTTAGGAGACAAGCTTCAAAAGTACATTTCATATGTGTTCACCTATGCAAACAAAACAATGATGCAAATGCCAAATCAACAATGAGGGAAAAGTCCTCTGAGAAAAGCCCATCAACTTGATATAGTGAATTGATTCAATTCCATGAACTTTAAGACACCTTGCTAAGATAACCAATATAAATATGAAGGCATAAATGGCACACAATGGTTAAAGAAAGAAAAACTAGACTCTTAGGGCTGGAAGAACCTTATAATGAACTAACTCCTTTGGTTTTATGGATAAAAATCACATGCCTAAGATCACGAGGCTAGGGAACCTGTCTTGTGAATACTTACTGCTGATTGGGCTCTGTTTCATTCTGTTGGGTAGAATTAAAGCTCTGCATGGCCTGTACTTCTTCCTCCTCTTCATCCTCACTAGAGGCCTCTTCTGCAGCATGATTAGACCTTGGAGGAGGAGCAGTGGCAGTGCCATCTGCCTTCTGGATTGATGGCTTCTGACAGATGTATTTAGGGTCTCTTCCAAGATTACAGATTTCTTCAAGTAACTGAAAGACACCGGAAATAGGATTAAGTAAATAAGAAATGGGACAACTAACATTTTTGGAGCATTTTCTATGTGTTACACACATATGTGCCAAAACACTTTATCTTTATACACACACACACACACACACACACACATACATGTAACATACATCACTCATGGATTATAGTCATCAATCCTATTTTACAAACAAGGGAACTGAAGTTCAGCGAAGTTAAACAACTTGTTCAGGGTCCCATAGATGTTAACTGACTGACTGACTAATTGACTCCATGTCCTTATTCACAAGCACCAGGAACTCATATACTATACAGGCAACTGGCAGGGCTACTAAATGTGGGGAAAAAAAACCACCAAGAAACAAAGATTAGAAAAAGTAGTATGCTTTTACAAACAGAAGCTAAATCCTGGCAACTTGTTCACGTCCCATAGAAGAAAGCAATACCTAAGTGACTTTTTGGGGGAGGGGGACAAAGTACCAACCCAAGGACATGGAGAAAATAAGGCAGACATAATCCTCTTCTAGGCCTAAGTCCAAGAATCCAAATGACCTCCAACAGGCCAAGTTTTTTTAAAACAAAAACAAAAAACAAAAAACAAAAAACCCTAACTGCTATCTCATGCCCATGGTCAGCCTTATCACTTCCCACCTTGATGATCGCAGTCGTTGCATCTGTTTTGAGGGTGGGCTGATGTCTCATGAGCTCATCAACAGCACTCCCCAGGTTAGATGCAGTATCCCCTTAAAGCAAAAAAGGAACTGTTAAAAGACTGAAGAAAATAAGAGTTTGAGCTATTTTCTCTGCCAATGAGGAGAAAAGAAGAATCTGAGCTGGTGGCTGTGATTTCCTCATGCCATGCTTTCTCAAATGAATTCAGGCTAACTTCTGAAAGCAAATCACTGAAGAGGAAGAAGAAACCCTTATCAGTCTATTAAACATATTTTAAATAACTGCGTATACTACATTCTACCCTGGCAATCTCTACTGCCAAGGTCTGAACTAGTATTGTAAAGAGAGAGAGAAAATAAAGAAGCATAAACCATTAATCCTCTGGCTGCCCCAATAAAGAATAATAATAGCTAAAATGCTACAGTGGTGGCTGAAAGCACAAAGCACATTTGTAAAAACTGGATTATTTCTGGAGTCCTATCTTCTCATTATTCTTCAATAATCTGGTCTCAAATACACTGAGAAGGAAATCTATTCATTTGTGACTACCTTAGAGACTTTGTATCTCCTGTTGCTACAGACTAGATGGTGAACCCGGAAATATACTACCCCTAATACCCATTATTCACTAGCACCATGATAGTACATCTAATAATGAGCTGTTGATAGTCCGAGGAATACCATCCCTTATTTGTCAACTTCCAAAGGTCACTGGGATCAAGTCCTCAGCTTCTCTCAAACTCTCACCACTGAGGCATCAAAATGGCACAGAATGATGATAGGTAGAAATTTGGACTCCTAAGGAGACCCTTTTCCCCCTGTGCTGTCACCTCTGCCAGACTCCATGCCCTAGGTGACTTCACCTCCAAGATCTCCACTGGGTAATTCCTGCTTCTCTGGGTTTTCCCACTGAGACAGTGGCGCAGTGCAGGTCCCGCCTCCTGGGAGCCCACGTGAGAATCCAGGACTGCCCCCTCTTGCCCTAACCCAAGAGGAAGGGGTATAGCCTCTACAAGTCACTGCTACAATTCCGTTTCTGATCCACCCAAATGCTGCAGCAAATTGAGCATGAGGACATGGCCAGAGGTACTGCTCGAAGATCTGGAACCACGTGGGGACGTGATCTGGTCCCACAAGTGGCCTAGGAAGGGAAAGGTTTCTATGGCCAAAGTCTGGTCACATCTGGATTAAAACTCTGAACTTTTTGAAACACACCTCCCCCCCACACTGAACTGTTGAGAAGCATGAAAATATGAGCAGAGGGTAAGGATGAAGTATGCTTTTTCTACCTGCAATACAATGTATACAGTGATATAATGATAACTCTGGTGATAATTCCCATTAAGCTTAGCACACCTAGCAGAGAAATGATGTAAGGTCAATAAAGGATTTTCTTGCCAATTGGTGGCTTGATAATCATCTAAAATCTTGACACAACAGCGAACAGATTATTGTAAGATAAATCCTGGTGACTTACCAAGAGGATCAGAACTCCTCCTCCTTCGCATGGCTGGGAGATAATCTGGAGACAGAAGAACTTTGAAAAGACGTTCAAAAGGCTGACACTGTACAAATGACTGAAGACCTCGGGCATTCAAACAGAGTGCACTGAATACATTTGGGAGGGAGCCAAGGACTTCACGGGTAGCAGGAACCTAGACAGAAGATCAAGTGTTTGAAGACTTCCAAAAGCGTTCAGGTATAGAATGCCACAAAACTTTGATTAGGTATTGCACAGGAGATAGTAGGGAGTATGTCTTTGTGTATATTGTGGGGAGGGGTATGCACAGAGCATTCTTTAAAAGAAGCAGACTCACATCTTTGATAAGCAGTGCATGAAGCATGACATCTGTTAATCCATTGTCCTGGAGTGAGGAGAGCAGAGATGGTTCTTGAAATACAAACACAGTCACCACTTCAGTAGCTAAAAAGATGAGAAATAGGAGAAACTGAGATTCTTCACAGGTATTTACAAAACTCCAATGGCTTAAAAAAACATATTTGATGTACAACAATTTAAATGCTTGTGCTTACTCTGAAATGAAAACTCCTAATACTGCTCAATCAAAAGATCACTATTAAGAATTAGGTGTCAAACCTTCAAGACTTTTATGGGTAATGTACACGCATAATGATAATAATACCATATTGAATACTGAAAAATAAACCGAGAGTAGTTTTCAGGTGCTTTAGTCACATAAAATGATTTGTTAATTAGCTTGATTATTGAAATCCTTTCACTATGTGTATCAGATCATGTTCTACATCTTACATATAATTTTAAGAAATATGTATAAATGAAAAACATTAAGATTTTATAAGCATATTTTTTACACCAACGAGGTTATATTGCTATATAACCTGTTTCTTTTAAATTATAATATGCCATATATTCTCTTTTATCTTTCCCTGTCACTACAATTCGTTTTTTTTAAAAAAGATTTTTACTTATTTGACAGAGAGAGTGAGCAAGCATGAGTGAGCATAATAAGTAGGCAGAGAGAGAGAAGAGAGAAGAGAAGCAGGCTTCCTGCTGAGCAGAGAACCTGACATGGAGCTCAATCCCAGGACCTTGAGATCATGACCCAAGCCAAAGGCAGCCACTTCAATGACTGAGCCACCCAGGCACCCCAGTTCATTTAATTTGAATGGCTGTATACCATTCCACTAAATACATGAACTACCGTGGATATGAACTGGTCTACAATTATGAGGGCTGATAAACCTAAAAACACATCCGTTTTTGTTTAAAATGCAGGGAAAATATTTAAGATGGGAAGAGGGGTGCTGGGTTGAAGTGAATGTAAACTGATGGAATGCACAAAATGTCTTCTAAAAAGCTTTTCAGCAATTTTGTTTTTTCATTTAGTTTTTATTTTTATTTTTTTATTGGAGTTCAATTTGCCAACATATAGCATATAGCTTATTTAAAATACCATTAGCAACATGAAGAGTTTTTAGGTATCAATCTGACAGATTTTTGACAATACATTTAACATGGCTGTAAAGACTATTATCAATGCTCAAGAGGAAATTAATGCATTCATTAAAAGGTAACCAAAAGTGAAGCTAGAAATAATAGAAAAAAATAGCATTTAGTAATACCGCAAGCAAATAGCATGAATAATTAAAACCAATAACCCTCTGAAAAGACGGAGAAAGCTTAGAAGCTATGGGAAATCTAAGCAAGTAATATATCAGCAATGAAAAAAGGAGATCTAACTGGATTCAGAACAAATAAAATTCTTCTATAAACTGTATGCTAACAAGTGAAATGCAATGCTTTTAAGAAAATGTGGTAAAAATTGGCTTTCAAAAAATGATAGTAAAGCAGACTAGATCAATAACCACAAAAACTTTTAGAAGTAAAAATACCAAGTAAGAGAAAAGCACCAAACCAACAGTTTTAGATGGGTTATTAAACTTTCTAGGAGCAACTAAGACAAGGCTTCTCAACTCATTTTATGAGATTTAAAATTTTTGATTTTAAAACCTGACAAAGCGTGCACACACATACAATATTAGTAAACCATGTGTAAAACAAACTTGTAATGCTGATACCTGAGATCTAAAAGAAACCAAAGGATTTTCTCAGTTCAAGATGGTGAATAGAGTACCTTTCATCTACTTCAAATGTCCTTGAAATGGCAAATATATATCAATTACTGAGGACCAAGAGTTGTCAAATCAATGGCCTTTGAGACTTCTGATGGACTATAAACTTACGGAAAACATAAGTCCTTTTTTTGGTTCCTATGGTATACATACTTTTTTTTTACACAAATGTCTAAATTACAAGAGGTTGCTAAAATTGAGTATATATAAACTAAAATTAATATTCTACTAGAGGTTGCTAAGTCATCGATCCGTTATTTTACAGAGGTCTAACTATAATGCTGTCATAATACTACTGTTAAGTGGGACAGTTTAAACCCTTTTTTAAAACTAAAAGATGACTAAATATTAGAATTTTAAAAAGGAAAAACAAAAACAAACTGGCTCCATAAAGAACCTAGCAACTGATTCCTATAAGTAATGAAAGATAATGCTTCAAAAATTAATGATGAAAATCAAATTCTAGAACCTACAAAACCCATAAAAGAGCAATAATGTATAAAGACGAAGAGTCTCTTAAGAATAAGGAAATAGAAATTTACAAAATGTGTAAAAAAATAAAAAAAATTGATAATGTAATAGGCATCTTGAAAGATTATACAAAGAAATTCTAGCAGAAAGTGACATGAGATCAACATGGCAGGCATACTAGCTATACAATAGTGTTTCCAAGAGAGAATATATAAGTTAAAAGGAACCAAAGGAATTTTCCTGAAGAAAAAAATATTCTTGGGGTTAGGCCAGGACTTCTATCAACCCAATATCCTAGATGATGACTTCAGCATTACTGATAGTCCCAGCCTCAGTGGTGACACTCCCAAATGTTAACGGCACCCTGTAATGGGTAGCCACATTCACTCATCACAATTCCCATGGCCTCATCAGCTGATTTCCCCTAATCTGATAGTCTCTCGCTTCACTTTCCATTATTCCACTGTCACTGCACCAACATTTCCCATCTTCCTCAACCTGAAGGACAGTACTTATATAATGGTAATAGAGAATGTTACTTGAGCACTAGAACTCTAGCAATGTTAACAGGTGCCCTAGCCCAGGCAAACAGTTATGCAGATAACTCTTGTCCCCTGGGAGGTCTTCAATATTCATATTGACTATCTGCCCCCTCTCTGGTTAAGTAGTCCATAACAACCATCATGGTGTTGGCATAAGCTAGGCAAGAAACAGAGCACAAGCAGACTTAAACAGACTAAAGTGCAGCAGGGCCAAGATAGGAACTGGGAGAAGAAAAGGCAGTTGGAGAAATTAAAAGGGATACAGTTGGGTATAAAAGTTGAGTAAAAAGTAGAAGAGTCAGAGGTTGAATTTGGGAAGAATCAGAATCCTTATTTGGTTGGTTTTAGCACAGAATTGTTGTAGCAGGACAGCACAATCTCACCAGATACTTCCATGCCCTTCCTAGCTTTCCCCACCAATTCAGTCTAGACAATGATGTCCCTCCCATTGAGACTATTTTGCCCTGGCATTTCTGCCCTGATGTAATCTGGCCCACTAGAAACTCCACCCTCCAACCCCCTTGGGCTACTGGATCTTCTATGACACAACTCTTGTTCAGCAAGGTCATACATTCCACTCCACCCTCTGCTCCCTTCTAATCCATACACCCTGACCTGTGTTCTGTGGATATTTAGTATCCAGGTACCCTAGATCCAACCAGAATATCTAGCTTGTTCATCAAGTCTTGCCACAAAAGGGAGCACTGAGCCATTTTTTTTTTTTTTATATTGGGCTGCATCACCATCTTTGGTCCAAGATTAGGTGTTTTTAATTCTGTGACATAGACACATCTTATAGAGGCCACCCAAATAATGGCACAACTCCTGGCCAACTACATTAACTAAACAGCTCAAACCTTAGAAGCAAGCCCTCAATGAAGAACAAAGCAGTCTAGTTGCTATAGTTGGTAAAAAGACTGGGGGCGCCTGGATGGCTCAATCAGTTGAGCATCGGACTCTTGGTTTTGGCCACAATCTTGGGAGTCATGGGATCAAGCCTTGTGTTGGGATCCATGCTGAACAGAGTCGGCTTGAGATCCCCCTCCCCCGCTCTACCCTCTGCTTGTGTGCATTCTCTCTCAAATCAATCAATGAATATTAAAAAACACAGATTAACATTAAACTACTTTTTTCTTTTGATAAACTACTATTATTTTAAGGTGGTGTGTGTATCTTAAAGGGGACTTCCTGCTGCATGTGGGTCAGTACTACAGGTAAGGTATCCTGAATAGTTCCAACAAATAAAACAACAAACCAAACAGCCAACTATAACAGATTCTCAGACCCCCCATTAATTTCTTTTCCTGTCTCCTGTCTAGGGTGAAAAACTCTACACTATCATTTATAGAGATACAATAATAATTGTTGGCCTAATTATTTTGAGTTGGCTTTGCAAATTTGGTCTCTCTCAAGTATAAGTTTATTTACAGGAAACCAGGAAGGTTACTATGCTAATTCAAACAGCAGGGATGAATTAAAGACTGTAGAGAAGGAGTTCTGACCTCAACTGATATTTGCTTTAGCACTCGAAGTCTCATTTCTGGCTTCCTGCGTCATTCTGAAGGCTCACCTGCTCCCTGCCCCCACCCCATATGTACACATGTCCTCTTGCTGCTTCCTTTAAACTTCTCCTGTATAAGATGCCTGTGCACTTGCTTTTCTGTGTTCTGGAGCTTTTTCCCAGAGAGAGTCATCCTTCTTCCCTGTATCTTGACTTAATGGTGAAATACTGAATGTGTTCCTCTGAGTTCAGGAGCAAAGCAAAGAGGTCCATCCTTACCACCTCTATTTGGCATTGTATTGGAAATCTTTGCCAATGCAGTAAGACACAAAAAGCAAAACAATTATTAAAAAAAGAACTATTTGTAAATAAGAAGACTATACAGAATATCTTAAATTTTAAAAAGTATGAACTACTAAGCAAGGTCACAGGATACAAACTTAAAATATAAAAACTCAAATTTACTTCAGCAAGAGGACAAGTACTTAAACTGTAGTAGCCAAAGCTACTCCCTCCAGACATCCCGAAGTATTAAAAGAACATGTGCCACTGGTACAAGGAGGTTTTCTTTATTTCCACACTTCCTATTACATTCCTTTAGTTTTTTTTAATTTTTATTTATTTATGATAGTCACACACACACACACAGAGAGAGAGAGAGGCAGAGACACAGGCAGAGGGAGAAGCAGGCTACATGCACTGGGAGCCTGATGTGGGACTCGATCCCGAGTCTCCAGGCTCGCGCCCTGGGCCAAAGGCAGGCGCCAAACCACTGCGCAACCCAGGGATCCCCACATTCCTTTAGTTTTAAAGGGAATTCTAAAAGCCTACGTATCTCAAACATTGTCCTGCATATGTAGGGCACTCAATAAATGCCTATTAATAAAAACAAAGTTTACCCACAGCTTCCAAAGCTGCATTTTCAAAAGAATGAAACAATTTTCTATTATTACAGTTTGTGGGTCTGACATTCAGTTCTAAGACTGGAAACCATTCTTACTGAATTTTCCAGATCAAGATTAGGAACTACCATTGAATAAAGACATACTTATTTAAAAAAAAGACATACTTATTACATTTGCAATGTTAAGTACAGAACAAATGTACAATATTACTTATCACAAATGATTTATAATATACTGTGTATAGAAGGTATATTTGGCATTCAAGAAATGGATATTTGAAACCGAATTCTGACCTTTCTCTATTTCATCACCAACTAGAAAGATACATAATAACACAGCAGATGAATGTGGACAGTAAACCTCTAAAAGGGTATAAAAATATACAGAGAACTCTGCCAGGTTATTTCAGCTTGGTATAACCAACTATCAATACCATTTACCTAGAAGGAAGAGTGATGGGCCATAATATTCTGCATTACTGATGATGTGCTTCAGGGAGGTAGGGAGAGAACCGTCCATCACTAAGAGAAAAGAAAAGAGAACATCAAGGAGAATATGATCAGTCTAGCAATAGTTTGATGGGAGCAATATACTGCATATACCACTACTTTGGTAAACTCCTGTGTTGATTCTAGTCTAATGGTTTAGACTAGAACAAAAGAATATAGACACAAAGTGGAGTAGCAGCCTGAAAGTGAGCACAGAGTCAAAAGCTGAAAAAGGAAAAAAATAGGTTAATCATTATGAAAATACCTAGAGAATCCTTAGGTCTAGGAAAAAGTGACACTAAATGACTAAAAGCTATTCAAAATGGCATGCCTTTTCTTAAGCCTGTCTTATAAAAAAAGAGTAGCATCAGAAAGAATCAAAAGGACTAATCTTTGGAGAGAGTCAAATATCCATCAAGAAAATCCAAAATCAAATACCATGTCGTATGCCATCTGAGAAAGCAGGGTCTTGAATGGCCTTCTTGAGGAAATTCAACATGGATTTGAGAAGTGCTGCTCTTTGTGGAATACACTGGACTCCTAAGCAAGGGAGAAAGATGGAGGATTCACCATTAGACCACAGTAAACAGGCACATAAAACAAATTTTTAAGAGATGCATATACACTATATCAACACTAGCAGATATTCGAGGTGAGACTTCTGGATGCTGGTAAGAATAGTTACTAAGCTTTGAAATTGGGAAAATAAATCACCAAGGACTATACAAAACTAATACTACAATGAAAAGAGACTCATGTAATAGTACAAAGTAAAAAGATTAACTCTCTGATCCTCAGTTCCTGTTTTAGATATTATCTGCTCTCTGAAATGGCTGCTTTGATAAAATAATCAATGTGCAAACAGAAAACTATGAAATAAATGTTAATGGCAAGGTAACATAGTCCTAAGAAGCAAACCTCCAAATGTACCACTAAAGCTGCTCCCAAAGCACCTTCTTGACTAGTTTAGTAATTCAGTATGTAAGACTGTGTATCTACTTGTCTACCCACCAGGACGGGGGCCAGGACCAGAGCCAGAAGAGATGCTAGCGCTGCTGCTAGAACTTGATGCCCTTAATTCAACATCTAGCCGGTGTTCCACAGAGACAGATGAGCCTGGACTACTTTCCATAGTCACATCTGCAACTAAAGTAAAAGTTATGATAAAGAAACTAGTTAGAATAAAAGCACCACCAAAAGTACAGTTGAGAAATTTATTGAGATAAATGATACAAATATGGTGACAGATGATATTAAAACCCAAAATAAAAATGTAAGTTTGCCACAAAACAAAAAGGTATTTAATATTTAACATCATTAATATTTAAGACATGCAAATTAAAAAATCTTCAAAAGAAATCCCCTTCAATATTTTTCATCCACCAAATGTGGGAGGAAAAACAGTGGTTAAGTAAAACACACAATTTCACACACTATTGGTGGGTAGCAGACAGTAGTAGGTAGAGCTTTTTGTAATTTTAATGAAGTACAAGATATGTAATCACTTCTTACAAATTGTAAAATATAAAGTTCCACTAGTAATAAACCATTGTTTACATTTTGAAATACTTTCTTCCAATATTTTTATCCTTTTACAAACCTATATACCTGTGCCTACTTATATACAAGAAGCACAAACTCATGGTTTTGTAACCCGTTTATTTTAATTGAATATAACATTTTCTCTACAAATACATCAGAATCACCTGGATTGGTTGTTAAAAATGTGGATTTCCTGAGGTGCCTGGGTGCCTCAGTTGGTTAACTGTCTGTCTCTTAATTTCAGCTCAGGTCACAATCCCAGGGTTGTGGGATCAGCCCCAGGTAGGGCTCTGTACACAGTAAGGATTCTGCTTGAGATGGTCTCTCTCCCTATTATTCCCCGCCTCCCCCCCGCTTGCATACAGTCTCTCTCTAAATAAGTAAAATCTTTTTTAAAAAGTATTTTATTTATTTATTCATGAGAGACACAGAGAGAGAGGCAGAGACATAGGCAGAGGGAGAAGCAGACTCCTCGCAGGGAGCCTGATGTGGGACTCTATCCCTGGACCGGGATCATGCCCTGAGCCAAAGGCCACCCAGGTGTCCCTAAATAAATAAATCTTAAAAAAATTCTTTTAAATGTGGATTTCCTGGACTTACTTACTGAATTAAACATTGCAGATGGGGTCTACAACTTTAAAAAATTTCTATTTATTTATCTTATTTAAGAGAGAGAGTGCACATGCGTGAGTGCACAAAGTAGGGGTAGAGGTAGAGAATCTCAAGTCGACTGCACTGAGCGCATTGCCTGCCTGACATGGTACTCAATCTCATGACCCCGAGATCACGACCTTAGCTGAAATTAAGAGTTGGATGGTTAACCAACTGAAACCCTGGCGCTCCCAGGGTCTACATCTTTAGCAAGCACTTTTATTCTTATGCATACTCAAAGTTTGACAACCACTGATTTATAATAAACAATGAGGCTTTTAAATAATCTTCTATTTAGCAGATGTCACATTTTAATCAACACTCTGGGATTTCACCCATTAACTCAAATGCCAGCTTGCCCACAATAAACCAGAGACAGAAATTGGGTAAAGGGATTTCTAGGGATAGCAATGCATGTGAATAACTCTTCAGGAAAAATAACAGAAAAAAAAAAAAAAAAGGAAAGCAACCTATAGCACGAAGTGTCAAGAATTAAAGCATTATAAATTCTAGTACCTTTGTTATAAATAAGCATGATAAAAGATTCATGTAATGACATTCTGGGTCATCAAGATAAGAATTTAAACTAAGGAAGTTGTTTTGGGGAATAGTTTTTTTAATTACTATTATCATGAACCATGCATGGGGGGGGGCGATGTTCAGGGAGATTTTGATTTAAAATATGCTCCCTATTCAGCAACTTCTTCACCTCTCTTCTTCCTTCTCGAAATAGCCCAACAGTTTTGTAAGGTCCCATTTTAGAGTCTGCATTCTCCTTATCTTTCCCAAACACATATTTAAACACCTACGATATATCAGGCACTGTCGAAGATAGAGCAGTGAACAAAACAGTACCCTGATCTCATGGAGCTTACATTTTAGCGGAAATAAGAAGATAATGAACCAATACGTAGAAAATAGCTATTAAGTCTTGAAATAAAACAGATTAACATCCCATAGAGTGACTGCGGGGCTTTACTGCAGCTCCACCATCTGCTTCACCTTCCTTCTCTATTCCCAACAACTTGTGCCTCCCTCTTTTATAATTATCCTCATGAAAAACAACACATAAATCACTTATGAAGAAAAACACTGTTTTGTTGCTGAAAATACGTGCTCAAATCACTTGTGCACTTTGGAATTTATAAGGAGGAAGAATGAAAATTGGGATTGGATTATAGGAAAATGTCAAGCACCAAAATACTGACTTAGTAGCTGTAATTACCATCCATATCAGTTTCCATTTCTTCTCCTTCTTGTGTAGTACTGGGTCTCTGGATCTTTGGCTTGATCACAAATGGACATTCTTTTCGACACAAATCAACTTCATGCTACAATCAAGGGAAAAGCAGTTAAGAAAATTTTACATATGTATCAGGAATTAAAAATAATTATAATGAAAGGATGTCGCAGGCAGATTACAAAACTGTTTTCTAAAAACAGAAAAAGGCTAAGATGGCTCTTTAGGGTTATTAGAATACTTCCTAGGCTCAGCTCTCATGGTGTATGTCTATTCAAAGTGCTCCTTGTATAATAATACCTCAAGTCTATAAATGAAGATAGAAAGTCCACTATGGGATTGAAAAGCTGCCATGTCCAGGTTGGTGATGAGGTCAACCACTCTGACGGCTCTGGTGACAAATGTTATCTGGTCCTGTTCATCGCCAAGAAACTTTATGACCTATCAAGGAGAGAAAAAGAGACAAAGCCAATAAAATGAAAAGACACAAAACTGAATAATGTACTCTCTTGGAAACATGCAGTCTAGGGTCTCAGGGAGCCAAGTATAGTGCGGGAGAAAAAAAACAGGTGTTTGTCAAATAATAGCTCTATCACTTCTGGGACATAGCCTCCCAAGATAATGGAGACCTTAAAAAAATTACCTTTCAGTATTAAATAAAATATTCAGGGAGAAAAAAGCTGGTGTCTAGGGCCAAGCACACAGTAAAACCTATTACACCTTAATGGTATTTTCTTTAGGGTGACAGCCTAATAAGGTCATGATAAGATATGGCTAGGGATCCCTGGGTGGCGCAGCGGTTTGGCGCCTGCCTTTGGCCCAGGGCGCGATCCTGGAGACCCGGGATCGAATCCCACGTCAGGCTCCCGGTGCATGGAGCCTGCTTCTCCCTCTGCCTGTGTCTCTGCCCCTCTCTCTCTCTCTCTGTGTGTGTGACTATCATAAATAAATAAAAAAATTAATAAAAAAAAAGATATGGCTAGTCTTGACTAGTACCCAGAGGCTCCTGACTCTCAGATCATTCTAGACTATGATCAATTCTTAATAATGGAGATAGCTGCTCTTAAAAGTTGTTAATGAGATAGATAACCAGAATGCAAAACTAGAAAAATTAAGAATAACATTTTCTGGATAGACTTGACTATGCTATCTGCTCTCACTGTAAACCATTCCAAACTTATAACTCTATACTTGCTCTTAGTTGATTTCCCCATAAATATTTTTTTTTTAAAAAGCAGAGCACCTTCAATAAGGCTTCCATCATTCCACAGGAGACCAAGGCTTCACCACCAGCATCGTAGCTGGCCAGATGGTATAAAAAAGAGAAGAGAGCAGTGGCAAACTGGTGAGGATATGGATCCATGGAAGGATCTATATGGGAGGTTGGGAGAGAAAGAAAAAGAGAGCAAGCTAAAATTTGATGTTAAGATGGCAAGATGTTAAACGAAGACCGATAAGCAAGGGTGAAGTTCTTCTTGTTACCTAAAATAACCACCATCAAAACTTACCAATCATGGCCTGGATACAGTTCCGCACAAGTACAGGCAAAAATCCATGGTAAGAGGCAGTTCCAGTACAGTCAATAATACTGCTGAGTTTGGGAGTTCTCTCCAAGTGGACAATTGATGTTAATGTTCGTAAAGAAGCGGCTTTAATCTCCTATGAAGATGGAAGGTAAACATGTGATGTGTTAAATAAGAAATAGATGACTGGGGTGCCTGGGTGGCTTAGTCAGTTAAGTGCCCAAGTCTTGATTTCGGCTCAGGTCATGATCTCAGGGTCTTAAGGTTGAGGCTCCATGCTCAGCACAGAATCTGCTTGAAATCCTCTCCCTTTGTCCTTCCCCCCATTCACTCTAAAATAAATCAACAAAATAAATCTTTTTTAAAAAGTAGATAAATGAACCAAGTTGCTAGAACTCAAAATTTAAGTCCTTTTGCTGGTAACAGTTTGGAATAGATGGAGGTCTATTGAGAATAACACTGAAACTCCAGCACTTGTTAACTCTGCAGCTAAATATCTCAAGAGGAAGAAGTAAAAGAGCTAAGCCCCTGGGAAAAACCAAAAGAAAAATAAATATATACGAGCCTGACATACATAGGTGAATATTAATACTTACCATAAGCTGCTTATCTGTTATCTGAAGGACATCTACCAACTCCTCTATCAACCCATTATACAAGATACTGTTTGCTGACTCCTGCAAGGCATTGGAATACACTGCAAAAGGAGAAATAAACACTTTAGGCAAGAAGGCAGTGGTCAAGCCACTGCCTGGTGACAAACCTTTTAGCGCCTACTGGTTCTGGGAAAAGATTCCCTTCCACCCAGCATTGGAGGGCAGAATCACTGAATTCTAGAGGACCAATCAAATATGGTGGTAAGCCCTAAATACCTTCCAAACGGACAGATTCTCCTATTATTATATTAGTATTGATCGCCATGACCAAGGATATTTGGAAATGGAAGTATGAAGAGAAAGTGAAGAATTAAATTTTTATAATATCACTACTTGATACAATAACTTATTATGTCTTGGATATAGACTTCCATTTTAGTCTCTTCATGTGCTTCTGTTTTTCACTGGAAACACTTATCACAGGCTGAAAAGAACAGAATTTTGGATTATTGCAGACCAAGTCAGAAACTTGTATGACACTGTGGAGTAAAAGTTAAGAATGAGTGTAATTGACTTTCAATGAATCCCACACAGAATAGTAGACATGGATTTGAACACACTCATTTAGTTTAACAAACATGCACTCACTAATATGCCACAAGTTATACTAAGTGTGAGTACAAAAAGAAGAGTATGAATTTTACTTCATAGTTTAAAAGAGGAGATAAACAAGTAATAACATAACTAAAGCTGGTAATATTAACAGCAGCTACCATTTTATACCTTCTATGTGCCTACCCTGTGTGAGGTGCTTTACAAGTTTTCATTTAATCCTTGTATGAGTCTATGAGTGGTATCCCAATATTAAATGAAGAAATAGGCCAAAAGCACAAACATGTAGCTAATCATCTGCAGAATCTGGCTGAGAGCCTAGGACTGACTCCAAAACCAATGTCCTTTCCATTCTACCAATCAAAAATAAAATGCACAGTATTGACTTCTGAATGAATACCTTCTACCTTCAAAATTATACCACGGACAGAAGAGGAAGATGAAATGGCAAGAGGAAGAACAGGAGCCAGGAAAGAACTAACTACCTGAACACTCCTTTAAAAGAAAAAGGGCCAAAATCAAGACTAAACCCAAGTGATTATGTCTGTAAGTATTATATCTTTTTCTTTTTTTTATTATATCTTTTTCTTTTTTTATATATCTTTTTCTAATACAACATTAAGAAGCTCATGAATGATGAAGATGGTGAACATTAGAAATACAGGCAATTTTACAATTTAACTTGCCACCTAGGTAACTACAATAAGCCTCACAGCAACAAAGACAGATGAAATGCAAAGGAAATCATGTCTAAATTACCTAATCAGGGCCTGTTAATTATAGTGTTATTATCTTACCTAATATAGATATTGCATGCAGCCTGGCTTGAACAGCTTGCAATCGTTTCCTGTGATTAGAAAAGCCATGGGCCAGCCGTATGTGTGTAAATAACAGCATCTGTAGGAATATAAGACCTAAATTAGGAAACCAATGAAAACAGTGAATGTACTTTTTGAGGGCTAAACCTTACCTATTATTGAGATATTTGGTAAAATGGTTTACTATTCCTATTTGTTAAGGTGTCAAACAGAACAGTTGTACTCTGAGGCGAGCTGACAAAATAAGCCGCAAAACACAGGCTCAGGAAATTCCAATATCCCAACATAAGCCAAGAAGTATCACTCTACTGATAGGCAACAAACTGAAGACATCTGGCAGGAGTTCTGATTGTTACTAACCAAATCAAATATTTTATCACCATAACGACGAACAGAAAAAAACACAACTAAACGTTTTCTTCTTTGGTATGTAAGTGTTACGATACTAACATTTACTAGATTCACACAGTGAGTAAGGCAGCTCTTATGTTTTCCTCAAACTCTCACAAGAATCTATGTAGGAAGTTAGTAGGTGTTGGCCTCATAGAAGCTGAGGAAACAAAGACTCACAGAAACTAATTTACTCATGATCTGACTCCTTTCTTTTTGATATGCTGTCTCCCAGCCGAGCACATATCAATCTACATGGATAGCCACCACACACTTTAGATAAATATTAGGACCTATCATACCTGCTTATCCTTAGGAATGCTGTACATTTTGGTAAGAGATTCCATGATTTCAGAAGGGCTTTCTGAAATCTACATTAGAAAAAAGATGGGTTAGGAACAAAAAGTAAGCTGAATGTTAGGAAACGAGCCAATAGTCAAAGATTCCTCTTACCTTGTCAAGTTGCTCTATGTGAATATAATGTAGTGTGTTACTAGTTGTCTGAAATTAAAAAGACAGGAGTTGTTAGAAGTCACTGTAATACCTTAGCTTCCCTTACCATAAGACTGCAAGGGAGCTGTCTGAAAACCAAGATGTCACTGTAGGCTGAAGCCTGAGTGCTCTTAAAAAAAAAAAAGGTAACTTTAGAGTTCCCTGAAATACTCATTTTATATATAAGCTTCTTTGAAGATAATATCAAAATATAATGCACATGGACATTTAATATTCCTTAGCCCTTTTTAAAGTTATTTAAGTATAATTAACATACACTATTATATTTGTTTCAAGTGTACAGTAAAATGACTTAGCACTTCCACACATCACTTAGTGCTCATCAGGTAAGTAAGTGTACTCTTAATCTCATTTATTTCACCCCATCCCTCTGCCCACCTCCACTCTAGCAGCCACCAGTTTGTTCTCTATATTTATCTATTGCCTCTTTCTTTTCCTTATCCCCTTTTAACCTTCATAGAAAAGACCAAATCCATGAAAATGGTTTCCATTCTAGATATGCACTGCAGCTGTTTTCAAGGCACCATTCATCTATAAAGATTTATTATGCTGTAGGTAGAAGAAAAGATCTTATTCACTAAGCTACTTCTAAAACAAAACTGAATTTTAGTATCTCCTCAAAGAATATGAATGACTAGATAATTGAAGCAGAACCCTGTCTGTAACCCTTACAAACTGACTTAAATAGAGAAAACTGAGTGATCACTATCCAATTAAACTGAATGCTGGAATTCTCATCTGAGACTGAGAAAAATGTGTAAGTCATGACAACGCCTCATCGGGAGTCCTGTCTCCTAGCACTCCAACATAAGTAATATCCAAACCCGTCAGAACGGAGCACACAATGAATAGTTTACTCCTGTGAAGCTGCTATGTATATTTAGCTGGGTAGGGCAGCAATGCATCTCAAAACCATTCCCCCTCATTTAACTGAGGAGTCCTAGAAGTAAACTCCAGTTACAGTACATCATAGACTCTATCAGAACAAGTCTGAATGAGACTCACCCTTTTCTCGATTTTGACCTCGGCCCCAGGGTCTGCATAGAATTCAAAGTGTAGTGTAGTTGCACTGGGTGGGTATTTCTGTGTATAAAGCACATAAAAGAATCAGATACCATCTTTTCCCCAAATCTTCCTTCAAAGTCCTAACCATTTGTCCAACTCATTATAGCAGCAGGAGGAGCACTGCTGTCAGCAGGTATAGTGCCTTCACTCGTCTTAGTAGAGCTCAGATGTCTTTTAACAACACAGAATCAGGAGGATGCAGCCCAGAGCTCCAAAAGCCTTCATATTTCTTACTTATAAGTTATCTGCTGCCCTTTCATCCAAGAGATCAATTCTGTAGCTATTCTCAAGAGGAAAAAGACAGGTAAGTCTGCCAAGCAATAATGAATAAGAATCCAAGAAAGGATGGAGAATAAATACAAGGGTCTAGGTACCAACTTGGGAATGGAAAAGAACATTCTTATGGAGACTTAGTTTATATCACTGCCTTCTGAAATATTTTATTCAAACTATGCTTCAGTGGTGTATCTTCTTAATTCTTCAAATAATCTCTTTATACCATTCTACACCACGTTCTGTGGTATCAAATGCTTTTCTGCACAGGTAAATACCAAGTAAATATGGACCAAATCCTTACAACAAATCCTCTTTAACTCTAGAAAAGCAAAAACAAAACTGAGACCACAACAGCATGCCCATTAAGATGAATCCTTACGGACTCAGCAGTTGAGCATCTGCCTTTGGCTCAGGTTATGATCCTGGGACTGAGTCCTGCATCAGGCTCCACAGGAAGCTGCTTCTCCCTCTGCCTCTGTGTCTCTCATGAATAAATAAACTATCTTAAAAAAAGAAATAAATAAAAATAAAATGAATCCTTAAAAGAAACCAGTAGCAGTGGCTGCCTCTGAAAATGGAGAATTATTATATACAATAATTATTTCAATACAAAAAAAAAAACATGCCCACGTATTACTTCCTTCTAAAGTACACACCATAGGGTGCCTGGGTGGCTCAGTGTTTGAGCATCTGCCGCTGGCTCAGGTTGTGATCCCGGGGTCCTAGGATCAAGTCCTGCATCTGTCTTCCTGCGGGGAGCCTGCCTCTCCCTCTACCTATGTATGTCTCTGCCTCTCTCTGTCTCTCATGAATAAATATATAAAATATTAAAAAAAAATAAAGTACATAACGTATTTTTCCAAAGTCTCACTGATTACCAAAATCAGTAAATAAAAGGATGTGTGATTTCTTAACATAGGCTGGGCCCAAAACAGGTATTATACAAACCTAGTGGAGTTTATCATACTGTTTTGCCCAAGGGGTAAACAAGTGTGATATACAAAAGGAGGCTAACATAGTACTAGAAGTCCTAACCTCAGCAATCAGACAACAAAAAGAAATAAAAGGCATTCAAATTGGCAAAGAGGAAGACAAAACTCTCCCTCTTCGCCGATGACATGATACTCTACATAGAAAACCCAAAAGCCTCCACCCCAAGATTGCTAGAACTCATACAGCAGTTTGGCAGTGTGGCAGGATACAAAATTAATGCCCAGAAGTCAGTGGCATTTCTATACACTAACAATGAGACTGAAGAAAGAGAAATTAAGGAGTCAATCCCATTGACAATTGCACCCAAAAGCATAAGATACCTAGGAATAAACCTAACCAAAGAGGGAAAGGATCTATACCCTAAAAACTACAGAACAATTTTGGAAGAAATTGAGGAAGACAAAGAGATGGAAAAATATTCCATGCTCATGGATTGGAAGAATATTGTGAAAATGTCAATGTTACCCAGGGCAATTTACACGTTTAATGCAATCCCTATCAAAATACCATGGACTTTCTTAAGAGAGTTGGAACAAATTATTTTAAGATTTGTGTGGAATCAGAAAAAAACCCGAATAGCCAGGGGAATTTTAAAGAAGAAAACCATAGCTGGGGGCATCACAATGCCAGATTTCAGGTTATACTACAAAGCTGTGGTCATCAAGACAAGGTGGTACTGGCACAAAAACAGACACATAGGTCAATGGAACAGAATAGAGAACCCAGAAGTGGACCCTCAACTTTATGGTGAACTAATATTCGACAAAGGAGGAAAGACTATCCACTGGAAAAAAGACAGTCTCTCCAATAAATGGTGCTGGGAAAATTGGACATCCACATGCAGAAGAATGAAACTAGACCACTCTCTTGTACCATACACAAAGATAAACTCGAAATGGATGAAAGATCTAAATGTGAGACAAGATTCCATCAAAATCCTAGAGGAGAACACAGGCAACACCCTTTTTGAACTTGGCCACAGTAACTTCTTGCAAGATAGATCCACTGAAGGCAAAAGAAACAAAAGCAAAAATGAACTATTGGGACTTCATCAAGATAAGAAGCTTTTGCACTGCAAAGGATACAGTCAACAAAACTAAAAGACAACCTACAGAATGGGAGAAGATATTTGCAAATGACATATCAGATAAAGGGCTAGTTTCCAAGATCTATAAAGAACTTATTAAAACTCTACACCAAAGAAACAAACAATCCAATCATGAAATGGGCAAAAGACATGAACAGAAATCTCACAGAGGAAGACATAGACATGGCCAACAAGCACATGAGAAAATGCTCTGCATCACGGGTCATCAGGGAAATACAAGTCAAAATCACAATGAGATACCACCTCACACCAGTGAGAATGGGGAAAATTAACAAGACAGGAAACCACTAATGTTGGAGAGGATGTGGAGAAAGGGGAACCCTCTTGCACTGTTGGTGGGAATGGGAACTGGTGCAGCCACTCTGGAAAACTGTGTGGAGGTTCCTCAAAGAGTTAAAAATAGACCTGCCCTACGACCCAGCAATTGCACTGCTGGGGATTTACCACAAAGATACAGATGCAATGAAACGCCGGGACACCTGCACCCCGATGTTTATAGCAGCAATGTCCACAATAGGCAAACTGTGGAAGGAGCCTTGGTGTCCATCGAAAGATGAATGGATAAAGAAGATGTGGTCTATGTATACAATGGAATATTACTCAGCCATTAGAAACGACAAATACCCACCATTTGCTTCGACGTGGATGGAACTGGAGGGTATTATGCTGAGTGAAATAAGTCAATCGGAGAAGGACAAACATTATATGGTCTCATTCATTTGGGGAATATAAGAAATTGTGAAAGGGAATAAAGGGGAAAGGAGAAAAAATAAGTGAGAAATATCAGAAAGGGAGACAGAACATGAAGGACTCCTAACTCTGAGAAACGAACTAGGGGTGGTGGAAGGGGAGGTGGGCGGGGGGTGGGGGTGACTGGGTGACGGGCACTGAGGGGTGCACTTGACGGGATGAGCACTGGGTGCTATTCTATATATTGACAAATTGAACACCAATAAAAATAAATTTATTAAAAAAAACAAAAGGAGGCTAAGAATTATTAACCAACTTAATTTTAAGATGAAAGTCATTTTCACATGAACTGAATACTCTTTAAGATTTATGTAGCTTTGATTATTAAATAAACACTTACCTCCCATATTACCCAGTATTAATTTATATAATACACACTAAGAAAGTATACCAACCAAGGTGAGAAAGTAATTTGCTCTAATTTGTTATTTTCTTTGACCAGAAAAAGAACCATTCTCCCAGGGGAAAAAGGCTTGCTAAGATAAATTTACTAAATTTCATCACAGGTATTTGTCCTATTCACAATAAACTGACAAAAACAGCAATATCTGCTGGAAAATATAGTTGCTTCTTGGCACAGAATTGTTTTTAACAAATCCAATTGTGCATTGTGGTTCCAAAACATCATATCAAAGCAGAAGGGAGGATGGTCTAACCTTGTAAACTAAGCATGGATGAAAGGTATGAGCAGGCAGGACAGGACATGAGAGGTAAACATGGAAATCACACAAAACATTTTAAGTTCTCAGTGACTCTCACGTACTGTTCCCCAAGCATCCATTCTTAAAAATCACACCATACTGCCCAGAGTTCCAATGGTTCCAGTGAGAGAATACAAACAAATACACTTTCTGGGATACTTCAACACTTTCAAACAGATTCACCAAATACAGCTTCCTAGTCAAGAGCTGGGGAATGAACATACACTGTGTTTCTGAGATTCTTCTTAGTGTCAGCAGATTGAGGGCCCAAGCATTTCTAGACAAGACGTGCTAGGTCTTAGTTGATCTCAGGTTCCTCAAAGGTCCTGATTTGAAGTGGCAACTTAATATACCATATATTCATTGTAAACTAAGGCTCAAAAAGAGACTACACATAGCTCTGCCAAAGGACACCCATATCCGAGAGTTACTTACCATCATATGCAAGTCTCTGCAACATTCTGCAAGTCCAAAGCCATTTTCCTTTCCACCCCAGCTCTTAAAAAAAGGAAAAAGACAGTGTTAAAATAGTGCTTACAATAGCCTTGTGTATAAAATAAAAGTATGTGGCTGTTTGGAATACAGTGTTGAGAAGACAACCAATGTGAAAGTCCAACAAAGAGAGGGAGCAAATAGAAGCAAGGACTTAGTAAGACTCAAGGCAAGGTCTGCCTAAAGGTAAGATTTCTACAATGTGATCAATTTCACTGTTCTGTGAGGGTGGTACTGGAAAGAGCATAAATAGCTAAACAAATGCACTGCATATGCTTGCAGTCATACTTGCTGACAGGTCAGGTCAGTCTTATCTCATCAGGCCTTCAGTACTTTATTATGCTTTCCATACTCGGACTGTTCACCTTCCTCACTACAGTAAGGAACCACATGCTCTACAGTTCCTTTTTGATATGAACCAAGTAGCAAAGCAGAAGACACTATGTTGCTTATTCCTTCCTACTATACTCTGCCACCATGAAGTCTAAAAACTCATCAAAGGGCAGCCCGGGTGGCTCAGCGGTTTAGCGCCACCTTTAGCCCAGGGCTTGTTCCTGGAGACCCGGGATCGAGTCCCATGTCAGGCTCCCCGCATGGAGCCTGCTTCTCCCTCTGCCTGTGTCTCTGCGTCTCTGTGTGTCTCTCATGAATAAATAAATAAAATCTTAAAAAAATTAAAAAATAAAAACTCATCAAGTACTAGCCCCTAAGGCAATGGGGGAGAATGACTAAACTGTACACTATTACTGGCCTCCAAATCCAAGCCTCCAACCATATATTCTTGCTTAATAAACAGGCTTGCATTTTCAACAGTGTTTGATACCAAACATTTTTGCCTGATTCAGAATGCTACCAAGTGTGGGGTGAGCACTTGCTGAAAACATAAAAAGTAAATGCATTAGTCCTTGCCTCCTAGGCCATGACATACAATTGGGTTAAACAATAGACAAACTGAAAAGTTTCGGGGAAAAGACTGGGGAGTGAGATGGTTTGGAGACTAAGGGTTTGGATAAGTTCCACAGACTCCTGGGACTCTAGAAGGCCAAACATATGCCCAAGGCCTAAGCACATTCTCAGAAAAGACCCAAGAAGGCCCTAAGTTCTACATGCCTGGCTCATCATCAGGCTCTGTGCAAGTTACAAGTGAAGGCTAAGGCAGAGTTGTAAACATCCTAGTTGAGTAGTGAAGATAGAGTATTACCACTTAAGATGCTAATATACATAGAGAACCTACCTCCAAAAAAAAAAAAAAGAACCTACCTTCAAAGACTGGGGGGGGGAAGTATGTATTTTCTTTGTTCCAGAAGTTTATGGCAAATCGCTAGCTAACCACTAAGCAAAGAGAATAGACTTTAATGATCACAAGTATGAAATCAGTTCATAAAAGTCTAAACAAACCAACCCTGAGGAAGGGTGAGAATTTGATTTCCAGAGCTGCCACATTATAATATTAACAATGTCCATTATTCTACAACAACAAAAAAACCCCTGTGATATATACAAAGAAACAAGACAGTGAAACACACAAAGGAAAAAAATAATAAATTACAGCAACATGAGCATGAGCAGTGATGTCAGCATGATGGCCAGGAGTTGGGGAACCTACCCCCACAAGCCAAGGGATAGGAGAGGAGTCTCATGTACCTGCCTGTTGGATAACAGCAATACAGATCTTGGGTCACAACTATAGACCCTGTAGTGGCCTGTGAACCAGCTACAGCCACTCTGAGGAGCCCCAGGAAAACATGGTCTAAAAGAAACATCCACGGATGATAAAGGTAAAGGACAAAAGTACTAAAAATAGTAAGAACTAAAATAAATTGTTAATGAATATACAATTTAAAAAGAAGTAAACTGAACATTAAAAACATAAAATGAGGTTGGGGGGAATAAAAGGGTAGAGTATTTGTATGTGACCAAAGTTGTTACCAACTTTAAAAACTTCTATCTATAGGATGTTTTTTTTTATAGGATGTTTTATGTGAGGCTCATGGTAACTACAAAGCAAAAACCTAGATACAAAAAAGATAAACAGAAAGGAATCAAAGCATACTACTATAGAAAACGATCAATTCACAAAGGAAGGCAGCAAGTGAGGAAGAAAGGATAAGGAAAATACAAAATAGCCATTAAACAGTAACATGATATTACCAAGTCCTTGTCTATCAATAATTACTCTAAATGTAGATGTATTATATTACTTTTATGTTAGTTTAAAGTGTACAATATAATGATTCAGCACTTCCATACAACACCCAATGCCCATCACAAGTATCCTCCTAAATCCCTATCACCTATTTAACCCATCCCCCTACCCACCTCCTCTCTGGTAACCATCAGTTTGTATAGATAAGAGTCTGTTTCTTGGTTTGCCTCTCTATTTTTTCCTTTTGCTTGTTTTATTTCTTAAATTCCACACGAGTGAAATCATTCGGAATTTGTCTTTCTCTGACTTATTTTGCTTAGCATAATACTCTCTAGCTCCATTCATATTGTTGCAAATGGCAAGATTCTCATTATTTTTTATGGCTGAATACTATCTCAGTGAGTGTGTGATTGATATACATATATATCATTATTAGTTGATGGACACTTGGACTGTTTCCACAGTTTGGCTACTGTAGATAATGATGCTATAAATATCAGGGTGTATGTGTATCCCTTTGAATTACTGCACTATACTTTTTACATCAATGGACCTACCAGGAATATACAGAACATTGTACTGAACGGCAGTAGAATACACAGTCTTCTAAAATGCAAATAGAACTTTCTTCCAGATAGATTACAGGATGATAAGTTACAAAACAAGTCTTAACAATTTTTTTTATAAATTAATTTTTATTGGTGTTCAATTTACCAACATACAGAATAACACCCAGTGCTCATCCCGTCAAGTGTCCCCCTCAGTGCCCGTCACCCATTCACCCCCACCCCCCGCCCTCCTCCCCCTCCACCACCCCTAGTTCATTTCCCAGAGTTAGAAGTCTTTATGTTCTGTCTCCCTTTCTGATATTTCTCACACATTTCTTCTCCCTTCCCTTATATTCCCTTTCACTGTTATTCATATTCCCCAAATGAATGAGAACATACAATGTTTGTCCTTCTCCGGTTACTGTGGCCAAGTTCAAAAAGGGTGTTGCCTGAGTTCTCCTCTGGGATTTTGATGGAATCTTGTCTCACATTTAGATCTTTCATCTATTTTGAGTTTATCTTTGTGTATGGTGCAAGAGTGGTCCAGTTTCATTCTTCTGCATGTGGATGTCCAATTTTCCCAGCACCATTTATTGAAGAGACTGTCTTTCTTCCAGTGGATCGTCTTTCCTCCTTTATCGAATATTAGTTGACCATAAAGTTCAGGGTCCACTTCTGGGTTCTCTATTCTGTTCCATTGATCTATGTGTCTGTTTTTGTGCCAGTACCACACTGTCTTGATGACTACAGCTTTGTAGTACAACCTGAAATCTGGCATTGTGATGCCCCCAGATATGGTTTTCTTTTTTAAAATTCCCCTGGCTGTTCGGGGTCTTTTCTGATTCCACACAAATCTTAAAATAATTTGTTCTAAGTCTCTGAAGAAAGTCCATGGTATTTTGATAGGGATTGCATTAAACGTGTAAATTGCCCTGGGTAACATTGACATTTTCACAATATTAATTCTGCCAATCCATGAGCATGGAATATTTTTCCATCTCTTTGTGTCTTCCTCAATTTCTTTCAGAAGTGTTCTATAGTTTTTAGGGTATATTTTGAGAACCATTTGAATGGTAAATGGTTCTCCAACCTTTTATTTTCAGGTTGTAGGTGTCCTTCTGTCTAAAATGAGTCCCTTGTAGACAGCAAATAGATGGGTCCTGCTTTTTTATCCAGTCTGAAACCCTGCGCCTTTTGATGGGGTCATTAAGCCCATTCACGTTCAGAGTTACTATTGACAGATATGAGTTTAGTGTCATCATGATATCTATTTAGTCCTTGTTTTTGTGGATTGTTCCACTGAACTTCTTAAAGGGGAGTTTTAAGAGTCCCCCTTAAAATTTCTTGCAGAGCTGGTTTGGAGGTCACATATTCTTTCAGTTCCTGCCTGTCTTGGAAGCTCTTTATCTCTCCTTCCATTTTGAATGAGAGCCTGGCTGGATAAAGTATTCTTGGTTGCATGTTCTTCTCATTTAGGACCCTGAATATATCCTGCCAGCCCTTTCTGGCCTGCCAGGTCTCTGTGGAGAGGTCTGCTGTTACCCTAATATTTCTCCCCATGAAAGTCAGGGACTTCTTGTCTCTTGCTGCTTTAAGGATCTTCTCTTTATCTTTGGAATTTGCAAGGTTCACTATTAAATGTCGAGGTGTTGAACAGTTTTTATTGATTTTAGGGGGGGATCTCTCTATTTCCTGGATCTGAATGCCTGTTTCCCTTCCCAGATTGGGAAAGTTTTCAGCTAGGATTTGTTCAAATACATATTCTGGCCCTCTGTCCCTTTCTGCGCCCTCGGGAACCCCAATTAAACGTAGGTTTTTCTTCCTTAGGCTGTCATTTATTTCCCTTAATCTATCTTCATGGTCCCTTAATTGTTTGTCTGTTTTTTCCTCAGTTTCCCTCTTTGCCATTAACTTGTCTTCTATGTCACTCACTCGTTCTTCCACCTCGCTAACCCTTGTCGTTAGGACTTCTAGTTTGGATTGCATCTCATTCAATTGATTTTTAATTTCTGCCTGATTGGATCTAAATTCTGCAGTCATAAAGTCTCTTGAGTCCTTAATGCTTTTTTCTAGAGCCACCAGTAGCTGTATAATAGTGCTTCTGAATTGACTTTCTGACATTGAATTGTAATCCAGATTTTGTAACTCTGTGGGAGAGAGGAGTGTTTCTGATTCTTTCTTTTGAGGTGAGGTTTTCCTTCTAGTCATTTTGCTCAGTGCAGAGTGGCCAAAAACAAGTTGTATTGGAACACGGGGGAGTATCTTCTGATTCTGTATACTTTAAGCCCCTTGACTTCCCCTGGAACTGGTCCGTCTAGCTGGTCTTCTGGGGGAGGGGCCTGTTGTGCTGATTTTCAGGTGTTAGCACTTGGGGGAGCTGCTCTGCCCCTGCCTGCTGCAGGGCTCAGCGGGGGTTGTTTACCCCGTGAGGCCCCAGGAGGAACAGCCGCAGTTGCTATGGCAACTCTGGAAGCCTGGATTCAGCCTCCGCAGGAACTATGGGGCTCGGGGCTCTCGGCTCTCCCCGTCTGCAGGGCCTGGAGGCTCCGGGGCGGGGCTGCTAATCTGCTCAGCTGGGGCAGGAGCGTCCTTGCTGTCCTGGGCCCTCCCGGCCTCTGCCTGTCCCGGGGGAGGCCGGATCCTGGGCTGTGTCCCGGCGCCCTGTGCTCCGGGGCCTGCGCTGTTGGATTCGCGCTCCAGCCCCGCAGCCCCCTCCGCGGAGCCGCCGCCCGAGCCCCTCCGAGCTGCTCCTGGTCCCGCCCCGCCATGCGCGCTGCAGCCCTTAGGGAGCTCGGCGCACTCTCCCCGGGCGCAGGTGTCTGTTAGTGTCCCCGGGAGCCCGAGGGCATCCCCGCCCTCCTGGGTCCTGCTCCAACTCCCTGCGAGCCCCTTTCCCCCGGGAAGGTTGGTGCAGCTCCTGCTCCTCCGGGACGGGGCTCTCCTGTCCTGGGGACACTCGCCCCGGCCTCAGCCCGGCTCCTCGCGGGGCCCCTCCCCCTCGGAGGCCTTTTGTTTCTTTATTTCTTTTTCCCCGTCTTCCTACCTGGATAGAAGCGCGAACTCTTCTCACTGTAGCATTCCAACTGGTCTCTCTTTACATCTCAGGCCGAATTCGTAGATTTTCAGGATGATTTGAAGGTTATCTAGGTAATTTGGTGGGGACAGGCGATTTGGGGACCCTGCTCTTCCGCCATCTTGCCCCTCCTCCAAGTCTTAACAAATTTAAGAGACTGAAATTGTAATAAGTAATCTTCCTAACCACAGTGGTATAAAACCAGAAATCAGTAATAGGAGAAAAACCGGAAAATTCACAATATATGGAAACTAAACAATACACTCCTGAAGACCCAATGGATAAAAAAAAAAAAGACATCAAAAGGGAAATTTAAAAATATGGGCAGGGGGCACCTGGGTGGCTCAGGTCCTAATCCCGGGGTCCTGGGATCGAGTCCCACATCAGGATTCCTGCAGGGAGCTTGCTTCTCTCTCTGCATCTCTCATGAATAAATTAATAAAATCTTTTACAAATAAATAAATAAAAAACAAACAGGGACAAAAGACAATGAAAACACAACATATCAAAACTTAGGGGATGCACCAAAAGCAGTTCTAAAAGGAAAGATTATAGGGATAAATGACTACAGTAAGAAACAGAAAAATCTCAAATATACAACCTAACTTTGTTAACTCAAGGAACTAGAAAAAGAACAAACTAATCCCAAAGTTAGTAGAATGAAGGAAATAACAATGATCGCAGCAGAATAAATGAAATGGAGGACTGCCCCCCAAAACAGAAAAGGTCAATAAAAACAAGAGCAGAGTTTTTTGGAAAATATAAATGAAAGAGATGAAATTTTAGCTAGACTGAGAAAATAAGAGTGAAGACTTAAATCAGAAATGAGGAGACATTACAAATGATATCACAGAAAGGATTAAGAGAATACTTATGATTTCACTTATATATGGAATTTAAGAAACAAAACAAGCAAAGGGGGGAAAAAGGAGAGGGAGATAAAACAAGAAACAGATTCTTTCTTCACTATAGAGAACAAAACTGATGGTTACCAGCGGGGAGGTGGATGGGGAAATGAGTGAAATAGGTAGTGGGGATTGCACTGAGTAATGTAAAGAATTGCTGAATCACTATACAGATTCAGCAGTACGTAAAACTAATGCAACACTGTATGTTAACTAAACTGGAATTAAAACAAAAAACTTAAAAAAGGGACTTATGAACAGACCAATAATGAATAAGAAGATTAAATCAGTAGTCAAAACACACCCAATACAGAAAAGCCTAGGACCAGATGGTATTCCTGGTACATTCACCAAAAGTTTAAAGAATTAATGCCAATCCTTCTCAAACCAAATTAACAGCACATTAAAATGATCATATACAATTATCAAAGTAGGATTAATCCTTGGGATGCAACAATGGTTTAACATATACAAGCCAATAAATATGATACACCACATTAATAAAAGACAAAAACCATATGATGTCAACAGATGCAGAAAAAAAAAGTTTGACAGAAACTCAATAGCCTTTCATGATAAAAACTAAAAAATGAGGTATAGAAGGAACACAGCTCAATGTTTTAATAAAGGCCAAACGTGACAAGCCCATAGATAATATCATACTCAAATGGTGAAAGGATGAAAGTTCTCCCTCTAAGATCCTGAACAAGACAAGGATGCCCATTCTTAACACTCCTATTCAATATAGTACTGGAAGTTCTAGCCAGAGCAATTAGGCAAGAAATAAATAGAATCCGAAGAAATAAAAGGCATCCGTTTCAAAAAGCAAGAAGTAAAACTATCGCCATTTATAAATGATATGATCTTATGTATTAAAACCCTAAAAACGCTGCCAAAAAACTGTTAGGACTAATAAATTCTGTTAAGTTGCAGGATATAAAATCAACATACAGAAATCAGTCATATTTCTATATATTAACAATGAACTATATGAAAAAGAAATTAAGAAAACAATCCCAGGGAGCTTGAGTGGCTCAGTTGGCTAAACACCGAACTCTTGATTTCAGCTCAGGGTTGTGAGATTGAGCCCCACGGCAGGCTTTCGCTGGGCATGTAGCCTGCTCAGGATTCCCTTTCTCCCTCTCCCTTTGCTCCTACCCTCCTGCTTGCTCTCTCTCTCTCTCTAAAAAAAAAAAAAAAAAAAAACAAGTTCTAAAAAGAAAACAATCCCATTTACAGTTGCACTAGAAACAGTATAATACTTAGTAAATTTAACCAAAGTGAAAGAGCTATACAATGAAAACTATAAAACACTGATGAAAGAATATAAAGACATAAATGGAAAGATATCCTGTGTTCACGAATTACAAGAACATTGTTAAAATGTCCATACAATCCAAGTCCGTTTACAGCTTCATGTAATTGCTATTAAAATTCTAATGACATTTTTCAGAGAAATAGAAAAAAAACAATCCTCAAATTTATGTGGAACCACAAAAGACCCTGAATAGCGAAAGCAATCCTGAGAAGGAACAACAAAGCTAAAGGTATCACACTTCCTGATTTCAAACATTATTATAAAGGTAAAGCAGTAAGAATAGTATTGACATAAACACAGATAAGTACACCAACAGAACAGAACCAAAAGCCCAGAAATAAACCCTCACATATATGGTCAACTAATATTTGAAAGGGAGACAAAAATAATCAACGGGGAAAGCACACACTCTGATAAATGGTGCTGGGAAAACTGGATAACAAAATGAATTGGACTCCTTTCTTATACAATCCAAAAACTGAACTTGAAATGGATTAAAGACTTCAACATGAGACCTGAAACAGTAAAATTATTAAAGGAAAACAGAGTAAAAGTTCCTTGACACTGATCTTGCTAATTACTTTTTTTGGATACCAAAAATATAAGCAACAAGGGAAAAAATAAGTGAGAAGGAACACTCAAAGAATTCATACAGGGACGCCTGGGTGGCTTAGCAGTTGAGTGTCTCCCTTCAGCTCAGGGCGTGGTCCTAGGGTTCTGGGATCAAGTCCCACATCGGGCTCCCTCTGCCTATGTCTCTGCCTCTTTCTCTGTGTCTCTCATGAAGAAAGAAAGAAAATCTTTAAAAAAAAAGGAATTAAAAAAAAAAAAGGAATTCATACACCTCAGTAATACACACAAAATAGGATTTAAGAAAGGGCAGTGGAGGGGCACCTGGGTGACTCAGTGGTTGAACAACCGCCTTTGGCTCAGTTCATGATCCCAGGGTCCTAGGATCGAGTCCTGCTTTGGGCTCCCTGCAAGGAGTCTGCTTCTCTCTGCCTATCTCTGCCTCCCCGTGTCTCTCATGAATAAAAAAGCTTAAAAAAATAAAAACAAAAAAACCCCAGAGGAATTAAGTAGACATTTTCCCAAAGAAGAAATAGCCAAGAGGTATATGAAATGGCATTCAGTTATCACTAATCATCAGGGAAATGCAAATCATATCCACAGAAAGATATTGTCTCATACCGGTTAGAATCTAGGCTATTATCAAAAAGAGATAACAAGCATTGGCGAAGATCTGGAGACCAGACTCCTGTGCACTGTTGGTGGGGATGTAAATTGGTAGAGCTACTATGGAAAATGCTATCCTCAGAAAATTAAAAATAGTATATGATCCAGCAATCCCAATTCTGGGTATATATCCAAAAGAAATAATATAAGGACATCAAAGAGATATCTTCCCCCTCCTATTAACTGCAACATTATTCACAATAGCCAACATTGGGTGACAAACTAAGTGTTCATCTATGGATGAATGGATAAAGATGTCTCCCTCTCTCTCTCACACACACACACACGTACACACACACTGGAGTATTATTCAACCATGAGAAAGAAAGAATTCCAGCCTTCTGTGACAACATGGATGGACCCTGAGGGTACTCCAGTAATTGTAATAAGTCAGATCAGATAGAGAAAGACAATTACTGTATCCTATCACTTATATGTGGAATTTTAAAAAGCTGAACTCATAGAAACAGAATGGTGGTTTCCAGGGGCAAGGGCTTGGGGTAAATAGGAAGATGTTGGTCAAAGGGTACAAACTTCTAGTTATATGATAAATAAGATCTGGAGAGCTAACGTACAGCATGGTGACTACAGTTAACAATATTGTATTATATACTTGTCATTGCTGAGAGTAAATATTAAATCTTCTCACCACAAAAAATGGATGATAACTATGTGAGGTGAAGAGGTGTTCATTAATCCTAGTGTGGAAATCACTCTAATATATGTGTATCAAATCAACATGTACACCTTAAACTTACATGTTATATTTATCAATTATACCTCAATAAAGCTGGAAAAAATAGAAACTATCCCTAAGTCCAGATACTGGATTTAATAGGCAGACTTTAAATAAATGATTTTAGATATGCTTCTAAGGGCTAAAGGAAATCATGAGAGTATTTCATCAAAAAAATATCCACAAGATTATAAAAAAGGAAGCAAATACAAATTATAGCACTGAAAAGCATAATAAAGAAATGAAAATATTCACTTAAGTGTTTCAACAGCAGATGTAAGCAGGAAGATTGAATCAACAAACCTAATTAAATATACAGAATATCAGATGGTACTATGTGCTATTTAAAAAAAAGGCAAAAAGGGTGATACGGAGTACATAGAGGGTTCCAATTTTAAATCAGGATGTTAGGGGGAATCCCTGGGTGGCTCAGTGGTTTAGCGCCTGCCTTTGGCCCAGGGCGTGATCCCGGAGTCCCGGGATCGAGTCCCGCGTCGGACTCCCAGCATGGAGCCTGCTTCTCCCTCTGCCTGTGTCTCTGCACCCCCCTCTATCATGAATAAATAAAATCTTTAAAAAAAATAAATCAGGATGTTAGGGAAGACCTTGCAGACTTAAGACTTAAAGATGAGGGAGCAAGGGGATCCCTGGGTGGCTCAGCGGTTTCGCACCTGCCTTTGGCCCAGGGCGCGATCCTGGAGTCCCGGGATCGAGTCCCATGTCGGGCTCCCAGCATGGAGCCTGCTTCTCCCTCTCTTCTGCCTGTGTCTCTGCCTCTCTCTATGTCTATCATAAATTTAAAAAAAAAAGATGAGGGAGCAAGCCATAGAGACAACTGGGAACACAGCTGTGTAGAGATCCTGCAAGAAGAGTGTAGCTAGCACCGTCCAGGAAAGGAAGAGGGCCAGGTACACAGAACAGACTGAACTTGGGGGAAGCAAATGGGATGAGAGATCAGAAGTTCGATATTGTACACATTACAACTGAGGTATCTATTAGATATGAAGTAGAGATTTTGAGGCAGTAATTATATGAGAAAGCCCAGGGTGGGGCTCTGAGCCACTCTAATACTCAGAGCTTGAGCACAGGAGGAGGTACCAGCCAAGACATGGAAGGGCAGTTGTGGAAACTTAGGAGGACCAGGAGGCAGTTTAGAAGCCAAGACTACTGTCTAGTCTTTAAAAATTAATTTTCTTTTTTCCTCAAAATGTACTGAAATGAATTCAACTTTATTATTTTTAAAATCTTTAACACATTTTATTTATTCATTCATTTTTTAAAGATTTAATTTATTCATTCATGAGAGACAGAGAGAGAGAGGCAGAGAAATAGGCAGAGGGAGAAGCAGGCCGCCTGTGGGGAGCCCGATGCAGGACTCGGGCCCAGGACCCCAGGACCACGACCTGAGCCAAAGGCAGACACTCAACCACTGAGCCACCCAGATGCCCCTATTCATTTTTATTTTAATTCTAGTATAGTTAGCATAGTGTTAAATTACTTTCAGGTATATAATACAGTGATTCAAAAATTTCATATATTATTCTGTTCTCATCAAGGAGTGTACTCTTAATCCATTTCACCTATTTCACCCACCTCACCCACCTCTCCCACCTCCCCTCAGGCAACCATCTGTTTGGTTTTTGGTTTGCCTCTTTTTTTTGCTTATTTGTTTCTTAAATTCCCTATGAGTGAAATCATAGGGAAATGATTTTGAAATGAAAAAATCATATGATATTTGTCTTTCTCGGACTGACTTCTTTCACTTAGCATTATACTCTCTAGCACCATCCATGTTGTTGCAAATAAGATGATTTCATTCTTTTCATAGCTGAATATTATTCTGTTGTGTATATATAGGACATCTTTATCCATTCATCTATCAATGGACACATGCTGTTTCCATAAAATGGCTACTGTAAATAATGCAATGAATATAAGGGTGTATATATCCTTTTGAATAAGTGTTTTTGCATTCTTTGGGTATATACTCAGTAATGTGATTACTGGATCATATGCTAGTTCTATTTTTAAAATTAGTTTTTCTAAGAATATTTAGTGGTGTGGGAAAATACCCACCATGGGTTATGTGGAAGGAAAAACAGCATATGAAACACAATGCTATCCGTTATTTTTATCTACATGATGGTGACTAACAATTGCCATTTTCTTTACAATTTTATGTATTTTCTTAATTTTCAAAACTAAACATGTATTACGTTCATAAAAATTCTGAGACACATATATTCACAAATCAATATTGGAAGGTGAAAAAAGTCAATAAATCTGAAGCTAGGTCAATTGAGATTACCCAGTTGCAAGAGCAGAAAGAAAGAAAATTAAGAGTAAGTCTAAGAAGTATGTGGGACATCATTAAGTGTACCAACATATGCATAATGACTCTCAGAAGGAGAGGAGGAAGGGAAGCACACAAATTACTCATAGAAATAACTGCCAAAATCATGCTTCAAATTTGATCAAAGACATGATCTACAAATCCAATTCAAGAGAATCTTGAGGCAGCAAGAGAAAAAGAACTTGTCATGTACAAGCGATCCTCAATAAAATCAGTAACTGATTTTTCATCAGAAACTATGGAGTTCAGAGTACAGTTGGAAGACATAGTCAAAGTGCTAGAACAGACATATTCAAAGAACTGCCAATCAAGAAATCTGTATCTGACACAATTATCCTTCAAAAATGTAGGAGAAATTAAGGCATTCCCAGATAAAAGCAAGGGAGCCTGTTACTGGTACATGATTCAAGAAATCCTAGCTGGAGTCCTTCAGGTTGAAATGAAAGGGCACCAGACAGTAACTTGACCCCACATAAAAGAAATGAAAAACACCAATTAAGGTTAGCTACATAGGTAAATTATAAAAGTCAGTATTAATATATTTTTAGTTTTGTAAGCCCTCATTTTCTGTGTGTTTTAAAAGACACCTAATAAAATAATAATTATACATCTATGCTGATGGGCACACCATGCATAAAGATGTCATTTGTGGCAATGACACAAAATGGGGGCAACAGCTATACAGGCGCAAAGTTTTTGTGTACTATAAAAAGTTAGTATTAATTCAAACTAACTCTTTAATAATCAAGTGTTAGTCTAATCCACAGGGCAAATATCTGTAACTAGACAAAAGATAAACAAGGAACTAGAAGACTTGAACATTAAATCAACTAGACAAACAAGTATATATAATTCACCCAGCAGCAGAATACACATTCTTCTAAAGTACATATAAAACATTCTCCCAGAATATATATAATATATTAGGCCACAAAACAAACTTCAAGAAATCTTAAAAGAATAAAATCCTACAAAATTATCTTCTCCAAGACAATGGAAAGAAAATAGAAATATAAAACAGAAGGAAATGTGAAAAATGTATAAATATGTAAAAATTAAACAACACACTCTTAACAACCAATGGGTAAAAGAAAAAAATCACAAGGGAAATTAGAGAATTCCCTAAGATGAATGAGAATCAAAATATGACATACTAAAACTTATAGGATACGCTGAAAGCAGTGCTTATAGGTAAATTCACAGCTGTAATTGCCTACATTAAAAAAATAAAGATCTTAAATCAGTAACCTAACTTTCTAACTTAAGGAACCAGGAAAAAAAGAGCAAACTAGACACAAAGCAAACAGAAAGAAGGAAACAGTAAAAAGTAGAGCAGAGATAAATGAAACAGAAAACAGAAAGAGATACAATGAAGTAAACCAACTAGGTTCTTTGAAAAAAATTAACAAATAGACATGCCTTTAGCTAGACTGACCAAAAAAAAAAAGGTGTACTTTCTTGCTTTCTCTTGCTCTTTTTCAAATGTACATATAGATAAGGAGAGAACCAGTAAAAAGGGAAAAATTTAAGGCAGCTGGCTATTATGTTCATCTTTGATAGCCAGAACAGAGTACTCAATTTTTTTATCTTTATCTCAAAATCAAGCTTAGGCCTAAAATTGAGAAAATGATACTTATAGCATCTTTCTGATAATTAAATGAGACAAGAATGTGTAAATTACAAGGCCAAAACAAAAAAAAAAAAAAAAAACAAAAAAAAGGCCAAAACAAACATTAAGAACTTAATAAAAGAAAAAAACTTAATAAAAGCACATGTTACCAAATATTGACGCATTTAAGAGATTCACTGTGGCATTATTCATGATAGAAAAATACTGAAAAATAACCCAAACAATGAGAAATGTTCTGTAAATGGAGATACACATATGATGGCATAACTTTACAGCATCCAAAATATTCATTTACAGAAGACATAAAACTGTATTTTAATATCAATTTCTTCTCTATGGTATTAGTTTCATTCCCAAAAATGACTGTCCACCCCAAACAAAAGAACATATAGTTATACTTTCTTTGAATGCTTTTAGCTTCATGTTTTCAACACTCAACTTTTTAATACATCTTAATTTTACTTTGATGAAGTAGAATCTACTTTAAATGCCTCACAGTTAGCCAGCTGCTATATTATTATTTATTGAATAATTTCTTTTCTGCTAATGCAAAATGTCATCTTTACTATAAATTCAACTCCTAAGTATTGGATCTGTTTGTAGAAATGTTCAACTGAATTCCACTGTTACTACCATGCTACTTTAACTCCTACAGCTTTATTTAAAAAGTAAATACCCAGTAAGAAAAGTACTTCCCTCATTACATTTTCTATTTTCTTGGCTATTCCCAGGGCTTGCAGGGAAGAAACATGGAATTTGCTGATAACCGTGAGGATAAAAGATAACAAACATTTGATGCCACATAGAAGAGACCAAGTATGAGACTGAGGTCAAACCAAGGATCTGAATCTACAAGGCAGAATAAGCTTGGAAGGCTATACAACTTCGCAATTGTTCTCCTTTTGTTTCTTCTGCTGTCACAACTAATTGTTTTACCATACTTCTGTTATCTGTGTCACCTCAAAATCTTTCCTATCTTTTATAACCTAATAAAAATCAAGCACCAACGATCAGAAAGTTATGCTAAGCTGGAATCCTTAAAAAACCATGTGCCAAGCCAAACCTGATTCATGAAAGTCTGTGACATTTATATTACCATTATATTAAACACAAAGAAATATTTCTTACAAAATTATACAAATATGGGATAAACACTGATGCTAGGATATTAAAGTTATAAAATTATATATACCATGTACTCAGCTATGTAAAGAAATATGCATAGAAGACTAAGAAAATCTACCAAAATGCTAAGGATACATGATCATGATAAATTATCTTCTGTGCACTTCTAAATTTGTTAAAATACCGAGCACATATTTTTATTGTAAGGAAAAGTTTCTTTTGCAGCCAACAAGGTAAATCTATGGAATGTTTGAGATTCTATGGTATTTAGTAGTACTACTCACAATAACTAGTTCTTTGTCCTTTTTATTATGCACAAATATCTGCTTTCTCAACTATGTGAGCTTATAAGGAAAATAACAGGTTTTGTACTACATCCAGCATAGGGTTGGTCATGTACTTCTTGAATGGTACTAACTGGAAGGTTTGGGTGTGGATTCAAGAGCCAGGTCTCAGACTGACACATCCAGGCTTGGAATAAAAGCCAGGCTATATATATGGTAACCCTAAACACCAAAGACAGTAACAGCAAATAATAACTTCATCAGAGGCTAAGAGCTCATAGGCTTTTTCCAAAAATAATATAACTTCTGAATCTCATTATCCTCACCTACCCTGTAGTGTTACCATGATTCTAAGCAATCATTATCTACTGACACCCAATAAATTAACTATTTTATCAACCATGCCATAGAGACATATTTGACACCACCTCACTAGATGGGATTTTCTAAAGAATTTAAGTATTCAGACATCACGAAAAAAGCTTGACTTTGAGATGGAACTGTAAGAATTCAGTAAGAGTTTGTAACTTTACACAGAAGGAATAAACTAGACCAGTGGTTTTCAAATTGTGTTCCCTGGACCAGTAGCCTTAGTATCACCTAGAAATTTGTGAACAATGCACATTATCAGGCCCTGTCCTAGGCCTATTGAATCAGAAACTGGAGGGGGAAGGAGATAATGGGATGTGAACAGAGGAGAGAGACCAATCTATGCTTTAATAAAATTACTCTGATACACGTTCAAGTTTGAGAACCAGTATACTAGACCTTCAACAAAACCAACTGGCTTAAAATGGATGAAAGATCTTACTCTGAGACAGGAATCCATCAAAATCCTAGAGGAGAACACAGGCAGCAACCTGACTTCAGCTGCAGCAACTTCTTGTTAGACACATCTCCAAAGGCAAGGGAAATAAAAGCAAAAATGAACTACTGGGATTTCATCAGGATAAAAAGCTTTTGCACAGCAAAGGAAACAGTCAACAAAACTAAAAGGCAACCTAAAGGACAGGAGAAGATATTCACAAATGACATATTAGATAAAGGGCTAGTATCCAAAATCTATAAAGAACTCCCCAGGGTCCTGGAATTGAGCCCTGCACCGGGCTCCCTTAGTGGAGAGCCTGCTTCTCCTTCTCCATCTATCCCTCCTCCCTCTCCTTATGCTCTCTCTCATAAATAAAATCTTAAAAAAAATAGGACTTATCAAACCCAATAACCAAAAAATCCAGTCAAGAAATGGACAAGAGACATGAACAGACATTTCTGCAAAGACATACAAATGGCTAACAGACACACAAATAAATGCTCTACATCACTTGGCATCAGGGAAATACAAATCAAAATCACAATGAGATATCACCTCACATCAGAATGACTCAAATCAACAACTCAGAAAACAACAAATGTTGGTGAGGATGCAGAGAAAGGGGAACCCTCTTACACTGTTGGTGGAATGCAAATTTTCCAGAGTGCAGCCACTCTGGCAAACAGTATGGAGTTTCCTCAAGAAGTTAAAAAATAGAGCTACCCTAAGACCCAGCAATTGCACTACTAGGTATTTATCCAAAGGATACAAACACAGTGGTTCAAAGGGGTACATGCACCTCAATGTTTATAGCAGCAATATCCACAATAACCAAAATATGGAAAAAAGCCAGATGTCCATTGACAGATGAATGGATAAAGAACAGTGGTACATATATACAATGGAATATTACTCAGCCATCAAAAAAGAAAATCTTGCCATTTGCAACAATGTGGATGGAACTAGAGTATTATGCTAAGTGAAATAAGTCAGAGAAAAAACATATGATCTCACTTATGGAATTCAAGAAATAAAACAGATGAACATAGGGGAAGGGAAGGAAAAATAAAAACAGAGAGGGAGGCAAATCAGAAGTGACTCCTAACTACAGGAAACAAACTGAGGGTTGCTGGAGGGGAGGTGGGGGGAGGATGGGCCAATTGGGTGATGGGCATTAAGGAATGCACTTGTGATGAGTACTGGGTATTCTATGCAACTGATGAATCACTAAATTCTACCCCTGAAAGTAATAATACATTATATATTAACTAAATTAAATTTTAAAAAAATTTAAAACAACAAAAAACCCAACTGGCTTTTAACAATTCAATAAGCCTTCCTGGAGAACTGCAAACTACATTTGCAGTTCACTAACCCACTGTTCATACTTACAACTGGCCCACATCACTGGGTTAATGAAATCACTAAAAAACCATCATGAGAAAAAGATACCACATACAAAGTCATTTTTCATAAAGACCAAAACATGATGTTTAACATTTTTTTCTAAAAGCGATTCAACTTAATCCAAGAGAAAATAGGCAATTCACAAGAGCAAATCCTAATAGCCAAACCCGAAAAGATGCTCAAATTCACTACTCATCAGGTAAGGGTCAATTAAAGTAACAGCCAATTAAAGTAACATGGAAATTGCTGGGACTCTTTCACAGAATCAAAAGTATCAGTAAGTAAGGGCATATATTGCTTAATGTAGCAAACACTGTTCATAAAAGGAAAAAAAAAGTATGCATTAATAGGGAAATAGGTGAATAAATTATGGAACACCCAAACTATGGAATATTATGTAGCCATTAAAAGAATGATATAGAAGTGATTTAGCAAATTTTTAACAAACCATTAAATAAGAAAATTGAGTTACAAAAATGTCCTGTCTTTGTAATTCAATGACAAAAATATCCTAAACATGTCAATATGAAGATAAAAATATATACACAAGGATACATTTTAGGTTGTAAGATGACCCAAGAGAAAAAATACTACACCAAAAAAAAAAAGTGTGGCAATATATATATATATATGCAAAATAATGTATATATATGGTTTTAAAAGAAAGTAAATATAAAAGAGACTATCCTGTAGTTTATGTGCTGACAACCGTCTTCAACGATAGCTTCCACTTATTATGTGCTTCCAACATGATCAACATTAAAAGTAGTTTTATTTATGACTTCATTTAGTTTATACCTAAAATCTATGAGGTAGATATTATAATCCCCAATTTATAGATATATAAACAGATTAATTGTATCTGTTGACAGAACTAGGTCCTTCTAAACCCACGTTCTTAATCATATGCAAGTGCATACATCTAGTTGTTTCACAGGGTATACATAAACAAAAAGAATTCAGATTCAGGAAGCAGTCTAAAAAATGAAGAAACATGAACCAAAATGTCTACTGAAGACTACTGTTGTAAGAATTGTTATATTTCAAAAGAAGATGTAGAAGAAAGCAACCAAGGTCAACAAGTTACATTTTTAGAGAATTTTACGTTTTTGAGAATAATTTAAGTTTTAAAATTTTTAATAGGGAGTTTGAGTAACAGTAGTTACTATTACTAAACATCTAGCATATTATGTCTAATCCCTCAAAAACCTGTAAGATGCTCTTATTTGCAATAACAAAGCATCAAGCACATAATGTAGTAACAAAATTGGCAGTCTATTGCACCCATCAAGATTCGGAATTGTCTGGGACTTAAAAATCAACCTTCCATCTACAGTCTTTATGTCAGCCCAATTCAGAGGAAAAAGGAAGCACATCTGTCAAAGGTAAAAGGAGTACAGAACACAACAGAAAATACAGCAGTCCCACCTTACCTGCAGTTTCACTTTCTAGGATTTCAGTTACCCACAGTCAACAGCAGTTTGAAAGAAGATGATCTTCCTGACATATTGTCAGATGGTCAACTAAGGATATATCATGATGACTACATCATAATGCCTAGTCATTCACCTCACTTCATCACATAGGCATTTTATCATCTCATATCAACATAAGATGAAGAGTGAATGCAGTACAAGAAGTTATTTTCAGAGAAACCATAATCATGTAACTCTTGCTACAGTACATTTTTATAACTTTTCTATTTTATTTTTAGTTACTATTGTTAATCTCTTACTGTGACTAAGTTACAAACTAAACTTTATTACAGGTATGTATAGGAAAAAATGTAGTATATATGGGTTTCAGTACTATACAGTTTTAGGCATCCACTGGGAATCTTGGAATGTATCCCCTGAGGATAAGGATAAGACAGTGGGAGACTACTGTAATAGCAATCATTTAAGCAATCCTTCCTGGTGAGAAGAAAAGAACATGATCTTTACCCAAACACAGCAGCAAAAAAATTCTGCACTTTGTATATGTGTGTGTCATGTAAAAGTATAGTATGCATCTTAACTTTTTCTTTCTAAATGGTCAGAACATTTAACTTAATAAAATATGAAGTATTAGCTTAAATTAATTGATACATGCTGTTACAGCTCTACACAAAATACCAGATTAAGTAGAGTACTCTTCTTCCACCTCTAAATGTAAAGCTTGTTTTGAAATCTGAAAACCATTCAATATGGCACATCCCTTGGAAAGGGTATGGCACATATAAGCAAATAAGATCTAGTTTCAAATCCCAAATCGCTGCCTAACTATGGAGACTATAAGCAAATCACTTTACCTTGCTTAACTTCATACTCTTTATCTATGAAATGAAGGTAAGAATTCCTACCCTCAGAGTATTTAAGAGGATTACATATAGTAGGCATTGTATCAGGTAACAACTAAACTATAGCAAACAATGGAATGTTACAGGCATTAAAAATACCTCTACAAAGCCATTACAAATTCTTACATTTAATTATAAAATATGTAATACATTATAACTATAAAACATACAAAATAGAGAATATAAAAAGTGGAACCCATCATCTTTTCCCCCAATTCAATTCCTTTTCTAAGCATACTATTAAGATCTGCAACTTTCGACACTTTATTAATATAGTTTTACTTTGGGACTTAAAAAAAAAAACCGTGGATGGGGATCTTCAACTAACTTTTCTTGCTAAGAGATCCTTTCATTGAGGAACTCTTTTAGAGTCATATATATGCTTGTAACTTGTTAAATATGCTTCAAAATTTTTTGTCAAACAATGGTGCAGTGAGAATACTTAAGCATAATTTTTGTGCACATTTGAATGTTTCTAACATAATTTCCTTAAAATAGAACTACTGGATGAAATAAAATGTATATATATTTTAAAATGAAAGGTACCGGCCAAGTGACCCTACAAAAGGACATTTTTATGCCAACAGTACCTTAAGTACCAGTTTCCCCACAACCTAGCCAATAATAGATATTATTGCTAATCTAATGGTAAAAAAATGATCTCATATAATGCACATTTCCCCAAAATTCCTAGTGCAATTTTTCATGTTTTCCTAACCAATTAAAAAAAATTCATATTCTATGAATTATCTGCCCATGTACTTTTGCACGTTTTTCTACTCACATTTTTAATGACTTGCAGAAGCTATTTACATCACTCCTTTGTTGTATATCATGCAACTATTTTTTCCCAGTTTAAGAAGTCATCTGCCTTTTATTTATAAATAACTATCTTATCATACAGAAGTTTTAACATTTTCACATAAAATCTGTCAATTTTTTTAAAGGCTTATAGATATCTTGATTTAGGAAATCCTTCCTCATGAAAGATGTTAAAGAGTTGCCTATATCTACCTACCTCTAAATACATTTGTAGGATGTATGTGAATAATGTAAAGAAATTATCTAAAAACATTTTCGCCTCAGTCAATTGTCCCACTTTTCCTTATAAGGCTTACTATTTTATTCTGCAGACATATTTGTCTGTTCCTATGCCAATTAACAAACTTAAAACATATTGAATAATGCAGCCTTGCTGTAGTCACTCTTGCTCCTGGTACCAAGCCAGGTGTGTCTCTAAACTCACCTATGTCAGCTGTATATAAGTTAAAATACTAATATAAAGAACAATGATTTAAACTGAAAAAGGAACTATTTTTATAAAAACTAATCTGAATATTTGGCAAAGGCTAAAAGGCAAAATGCTAAAATAAATAGTGTCAAATTAGGGAAAAGAGATCCAGGGGTAAATTATTCAGGTTCCTTTACAAACTAAAGTCTTTACACCATTGTAGCTCTACTTTAAAGAAATCAGGACAGTTATAATTTACATAAATAAGAGAACAGACTATTTCTGACTCAAAGTCAAGCCTGTGGCTTTACATTAGAAAAATAGGAAAAGGAACTGACATTTGTGTTTTAGTTTTTAAAAAGTGGTATATACTGGGGGACCTAAGTCGCTCAGTTAAGCATCTGACTCGATTTTGGCTCAGGTCATGATCTAAGGGGTCATGGTAAAGACTGAGCCCCACACTAGGCTCCACACTCAGTCCAGAGTCCGCTTGAGATTCTCTTTCATTCTCCCTCCACCCCTACCCCCACTCACACTTTCCTCTCTAAAAATAAATAAATCTTTAAAAGGGCTTCTATTATATTGAGTCTTCCCATGCAAAAAATGGTATCATCTGTTTCTAACAAATTATCATCTTTTAAATCTGTAAAAAAAGGTTTAGTTTTGTTCTAACAGATTTTAAATACTGCTGGTTAGCTTTATTTTTTTTAAAGATTTTTAAAAATTTAATTATTCATGAGAGACAGAGAGAGAGGCAGAGACACAGACAGAGGGAGAAGCAGGCTCCATGCAGGGAGCCCGACGCAGGACTCAATCCCGGGACCCCGGGATCACTCCCTGAGCCAAAGGCAGGTGCTAAACCGCCAAGCCATCCAGGGATCCCTTAGCTTTATTTTTACTTATTTATGTAAATCATCTGATTATTGTCCATTCACATTGCTTTCTCCTTGCTTAAGGCAACACTTATCACTTCTGAGATCTATCCTTTAATTTTCTTTCAAAAGGAGATGAGCACATTTTTAAGTTTCAGAAATAGTACTAACCAATAAACATGTTTAGCCACCCCCCAGCATTATTTTAAAAAGTTACTGAGGTTGCTATGTGTATTATTTGGTTCACTGCTTCTAACTGCTACATATTCCATAATACCCATTCACCACATTTTACTTATCTAGTCTACTAACTGCCACAATGATGCATTGTTCTCCCAGATGTTACCTTATGGAATAATGTTGTATCATCTTTGGGATATATACTCAGGAGTACCAGCCAAGGTTTCCTATAGCCTCACATGCCCAACACCATTACACAGTTTTCTAATATTAATCTGATAGTTTAAGAAATAAGCTATTATTTCTCTAATTACTAATGAATTTGAGGGACGCTGGAGTGGCTCAGTGGTTGAGTGTTTGCCTTTGGCTTAGGGTGTGATCCAGGAGTCTCAGGATCAAGTCCCACATCCGGCTTCCTGCTTCTCTCATGAATAAATAAATAAAATCTTAAAAAAAAAACCTACTGAATTTGAACATCAATTAAATATGCTGAATTCCCTGGTCTGTGAATTATCTATCTATAGCCTTTGTTTATTCTTGTTAATTTGGAGGAATTCCTTAAATATACTACAATGACACAATCCCTTGACAGTTCTTTAAAAAGATTTATTTATTTATTTATTTTGGGGAGAGATGGGACAGAGGGAGGGGAGTCTCAAGCAGACTACACGCTGAGTGCAGAGCCCAATGTGGGGTTCGATCCCATGACCATGAGATCACAACCTGACTTGAAGCCCAAGAGTCACTCAAATGACTGTACAACCCAGGTGCCCCCCCTTGACAGTTTTAAAACATGGCTAAACAGTTATTGATCTATCATTACTAAGTTTTATCTTTGGCAGAGCTGCTTAGTGTTATCCACAGACCAACTGATATTCCACCAATTGTTTGAATGTGGTATTGGTGCATGACAAAGACTGCACTAGAATGTTAGTCAAAGGTATCAGTAAGTACATGGTTTATCTCAATGGATGTTTTTCTTGTCCAAGGAAGCAGTATGGAGTATGTATTTACATTCCAATATAAATGCCAATATCACAGTGAGTTATGGTTTTCATTGAACAGGAAAGTCTTAATTTTCTATTATAAAATTCGAATTTTTACTAAGATTTATGCTTTGGGGTTTTAAAGAGTTCCTTCCCTACCAACAGATCACAATATAACCTTCTACATTATCTTCTCTTAAATGTATGGTTTTACCCATTATGGCTTATTTTAACTATACTTGTTGAAACTATGAATGGAGTCTTTTTCTAATCATCTAATTGGTTATTACTAATGTACAGAGGAGATATTTGTTCCTATATAGTGATTGTTTACTACTTGGCTACCTCATTATACTTTTATCAGTTCTAATAATTTTATACTGTCTCCCCAGAAAACCAAAAGCTTCAATCCCATCACTTTCAAATAGTAACAAGTTTTTAAAAGACTTCATTTATTTGAGAGAGGCAGAGAATGCATGAGCAGGGGGAGGGGCAGAGGGAAGGGGACATGCACAATGTGGGGCTCGATCCCAGGATGCTGGAATCAAGCCCTGAGCCCAAGGCAGACACAAAACTGACTGAGCCACGCAGGCGCTCCAGGTTTTCTCTTAATATGCATCCTTCATTTCTTTTCTCTTGTATTTGTTAGGACCTCTACTATAAATTTAAGTGGCAAATATAATAGCATTTTTGAGTAACTTTTGAATTCAATCGAGATGGTTCAGTTTTCCATGACTTTCGGTAGATGATTTATAAATTTAAAGGTTTTTTTCCCTAGCTTTCTAAGAGTTTATATTAGTTTTTATTTATGTCCTAAATTTTATCAAATTCTTTTGAAGCATCTACTGAAATCTGGCTTCTTTTTCCTCTGTTACTTGGGGAGCCAATATTGAATGGTCTTACATTTTTTGATAACATGAGAAATATATGTTAAGAGGGATGTCTAGTGGCTCAGCGGTTGAGCATCTGCCTTCAGCTCAGGATGAGATCCCCGGTCAAGGGATCGAGTCCTGCATCGGGCTTCCTGTGGGGGGGCCTGCTTCTCCCTCTATGTCTCTGCCTCTCTCTCTCTGTCTCATGAATAAATAAAACTTTTAAAAAATTTATGTTAAGATAGGTTACACATCTGTATATATGTTATCTGCAAATACAAGAAAATATGATCAACTTTTGAAGTAAGCTCCATCTGGCTGAATTAAAGGTGATTAATATTCTCTTTATACTTTTCTGTATGCCCTAGAATTTTCACAATACATGTTACATTTAGTATCATTCAAAAATGACTTCTTTTTTTTAAAAGATATTTATTCATGAGAGACACAGGCAGAGGGAGAAGCAGGCTCCATGCAGGGAGCCTGATGTGGGTCTTGATCCCAGGTCTCCAGGATCACACCTTGTGATTTAGGGCCAAAGGTGGCGCTAAACCGCTGAGCCACCCAGGGGTGCCTTCAAAAAATGATTTCTAAGAAGTGTCCAACTCTTGGTTTTGGCTCAGGTTGTGATCTCAGGGTTGTGAGATCAAGCCCTATGTTGGGCTCCACATTCAGCATGGTCTGCTTGAGACTCTCTCCCTCTCCTTCCCCCTCTGCCCTTCCTCATCTCCCATCCACTCCCAGAGTTTTTCCCTCTCTAAAATAATGTTTTTAAAAAATGATTTTTAAGGGACTGTGTATTTAAAAATAGCCTATTTGAGTTATAGTGTGAGGCAATCACTAATTGGCTTTTAAAGAGTCAGCTTTATCAATTTTATTTTTTACATTTTTAAAATTTAAATTCAATTTGTCAACATATAGTATAATACACCCAGTGCTCATCCAATCAAGTACCCTCCTCAGTGCCTGTCACTCAGCTACCCCATCTCCCCATCCACCTCCCCTTCTGCAACCCTTTGTTGGTTTCCCAGAGATAGGAGTCTCTCATGGTTTGTCTCCCCCTCTAATTTTTCTCCACTCAGTTCCCCTCTTATCGATTTTCTTCTAAGAAAGCTTTCTAACAAAGCTTTCCATCTCTCTCAAACCCTAAGTATGTATGACCAATTTGTCTGTGGGAACAATATGCAATAGTTTGGTTGAGTTGAACTTTATTATATGAGAGGATATTTTTTGCCTTCAATTATAATTACTACCATCACAAACCAATTACTGAGCACAGACATCACTAAGTACCTTACATTTTATTTTATTCTGAAACTACTCTTAAGGTAGATATACTAAATTCCCAGATGAGAAAACTAGTGTCAGAGCTTATAAGCAGAGACAAGACTCAAATCCAGATTGCATTATACTTTCTTCCTAAATAGAAGCTGATTCTAAACTTACTTTCTAGAAAAGCTGTTGCCATTTTTGAAAAAAGAGAGATTCTGCTTTTTGAGTAGAGATTCATGAAATCCCTCAAAATTGCTTAACAATTGAAAATACTTCTTAGGTTTTGGGGGAACTTCGTTAAGGGGGTCCCCAGAATTCTATTCAATTAGGCCAGTAAACTTAGGGATTACTATCCATTTTGACAATGCAAAAAAACACCTATGAAAAGGAACTGGTCCAATTTTTGTGCCTTCCCACTCTTTACCAATGACTCACCTCTGCCAAGTGTTGCAGCCGGGTTAGCAGTGGGGTTCTCTTGTCAGATCCAAGGCGTGTGATATAGTTTGATCTTTTGCTAAATACATACAGAAGATTAAGGACTGCCAGCACCACTTGCATATCAGAGGAAGCCAATAAAGTTGTCAAATGCTACAGGGAACAAAAAAGGGCAAGTTCATGGTATCAGGCACACTAGGCCTTGAAAACTTAAAATGCCTATGTAGTAATAGATTTATTCATACATACAAAGCTATCAAGAAGTTTAACACTAAAAAAATCTGTAAGTATTTGGGCGCCTACAACATGCAACCTTGTCCTCAAGCAGTTTATAATCTGGGAGCAAGCCAGAAAGTCAAAAAAAAAAAAAAGAAAGAAAGAAAGAAAGTGAGCAGCAGCTCAAAATTGCACAGGTGTCCCCACAGGAAAAAGCAGATTACTAGAGACAAATGTGGTATTTTAATACATAGTGGAACTCAAGAACATTGTCTCCAACAAGATTAAAGTATTGTGAAAAAAGAATAATTTTATGCTTCTTCTATATCCTTTCAGACAAATATAAAATTGGAACTAATTAAAATGCAGGGTCCTTCATATAGAAGCTAAAGACATCAACAACAGCTGGTGGCATTTATGACTGTTACAGTATAGTATATGTAACAGTAACCCAAGAGTGACTGCTTAGATTTTCAAATAAAATCAAAGTTCATCAATATATTGGAGCATTCGGTCAATGTTAAAATCATTATGTCATTTAGCTGGCAATAAACCTAGGTATTTCTGGTTGCTGATAATCCTAAAGGCTAGGGACTTCTTTTGCAACTAATCTATTTTATCTTTAACAGACTGCTTATTCCTCACTTAAAACCCTCTGGGTGCTATACTTTAGTTGTTATTCCACTTCTTTTCCCAAGCCATTTCCTTTCAATACTAATCTTGTTTCTTTACCAAAGACTTAGGAGAATTAACACTAACAACAGGGCACTTAGGCAATAAGTAATGTGTCAAGGAAATCAACTACTTCTAATTGTTTAAGTGATTTGGGGCTGTTCTAATAACCTGGAACAAAGATCGGTTCCTGCAAATTCCCAAGAATACTTCAATACATGTATTACATTCTCATTAATTTCTTGAATCTGGAAAGACGGAGTGAAGGTGACAGTAAAGAACCTTCCCAGCAACCTATGAAGGGTATCTATATCCAAGAAGTATGATCTTTGACACTGAAAACTCCAGATCTCCATAATGAAAAGGAAAGAATTATCAGTAAGAAATAGCAATTTCTTTATCTCTAGACATGAACAATTCTACCTGAAAAGAGATCACATAGGCTTGAGCTTCTCCTACCTCTATGGAACTGTACAGATGTCGGGAAAAGCTATACTCAATGAGCAAGGCTGTGAAGTTCAACACAGCCAAGAGAAGCATTTTCAGTTGTTCTCTTTCCGGCCTATCACATACAAGCATCCATGACATATTCTCCACTGTTTGTCCAGCATCTGCCAGGATTCCATCAAAGCGGTCCAAGAGATCCACCCAGTGGTATAACTCACACTGGAGAAGGGAAGAGAAAGAGGAACATAGAAGAATAAGTAGAAGTACTATGTAGGTGCTTTGCTACAATGGATTGCTGAGCATGACACCCAGACAAGTTCACTTCCCACCTTTGCTTCTCTTTAATCCTCCACCAGTACAGAAACCCATATGAGAAATATACTCTGAGGCATAGAAACCTGAGTTCATTATTACATCCATCAAAATATATATGTGCTAACATCAGCTGACACCTTAACCAGGTATTCAGAGGGAGAATTCTGGCTACATTCTGAGGTCTATAAACACAATGACTCTCCCTGCCAGGACCTATTTTTTTCAGAAGTATTCATTTTTAGAGTTAAAGATTCTTTTAACTATCTCAAACTCATGTTGTCAGTTAACATAAAGGAATTCTATGGTTGCAATTCTTTATCACCTATGGAAACATTCCTCATCCTCAGGTAGCAAAATTTTCCTTTCACATTTTCTTTCAAAATTTCCTTGGTATTCACAAACTAAAAGCTACTGGCCTAGAGCTGCACTAGACATAGATACTTATTAAGTAATTGATGAATTATAATACCTCATTGTGGTTTCTCTTTCCATATCAGAGAATACAAAATGATGTACTAGTCCCAGGAGCCCCCCCATTTTTTGGGAGCATGGGTTCACTTACCTTCCCAATGTTCCATGTTTTGATCTGTTGCAGTTCCAGGAGGAGTTGCTCATCATTACAAACTTTGAGTTTGTCTATTAAGGCTCTGCAGTCTGCAGGCTGAGAAAAATGGGTATTCATAAAGTGTTTTAGAGTATGAGGGATACACACAAAAACCAAGAATGGGAAAAGGAATCTTTAAGCCAACACCACAATTTAACTTTTGATAGAATATGCTGCTTTAAAAATGGGAAATTTGCCAAACACTGGAGATTAAATGAAAATCTTATAATAAAACGATCCAGGGCAGCCCAGGTGGCTTAGCGGTTTAGCGCCGCCTTCAGCCCAGGTTGTGATCCTGGAGACCTAGGATCGCGTCCCATGTCGGGCTCCCTGCATGGAGCCTGCTTCTCCCTCTGCCTGTGTCTCTGCCCCCCACTCTCTCTCCTGTGTATTCTCATGAATAAATAAAATCTTAAAAAAATAAAACAATCCATCTGTGCATTTTTAACTTGGACAGACGTGAACATGTAGACAATCTACTTGGAAGGGTACAGACAATAGGAATAAAGGAAACTAGACATCAATGAAAACAAAAATGAAAGAATCTGTACCACAGTCTGAAAGTTAACTAGAATGCCTGATAAAAAATGTTCAATCAGAGGAACACTGAAAAGTCATAGTGGTTTCACAGTTAAAGGTGAAGTTTAGCACTGGCTATATTTTTCTGCAACATTAAACCCTCTAACTGTAGGAGGGCCAAAAGCTTCTGAACTTTGTAACACACTGGGACTTCATTCTCGGGGATTCCATTGTCATACGTTCCTGCTCTCTTTTACTGATGAAAAGGGCTTGTTTTTCAGGTAGTAAGGTGTGGATTAAGAATTTATAGTAAAGTTTCTGAAAGTGGAGGAGGAGGGCAGCTAGAGACTGGGACAGAGAAGTCTCCTATTCATGGATGGCAGCTAGAAATGATTACACTTGCTTTTTTCTCTGTAAAGCAGTATGGTATCCTGGAAATGGGCCTAGATTTGCAACCAAACAAAACTGGGTTCAGTTCTTAGCTTGATGTTTATTTTTTTTATTGGAGTTCAATTTGCCAACATTTAGCATAACACCCAGTGCTCATCCCGCCAAGTGCCTAGCTTGATGTTTAATAAGCTGATCATGAGCTAGTCCAATTTTTCAGCCACAGTTTTCTTACCAGGGAAAGAGACCTAATAACCTAGGTGATGTGAGGCTCAAATGTTTGCCACATACTAAAGCACTTATTTCACATAACAGGGGCTTAAATATCAAGAGACAGGATACTACTACAAAGAGTATGTACGGGCTTTGGAATTAGACAGTTGGTAAGCTACTTCTTTAATCTTAGTACCCCCTCTGCAAAATGAGCTAACACCACCTATTTATCTAGCAATTATAATGAGTATTATTGCATTTAATTTCTTGTACCAGGGACGCCTGGGTGGCTCAACAGTTCAGCATCTGCCTTCAGCTCAGGGTGTGATCCTTGGATCCAGGATCGAGTCCCACATCAGGCTCCCTGCAAGGAGCCTTCTTCTCCCTCTGCCTGTGTCTCTGTCTCTCTCATGAATAAATAAATCTTTTTTAAAAAAATGAAATTTTGCCATTTGTGACAACATAGTGGACCTTGAGGGCATTATGCTAAGTGAAATAGGTTAGAGAAAGACAAATACCATATAATCTCACTTATACACAGAATTCAAAACACACACAAAAAAAATTAACGGACCCAAGCTCATATATACAGAGAATAGACTGGTGGTTGCCAGTGGTACACAGGTGGGAAAAAAGGGTAAAGGGGGTCGAAAGTAAAAAAAAAATTTTAATGTCCTTCTTAAAAATAATACCTAGTATTAATCACAGTACAGAAAAATGGGATATGCTGCTCAAGATAACTAGGCATCTTCAAGCAGGGGCACTTGGATGTTAAGTGGTTAAGTGTCCGTCAGCTCAGGTCATGATCTTGGGGTCCTAGGACCAAGCCCCACATCGGACTCTCTGCTCAGCAAGGAGTCTGCTTTTCCCTCTCCCTCTGTGCTCTCTCTCTCTCTCACTCTAGCTCTCTCAAGTAAATAAAATCTTTAAGAAAAAATGTATAGGCAATGATCTAAAAATTCCAATTCCAGGAGTTTATCCTAAGTAATTTGCTAAGAGCTATCAAGTGTTGTGAACCAGGAATCTGTATACAGGTGTGACCCCAAGAACAAACCTATAATAATCTAGTAGGTAAAAGAAAAAATATTTTTTATTTGCATTTCTCTGATTTTATTTGCATTTCTCTGATTATCTACAAGGTTAAATTATTCTGGAAGTTTACTGAATTTGTTCTTTTCTGAAATGACCTATGTCCATTTTGTCATTGGGACATTAATCCCTCCTACTGATGTAGCTACCTAAGATATTAACTACAGTTCACTGCTGAAGAACATGGGGGTCAGGAGTGCTGACTACCCCTGCGATAGAAAACCCAACTAAAACTTTTGACTCCATAAAACCTTAACTACTAATAGCTTACTGTTAACTGGAAGTATCAATGATAACATAAACACTCAACATATTTTTATGGCATGTGTTATTATATACTGTAGTCTTATAATAAACTAGAAAAAAGAAAATGTTATTTTTCCTTTGCTTTAATGCTTGGAAGGGCCATCCCCATCTAACATCCAGCTAAACATTCACCTGTATTTCACTTATAATTTTTCTTTTTTTTAAAATTTATGATAGGCACACAGTGAGAGAGAGAGAGGCAGAGACATAGGCAGAGGGAGAAGCAGGCTCCATGCACCGGGAGCCCGACGTGGGATTCGATCCCGGGTCTCCAGGATCGCACCATGGGCCAAAGGCAGGCGCTAAACCGCTGCGCCACCCAGGGATCCCTATAATTTTTCTTTTAAAAATATTTGACTTTCAGTCTATCTAGAATTTCTTTCAATAGTCCCCACCCCTAAAAAGTCAAACAATTGTCCTGACATGGTTTCTTGACTAGTATTGTCCTTCTCTACCAATCAGTAATTCCTATAATTATTGTATGTGAAGTTCTTATGCACATGTACACTAGGATCCTTTCTTAAGTTATTTTCTTACACTGATGCCACTGTTTTAACTTGTGTAGTTTTGAAGGCAAGTTTTCTTTTTTGCTCTTTGGCTTCCAAAATAATTTGAGCATATAACTGTCAAAAATTTAAGATGCCAAAACACATCAAAAACAAAATCAAAGGGAAAGTATCCACAACAGTTATGAAAGTGAACATACTCAATACGTATGGCACTCAATAAGAAACAACCTGATATTCCAACATCAAATACAAAATGAACAGCATGAGCAGACAACCAATACAAGGCCAATAAATTTGAAAATATAAGTAATTAAAGCATGCAAATTAGAACCATGAAATATTTTCCCCTAACAAAAATTTTAAAAATAATCTGTAATGCTGATGAGGGACAGTATGGGAAGACAGCATTTCTCACATTCATTATTATAATGCTTAATAAAAAAGGGCAGGAGAATGTCCATGCAATAATCTTTAAAAGACTAGAAGAAATATAGCAAAATGTTAATAGTGATATCCATGGTGATACTTGCCAGGCAGTCAGTTTTTAAAAAACCAAGTGGCCAGTATTTAGAAAATGAACTAATTTATTATGTGCCAGATACTTTACTAAGCATATGCTTCACATCAAAGAAGGAAGAATTATCAACCCTGTTTGACACCTGCAAAAATCTAGTAAGACTCAAACTCATGTTTAATTCCAAAGCTTGTGCTCCTCAAACTACAGAATAGGATCTACACAAGTGTCATAACAATGCAATACTTTCTTAACAGCGAAATACAGTTTAAGCCAGCTGATTGAATATTGGACTAAAGCTGGGATTTCTACTGCTGACATAGATCAACTGACATGGTCACCCAATATACAGGTTAATACCGATTAAGCTGAATTGTACAATTAAGAATCCATAATAATAAAAAAAGCTACAACACTGGCCTCAAAAGAAATCTAGTTAAGAAAGTTACCACTTTAATTTTCTAGAAAATAAAATTGACAAAGAGTCCCCCCCTCCCAAATACAGACAGAATGTGAATTCACATCTGCTCTTTCCATTATATCACACTGCCTTCCAATGCACAGAACAGCAGCTACTTCAGGTACATAAAGCTACCAACAGTTTAGTGCTCACTTTCTACTAGTGACTAACTTATTCACTTTTTTAATCAAGGGAAGCTCAAAAGTAAATCTGTTTCAAGACAACCTGCTGTTTTATTGCACTTTGTATATATAAGTGATAATGTATTTGGAAGATTAGTACAGTTGAACTGTCAGGACTTTTTCCAAAATGAAAAAAATAGACCATACTTCTGGATACTTACAGCCTCAGTAGGTGTCTTTTTCAGTTTAGTCCTGTCTACTTTCATGTTTTCGATTTTCTGTTTTATGATCTGAAAAAAAATTCCCCAAAAAAGTGAGAACTTAAAGTTGCAATCTTGAGCACTACATGCTTGACATAAACAAGACAGAATGAAGAACATGCAAAACGCTTAAAGCAAAAATTCTGGAGTTATGATGCCATGCCAACTCAGAGGCATGGAAAAGGAATCTCTCCAGACAAAATTGGCCTACATCCATATGTTGCATAAGACTATAATCAATTTAAGCCAAAATTAAAACATTTTTTAAGCAAACCTCTCAAACTCATAATTGAAAATAAGAGATTACATTGTTTTTAACACACTTCATGATGAAAAAATTTACCATATCCTTGCAGTTTTCTGGAAAACTTAACAATTCCACTTCTGGGAATTTATCCAAAGAAAATCATAAGGATGTACACAAATATTTAACCACAAGAATCTATACTGCATGACCATATGTAATAGTGAAAAATTGGAAAGGACCAAATGTCCAAAAAGGATTGGTTTAAAATGAAATATTACCCAACTGTTATAAACACTGCACACAATTATATAACGAAAAGATGTTCATGGTGAAATAAAAACGTTACAAAACAAAATAAACAATATAAACCTATGTTTAAACTGCTTAGAAGGGGTATACATCAAAATGTTAACTCATTGCTAACCAAAAGGATTATTATGTATATGCATCTCTGTATCTTTTGTTTTAAACCAATAAAAATAAATTAGTTGTGTTGTAAGAACAAAGGCAACACAATACTTTCATTTTTAAATTAGAAAATGAGGTATAAGACTCCACTAGAAATGTTCTGAGCACAGAACACAATCATTTCTACTAAGGACATTTAATCATTTTTTTACTAAGGCACAAAAGTGGGCAACCCACAGTATAAACCTAGGTCATCTTTCATGGTACACAGGTCCCTCAAGATGCCCAGACCAAGGTATAGGAAGAAATAAAGTTTCTCCCATTAGCAACTAGGACACATGGACAGAGGTAGAGGTGAAATGAAAGCTCTTTACACACCGATTCTCCTATTAATAATGTATTTGCTACACAGCGTAACTGAAAGCCAATGTCTCTCCCCCAAGGCCATCATAACATAAAGCTGACCAAGCACAAGTCTAAAATTCAGGCAGCTTTTGGTCTATTTTCCAACATACTCCGTACTGTGGAAATAAAGTGTATTTGCCTGCACAGTTGGCATCTATTTGTATTTGCTACACAGCGTAACTGAAAGCCAATGTCTCTCCCCCAAGGCCATCATAACATAAAGCTGACCAAGCACAAGTCTAAAATTCAGGCAGCTTTTGGTCTATTTTCCAACATACTCCGTACTGTGGAAATAAAGTGTATTTGCCTGCACGGTTGGCATCTATTTAACCAATGGGCATTCAGGAAAAATTAATGAAACATCCAGAATATACTCTAAAATGTTTTTATAGAAACAAAAAGTTTTCCCTCTATGGTTCGCATGTTAGGATAGGAGATTCCAGATTACTTTTTTAAAAATTACCTCAGCATCTAAAGGAAAGTGAACAAAATGCCTGCTGCCAACAGCTTCCAAGTATCTAAAAAAGGCCAACAGGATTCTGGCAACAATCTGATCCAGGTAGTAGAAACTGTTAAGTGAGGTAACTTGTATTCAGTTTTGGCTTTTTCTCACAAAACACACTCATTACCTAAAGCAAGTGACTATCACACTATTGTGGCTGCAGTTATTTGCTGGGAGGCTTTAAGACTACCGCTACTGCAAAAGTAGCAGCCAGCCCCAACACCATAAAACCCAAATTACTGAATGTCTTCCTTCCAAAATTAGGAACAAGGTAAGGATGTCCATTCTCACCACTTTGATCCAACACAGTGTTGGAAGTTCTAGCCAATGCAATATGGTAAGAAATGAAATGACGGGTATATAGATCAGGAAGGAGAAAACAAAACTTCCTATTTGCAGATGACAAAGGATTATTTAGTAGAAAACCTCCCAAATGTATTTTAAAAACCCTCCCAGAACTAATAAATGATCTCAGTAAAGTTGCAGGATCCCAGATAAACAAATTAATCTATTTCTGTATACTGGCAATGGAAACATAACCTCCAAACTGTAAAAGTACACGACCACTCACAATTGCTCAAAACAAAACTTGAAACACTTCAGTGTAAATCTAACAAAACATGCACAGGACTTGTATGTTGAAAACTATGAAATGTTGATTTAAAAAAAACATCAGAAGTATAATATATGAACAGACATTCTATGCTCATAGATTAAGAAGACTCAACACAGTAAAGGTGTCAATCCCTCTCAAATTGAAGGTTTAATGCAGACACTATCCAAATCCCAGTAAGAATTTTTTGGTAAAATAAGTTGGGATTATTATAAAATATAATGGGGCACCTGGGTGGCATAGTCAATTGAGCATCTGATTCTCGGTTTTGGCTCAGGTTGTGTCTCAGGGTTGTGGAATCAGGCCCTGTATCAAGCTCTGTACTCAGAATGGAGTCTTATGATTCTCTCTCCCTCTGCCCCTCCAACCCTGTGCACTCACTTGAACTCTCTCTCAGAGAACTTTAAAATGTATATGTAAAGACAAAAGAACTACAATAGCTAAAATAATTTTGAAAAGAGGGAGGAATCACTCTATCCATTTACATGACATACATATTCATCTTTCTCCCTATAGTAATCAAGACTGTATATGTAGTATTGGAGGTGGGATAGACACATTAACAAATCAGAACAGAAACCAAATAAACTCATACAAATACGCCCAACTGATTTTTTTTTCTTAGACAGTGAATGTGGGGGGAGGGAAGAAGAAATCTTAGGTAGGCTCCATGCCCGGCAGAGCCCAATGTGAGGCTTGATACCAGGACCCTGGGACTGTGACCTGAGCCAATATTAAGAGTAGGCAGGTAGACTACATTCTCCCTCCATTACAACTGTGTCACCACCACCATTGTCCCAGGCCCCCTTTTTTCTTTTTTTCCCCTCTTCTGTCTTTTTCTACTTCTTCTTTGGGATTCTTGGCGTTTTATTTTTTACTCTTTGTTTTAAATTTTGTTTTTCACTTTAGTGGTCCTTTTGTTTTATTTCGTTCTGATCTTGGTTCTCAATTTCTGGCCTCTGACCTCTTCAGAATCATCTAGGGTGAAATTTACTTAGGTCATGGTTGACCCATTAATAAAGCCATTCTGCACTGAGCAAAATAACTAGAAGGAAGAACTCACCACAAAAGAAATAATCAGAAACAGTCCTCTCTCCCACATAGTTACAGAATTTGGATTACAATTAGATGACAGAAAGCCAATTCAGAAGCACAATTATAAAGCTACTGGTGGCTCTGAAAAAAAAATCATAAAGGATTCAAGAGACTTCATGGCTGCAGAATTTAGATCTAATCAAGCCAAAATTAAAAATCAATTAAATGAGATGCAATCCAAACTGGAGGTCCTAATGACAAGGTAGAAGGTACCTTGAGGTAGAAGAAAGAGCGAGTGACATAGAAGACAAGTTGATGGCAAGGAAGGAAGCTGAGGAAAAAAGAGAAAAACAATTAAAAGACCATGAGGAGGGGATCCCTGGGTGGCTCAGCGGTTTAGCGCCTGCCTTTGGCCCAGGGCGTGATCCTGGAGTCCCGGGATCGAGCCCCACATCGGGCTTCTGGCATGGAGCCTGCTTCTCCCTCCTCCTGTGTCTCTGCCTCTCTCTCTCTCTTTCTCTATCATAAATAAATAAATAAATCTTAAAAAAAAGACCATGAGGAAAGGTTAAGGGAAATAAATGACAGCCTCAGAAGGAAAAAAAAAAATCTACATTTAATTGGGGTTCCAGAGGGTGCCAAGAAGGAGAGAGGACCAGAAAGCAGATGTGAACAAATCACAGCTAAGAACTTCTGTAATTTGGGGAGGGAAACAGGCATTCAGATCCAGGAGATAGAGAGATCCCCCCCTAAAATCAATAAAAACCGCTTAACACCTCGACATTTAATACTGAAACTTGCAAATTCCAAAGATAAAGAGAAAAAGCCTTAAAGCAGCAAGAGACAAGAGATCCCAACTTACATGGGGAGAAATATTAGTTTAACAGCAGACCTCTCCACAGAGACCGGGCAGGCCAGAAAAAGCTGGCAGGATATATTCAGGGTCTTAAAGGAGAAAAACATGCAGCCAAGAATACTCTTTCCAGCAAGGCTCTCATTCAGAATAGAAGGAGAGATAAAGAGCTTCTGATAGGCAGAAACTGAAAGAATATGTGACCACCAAACCAGCTCTGCAAGAAATATTAAGGGGTAGTCTGTAAAAGAAAAAGGAAGCCCCAAAAAATAATCCACAGGAACTGAATAGGTACTACGATGACACTAAATTCATATCTTTCAATACTAACTCTGAATGTGAATGGGCTTAATGATCCCATCAAAAGACGCAGGTTTTCAGACTGGATAAAAAAGCTAGACCCATCTATTTGCTGTCTACAAGAGACTCATTTTAGACCTAAGAACACCTCCAGCCTGAAAATGAAAGGGTGGAGAACCATTTACCATTCAAATGGTCCTCAAAAGAAAGCTGGGGTAGCCATCCTCATAGCAGATAAAGTTTATCCCAAAGACTGTAGTAAGAGACGAAGAGGGACACTATATCATACTTAAAGGGTCTATCTAACAAGACCACCTAACAATCATGAATCTTTATGCCCCTAGTGTGGGAGCTGCCAAATATATCAATTAATAACCAAAACCAGGAGTTGGTTCTTTAAAGAATAAATAAGATACATAAACCATTAGCCAGCCTTATTAAAAAGAAAAAAGACTAATTAATAAAATCATGAATGGAAAAGGAGATACCACCACCAATACAAAGGAAACACAAACGATTTTAAAAACGTATTATGAGCAGCTATACGCCAATAAATTAGACAATCTAGAAAACGTATGCATTTCTGGAAAACCACAAACTACCCAAAACTGGAACAGGAAGAAATAGATAACCTGAACAGGCCAATAACCAGGGAGGAAATTGAAGCAGTCATCAAGAACCTCCCAAGACACAAAAGCCCAGGGGCCAGATGGCTTCCCAGGGGAATTCTATCAAACCTTTAAAGAAGAAACAATACCTATTCTACTAAAGGTGTTCTGAAAGATAGAAAGGGATGGAATACTTCCAAACTCATTCTATGAAGCCAACATCACCTTAATTCGAAAGAATGAAACTAGACCACTCTTGCACCATACACAAAGATAAACTCAAAATGGATGAAAGATCTAAATGTGAGATAAGAATCCATCAAAATCCTAGAGGAGAACACAGGCAACACCCTTTTTGAACTTGGCCATAGCAACTTCTTGCAAGCTATGAAGGCAAGGGAAACAAAAGCAAAAAATGAACTATTGGGACTTAATCAAGATAAAAAGCTTCTGCACAGCCAAAGAAACAGTCAACAAAACTAAAAGACAACCTACAAAATGGGAGAAGATATTCGCAAATGACCCATCAGATAAAGGGCTAGTATCCAAGATCTATAAAGAACTTATTAAACTCAACAGCAAAGAAACAATCCAATCATGAAATGGGCAAAAGACATGAACGGAAATTTCACCAAAGACGACACAAACATGGCCAACAAGCACATGAGAAAATGCTCCACACATCACTTGCCATCAGGGAAATACAAATCAAAACCACAATGAGATACCACGACACACCAGTGAGAATGGCGAAAATTAACAAGATAGGAAACAACAAATGTTGGAGAGGATGTGGAGAAAGGGGAACCCTCTTGCACTGTTGGTGGGAATGTGAACTGGTATAGTCACTCTGGACAACTATGTGGACGTTCCTCAAAGAGTTAAAAATAGATCTACCCTATGACCCAGCAATTGCACTGCTGGGGATTTACCCCAAAGATACAGAGGCAGTGAAACGCCGGGACACCTGCACCCCAATGTTGATAGCAATAGCCAAACTGTGGAAGGAGCCTCGGTGTCCATCAAAAGATGAATAAAGATGTGGTCTATATATACGATGGAATATTACTCAGCCATTAGAAATGACAAATACCCACCATTTGCTTCAACGTGGATGGAACTGGAGGGTATTATGTTGAGTGAAGTAAGTCAATCAGAGAAGGACAAACATTATATGGTCTCATTCATTTGGAGAATATAAAATATAGTGCAAGGGATTAAAGGGGAAAAGAGAGAAAATGAGTGGGAAATATCAAAGAGGATGACAGAACATGAGAGACTCCTAACGCTGGGAAATGAACAAGGGGTAGTGGAAGGGGAGGTGGGCGGGGGGACGGGGTGACTGGGTGACGGGCACTGAGGAGGGCACTTGATGGGATGAGCTCTGGGTGTTATACTGTATGTTGACAAATCAAACTCCAATGAAAAAAAACAAACAAAATAAAATTAAGAGTTGGATGCTTAACCAACTGAGCCACCCAAGCACCGCTACCCAACTGATTTTTAACAAAGTTGAAAAAGCAATTTAATCAAAGGATAATTTCATCAACAAATGGTGCCACAGCAAGTAGGTGTCTATAGGTAAAAAGATGAACTTTGACCTAGCCTCACTCTGTATATAAAAACTAACTCAAAATGAATCATGTAGCGAGAATGTGAAGAAAACTGATTGTGTACTGTTGGTGGGAATGTAAATTGGTACAGCCAATATAGGAAAACATGGAGGTTCCTCAAAATATTAAAAATATGATTGAGGGACAGCCTGGGTGGCTCAGCGGTTTGTGCCGCCTTCACTCCAGAGTGTGATCCCGGAGTCCTGGGATTCAGTCCCATGTCGGGTTCCCTGCACAGAGCCTGCCTCTCCCTCTGCCTGTGTCTCTGCCTCACGCTCTCTCTCTCATGAATAAATAAAATCTTAAAAAAAATGTGATTCAGCAATTCCATTTTTGGGTATTTAGCAAAAGAAAATGAAAACACTAACTTGAAAAAAATCTATGCATCCGCCTGTTTACTGCATTATTCACAATAGGCAAGACATGGAAACAACCTAACTGTCCATTGACAGATGAGTGGATACACACACAGAGAAATAGTAGCCAAGAAAAAGGGTATCTTGCCATTTGTGACAAATAACTCGACCTTGAGGGCATTATGCTAAATGAAATAAATCAGAGGAAGACAAATACTGTATGGTCTCACTCACATAGTCCCAAAAAACAAAAATCAAACAACTCCCAAAACAGATTGATAGATGCCAGAGGCAGGGGTGAGTGAAATGGGTGAAGGAGGTCAAAAGGTACAAACTTTTAGTTACAGAATAGGTTATGGGGATGTAATGTGTAGCATGGTGACTATAGTGAATATTGTAGTATCTATTTTAAAACTGCTAAGAGTAGATCTTAAAAGTTTTCATGGCAAGAAAAAAATTCTAACTAGATTTACTGTGATCATTTCACAATATATGATATCAAATCACTATGTTGTACACTTGAAACTATCATGTCATGTTAATTATCTCAATTTAAAAAATGCAAAGTAAAAAATTATCATTATCACAGACTTAAAATACACTGGGAGAAAATATTTGCAAACTATATATAGTATCTAGAAGATAAAGAACTCTCAAAATTCAACAATAAAAAAAACCCAACAATCCTCTAAAACAAGAGCACTGATTAACTTGCACTAAAAAACAACTCCCAACTCTTTTACTGGCTTAATACGGAGGAGTTTGCTGGCAAATCTTCACACATGTGTCTCACTCAAACTACAGCTGTTTTGACTTAGGCTTCTACCAGTCAAGGGTCTAGGTTGATAACAACAGACTCTGACTAAAGCAGAAAAGTGATTTACTGGAAGGATAACAGCTCAGGGAATCAACAGGAAGGCTTATAGATCCACATTCAGAAAATAGGGAGGAACCAAGGAAGCTATGCAGCCTGGAACTACAGCCAAGGACATCTCACAGCTTAGTTGGGGTTGCCTCTACCCCCAACACTAAACTGTAGATGCCTAGAAGCTACTGCTGGTGGCAGAATGACTTCTGAATGGTCTCAGGTTCTTTGCATCAGTGGCTCTAGGCACAAAAAATCATAAGCGTGAGCATCTAATCAGTCAAGTGTGGGTCCTAAGCCCAGGCCTTAGCTGTCAAGGTTCAAGAAGAGCAAATTGGCTTTTTCAGTTTCCAGTGTTTGGGTTCCAAACTTTTCATAACAGGTTCAGATGACAGGCACTCAATTAAATAACCAAGCCAAAACAAATGAACAAACATACATTCCCCGAACAAGTGCAATGTTAACCTAGTTTCTATAATTTTGTTGCAAGAAACATCGGTAGTTTTAAAAAGGAGGGTATCACTGTCCATGAGACATCAATTAAGAAAATTCAGAAGTTTTGTAATGCCTGGGTGGCTCAGTGGTTGAGCGTCTGCCTTCAGCTCAGGGTGTGATCCCGGGGTCCTGGGATGGAGTCCCCTGTCGGGCTCCCTACAGGGAGCCTGCTTCTCCCTTTGCCTAGATCTCTGCCTCTCTTCTGTGTCTGTCTCATGAATAAACAAAATAATTAAGAAAAAAAAGAAAATTCAAAAGTTTTTTTGTTCCTACTTCTAAGCTGGTTTCACAGTGAAAAGGGCAAGTATTTTTTGAGCACTCACTACAAACCAGACAATACTTGGGTTGGTGTTTCCTAAAGCATTTTAGAGCATCCTGCTCCATGAAGGAAGACAAGGTTCCAAGGTTCCAGTAATCTGGAAAATGTTAAAAATGGAATTTGTTATATGGTCTCATTCATTTGGGGAATATAAAAAATAGGGAAAGGGAATGGAGGGGAAAGGGGTGAAAATATCAGGGTGACAAAACATGAGAGACACACAACTCTGGGAAATGAACAAGAGATAGTGGAAAGGGAGGTGGGCGGGGGTTGGGGTGACTGGGTGACGGGCACTGAGGGGGGCACGTAGCGGGATGAGCACTGGGTGTTATGCTAATATGTTGGCAAATTGAACTCCAATATATATATATATAATTTAAAAAATGGAATTGGTCTTCCTTTAGGATAGTCAGGTGGCTGACATTACTCCAAGAAATCTTGGGTAAAGGAGACTTCCTAGGGCACAGAACCATTTTTTTCAAGTGTTATCTACTAAAAGTCCACCAATTTAAGTATTCCAAAGAACAAACTTTGAGACATGCTGCCCAGGGGCTTTATATATAAACCTTTCCTACAATTCTCATCACTCAAGCCAAGTTTTGTCCCCATTTGCAGATAGAAAACTGAGGCTCAGAGAAATTAAGTACCTTATGCCTAGTTAGTAAATGCTGGCACCAAGATCTAAATCCAGGCCTTTTTGGCTCCCCCAAGTCCATGCTTTAATAACATGCTTTTCATTTTATTTACTGGTTTTATTACAATAAATTCCTGAAATGAAAACATACATTTGTGACAGACTCTTCTACACCGTTGGATCCTGTGTTCAGAAAATTATTGCAAGAGAGGAAGCTGGGGCACAAGGTAAGAAGCTGAGATACTGTCAAATCACGCTAATGATAGAACAGTAACTGGGGAATGAGTTCCACCTAACGTTTAAGAGATAAAAGGGTGAAAATCCTGTTACGTAAAAAAAAAAAAAAAAAAGCCTCTAACAAAAAGAAATTAGTTCTAAACAAATCCCTGAAAATGGCCTACTGCCTTTGTTGAGTCAGACCAGAACTCTGAGCACTAAGCAATCTTTACATGTAATAAAGATTTCTTCCTAAACTTAGGTTAAAAAATAAGCTTTAAGGAAATTAATGAATTATTACGAACCACATCCATAGCTATACATTATTTAAAAATTTCTATTTAATTAACCACTTTTTCTCCTTCCTCTTTCCCCCCAAACTTCATTTACCTTTGAGGTTTGAATCTTGGCTTTGTAGGGTTTACATCAAGACAAGTGTGTTCACTTAAAATATATTGGAGAGAAGTTGCTCTTGAATCAAGGGTAACTCACTCTGTAGTAATCACCTCCAGTTGATCAAATTTAGAATGACTTTCAATACTGAATCAGCTTAAGGGCAGAGGACACCTACAGTTCCCAAATCTGGCTCAATAGCAGTTGAGTGTAGTGGCAGGTTAGCCTTACAATTCAAAGTATGATTGAAGAATCAGCAGCACTGACATCACCTGGAAATTATTAAAAATGCAGAATCTCAGGCTCACCCAGCTCTGAGGAATGAATCTGTATTTTAATGAGATCTTCAGGTGATTAATACATTTTAAGTTTAAGAAGCACCCGATCAGAAAACAGGCTCAAAACCAGGAATCTCTTTTATCATTTACTCACTGTATGAGCATAGACAAACCAGTCTCTGTGCACTCGTTTCTTCAACTGTGAAGTAGGGATAACTGATCTCCCCATTTCCACACTCACTTTCATCCAATCCATTCTCCAGAGAGCAGCAAAATTTATGTTCTTAAAACTAAATCAGCTCGTTACTTCCTTAAAACCTTTCAACAGTTTTCCTAGAATTATATCCAAACTCTGATCATGACTCACAGGGCCCTGGCATGATTTGGCTCCTGGAACTCTCTCCAATCTCCTCTCCACACAACTACTTTAGTCTTTCCTTTTAGTTTCTAAAATGCTGTAAGTTTCATCTGACTTCTAGACAGAGTACTATTCCCATTGGCATGCTTCTGCCCCACACTCCTATTTTTTCCCATAGCTATTTGAGGAGTCTATTTGAGGAGTGACTTTAAGAACTAAAGTGACTTCCCCAGGGCAACTCACCTAAAGCTAGTCTGTTATTTTTCTATTACACTACTCTGCTTGTTTCTCTCATAGCAAATATCAATATAACTAGTTTGTTTTTCTATAGTATTAAACTCTCAGCATCTAGCACAGCATCCACCACATGATAGATAGGCAAATATTTGCAGAATGGAGTTCATGAAAAGAAGTATGCACTGAGAATAAAACTCTGTAATTGTCAGCACATAGACACTATTTGAAGCCATTGGTCTGGAGAGGATGACTTACAAAGGAAGGAAAGAAAGAGGGCGAGAAGTGAGTTCCTATGTGATCTAACATTTAAAGGTAAGGAAAAGGAAAACCCAGAAAAGGAGAGGCTGATGAGGTAGAAGTGAAACTAGTTCATCGTGGTATCATTAAAGACAAAGGATGGCAAGACTGATCAACTGTGTCCAATGTCAAAATGAGGTTATGTCCAAAAAAATGTACACTGAAATTGGGAATAGAGATAACCTGACCAACAATAGTTTCAGTGAGGTAGTAGGAAGGGAAGTCAGGCTGGACTGAGTCAGAGAATGAATAGAAAATGAGGCAACACATATGGCATGTGTTGAAAACTCTTCTGAATATGTTGGCTGTAAATGAAAGCAGAGAATTATGGGGTCACTGAAAAGTAGAGGGCAAGAGAAGATAACAGAAAGAAAATTCCTAAGGAAGTTGAGGGTAGGGGACCCTTTAACCTCCATTTCACCCTAACATAATGAACACTCATGTGGGTTTTGAAAGCACAAATTCGGACCAGAATTATGACGATCCTCTCCCTGATCAATTAAAACTTGACTGAGTGGTCCCTTTGTTTGTGCTTACACTGTACCTGGTACCTATCACTTCCCTGACCATTAACAAGAAAATGTTTGCCACAGGGTAAGGAAGTTTAAAACAAGCATACACACAAAACCCCATAAATCTGGGAAGGGAAAAAAATAACACATTTTCAGTGGTTGCCTCTAGGTGGCAGAACAGCACAGTTTTTATTTATGCTTCATGCTTTTCAGGTTCTTCCAAACTTTTTATAATCATACATCCATTTATGAGAATTTTCCTTTTGTACAATTTTTAAGGTAGACAAGAGTGGCCCCTAATCCAAAAGGCATGACATCAAATTAAGAACAATATCGTTTAAACAAATGTCTTGGAGTGGCTGCTGCCTGCTCTTGGAGCTTCTTTTTCTATACCTTCTGCTGTTTAATTCTGAAGTTTGGCACACAGCAAGCACTCAATATTTATTGATTTATTATTGGTAGGTTAAGAAATGCAAACATGTATGTGAGTGTGGATGAATCCAAGTCAGACTAAGATTCCCACTGAAATCATGGAAAAGCATTTTGGCCATTTTTAAACAAAAGGGCCTTCGGGGTACTAAACTTCAACCTGCCACAAAGCAAAAAGCCTTTGCCTCTATGAAGTCTTTTCTGAAAGAAAATTCAGGTGAGAACTGCCTAGGCTATCCATGATCTCAGGAAGCAGCAAAATCTCCTAAAACCCATCCAGCTATATACTACTTGATTAGAGAGGCACAGAGATCACATTAACTGATTTTTTAAAGAGAACACATTTCCACCCAGCCAGTTTCTGATTATTTACCACCCAGTTTCTGATTATTAATATCCACCCAATAAATATTCAGAGAACTCATTTGTCATCATAACAGCTAATATTTACAAACAAGGAGTGGTAGAAAGGGAGGTGGGCGGAGGGTGGGGGTGACGGGCACTGAGGGGGGCATTTGATGGGACGAGCACTGGGTGTTATTCTATATGTTGGCAAATTGAACACCAATAAAAAATAAATTTAAAAAAATAAGCTTCTGCACAGCAAAATAATCAGTCAACAAAACTAACAGACAACCTACAGAATGGGAGAAGATATTTGCAACTGACCTATCAGATAAAGGGCTAGCATCCAAGATCTATAGAGAACATATTAAACTCAGCAGCAAAGAAACAATCCAATCATGAAATGGGCAAAAGACATGAACAGAAACTTCACGAAAGACGAGTTACACATGGCCAACAAGCACATGAGAAAACACTCCACATAACTTGCCATTGCGAAATACAAATCAAAACCACAATGAGATACCACCTCACACCAGTGAGAATGGGGAAAATTAACAAGACAGGAAACAACAAATGTTGGAGAGGATGTGGAGAAAAGGAAACCCTCTTGCACTCTTGGTGGGAATGTGAACTGCTACATCCACTGTGGAAAACTGTGTGGAGGTTCCTCAAGGAGTTAAAAATAGAACTGCTCTATGACCCAGCAATTGCGGTACTGGGGATTTACCCCAAAGATACAGATGCGGTGAAAATCTGAGACACCTGCACCCCAATGTTTATGGCAGCAATGTCCACAATAGCCAAACTGTGGAAGGAGCCTGATGTGCTTCAAAAAATGAAATCAAAAGGAGCTGTGATGCATATATATATGTGTGTGTGTGTATACACATCAGCACATCAGCCATTAGAAATGACGAATACCCACCATTTGCTTCAATGTGGATGGAACTGGAGGATATTATCCTGAGTCAAAAGTTAGATAAGGACAAACATTATATGGTTTCATTCCTAGGGGAATATAAGAAATTGTGAAAGGGAATAAAGGGGAAAGGAGAGAAAATGATGGGAAATATCAGAGAGTCTGACAGAACATGAGAGACTCCTAACTCTGGGAAAAGAACAAGGTGTCGTGAAAGGGGAGGTGGGCGGGGGGATGGGGTGATTGCATGACGGGCAGTGAGGGGGGCACTTGATGGGATGAGCACTGGGTTTTAAGCTATATGATGGCAAATCAAACTGTAATAAAAAGTATACAAAAAAACAGCTAATATTTACTTACCACCTAATTATGCATTATCTCTAATCTTTTAACAACTTAAAGATAAAGACTGTTTCCAGTTTCCTAAGTCCAAGAGTAGCCACACATAACCTTAAGTGGTAGACCTGGATTAAAACCAAATTTGCTCCATGAGTCTACAGTACACAAAATGTCCAAATGCACAGTCCACCCTGCCACCCCCCTCCTACAGATACCAATATCCTTATCCTGAGCCAAACAAAACATGACCCTAAGGATTCCTGACCTAGATTTTATTGGACACTTGATAACAAAATGTAATCATAAAGCAACCAAAAAATAGCCTTTATTCACCCAAGACAAATCTGGAAATTATCTGCAGAATTACCTTGATACAATCTCCTTAAAAAATCTATAAACAGGGATCCCTGGGTGGCGCAGCGGTTTGGCACCTGCCTTTGGCCCAGGGCGCGATCCTGGAGACCCAGGATCGAATCCCACATCGGGCTCCCGGTGCATGGAGCCTGCTTCTCCCTCTGCCTATGTCTCTGCCTCTCTCTCTCTCTCTCTGTGACTATCATAAATAAATAAAAATTTAAAAATAAATAAATAAATAAATAAATAAATAAATAAATAAATAAATAAATAAATAAATAAATAAATCTATAAACAGGTAAGTGTATGTCCTTGCTCTCCTTGCTCTGCAGTGTATTCAAAGAAAATCTCTTGCAGGGATACCACGAAGGAAGAATCTGAAACCTCCAAGACTGACTCTGGAGGTAAGAATGATGTCTGAGAAAGCATCCCCTACATATGCTCTACCCACAACCCTGGGAAGCTGCAGATCCAAGGTTACCCTTTTGGTCATTACTCCTGATTACTTAAAAGAGATAAGTGGCATCAGAAGAATCAGGCAACAAAACAGGACTCCCCAAAGTTGTAGATCAGTTTTGCCAGTAGAGAGGAAAGGGCAGCACGCCAAAGAAGCCCCTTTTTCGTATTCCAAACAACAAAAAACCAGCAGCAATGAGTATGTGAAAATTATGTAAATATAGGAGGAGAGGAAGAAATTCCTCATCTACACATTTTCAACTGGTGCTCTGGAATAATTCTCATCTACTCTCTAAGACTGATTTGTCTCCCATCCTCTTCCTTACTTGTGGCTGGCTTTGGTGCAAAAGATCAATTGTAACAATGGTTATTCCCTATGTCATCACACCCAATTTCAGAGATGCAAATGTTTTTTCAGCCTTTCCTGCCTCTAACAGAAAATGAAGACATCAGCCTTTAAATTAATACTCTTTATTCAAATTAATATCAAGAATGTAACCACAGAAAAGCCTGCCACTTTCTAATAGGTGAACTTCACCCAGAAGGGCTAGAGACAACATTTAGTGAGTTCAAGAAAAACTTATACTTGCCAGAAAAATTAATCTATTTAAAAGTACCTAAAAATAATTTACTTAAAAATTAAATCCAGAGTTCTCAACCCTGGCTGTGCAAAATCACCTGAGACTTACTTTAAAAACTAAAAATGTCTGGCCATACAACTATCTGACTTAGTAAATATGAAGTGGGAACTTTTTTTTCCCCAAGCTATACAGGTGATATAGCTACACAGCCAGACTTGAGAACCACTTTGTTAGATATTATTATTCTTTGTCTATTTGTGACTCATTGAGGAATGTTCTTTAAAAGAATGGGGTATAAATAAAGCAAGAATAGCCATGTGCTGCTAACTGTTGAAGCTGGGTAATAGGTACACCAGGGTTCACTATACTATTCTCTAACTTTTGTATGTTTGAAAATCTCATAAATTATTTTAAATTAAGACTTTTTTCCTGCCAGATCCCTCCATTCCATCCTCATTACTACCAGAACAATCTCCCTCAAACTTAAAATCTACCTATATCATCAAGTGCAAACTCCTTAAACCTAACCTAGCATCCAAGACCTCTAGGAACTGGTACCTGCTTATTACCTCTCTTAACAGGGCCACAACACTACATAATATTCCTCTTGGCTCCCCACATATTTTAACCATGTGAGGCTTTTTATAGTTTCTCTAACATTCAAGACTTTGAATACCTTAACTCAGATTGCACTTTTTGCTAAAACAGCTGCTCTCTGCATATCCCCTAGAGCTCAGCTTAAATGTCACATATGAGGCCTTTTGAGATATCCTCTCTCAGAATAAAAGTGGTCACTCTCTCCTTTGTGCCCCCACTGTGCCCTGCATATACCCTCAATCAACACACCTCTTTATTTACACATCAATCTCACCACTAGGGTGAAGAGTTCTGCATGAGTGGGACTGTGTCTATCTTTGCATTCCTGTCACCACATAGGAACTGTCAACTTACTAGATTAATGAATGAATGTCTATCCAGTAAATGTTTAAGGAAGCTAAAAATCCAAGTCAGACTCTTGGTGAAATTTCCACCTGAGAAAACCAATTTATAATATTCATTTGCTCTGCATCTTTCCATTCAACATGTATGTATGAACACATGATATAGAGGGCATTGCAATGGGTACTATGACATAGCCAGGTGTTCAGAAATGTAAATCAGAGAAAAAGGAAAACTGGAAGCAATGATAGTATAAAAACAATGAAAAATCAGTACACAAAACAATTAAATTACAACTTCCTAGTGGCCAAAGCTGGACACACAATTACAAGAGATCAACAATACATAGAATAAATCCGTATATAACACCAACCATAATCCTGTTTTTTTTAAAAAAAAAACTTAGATTTTCAGAGATTCAAGTTGCATAAAATAGGGTACAGCTTTAGCAAAAGTGAAACAATTAGCCCAGTTTCACTTTTTGAAAACATAATGCTTTAGTCTAGAATAATATACACTAGGAAATATAAGAACAAACACAGCAATTCGGACATCCTCTTAAAACATATAAAGAAATCCTTAGATTTCTTCTTGTCCTATACTGAGGGATGTCCACGAAAATTCTGAACTCTATGAAAAAGTTTTGCATATGTTGGAATTTTTCTGAGAAGACAGTGAATAGCCTTCACTGGCTTCTTAAAGTTATCCATGACCTGAAATAGGAGGAACCATCACCCCACTGAAAGATCTCCGAGACACTGTCAGCTTAGTGATTACAAAGTTTTCACTTTCACTTATGAAACACAGGCATATGGTATTTCCCCTAAAGCCATATGATAGGCTCACATACAATAAAACAGTACAGGAAACCAAAGAAACAATTCCAATCCTTTTGCATTATTCAGCACCAAATTGTCTAATATGCCTGGGTTTAAAAACAAATATGCAGCATCTCAAGATTAAACCTCCTCTGTGTAAAAGGGAATTCTGTATTCCTGGATAAAATCCTCTAGTCATGTATCCTGAAGAAAGGTAGAAAAGGCACAAACCTACAAAAAGACTAGATTAAGTATATTTCTAAACAAAAGCTATGTTTTAATGCTTTAAAATATTCTGACAAAAGATATATCTATATGGAAAGAGGATGAGAAACCTCAGTAATGTATTTACTTGCTACCTTACATTGTGGATTATTTAAATTTAAAGACAGATTAAGGAATACAACTGGAAAAAAAAGTCAAAATGAAGTAGAGGACAACAGCATAGTGAAAAGGCCTGGGAGTTGGACAGAAATGGGCTTAAATTCCATTTATTAGCTGTATGATCTTAGACGAGTTACTATACCTCTCGGTGTCAGTAACCTCTATATTTAAAATAAACAACACAGTCCATTTCAAGGGATTGTATCTGGCGATGAGAAAGCTATATTATTATTTGTTCTATTTCTTTAAGCTCCAGATTAGTCTAAGTGAAACAATCTTATGCTGGTTATTACACACACACACACACACACACAGCAAAAAAGAGCTAGTTTTTTCAAACTTTCTACATGTTATCTGCATATGAAAGAATATAAAATATAGACTGTTAGCTTTAAGTACTAATATGAACCAAAAAGTTAAACTCAACTTTGATGATGAGACTGGGCAGCTCTGGGTCTCATTCTCAAGTTAGTTATAGTTCTCCAAAGGTTAAATAGTCTAACTACTGTCTGGGCCATGCAACTTAAGAATCAGAGATGTTAAGTGGCTGGTTCAAATGAACTTGGAATGAAGAGAGACTACGATTTTTCTGTATGATTTAAGAGAACAATAATTGGAGCAATTACCAACGGCAGCAAACTCAATACAAAGTAACTCAAACTTCAGATTATGAGGCTAAAATCAATTCATTGACAAGAAAACTTTAAAATACTTTTAGAAAAAAAATTATGTCCCAACACATAGACAAAACTGGCTCTGTTTGAGTAAATTTAACAGCACCACACACAGCCTGGCACATACTCATTTCCGATGTTCTTTAAATAAACCGAACAATGTGAACAATCTGCTGCTTTAAAACATTTGTATCTGTAACATGAAAGATGTTTGCTGAAAATGGAAGAATAGTATGCAAAGGTAATCTAGTTCCCTGCTACCAACTGACTTTGTGACATTAGGACAATCTGAGCCTCAGACATATAAAATGAAAATGAAATAACTAAAATCTTGGGAGCACCTGGGTGGCTCAGTGGTTCAACATCTGCCTTTGGCTCAGGTCATGATCCCAGGGTCCTGGGATGGAGTCCCGCTTTGGGTTCCCTGCAGGGAATCTGCTACTCCTGCTGTCTATGTCTCTGCCTCTCTGAGTCTCTCATAAATAAATAAATCTTTATAAAAAATAACTAAAATCTCTTAAAGCCTTCATCTTCAGTTCAAGACAAATGCTAAGTATTAAACATGAACGATTTGAATCATTCTCAAAACTTAAAGACCAAAAAGTAACCAAGCTGGTTTTCTACTTCACACAAATTCCAATTTTAACAAACTACAATTTTCCAAAAAATTCAGTTTTAAGCTGAACATATATATAAAAATCAAATAGTCTTTCCCAAGATAAAACAGGAACTGCTGGTTAACCATAACTGCTGGTTAACAAAAATAAAAGCACACACCTACTTTACACCATTACTTAAACATAAAAAGCTAAACTGTAAAATTATTAAGAAGATAATGCAGATAAATACTCTTGTAATCTTGGCAAAGAAAAGATCTTCCAAAAAGAAATCACAACCTAGAAACCGTAAAGGAAGAAAAAAAAGGGCAGATTTGACTATGCAAAAATTCCAAACCATAAACACAGAAAATATTTACAAGAGGATACAAAAACAGTTGGTATTTCTAATATACAAACAACTCCCAAAACTCAGTAAGACAAATAATCAGATAGAAAACCAAGTAAAAGACCACAAACCTGCAATTTGCAGAGGATACATTTGCTCAACCTAATAATTATAAAAATTCTAATCAAACCAATGAGATGTTATTTTTTAAAAAAGATTTTAAAAAAATAAAATAAATAAAAAAGATTTTATTTATTTATTCATGAGACACACAGAGAGGGGCAGAGACACAGGCAGAGGGAGAAGCAGGCTCCATGCAGGGAGCCCGATGTGGGGCTCGATCCCCAACTCCGGGATCACACCCCGAGCAGAAGGCAGATGCTCAACCGCTGAGCCATCCAGGCACCCGGAGATGTTATGTCTCATTCAAAAGACTGGTTAAAATTAAAAAGATCAACAATTATCTTGTTTTGGCAGATACAGGTGGAGAGAAAAGGGTACTGACAGACACTGCTGGTGGGAACAGCAATTCAATATAGCCTTTCTGGAAGTCATTTTGGCACTACCTATTAAAAATTTAAATGGTACCACTTATGACCCAGAATGAATTCTACTTTGGCTCGACAACAGGGAATGATTAAATTATAGTAGATCCATCCTTTGAAATGCTATGCAATCATTAAAAAGGATAGAGTTGAGCTATGTTTTAACATATAAAAATATACAGGGGCACCTGGGTGTCTCAGTGGTTGAGCATCTACCTTCAGCCCAGGTTGTGATCCCAGGATCCTGGGATTGAGTCCCACATCTGGCTCCCCGCAAGAAGACAGCTTCTCCCTCTGCCTCTCTGTGTGTCTCTTATGAATAAATAAAATCTTAAAAAAATAAAGATATACACAGCACACAAATGGATAAGCACGGTATGTGAATGCTAAAAGGTATGTGAATGCTAAAAGAATATATACAAATTGTCAACAGATTTTTGAAGTGTGGTATGAATAAAACAAGACTATTATTTGGGGGGGGACACTAATCTTTACCTAAAATGTTTGTTTGAATCTTTGTGTTTTAACAGCAAACACTTCTATAATTTAAAACAATTGAAGGGCAGCCCCGGTGTCACAGTGGTTTAGTACCGCATACAGCCTGGGGTGTGATCCTGGAAACCCGGGATCGAGTCCCACGTCAGGCTTCCTGCATGGAGCCTGCTTCTCCCTCTGCCTGTGTCTCTGCCTCTCTCTTTCTGTGTCTCTATGAATAAACAAACAAAATCTTAAAAAAAATAAAAAATAAATAAAACAATTGAAAAGGAATAAATATAAATAGATAGGCTTAGGGGGAAAAAAGATGGGCTTAGAAAACACTAACTTGAAAGTTTTACAAAGAGGAAATTCAGACTTATCTATAGGCTTATGGCATCCATGAACATGCATATGCATGAAAACACACAGAAATGTCTCCTGAAAGAGCTCAAAATTGACCCCGTGTTGAAAAGTAACACCTACAGTCAAAAGGGCTTTCAAAGAAACTGAGTTTTTGGACTTTTTCTCATTTACCTCTCTACTCCCCCTTTTTTGGGGGTAACTTTCTTATAGGATGGGGTCACTTATTCTATACTTCTATGGATGACATCTTCTGGCACATTTAGAAACAGATTAAGTTCAGTTTTAAGAAAAGATATAGCACAGTGAAAAATACTGAACTAGATTAACCTGGGTTCAATGCCCAACTCCACCACTAACCAGCAACATTTGTTATCTTGGACAAATCACTTCCCCTAATCTGGGCCTATAAAATAAAGAGTTTGATATGGATAATATCAAATATAGGCTCTTATTCAGCTCTTCCATTGGACACAGAAAAAAACTACCATTTTAAATCCACTGGTAATTTGCTTTGCTAGAGGTAGAGATTTGAATTAACTATGCAAGCAGCCTGCCTTTACTTTTAAAAAGCAAAAATAAAAAATGCTCTATGTAAAAGGTTGTCTTCAAGTGATATCTGCATCCCTCCAGACTATACTTCCTCTTAAAGATGGCCTTGCCAAGACAGTTAAGAAAATTTGAGGAGCAGGGAAATGGAGCCCCAGATTAGGTCAAAAGATTATAAGGCACTCTAGGGTGGAGGAGTCAAGCTAGCTCCTACAAAATATGGCAGTAGGTATAGATGTAAGGAGAGAGTCACCTATAGAAATGATACTGGATTCTATCTTGATTTATGCTCTTCTCTAATACTAATGTATCAAGGTTTAGCCTGAGGTGCTGTCATACTCTAAGTCAACAAGCATTATATAACTAAACACAGTGAATAATGCAGGATAGTCTTTCTTTTTTTAATTTTTATTTATTTATGATAGTCACACACACAGAGAGAGAGAGGGGCAGAGACACAGGCAGAGGGAGAAGCAGGCTCCATGCACCGGGAGCCCGACGTGGGATTCGATCCCGGGTCTCCAGGATCGCGCCCTGGGCCAAAGGCAGGCGCCAAACCGCTGCGCCACCCAGGGATCCCCAAGATAGTCTTTCTAAAGAGCAATTTAGTAAGTACCAAAAGCCCTTTATATTTTTGCATTCCAGTTCTAGAAATTTCTTAAGTAAACATAATGTCACAAAGATTTCTCATTCAGATGTTCTTAAGCTTCTTTCCTTTATTCAACACCTGTTCACCAAATGGTCTACTGTGTGCTAAGAAGCATTGTTTAAAGATCATGGAAAATGAGGACTTTAAGGTTTGAACAATAGGACTTAGTTGATAAATTATTATATATTCTATACAATAGAATATAATGTAGCCATTAAAAGCACTGTCATATTACATTATGACAAGGAACAGAGATTAATATACTAAGTGGGAACAGCAAAAACTACACCATTCTCTTAATACCATACACAAAGATAAACTCAAAATGGAGGAAAGATCTAAATGTGAGACAAGAATCCATCAAAATCGGGATCCCTGGATGGCGCAGCGGTTTGGCGCCTGCCTTTGGCCCAGGGCGCGATCCTGGAGACCCGGGATCGAATCCCACATCGGGCTCCCGGTGCATGGAGCCTGCTTCTCCCTCTGCCTGTGTGTCTGCCTCTCTCTCTCTCTCTCTCTCTGTGTGACTATCATAAATAAATAAAAATTAAAAAAAAAAAGAATCCATCAAAATCCTAGAGGAGAACACAGGCAACACCTTTTTTGAACTTGGCCATAGCAACTTCTTGGAAGATACATCTATGAAGGCAAGAGAAAAAAAGCAAAAATGAACTATCTGGACTTAATCAAGATAAAAAGCTTCTGCACAGCAAAAGAAACAGTCAACAAAACTAAAAGACAACCTGCAGAATGGGAGAAGATATTTGCAAATGACATATCAGATAAAGGGCTAGTATCCAAGACCTATAAAGAACCTATTAAACTCAACAGCAAAGAAACAAACAATCCAATCATGAAATGGGCAGAAGACATGAAGAGAAATCTCACAGAGGAAGACACAGACATGGCCAACAAGCACATGAGAAAATGCTCCACACATCACTTGCCATCAGGGAAATACAAATCAAAACCACAATGAGATACCACCTCACACCAATGAGAATGGGGAAAATTAACAAGACAGGAAACAACAAATGTTGGAGAGGATGCAGAGAAAAAGGGAACCCTCTTGCGCTCTTGGTGGGAATGTGAACTGGTACAGCCACTCTGGAAAACTGTGTGGAGGTTCCTCAAAGAGTTAAAAATAGAACTGCCCTACGACCCAGCAATTGCACTGTTGGGGATTTACCCCAAAGTTTCAGATGCAATGAAACGCCGGGACACCTGCACCCCGATGTTTATAGCAGCAATGTCCACAATAGCCAAACTGTGGAGCCTCGGTGTCCATCGAAAGATGAATGGATAAAGAAGATGTGGTAAATGTATACAATGGAATATTACTCAGCCATTAGAAACGACAGATACCTACCATTTGCTTCAACGTGGATGGAACTGGAGGGTATTATGCTGAGTGAAGTAAGTCAACTGGAGAAGGGCAAACATTATATGGTCTCATTCATTTAGGGAATATAACAGTGAAAGGGAATAAAGGGGAAAGGAGAGAAAATGAGTGAAAATATCAGTGAGGGTGACAGAAGACGAGAGACACCTAACTCTGGGAAATGAACAAGGGGTAGTGGAAAGGGAGGTGGGCGGGGGATGGGGTGACTGGGTGATGGGCACTGAGGGGGGCACTTAATGGGATGAGCACTGGGTGTTATGGTATATGTTGGCAAACTGAACTCCAATAAAAAAAATACCATTTCTATATTGATTTGGACAAACAGCTTTAAAAAAGACAATTAAGGAAATGTGAATATGGACTGGATATTAGATAATATTAAGACAAAGAACAAATTTCCTAGGTGTGATAAAAGGTATTGTATATATTGTAGGTCCTTATTAAGACATGCCTGCTAAAACATTTAAGGATGAACTGTCGCTCTCACTTCACATGCTACAGAAAAATTAAAGACACATGTACATACATATAAATTAAATATGGCAAATTTTAACTATTGTTAGATATAGCTGGTGATACACAGATGCTCAATATGCTATTCTTTCAGCATTTTTATGTTTGAAAATTTTCACAATAAAAAGTTGGAGGCAAGGTTATGAATTACATTTTTAAAGAGTAAAGTTGTGGGGGAAAAGTGTGCTTTTGCTACACAAGCATAAAGAAAACCCTTGCAAGAATATATTGTGTACCAGCATACTAATAGTATTTATCTGAATGGCAGATTTCTGTGCTTACGTGTATATTTTCAACAATAAACTATATATACCACTATAATCATGAGGACATGAGGACCCTTACTTAAAAATAAAGTCAGGAAAGCATTTTCAACCAAGAACTACAATAAAATGAACAAAGACTAAATAATGTCCCATTCCCAAAGCATTCTTATTAAATGATCTTACAAACCTTAAAGTATGCAAGCAATATTACACAACTAATAAATTGTGTGAACATCACATAGTTTTAAAATTTCTACTTACAAGAATAATTTATACCATTCGCACAGTATAACAATTTAAACAATTCATGGTAAAGATCACAGTGGGGAGGAGATTATTGAGTTAAAGTACTTAAGTATTTCTCTTCATGTCACACCTCCCCAATAAAAGATGAGGCAAAAATAAATGTTAAAGATGATCAGTTCAAGGGTAGGGGTAGGGAAAGGGTTTTTGTTACATTATTCTCTGTATTCTTCAGTGTATTTTAAGTTTCTCAGAAAAAGAAATGCAATTACAGAAAGAGTGAAGTTCCCCTTAACCACTCCTTCCAAATAATCAGTTTACCCTAGCTCTTAAAAAATATATAAATAGCACCATAGAGTACATACTATCTTGCAGCTTGCCAAAATAATCTCCACATAAATAGCTATAACTTATACCACTTGTGGGCACTATCTAAGACCATACTCTTCTTCTTGTATTTTTGCCATGACTTGATATAACCTAATTATTTTTTGCCAATCTAATGGTTAAAAAAAAAAACTCATTTTAATTTGCATTTCTGGTATTTAGTTTGAGTATCTTTTCTTGTTACCAGACAGTTTTAGTTCCTATTCTGGGAAAAGCCTGTCCCTAATTTTCTACGGCTCTTATTTTTAAAACGTTACTCTTATCATTAAGATGGGAACATACCAAACAAAATGTTAATGATGACTGAATATTTTTGTGGGAGTAGGAATCTTTTTCCAAAATAAGAACACATTTTCTAGTTTTTCCTAAATTAATTCAGTAACAGAAACTAGAAAATTATAAAAGTGGGTAAAAAAAATCCTTTTAGATATAAGTAGTACTTTCAGGATATCCTATTATAGGAGCATATAACACCCTAGTGGAGCTTATAAAATCCAGCTTAAAGAAATAAACACATCTAAAGCACAAGTCTTGTTAAGAAATTAAATACTGGTTGAAGCTATTCATTCATTTGGGATACATTTAACTAACTTCATTTTTGTAAAGCATTTTTCGAGTTCATCGTGTACCTCGTTTAACCCTAACAAAATTCTATGTGACATTCTCTGATGCCCTCCTATAAACTTCTATAGCACATTTTGTTCACTGTCATTGTACTGATCCCTCTGTGATTTACAAGTCTCCCTCCCCTAGTAGACCACTCTCTAGTTGCTTATCATTGAATTTCCATCATCTGACATTATTATGTCCTCAAATATTTGTTCAGAGAATGAGATATCTCATCCTCATTAAAAGGATGAGGAAACTGGCTCAGTGAAGTAATTTGCCCCAAGTAATATAGCTATTAAGTATTTAATTTACATAAATCACAATGGCCTTATTATCTTTGTAGTATACGGTATAATTTAAACATTTTAAATAACACATCATCTCACTTTAATGCTCACAGCAACTTATGAAGTAGGCTTTTTTATTACCAATCAATAGGTGAGAATGAAACCTGAGGCACAGTCAAACCCTAATTTTTATGAAGCACAGCTGTCTCTTTACATACTTTATAGATCAATAATTAGGTATAGGAGCCTCTACCTTTATATAACAAACATCTTGGGAATGATGGGGGGGTGGCAGAAGGAAGACAGTTAAAGCAATAGGATAGAGACTGGAAACCAGTTATAGGTCCAGCTGAAGACCATAAGCTGATACTGTAGTGTCAACCACATGTGCCACTTTGAAATCCAATCTTGGCCCAAAGGTTTTTCTTGCTACTGCCCTGTATTCATAGAAGACAACTGCAGGCTTTCTCACGGAGTATCAGTCTCAAAAACGAGGGATACAGAGGTAAGGAGAGCCTTGAAAAACAGGTTATATCACACATGGACAAAGCAGGGGGAAAATGACAACATAAAAGAAAAGGCTAATAAGGAACTTTAAACATTACCTCAGTCCTTAAATGGACTGAGTTTCTTAAGTGAAGAGACCACTCTCATTCATTTTGTCCCTAGCTCCTTGTACTTAAAAACACCAGTAAATGGTTACTGAACTAAAAAGAGGTTAAGATGTGAGGGGAAAAATGTAATTTTCAAAATAATGGCTTCAAATTTATTGAGCACTATGTGCCATGCACTATACTTCAGTAATAAAACAAAATGTTAAAAGTGATGGATAATATTTACCTCTTTTCTAATCTGCTATATACGGTGCTACTCAAGTATGTTAATAGTGGTGATACTGATGACCATGAGGAAGACTCATTATGGGTTAAGGTTACTAAGGTTACAGCAGAACCTTGAACAGAACAAAGCTGAACAGTAGGGGGCTATGTAGCTGTAGGGAGATCAAGGCAACCACAGAAATGGGTAAGACTCGTCAGAGGGTGTGAATGTGACTCCTACCTCTTGGCAAAGTAAGAAACTACTCTGGTGGAACACTCAGTTTTCACCGGCCAGAGTCAGCCCCCAAATGACCAGAGTACAAACCCCTTTCCTCCCCATCACTGGTGATCCAACACAGACCTGAAGGGTCCAGACAGGCTTTGCTAACTGGCCATCACTTGACCACTGTGACTGCCCATCCCTGAGCTGTTGGAGGGGTTAAGTGAAATAGTATGTTAAAGAAATGACCATCTGCTGACCACGTGGAGTGTACTAACAACCTACATTTCCCCATTTAATCCCAATAATCCCACAATAAAGTTATTTTCTCCAGATGAGGCAAGTGATAAATTTGCTCAACGTGACAGAACTATTAAGTGCCCAGAAAAAAATATTTAATTAAGCAATTATCCTACCCTTCTCATACAAACTGTTATCACTGAGTAACCTTGTAAAATTATTCCACCTAATATACGAAAACAAAATGACAGTGTTAGAACATTATCATTTTGACATCACCAATGAACTAATCGATCTAAGCTTTAGGCAGAAATGGCTGTTAATACAAAAAAAAAAACCCACAAGACATCATTACAACTTAATGAGTGTTGTGAATAAACACACCACCACCAATATTCTTGCCAAAGGAAATGAACGTGAATTTATAAAAGCCTCTGGATCCACTGTCAATTTGCAGGAAATATAAAGGACAGAGGAACATGTTAAGAACAGTACTGAGTATGCAATAAGCAAAATTCAGTCTGTGGGAAACTCCACAGGTCAAATGGCCTGAGTTATTCAACAGATATAGTATAAGAAAAAGAAAGAAAGGGAAGCTACAGGTATTTAAAATACATCAAGTTTCAAAAAGTGGACAAAACAAATTATACTGTCCAAGGATGCACACTTGGATGATAAAACCAGAACAGGATGCAAGTGATCACTATAAAGTCAGAGGAGTCGATACCTTCTGGAGACGGAGGATGCTGTGACAGGGATGGGCACATGGAAGGACTTCTAGGATAACAGGTAAAGTTCATTTCTTGAGTTACAAAAGTGTTTGCCTTAAAATAATTTATTAAACTGTAGATTTGTTTTGGGGTGGTTTTCCCTATCTGTATTCCATTTGTTACATAAAAAGGAAGCACTTTAATCACATTAAAGTTGCTTATGATATGATTCTATTTGTATGAAATGCCCAGACTAGGCAAATCATAACGTAATTAGTGGTTACCACAGGCTGGGGTGGTTGGGAGAAAGGGAGTCGCTACTAATGAATTACTTGGGTGATGAAAATGTTTTAAAATTGATGTGTATGACTGTGAACACTAAAAACCACTGTACGCTTTAAGTGGATGAATTGTATGCTATGGGACTATCTCAAAAAAACTTTGTAAAGTCTAAGACACCCCAGTTAAACCAAGACACACTTTTAAAATAAAGACTGGGGTGGAGCCCAAGGATTTGCATTTCTGACAAGTTCCCAGAGGCTGTTGCTGCCGTTAATCTGGGGACCACATTTTAAGAACCACTGCAACAAAGGATTTCAAAACAGCTTCTAGCTCACAGCAGTACTAAACAGCACTGGAAAGTGAAGTGTTTTACTCAGGGACTGAGAAATCAGTCCAGAAAAAAAGCAGTTAACACTCTGCCAAGCATTGTTCTATTCCAACTGATTCCCTGACCATCAACATCAGCATCTCCTAGAAACTTGCTGGAAATGCAAATTCTTGGGTCCCTTCCAGATCTACAGGATCAGAACCTCTGGGTTGGAGCCCAGCTTCAGCAAGCCCTCTAGGTGATTTTGATGTTCCCTAAAGTTTCAGAGCTACTGTTCTAAGCACTTTATATGCATTAACTCAGTTAAACTTCTCCAAAACCCAATGACATAGGTAACACTATTAGCATTTTACAGATTAAGAACTGTGGCACAGAGGTTAAATAATTTGCACAAGATGATAACTGGTAAAAAAAAATGGAGTCAGAACTTGAACCTAAGGAGTCTGGCTCCAGAGTCCATGTTCTTAATCACTATGCTGAAAGATCTTCCCACTTGTAAGAACTCAATTGGCAGAATGCAATAATAAAGAATTAGTGAAAGAAAAAAATGCAAAGACAAGGAGAAATAGGTCTAATACACAGAGGCAAATAATAAAATAATTACAGCAAATAATGTTATCATTAAAAAAGCAATCTTCCAAAAGCATTCCAAAACATAAGCAGCTACCAAATACTATATCCCAGCATTTCCAAAGCAATTATCTCAAGTATCTAATTATAAGGACTTCAAATCTGGGTTATACTAAAGATGGTACATGAATTCATGGCAGTACATTCACATTTACCAATCTTTAAAATATAAATGATTATATTAAAAGGTCATTCCACAGAACATGAAAGACTCCTAACTCTGGGAAACGAACTAGGGGTGGTGGAAGGGGAGGTGGGTGGGGGGTGGGGGTGACTGGGTGGCAGGCACTGAGGTGGGCACTTGACGGGATGAGCACTGTTATTCTGTATGTTGACAAATTGAACACCAATAAAAAATAAATTTATTTAAAAAAATAAAAGGTCATTCCATAATATTTGAATCTCCCTACTCCTAGTCCCTTTAAGTCACTATACAATCAGAATCTAGGGCTTGAAAAAGAACTTTCACATTCCTCTAGTCCAATTAGTAATCCAGACTGAATTATCTACAATATGGATCTCCATTTAATATTCATACGAAGCTAAAAGAAATTCCAACTTTTTGTAAAATCACATTCTGAGATCAATCCATGTCTGTAATTTTTAAAGCCAAATGATTAAGAACTTTTTAAGGGCACTAGGGACACCTGGGTGGCTCAGTCGTTTAAGTGTCTGCCTTCAGCTCAGGTCATGATTCCAGGGTCCTGGGATTGAGTCCTGCACCAGGCTTCTCGCTCAGTGGGAAGCCTGCTTCTCCCTCTGCCTGCCACTCTCCTTGCTTGTGTGCTCTCTGACAAATAACATTTCAAAAACCTAAAAAAAGAAACGCTTTTTAAGGGCGCTAAAATGTGAAAATGCTCAGTATGAACGGCCCAAACAAAACCTACAGTTGTTTTATTCAGAGAGAGCCACTCTTTCACACTATCTGAAAGCATTTCAATAACCAGAAGACCAAGCTGGTTAACAAGTACATCAAGTTTTAGCAACTCAACCCCTATGACACATCAAATGAGAGGGCTTCCAAAGAATCTTCTGAGCTGAATTATCCCTGACATTAACATATAAACATCTGATAACCAGTCATTGAGGAAACAAGTCAGAGAACAATACAGCAAAACATCCAGAGCCCAAGTACTTGCGACTATCAACCTTATACATAGTGCAATCATTGTAAAGGAGCCTAATATGGTTACAGCTACACATCAGATTTTAACAACATAATGTAACGGTAGTTAAGGTAACTCAGAATGTGAAGGGCAAACATTTTCAAAGCAATCAAGTCTGGCATTTCAATAATACTTTGAGCCCATGGTTGAAAACATGCAACAAAAGAGAAAAAAATCAACAGCATTGCCATTATAAACCTGTAGCTGTTAAAAACTCCGGAAACAATTCAAATATTGAAATGCCTACCATATAAAACTCTGTTCCAAAAATCCAGTTATCCCAGATTCAAAACTCTGGATTAGAAGGTTTAAGTGACTTTGTTCAAACTTCCTAATAACTACAGAAAACTGAAGACAGGAGTAAATATCTAACCACTATTTCTAATATGCCCAAAATATTGTTGAATGGACTTCACTGGAATTCCCAAGAAATCACTTCTTTAATCACCTTTTTTAAAAAAAAAGATTTTATGTATTTATTCATGAGAGAGAGAGAGAGAAGGCAGACATAGGCAGAGTTGGAGAAGCAGGTTCCTCGCAGGGAGCCTAATGTGGGAATCGATCTGATTTCTCCATTAATGAACAAAGAACTGAAAAGCCTGAACTCATGAACCATAGCACTGGTGATTCAAAATCATATTTCATCTAAATACTTCAAAAACTGATTCATGAACTCTACCCTCTCTGCCCCTCAACTCAGAATCACCCTCATTTTAAAGGTAGGCACAAGTGATCTTGCTCTGCTCACATTTGTGCTTAAGTCAAAAGCTGGCTGGAGCCTATCTAGATGTCCAAAATCCATTCCCAGGTTTTGACTATGGAAGGGACATACAATAGATCCCAAGATAACCAATTCTGCACAAGGACAGAAATGAAATATTTAAAGGATTTTATGCTGTGGATCATCATTTCCAAAAGAAATAAAATGAAAAATAACAAAAGGAAAACTATGGTTGCATATTAATAGCTGAAAATTAGGATGTAAGTGGAAGCTCTCAAAAATTGTTTAGTATAAATAAAATAAAATAAAATGTTTAGTATTGCCATTTCAAAAACTGTATTATAGCCAGAAGAACTCATCACTAAGTCTTAATAGCTTAGAAGTTATGGGTCAGAGCAGCTGAGATACCAACATCAAAAGAATAAAAAGCAACATTGTAAGTTAGTATAAGAATAACTAAACCACCTAAGGAAATTGAAACCATAAAAAATCCCAAAGGCACACTCAGGTCATTATCTAGGAAACATTAGCTTCTTCCATAAGGAGGCCTACTTTTCATGTGGAGCAGTAAGCAGAGCCAAGACATGAAACTGAGGTCAGGTATCAATTAAATCAGACTCTGCCACAGAAAAGGGAATCCATGACTAGTTATTTTGGGATAGTGCCTAGGCCAGCAGTATCAACTCCAACTGGGATACAGGAGATTACTGCCTTTGTTCCATTATAATGGAGGGGGGGGGGGTCCCTCCAGGGTCTTTAACTTAGTAAGAATGGGTTAGATACCACTGCTGGGATATAGTCACCAAATATGAGGGAAGTTACACAACAATTTCTTCAACAAATAAATCAAGAAAAAAAAAAGGGAGGGAACCTGCAGATTAAAATAGATTTAAAAAATATATATCAATCCACCTTTGTGATAAATGGATTTTCTTTGGACTTTAACTCAAAATAAAATGTGAATATTAGCTTCATATTTGTAATCTTCAAAAATCATTATTAATTTTTTGAGTTGTGATAGTGGTTTTGAAGTTATGTTTAAAAAGCCCTTTTCAAAAAAAATAAAAATAAATAAAAATAAAAATAAAATAAAATAAAATAAAAAGCCCTTTTCTTTCAGACATAGAAGTATTTGGCAAGTAAAAATATGACAGTAGGGATTTATTTCAAAATAATGGGTGGGGGGCAGCCCGGGTGGCTCAGCGGTTTAGCACCGCCTTCAGCCCAGGGCATGATCCTAGAGACCCAGGATCAAGTCCCACGTCGGGTTCCCTGCATGGGGCCTGCTTCTCCCTCTGCCTGTGTCTCTGCCTGTCTCTCTCTCATGAATAAATATTAAAAAAAAACAACCAGCAAACATTAAAAAATAAAAAAATGGGTGGGCACAGTAGGTAGAAGTACAGATGAAGCAGAATGGCTACAAGTTGGTAACTGTTAAACATGGTGATGGATACACAGGGAGATCACTATACTGATTTGTGTATGTCTGACATTTTTCATAACTGAAAAAGGATTAGACATAATATCTTGCAATTTTATTTTTTGAATGGTGCTTAGGGTGATTTAAAAATCATGTACAGACAGAATTCACTTAAACAATAACACAAGAAGCAGCCAGTGCCACATCAGATCCAAACAATGAAAGAAATCAAAGTAGCTCATTTACAGAATGGAAATACATATACCACCCCCAACTCCATTCCAGGAAGTAAAATACAAATACTACCCAAAGATGTACAAAAACTAACCTAAAATCACAGCCAATCATGCTCATCCTGGTGGGAAATCCCAACACTTCTCCAACAGTTTCCTGAACCTTCCTGATCAAGTTGGTCAGCTAGTTCCTCCGGAGTGCTAACCCACTCAGGTCAGACTATTGGAGGACCTACAAAAAAAAAAGGTGGGGGGGGGGAGAGAGAGATGCATTTATTAGAGTATGGGGGAGTTAACCATTATATCAATGTTCAAACATGATCACAGTTATTATTTCTTAAGCAATAGCTCTTACATATCAATTTGCATTTTTAAGGACTTGCTTTAAACAGCAACAAGAATTCAGAACCAAGAGCCAAACCAATTATTCTATTCTGACATCTAGGCAACACCTTTGAAAACTCATCTCCATCCTCAAACCCAATGAAATTATAGGGGATAGTAATTACAATTTTACATCCTCACTATAAATTGATACTAAGGCAACGCTAAATTTATTATTTTTTTGTGGAAAAAAAATGCACATAAACTACTTTTCATCTTCACATACACTTTTTGGGCATACTGGGAGACAACTGATAAACACCTGGGAAACTCAGGCTGAACTTTGCCATTGAACCTTAGACAAAGCTTTTAACTAGTATTGCCACTCTTTCCTCTCTTTTTAGAGATCTACCTAGAATAAATTAAATCTTTTAGGTCATACCTAAATTATCATTCCCAGATTTATTCTAGTTCTGAATGACAAGAATCAAATTAAGGTTTAGTTAATTTCTGATTCATTGCTTGACCCATTGCAAAGAACTCCAAGGCAGTATCTCAAAACGAAAGTGCTCTTCTGTCCTCCCAATGAAAAAGGGGGAAATCCTATTACCTCCAAAACCCTTTAAACTGAACAAAGCAAACCCTAACACTCAAAATTAGTGTCCATATAATTACCAGATGGTTACCCATGGTAATCTTTAATCCTCGGTAAACTTTTCACCATCATATTCCTATTTCAAACCTCATCACCTGGCCAAGGTGATAGACAAAAGTATTCAGTTTCATATTAGTCTAATCAATATATTAACAGTAAGACTTCCAAACTGAATATACTCACTTCTTTAATTTAATTTAGAATTTAATAAGAATTTAATTAATAATTTAATAAGAATGCCGGGAAATATAAAATGGCAAAACACAACAGGAGGTAGTGTATTAAAGAACTGACAGTAATTTGCTATGGGAAAGAAGCTTGGTATTCCAAGCAACTTTCCTAAATTCTCTCAGCTAAGAATTACCCTGTGCAGGTATAGCCAAATAGATCACCACATTGATCTGAGGAACCAAAGAAAGGAGGCAAGGGAAAAGCAGTATGAATACTTGAAAACTAGCTGGTAGAAGTTCCCTTGATTACTGTGAAAAGCATGACAATAAATTTCATCTTTGAGAGAATAACAGAATAAACTCTTTTTGAATGGAAGGTAGGGGTATGCAAGGGATGAGGCATCCCTTCTAAAAGGCAGCACACCTGGGTGTGGTTCTTGATAGGAACCTTTATGGCTAGTTGTCATTTCAAGATAGTGACTTTGCACTAAAATTCCTACACTAGGAGGTTAACACAGGTAGGAATCACAATCAAACATCATGAACCACTGGAGAAAGAGAGGGAAAAAAAACTACAAAAACGACCATGCTGGCCTAGAAATATAATAAAAACTTACAATTAGAGGAATAAAAATCTCTTATTTTTTTCCCCAGGTCATAAAACTACTATATGACACAGATCCATCTTCCAACCTATTCTTCCACCAAGAAAAAGTAACCACAATATATTGTGTGCCTACCATAAGCTGGGCACTTTACAAACTAATTCTAGGTACTATGAGCGCCACTATTCCTATTATACAGATGTATAAACAGAACTGAACAAAACTAATTTGCTCAAGGTCACAAAGTTCGATGTGAACCCAAAGCACACAGTTATTTCCACCATACCAGGATGCCTCCCTGGACCGGAGAATGTTGAGGTCTCCTCAATCTAGGCAACATTGGGGCTAACAGAAAACAATGCTGAACATGTAATCTATAAAGAAAAGAAACGATAGGGAATCATTTACAGTAATGGTGGAGCGGAGGAAGGGAACAGGAAAGTAGAACAGGGTCAGATTGAGGGTCAGAAGATAATCAAAGCTATTTTACTTTCTATCACATGGAAGGGAAATGTAGTGGAGACTGACAGGCGGGTATCTTCTCTCTAGGGGATTCAGCTCTTGAAAAAAGAACACGGAGGTAGGGAATCAAAGAATTAAGTGGGAAGCATGTTAAAAGGTGGTTAGCGCAAAAACAGAGGTCCACGGACCAAGACGACTCAGCAACTCAGAAGAAGGCAGAGAAAAGGGGCGGTTCCAGAGCTTGCAAAGAGGGATGGCAAGGGACAGAAAAGGACAAAAGTTGGTTTACTGGAGGATTATCCTCTACAGCCTTTTCTTTAGGTTTTTGCGGGGGGAGGGGGGCGTTATGAGAAAGGGAAGGCTAAGAGCTCCAAAACAAGAGATCTGCAATCATCCAGTCACCAACCCATTCATTGTTCCATCTAAGAATGGTTGAGCAGTCTGCAAAGTTGCAGAAACCTGCCCTGTACTCGAATCAGGGTCATACAAGCATGAAGACTTGAGGAAACGGAAGGCTACTGTATAGTTCTATCCACAAAGATGGAGTAAATGCACGGAACGGGAAAGGCTCTACTCAAGCGTTACGTCAAGGGGACCAAGGGAAAGAGGGTGACAGGACAGGCTAAGGGACTTGGGCTAAGCTCTTCCTTAGTGGGGCTGGGAAGGGGGTGACAGGGAAAGCTTTGATTACCCCTCTTAAATATACGAACCTCAAATATCCATGTGGATGAGGATAGAATTAGGGGGAAAAGGGGGAGGAGTACGTCAGAGACACTAAAGCTTGACCCCTAAATGTTAGTTCAAATACCAAAGCAGTTAAGAAAGTAGAGCCCACCTCAATTAAAAAAAAACTAGGGGATTCATTTGGGCCGCTAAATGGGTGGAGAACAGAGGCAGGCCTGAAAAAAAGGTAGCGGAGAGGGAACCAGTCGTCATAGGTTGGTTCCCTTTCCCCCACTGTCCAATCTAACCCCCGACCCCACTCCTTAACTAACTCTAGGACTCCTGCCCCCCCAACCTTCCCAACCCGCCCACTGCGGTGGCAACAACGGAGGCGTTGACCGATTGGTGGGGCAAAGGCGGGCCCACACGCGACCGAGGCCCGGGAAATGGTGTCGCCTTGAACAGAGACAGCTTGGTCTTTGCCTCAGGTTCAGCTTACTAGCACCTCGGTGTTTCGCCGACAGTCATCTCCTTAACGTCGGCTGCCCGGGAAGCGTCACAAACCCGGACAGCCAACACCTCAGTTTCGGGTCCTGGCCGGACAGACATCAGCTTCCGCCGCCATCTTAACAGCAGCGGACCGACCCTAGTCACTGCCCCCCCCCCACAAGCTACCTCCGCCACCGCGAAAGAATCCCACGAGGACGTAGCCCCGCTCGCGCGAGAACTCACCAGGTAAGAACAGCACGACCCAAAGAGGCTACTGCCGCCTCCGCGGCTGCTGCAGTCCGTAGCAGAACTGCGGCCGCCTCCGCGCAATCCCGCGAGAATCTCTTACCGGACGGGAAAATCCGGAGCCCAGCCCTTCCCAGACCCCTCCTCCCACCAAAGCCAAAGTCGCTACAGCTCCGCTCTCACCCTACGCGAAGCGAAAAGCAAATGACGCACAACCTCACGAAGCACCGAGGGGCGGAGTCAGTCTGCCGCCGCCAGCTCCCGCATGCGTCGACAGAACTATCGCGATATTACGTTTTAGTCTCTGCGAGACCTTCGAATTCACCGCAGGATAAGGCCCGCGCCTCGCCTTTAGGAAACACGAGCTCTCGCGAGACTTATTACAAGCTCCTAAAAAGGAGAGAGGCGGGGCTTCATGAAAATGACTGGGAGTTTTTCGGGGGAAGGGAGGAACCTCCCGTCCTGCAGGGATCTCGCCTACCACGAGGTTTCCGACCCACTGCGGAGCTGGCTGCCAAACCTCGCGATGACACAGCTCAGCGCCAAATCTCGGCCATGTCCTGAAAACTGCCTCCGCCCCCGATCTAAGGTGTCTAGAGCCTAGTGCTTGAGGAAAATTTAAAAAGTCAACCTGTTTATTATTCTCATGCTTCCGGACAGATCTGTACCAATTAGCCAAACTCCATTCTGGAAGAGGAGCAATGGGTCTCCCATTGTTACCTGCCTCCAGTAATCACATAATATCCTGGACTAACACATAAAAGACGTTCAGTCTCACAATAAGCTCACAAATGCAAATGAAAACAATGACATAACACTTTTTGCCCATTAGATCGGGGGAAAAATTTTTTAAGACATAATATCCTGACTCCTTCCCTCGCCGCACTGCAGGCTAACCTGAATCCATCTTAATATAACGAAGGGCTCTTATCGTTAGTTCTAGCTCTAAAGCCACTAATTTTTAACTCCTGACCCTTTACCTTGGCATAACCAAAAGATTCAATAAAGTGGTTTTCGCCAAACAAAGGAGTCTGACCTCAAAGGAAAATTCAAGCTGGGGTGGCGGGGGGGGGGGGTGCGTGCTTGCAGTTTTTAATATGGCAGTTTTCCCACGTCTAGCCAACAATGTTTCTCCAATAAATCTTGGATCCAATCTGGCTCGATTTGTGGGCTTTTCTAGTCTAATGCTTTGTTCTGTCCATTCTAATTTAAATATTGTTCCTTAGAGTACAATATTTAATACCTGGTAGTACAAATACCCCCATCTTTACTTATCTTTTAAAATATTTTCTCGGTTATTCTTAGCCATCTTTTTTCTAGATGAACTTTAGAATCGTATTGAGTTCCAAAAACTTGGCATATTTATTGAAATTCCATCAATTGTATAAATCAATATAGGAAAAATGGGCATGACTACAAAATTTAGCCTTCTTAGCAAGAAGCGTGATATTCCTTTTCCATGTATGCAAACATTCTTTTACTATATACCTCAATAAAGTTTTGTAGTTTACTTCTAGGTATTTTTAAATTTTTCTTGCTACTGAGAATGGAGTAATTAATATTACATTTTTGAAATGCTTATTGCTTATAGATATTTGCCTACTTACTTTTGTAATCGGACAAATAAAAAATATGTTCAATTTCACTGGTAATCAGAGAAATGCAAATGAAAACAATGACATACCATTTTTTTGCGCTTCAAATTAGTCCAAATGACAAAGATTAATAATAATCCATGTTGGCACAACTGGAAAATGGGCAATATTGCACAACATTGGGGAGTGTAAATCAGTATAGCCTTTTGGGAAGGCAATTTGGACAAATGTATCAAAATTCAAAATGCATATACACTTTGAGTAGCGATTACTCTTCTAAGAATTTCTCCTACGGAAATACTCATACATGTGCATGAAACGTATATATACAAACCCATTCATTATAGCATTGCTTGTAATAGCCCTTCTCCCCCCCCCCAAGGGAAACAAGATAATGTACATCAATCGGAAATGGTTAAATAAACTGTAGTACAATCGTACAATGCAGCTGTTTATAAATGAGATAAATTTAGATTCCCTGGTATATGAAGAGCTACAAGACATACTAAGTTTTTAAAAGGCAATTACCCGAAATGAATGTTTGTGTGTGTGTGTCTGTGTGTGTAGTACCATTTAGATACCAAAATATACATATACAATGCCTAGTAGTTACCCACGAAGCCTGCCTGGCGGCCCCTCACCTTCCCCCTCCTGAAGCCGCCTTCCGAGAACCTGAGAGAAACGCCGAAGGCCTAGCCTCTACTCCCTCTCTAAGGCCACTTGGCCACGACTAATGCCGGTACCTCGCATCCCCACTGTCAGCACTGTCAGCCGCTCTCCCGCCGCGCAGCCTGCCGCTGCCCCGCAGCCCCAGAAGATGCGGCTAGCTTTTAGCTGGCGCCGGCCAAGGCCTGGGGGAGGGGAGAGAAGGCGGAGTTGAGGGAGGGCTGGGGCAGGCCGCCGGGCCCCTTCACCAGCCTCTCCCTCTGGCTCCCCATGGCCGCCACCTCCGCGACTCCGCGTAGGGTCCCGTGGGAACAACCCTCCGCGAGGAGCGGAGGATGGCCTCGCTAGCAGGGCCCGCCCCCCAACCCAGGGTAAGATGCTCACCTCGGAGGCAGTAGCTCCGCAGGGCCCGCAGGAGCGTGCCGAGTCCTCGGGCCTTGCTTTAGCCCTGCTCCCCTCGCTCGCCCTCCGCGGAAAACCTACCCCTCCGGCTCTCTTCACACCGGATCTGAGGCTCCACCCCACCGCTTGAGGAGCCCCGCCCCTGCCCCTCGCGAAGGCACTCCCTCCGCGGTGGAGCAGTCTACCTTGTAGGGGACTGCGCTTGAGCTATTCTCGGTCCAACAAACCCAACGGTAGAGGATTGTAGGGTCGCTAAGGAATTAGATTTGATTCGAGGCACGACGAAGGGTGACGTGATTTGATTTGATTTACGTTTAAAAATTAACAGTCTCTCCAGCAGCCTTGCGGAAGAGTAGGGGGCAAGAGGGCAAGCAGGGAGGCGTTGTGGAGGGCTGGAGCCAACAGGGACGCCGCCAGGGTCAATTCCCCCGCCCCCCCCCCGGGGGAAATCCTTACAACACTTACTCCAGGCACTTAGTAAGCTCTCAATAAATATTATCTTTATTGTTCTCCTTGGTATTATTTGGGGTGGTAGTGCTATTGGCAAAGAGTTTATAGAGGATTTGCACCTGTGAATACATAGGAATTAAAAAGAATTTGGTAGCACGTACCCCTAACTATTGACCGGGCTTCATCTGGGTTGCAGAATGAGATTATAGGATGGGAATAGAGGGGAGCTTTGAATGGCAATTTAAGATACTTCGGTAAGGTTTGATTTTTTTTTTAAGTATTAACTCAGTATTTTAAAGTATAAAGACAAAAGCACAATCCAAAGTACTCTTGAGACACAGAAGAAATAAAAACTGTAATTACATCTCCCAGTTTTAATTCTAACCCTACAGAACAGTGGTTCGTGCCCCGAATTGAGAATCCGATGAATGGATTCACTGCCCATCAAATATATATTTACACAAAAATTTTGTGTATGATCTAGCTTTATGGAGGCCCCTTTTGAGAGATCTTTTTACAGTGTTATTTTTAATGAGTGAATATTATTCCATTAATTTTATTTAACCAAGACTCCATGTTTAGGTCTTTTTTTTACTAAAAGAAGTAGGACATGAACTTTGATGTAACTAAATATGTGCATATTTCTAAGATTTCTCTCCAGGAGAAATTTGTAGAAATGGAGTAGATAGGGTCAAAAGGTAACTCCTCTCAAAAAACATGTAACAGGCTCTCCAGAACAGTTGTAACAATATACGGTCTTACCAGAAATATATAAAAATTCCAGTTTATTTGGATATTCCCATTATCTTCACCAATACTGCTAATACAGTCTTCAAAAAAACCTTTTAATCTAGTAAGGCCTTTGATTCTAATTCCAACCTCTCATAGCATCTACATTAATCCTAATAATCCATGGGCTCTACACCTTTTAAGTAAATAAGTGATTTATTTAAAATACTTTTAAGTAAAAATATTATCATAGCATGCATAGCATAGCATTTAATAGCCTAGTAAATATTTGCCATGTAATAAATATTTTTCTATATCATTTTATAACATTTTAATGGCAACATGAAACATTCCTTTCTTTAACATGTAATTAGCTTTGTTTTTGTTGTTTTTCATTTTAAAAAAATTTTCCTAATTACATATAATTGAATACATTATTGCAAAGCACTTAACACAGATGAATTTAAAATTTCTCTTACATTCATATATATATAGAAATACATAGCTTTGTTTTTTTACTCTTTAAAGATATAAGTAGTATCCTATTGTATGTATCCTTCTGTTAATTGCTTTATTCACTTTCTATGCTTGATGATCTTTCCATGTCAGTCTATATAGATTTGTCATTTATGTACTGTATAGTATTCCACTGACTGAGTGTACTATAGTTAACTACTGATATAGTCACCTATTGATAAATATATATTGTTCTCAATCTTTTACTGTTAGAGTGTTATTTTTCTTACTATTAACAGTGCTTCAGTGAAAAATACGTATACATTTTTCCTTCATATGCTAAAACATTTCTGTAAGACAAAATGGAAAAATGAAATAGGTAGCTCAAAGACAGCACATTTTGAAATTTTAATATTTAATGCCAAATTGCCTCATTGAATAATTCAGTTTATAGCTCCCCCAGCAGTGAATAACTATTTCCCTAAATTTTATTCACACTATTAATCGATTGCTTTTTTAAATTTTTTATTTAAATTCAATTTAGTTAACATATAGTATATTATTAGTTTTAGGGATAGAATTTAGTAATTCATCAGCTGCATGTAACACCGAGTGCTCATTACAGCAAGTGCCCTCCTTAATGCCCATCACCCAATTACCCCATCCCCCCACCCACCTCCCTTCCAGCAACCTTCAGTTTGTCTCCTATAGTTAAGAGTCTCTTCTGGTTTGCCTCCCTCTCTGTTTTTATCTTATTTTTCCTTCCCTTCCCCTATGTTCATTGTATATATATATATAATGAAACATTACTCAGCCATTAAAAAGAATGAAGTTTTGCCATTTGCAACTACATGGGTGGAACTAGACGGTATTATGCTGAGTAAAATAAGTCAGTCAGAGAAAGACAAATACTATATGATCCCACTCATATGTGAAATTTAAGAAACAAAACATATTAACCAATTGTTTTAATATTTTGCCAGTGCAATAACTAAAAAGTGTCCATTACTTGCGCTTCCCTGATTGTTAGTGAGGTTAAGGGAAAGTTTCATATTTTGTTGGCTACTTGCTTGTGTGTTTTTTGTAACTTGCCTGTTCATATCTTTTATCTGTTTTCCAGTTGGATTGTTTGGCTTCTTGTTATTAAATTATGCAGTCTGGGGCAGCCCTGGTGGCCCAGTGGTTTAGTGCCGTCTTCAGCCTGGGGTGTGATCCTGGAGACCTGGGATCAAGTCCCACGTCAGGCTCCCTGCATGGAGCCTGCTTCTCCCTCTGCCTGTGTCTCTGCCTCTCTCTCTGTGTGTCTCTCATGAATAAATAAATAAAGTCTTTAAAAAAAATTATGCAGTCTGGATATAAATCTTTGTTACATGTGTGGGAAATGTTTTGCAGACTTCTGGTTATTTTTAAACTTTGCTCATGGGGTCTTTTGGGGTATAGATGTTTTAAATGTTGATGTATTCAGATTTACCAATCATTTCTTTTATGGCTTTTGCATTTTGAATCTTGTATAAGAAAGCCTTTCTACTCCAACACTGTTCTGTATTTCCTTGTAATATTTTAGAATTTTTTTATGTTTAGCTCTTTAATTATCTGGAAATTTTTTGGTAAACATTTTTCTAAGTCATTAAATATTCTAACAATATTATTCTTAATAGATGACTATTATTCCCTTGTAATGCTAATTACTTATTAGTATTTTTCATTAGGACCTAAATATTTATTCAACAGATCATTGTTTCCCTTTATCAAAAACCAAATTCCTGGGGCAGCCCAGGTGGCTCAACAGTTTAGCGCCGCCTTCAGCCCAGGGCCTGATCCTGGAGACCCGGAGTCCAGTCCCATGTTGGGCTCCCTGCGTGGAGCCTGCTTCTCCCTCTGCCTGTGTCTCTGCCTCTCTCTCTCTGTCTCTCATGAATAGATGAATAAAATCTTTAAAAAAAGCAGGCAGTCCAAGAAAAAAATTCTGTTTGCTTTAATAAATTATTATTTCATATCTTCTAGGGCAAGCCCCTCTGTTTTTTTTCCCCCACAAATTTCTTGACTATTCTTGTGCATTTTTTCCCAGATAAACTTGAAAATTAGCTTGTAAAGTTCTGTAAGAATTCCTATTGGGCTTTTGCTTGCATAAGTTTGTTTCATCAAACGGGTGTAGTATATAGTATTTGATAAACCTGTACAATCATGTTGTTTCTAACTGTCCACTGTTATAAAGCAGTTCTGTAAAGGGTATTCAGAAAATTCTTTGCTTACCACTATGATTATTCGACTACAACAAATTTCAACAAGGCAAAGCACATCCACATTTTAGGGGCCCAGTGTACTTTAGGAAAGATTTTACCAATTTACATTCCCTTGGGACGTATGGGTGCGCCATCTCCCTATTCTGCTTGCATGACTGGATCATTAAAGGTTTTGAACCTTTGAAAATTTGATAGGCTACATATTTCATTGTTGTTGTTGTTTTTTAAAGATTTTATTTATTTATTCATAGACACAGAGAGAGAGAGGCAGAGACACAGGCAGAGGGAGAAGCAGGCTTCATGCAGGGAGCCCGACATGGTACTCGATCCCGGGTCTCCAGGATCACACCCCAGGCTGCAGGCAGCGCCAAACCGCTGTGCCACCGGGGCTGCCCATATCTCATTGTTTTATGGATGTAAAGTATTTTGTATTTGTTTTCATTTTTGCATAACAAATCACATATTTATCAGTGTAAAACAGTACCTTATTGTCTCACAGTTCTATATGTCAGAAGTCTTGGTGGGCTTTATTGAGTTCTTGCTTTGGATCATACAATGCCAAAATCAAGGTGTCCCCAGACTTGGCCTTTTTTTTTTTAAGATTTATTTATTTATTCATTCAGAGAGAGCGAGAGAGAGGCAGAGACACAGGCAGAGGGAGAAGCAGGCTCCATGCAGGAAGCCCAACATGGGACTCGATCCAGGGTCTCCAGGATCACACCCCAGGCTGCAGGCGGCGCTAAACCGCTGCGCCACCAGGGCTACCCCAGACTTGGCTTTTATTTAGAGGCTCTGGGGAATAATCCATTTCTATATTCGTTTAAGCTGTTGTCAGGATTTAATTCCTTGCTATATTGTAGGACTGAGATCCTCATGGAAGGAGCTTCTAGAGGCACCCACACTTTCTTCGCCTTACTTATCCCTTTCTATCATCAAGCCAGTAGTGGCACGCTGAATCCTTCTTTTGCTTAGAATCTCTCTGCCTTTCTCTTCTTCCACTAACCCGAGAAAACTCTCTACTTTTAAAAGGTTTATGTGAGAGCAGCCCGGGTGACTTGGCGGTTTAGCGCCGCCTTCAGCCCAGGGACTGATCCTGGAGACCCGGGATTGAGACCCACGTTGGGCTCCCTGCATGGAGCCTGCTTCTCCCTCTGCCTGTGTCTCTGCCTGTCTCTCTCTGTGTGTCTCTCATGAATAAGTGAATAAAATCTTTAAAAAAAGGTTTATGTGATTGGATTAAGGCCATTGGGATAATCCAGAATAATCTCCTTATTTTGAGGGGAACTTTAATCTGCAAAATCCCTTTTGCCAGGTAATGTAACATAATCACAGGTATAATCATATTCACAGTCTGGAAATTAGGGTGGGAAATCTGGGGAAGGGGACATTTTAGTATTTGGCCTATTGTAGAGTGTGACAACTTTTTTTGTGTGTGTGTGATTAGAAGTTAATCGTACTGCACTGTGTTCCAATAATGTGACTTTTATGGTTTTTACTATTGGAAATGTATTATGTTTTCTTTTGTGACTCAGTATATGATCAATTTTTGCAAGGGTTGCATTTAAACCCTTGCATTTTACCTACTTTTTGGTTTCTTCATATATTTTAATATAATACTGTTTGGTATGCATATTTATGATAGAACATATGCTTGGTAGATAATTTCCTTTACCAATATATCTCTTTACCCTATTTAAAACTTTTTGCCTTGAATACTAATATTTCTTTCTTTTTTAATTTTTTTATTGGAGTTCAATTTGCCAACATATAGCATAACACCCAGTGCTCATCCCAAGTGCCCCCCTCAGGGCCCATCACCCAGCATCACCCAGTCACCCCAACCCCCCCCACCTCCCCTCCCACTACCCCTTGTTCATTTCCCAGAGTTAGCTGTCTCTCATGTTTTGTCACCCTCACTGATATTTTCACTCATTTTCTCTCCTTTCCCTTTATTCCCTTTCACTAATTTCTATATTTCCCAAATGAATGAGACCATATAATGTTTGTCTTTCTCCGATTGACTTATTTCACTCAGCATAATACCCTCTAGGTCCCTCCACATTGAAGCAAATGGTGGGTATTTGTAATTTCTAATGGCTGAGTAATATTCCATTGTATACATATACCACAATTTCTTTATCCATTCATCTTTCGAGGGACACCGAGGCTCCTTCCACAGTTTGGCTATTGTGGACATTGCTACTATAAACATCGGGGTGCAGGTGTTGCGGCGTTTCACTGCATCTGTATCTTTGAGGTAAATCCTCAGCAGTCCAATTGCTGAGTCGTAGGGCAGATCTATTTTTTTCAAAAAAGATTTTATTTATTTATTCATGAGAGAGAGAGAGAGAGAGAGAGGCAGAGACACAGGCAGAGGGAGAAGCAGGCTCCCTGCAGGGAGCCTGACTTGGGACTCAATCCTGGGTGTCCAGGATCAGGCCCTGGGCTAAAGGTGGCGCTAAACCGCTGAGCCACCTGGGCTGCCTGGCAGATCTACTTTTAACTCTGAGGAACCTCCACACAGTTTTCCAGAGTGGCTGTACCAGTTCACATTCCCACCAACAGTGCAAGAGAGTTCCCCTTTCTCCACATCCTCTCCAACATTTGTGGTTTCCTGCTTTGTTAATTTTCCCCCTTCTCACTGGTGTGAGGTGGTATCTCATTGTGGTTTTGATTTGTATTTCCCTGATGGCAAGTGATGCGGAGCATTTTCTCATGTGCTTGTTGGCCATGTCTATGTCTTCCTCTGTGAAATTTCTGTTCATGTCGATTGAATACTAATATTTCTAATGTTCATGCTGTCACTCCATATATATATCTTTTTTATGGTTACAGAATATCAGACAAATTTATAAATTATTCAGATAGGGTTAACAACTGTTACTGTGGTATATATCCAAATCAGTAAGGAAGAAGTCAAACTTTCACTCTTTGCATATGACATGATACTCTATATAGAAAAGCCAAAAGGTACCACCAAAAAATTGCTAGCACTTAAATACGAATTCAGTAAAGGTACATGATATAAAATCAACATACAGAAATCTGTTATATTTCTATATACCAATAATGCAGCAGCAGAAAGAGAAATCACAGTATCAATCCCATTTACAATTGCACCAAAAACCGTAAGATACCTAGGAATGAACCTAACCAAAGAGGTGAAAGACCTGTACTCTGAAAAGTATAAAAACACTGATAAAAGAAATTGAAGATGACACAAAGAAATGGAAAGACATTTCATCCTGATGGATTGGAAGAACAAATATTGTTAAAATGTCTATATCACCCAAAGCAATCTACACATTTAATGCAATCCCTATTAAAATACCAACAGCATTTTTCACAGAGCTAGAACAATCCTAAAATATATGTGGAACTACAAGAGACCCCAATAGCCAAAGCAATCTTCAAAAAGAAAAGCAAAGCTGGAGGTATAGCAATTCTGAACTTCAACTTATATTACAAAGCTGTAATCATCAAGACTGTCTGGCACTGGCACAAAAGTAGACACATAGATCAACAGAACAGAAAAGGACCCAGAATGAACCCAAAACTATATGGCCAATTAGTCTTCAACAAATCAGGAAAGAATATGCAACAGGAAAAAGACAATCTCTTCAACAAATGGTATTGGGAAAACTGGACAGCAACATGCAGACGAATGAAACTGGACCACTTTCTTACACCAAAATGGATTAAAGACCTAAATTTGAAACAGGAAACAAGTAAAATTCTTGAAGAGGACACAGGCAGTAACCTCTTTGCCATCAACCATAGCGACTTTTTACTAGATATGTCTCTTGAGGCAAGGGAAAGGAAGGCAAAAATAAACTATTTGGATTTCATCAAAATAAAAATCTGCACAGCCAAGAAAACAATCAACAAAACTAAAAGGCAACCTACGGAATGGGAGAAGATATGTGCAAATGACATACCAGATAAAGGGTTAATATCCAAAATATATAAAGGACTTATACAACTCAATACACAAAAAACAATCCAGTTAAAACATGGGCAGAAGACACAAAAAAGACATTTTTCCAAAGAAGACCCACAGATGGCCGACACATGAAAAGATGCTCAACATCATTCATCATTGAGAAAACACAAAACTACAATGAAATGCCACCTCACACAAGTCAGAATAGCTAAAATTAACAACACACGAAACAACAGGTGTTAGCAAGGATGTGGACAAAGGGGAACCCTCTTGTAATGTTGATGGGAATGCAAACTGATGCAGGCAATCTGGAAGATAGTATGGAGTTTTCTCAAAAAGTTAAAAATAGAAGTACCTCATGAGCCAGCAATTGCACTACTATGTATTCACCCAAAGGTTACAAAAATACTGATTTGAAGGTATACATGCACCCTGATGTTTATAGCAGCATTATCAACAACAGCCAAATAGTTGAAAGAGCCCAAATGTCCATTGACTGATGAGTGGATATAGAAGATATGGAATGTATATATAATGGATTATGACACAGCCATAAAAACATGAATCCTTGCCATTTGCAATGACATGGATGGAGCTAGAGAGTATTATGCTAAGCGAAATAAGTCAGAGAAAGACAAATACCATGTGATTTCACTCAAATGTGGAATTAAAGAAACAAAACAAATATAAGGGAAGAGGAAAGAGAGGAAAACCAAGAAACAGACTCTCAACTATAGAGAACTAATGGTTATCAGAGGGGGAGATGGAGGGGGATGGGTAAAATAGGTGATGGGGATTAAGGAGGACTCCTGTGATGAGCACCGGGTGTTGCATGGAAATGTTGAATCACTAAATTCTACACCTGAAACTAACATGACACTGTATGTTAACTAACTGGAATTTAAACAAAAAACCTGGAAAATTCCAGACAAAAACATAATTTGGGTCCATTACTCCAGAGCCGGCTCTTCTTTTGACATCACCTGCACCATCACCTGCAGTGCTACCACTCCCAGTGGGGAGAGAATCAAGCAGTCAATTGGAGTTGCACTTCTGAGAAGCTATACCTCAAAACCTGTTTCCCATCTGTCTCAACATTACCTGTATTTTTTCTGATTCCAGAGACGACTCCTTAGAAGGTTATAATTGACCTACATCTGGCATTCTTGCTCACAACAACAAAAGCAAAAGAGAAAAAAAAAAAAGCACTAGACCTGCCAAATGAGACACATCCAGTCAACTGGCCATAGTGACTGCTTCTGTAGCATGTGACAGAGGCTTTCAAACTTTTTTGAGCCCAATTTAACTGAGTAAGAAACATATTTGACATCACAACTCAGTATGTGCACGCACACAGACATCTGAAAGCACTGTTTCACAAAGCAGTATTTACTGTGTGCAGTTCCCTCTATTGTTTAAAAAATGCATTTTTTTTCATTTAAAGAAATGCTGGTCTTGGGAACCCTGGGTGGCGCAGCGGTTTAGCGCCTGCCTTTGGCCCAGGGCGCGATCCTGGAGACCCGGATCGAATCCCACGTCGGGCTCCCGGTGCATGGAGCCTGTTTCTCCCTCTGCCTGTGTCTCTGCCTCTCTCTCTCTCTGTGTGTGTGTGTGACTATCATAAATAAATAAAAAATTAAAAAAAAAAGAAATGCTGGTCTTGTCCCACTAAATTAATTGCATAGCTCACCAATGAGTTACAACCTGCACTTTGGAAAGAAGTGCCCTTAAGGATGGAGACGTACGTAATGGTTCCTAATTCCAGAGGCCTTTAATTTTTTTAAGATTATTTATTCATGAGAGACAGAGGGGAGGGAGGGAGAGAGAGAGAGAGAGAGGCAGAGACACAGGCAGAGGGAGAAGCAAGGCTCCATGTAGGAAGCCCGATGTGGGGCTCTATCCTGGGAGTCCAGGATCACGCCCTGAGCCAAAGGCAGATGCTCAGCCACTGAGCCACCCAGGCGTCCCCAGAGGCCTTTAGAGTGGCCACCAGTAGCTCTGTGTGGGGTGTTGTGGCTCCCTCTGTGCTCACTACCAACACTTGAGCCCTAACCCAGGACAATGCTTCAGCAACCTTATCTTTTTCCTCATAAGCCTCCCTGACCTCAGAGCTCTGGCCTCCTAAATCAGCTGCCTTAGCAGTGAGAGGGCCAGAGGCCCTCCAGGCTGCTCATGGAGACTGAGTTGCCCTAGCAACACTTGGCTGTAATTGACTCCCGCTGTCACCTGCTCCAGCCTAGCCTGCTTCTCCACACTGTGGGCTGTGGCCCCCTTTTCTCCTGCCTTTCATAACAATTTCTCCATCCTCGTTACATAGACAGATGTCTTCTTCTTGACACACACCTCCCTGGCACTCTCCACATTGCCAAATACTCACTCTGACATGATTAAACACTCCCAGAGATGGGTGATTTGCATTTTTTTTCATATCACAAACAGTCGCTAATGCTGGTCCATTTAAGTCGGAGATCACAAACCAGAATGTAGGCAGGAGCTAGGTAGGTCCTACAAAAGCCTAGGTGGGGACTGTGCCCCTTCCTGAAAGAAGCGGTGGCTACTCTTTCCAGCTGATCTTGCCCTACTGAAATGCACATTCACATGGCCGGAATCTTCCAAGTAATCTAGAGAAGCCATAAAGTCTGGGGTTTTGTACAGACTCTACCAACTTATATGCTGACAAGTAATTTTAAAAATATCTTTTTAAATTCTTAGGGGTCAGATCAAGCACATCTGTGGACTGGATCTGATCAGCAGGCTACCATTTTGCAAGTTCTGTTTTAAGCTCTTTTTTATCCTCTGTCTTGCATTTGGACTTGATGTCTTCTGCCATCTGGGGCAAAAACAAAAACAAAAACAAAAACAAAACAAAAAAAAAACAAAAAACCCACACCAATAACTAGGCTTAAATTAGCTCTAAAGTTCTCTCCCTTCCATATGGCCACAGTAATCAGTCAAGACTCTTAAGAGATATTCATGGAGTGAAACCAGTATGTTCCAGTGTTTCTCCTGGGCACTGGAACACCAATTTCTACATATTATCGCATTCTGATTTGTTATAGTCATGGCGTGAATATGTAAGGCTGGCCACTGGAGAAAGCACTGGCCTTTGTGTCAAAGGAGCCCTTCTCTTGGTCCCTCCCCTTTGACCATATTTATTAGTTATGTGATGTTTCCCTTTCTAGTATTCCCATCCGCATGTGAACTAGAAATTTCTGCTCTTTCAGAAGTGATGGGGAGAGAGCTTTCCCATCTCCACTGTGTGCCACCCCACCTCTTTCACTACCACTTTCTCTCCAAGGTGACTGGTGAGATTACAAAATTTGAGGGCTTATTGCTCAGCATCTGCTGAGCTCTCTGCCCTGTATTTTTCAGAGCTCCACTGCCTATAGCATGCTGTATCCTAACGCCACTTAGCGGGAGTAAGGTTCTGCTGTACAGACCTATCTATCCCTCAGGAAGGTGGAAAAATCTAGATTTGGGATGAAAAAGTTGAAAACCAGATTCAGGCTGCAGGCCACAGATCCATTCTTCAAATCAGTCTTGTCAACAATAAATCTCAATATTCAGATCGCTCTTTGACTCCTGTTTCTATTTCTTAATTAGTTTGGAATTCAAAGGAGAGAGTGATGTGATTCTAGAACCTTCAGAGAGACCCCATGATGTATGGGTAGAGAAACCTTGAGAAACGAATACAAGACTGACATTTGAAATCTAAAATTACATTTGAGGGAGGGAGTTCTCTTTGCAGGAGTGTGGTGGCCAGTATGCCTGTGTTGCAACTGGCTTGCTTGCTTTTCTTTCTTTCTTTCTTTCTTTCTTTCTTTCTTTCTTTCTTTCCATAAGGGCAAGCCCTGGAAAGCACTGGCTCTGTGCATCATAGACTTTGGGAGTTTGTAACAGTTTACATTATGATTAGTGTCTGCAGGCATGTGACTGCTTTTAATAGCAGCTTTAGAAAGCACAGGCCTCAGACGTTTTTGACCTTACAACTGTGGCTGGTGTCTAGAAGCAGGTGGAACCAAGTGGACCCCAGTAAGAACAGACTGTGCAGGCTTTTGTGGCTGAGATAAGGATTAGAGTATCAGGAAAAGAGTATTTTGGTCTTGATTAGGTTTGCCTCAAAACAGCTTTTTATTGAAGTAGAGTTGACACGCAACATTACATTAGTTTCCTTTTCAATAGGTTTGATAGTGGGACTATTTCCTTTCAATAGGTTCCTTTTCAAAGCTTTAATAATCAAGCTTTTCACCATCAGAGGGCTGAAAATTTTTTGCTCCCTTTTCCCTATTTCTCAGTAGGACTAAGGGCTGGGGCTTTTAACTGCAAAAGTAGCTAAATTCCATGTGAACCACAAAGTACTAAAAGAGTGAGATTATAGGGTGCCTGGAAGGTCTGCCTTTGGCTCTGATCATGATCCTGGGGCCCTGGGATCCAGCCCCACATAGCTTTGGGCTCCCTGCTCAGTGGGGAGTCTGCTTCTCCCTCTGCTTCTCTATCCCTTTGTGCTCAATCTCTCTCTCTCTGTTTCTCTCTCTCTAACAAATAAATCTTTTAAAAAAAGAGTGAGATTATATATTTTGCATTTAGTAGGTGGTATTCCATCAGTACTGTCCCTCTATCTTGATTTGAATTGCATCTTGTTACAGAGGCAAGGAGAAAAACTCTGGTGGAGCTGCCTTCTTGAATTTTTGTGGCACCTCCCCAGCCTCTTAGACTCATCCCCACACACACACACAGATACCACCACCACCTCTGCATGGTGTCAGACTAGCACTGGACTTAATAATTACATGAACCATGATTATGACTTTGGATTTTAAAGACCCAAACTCTGGGTTTAACCTAGGAAGGCAGGTGGTTTTTTTTTTTAAGATTTTATTTATTAATTCATGAGAGAGAGAGAGAGAGAGAGAGAGAGAGAAAAGCAGGCTCCATGCAGGGAGCCCAACTGGGACTCAATCCCTTGTCTCCAGGATCAAGCCCTGGGCTGAAGGCGGCGCTAAACCGCTGAGCCACCCGGGCTGCCCAGGCAGGTGGTTTTTATCAAGGTACAGATAGAGAAATGGGAGTCCTCACCATATATAAGATATAGCATTTTCTTGTTTTGAGGCAAAGAAACAAGTCTTTAAATTATAAAAGTACCAAAGACTACGCAAAAAAAAAAAAACCTTTAAAGACCACTTTCTCTAGGAATAGGGTTTTCTCACAAAATCAAGGAGGTATTGGATTTCTTTCAAAATAATGTTTTATACTAATTCACGTGTGAGTTTTATGACATGATGCCTGAGGTTTGCTTTGCAATATTCCAGAAAAAAAGTAAGAATAGATGAATTAAAATTGGCAAAGTGTTGATAATCTTGAAGCTGAGTGATTCGTTATACTATTCATGGAGTTCATTATAGTAGATCTCTAATTTTGTGTATGTTTGAAATTTCCCGTAATATAGCATTAGAAAAATAAAAACAAGCTTTGCTCAGTCAGAACAAGAGCAATAGGAGAGTCAATGAAAAATATCCAAGACGTTATGCCATTTAAACTGGAGAAAGAGAGAGCCTGTCTTAGGAAAATTGGGTAACAAGCTAAATAGAGATGAAAGGGGAAAAGAGCATATACTCAGATCTAAAAGTTCTTAAAGATGAAACTAGAAAACAGAGAGAGATATTTTAATTGTTACTAGGTCAGAGAGGTTTTCTGAGTCCTAAAGAGACAAAAGAGAGATAGGCAGAGAAGAAAAAAACACATCGGAATTACTCTACCAGGGAGAGTCCAGATCTACAATGTTATTGGCAAGTATTCGTATAAAAAGGTGTTCTCTGAAAGCTGACCTTAGAGACCTCAGTTTAGTAGGTACAATGCCCCCTTCCCTAAGATATTTACACTAATCCCTAGAAACTGTGAATATGATATATTACATGATAAAGGGGACTTTGCCGACATAATTAAGGGTACAGACTTTAAGATAGGGAATTTATCCTGGATTTTCCAGGTAGACCCAATCTGATAGCATGAGCCCTTAAAATCAGAACAGAGGGATCCCTGGGTGGCGCAGCGGTTTGGCGCCTGCCTTTGGCCCAGGGCGCGATCCTGGAGACCCGGGATCGAATCCCATGTCGGGCTCCCGGTGCATGGAGCCTGCTTCTCCCTCTGCCTGTGTCTCTGCCTCTCTCTCTCAATCTCTCTCTCTCTCTCTCTCTCTCTCTCTGTGACTATCATAAATAAAAAAAAATTAGCAGAGCCCTTAATGTGAGGGCCTTTCCCTTCTTCATCCCACTGGCTAAAATGAGAGCCATTTTGTACCATCTAGACAGAAGCACCATTCTGGTTGATAAGGAGGAGACTGAGTCTCTGAATAACTTTATAGAACAGCTACCACACTAGTCCTGGGCTGCCTTCTTCTGGTCTGTTACATCTGAAGGAAATTTCGGTTTTATTTAAGCCTCTGTCAATTTGGGTATCTGTCACAAGAGGCTGAACCTATATCCTAACTAATACAGCCACATACACTTTAGAGAAGGAAGGGGTAACCAATCTAAGTAGATAAAATATGAAAAATTAGCTGAGCTTTGGGATCAAGATGGTGACTTGGGCATTTGCTAAAACATGCCCTCAGCCCTGTTTCAAATACCTAGAAACCTAGTGTAAAATGTTCCCAGTTTTTTATTGTGAAAAATCTTAAACATGTAGAAAAGTTCAAATTAGTACAATGAATGGCATTATGCCCACCACTCAGTTTCAATTGTTAACGTTTTGCCATATTTGCTTTATCTACCATCATCTATCTAATTTTTTGAACCATTGAAAAGTGAGTTGACTTACATCATTCTTAAGAACTTCAGTGCTCATCTTGAAAGAAAATTCTCCTACATAATTCCAAAACCTTTATCACATGTAAGAAAATTAAAAATAATTTCACAATAATATTTTGATATCATCAAGTAATATTGAGGCCATATTAAGATTTCCCTAGTTGTCCCTAGAGTGTCTTTTCATAGCCTTTTCTTCATTTGTAACTGAAATACTTTATTTCTTTATTTTTTAAAAAGATTTTATTTATTCATTCATGAGACACACACACACACACACACACACACACACACAGGCAGAGACACAGGTAGAGAGAGAAGCAGGCTCCATGCAGGGAGCCCGACATGGGACTCAATCCTGGGACTCCAGGATCAGGCCCTGGGCCGAAGGCAGGCGCCAAACTGCTGAGCCACCCAGGCATCCCTATACTTTATTTCTTTAAAAAAAATAACTCCTACTTACACAAAAGCATAATTGAATGGCTATTCTCTTACATTGTTATTTCTCATTCAAACTCTACCAAAATTACAATTAAGGAATATAAAAGAAGTAAACCAGAAAGACAGAGATTAACAAAAATTTTAAAGATGGAAAGCAGCTGAAAAATTGTAACTGACTAGGCAATGGTGAGAAAGTTGAAATCTAAGTGACTATATAAATAAAGACAAAATGAGACAAACCCATATATACTGGGGGACTGGTTCTAAAATTTACCACTTCATGTACTGTAGGAAGAAAACAAAATAAATATATTATCATTTCACTATAACATCTGTTTAAATCTCTTCATGTAAGAAAGAGATTGTAGGGATCCCTGGGTGGCACAGCGGTTTAGCGCCTGCCTTTGGCCCAGGGCGCGATCCTGGAGACCCGGGATCGAATCCCACGTCAGACTCCCGGTGCATGGAGCCTGCTTCTCTCTCTGCCTCTCTCTCTCTCTCTCTCTCTCACTGTGTGCCTATCATAAATAAATAAAAATTTAAAAAAAGAAAGATTGTATTGGCTTTACAAGTTAAAACACTTCAGATTTATTATTTGAGTCATTTGTCTTCCATATTTATGCAAGAATTGGGCATAGAGGGTTATTTCTAGTACAATTTATGTGTGTATTATTTAACACATCATACCTTATGACTTTACACAGACCCAAGTGGATCCACTTATTTTTCATTATCATTTCCTTTTGGATGCTCAAACTGTCACTATATCAGCTCTCTGTAGATGATGACCTGTTGTTTTTAATGATATCCTGCTACCTCTCTGTGAGTCCTTGATTTACGACAATAGCAAGAGATCATGGGATCATCTTGAATTCTCCTGTACTGAATAAGGAATCAAGGAGTTTTGAATCCTTTTAGTGGAAGGCAGTTTTCAACATCATATCTGAATTATTGTTGGAGCAGAGTATACTGTTTCTCATTACTATTGAATTCATGGATAATTCGTGGAAGCTAATTAAAACATAGAGAAACAAACAAAAAACATAGAGAAACAGTCATCTCAGAAAATAACACAAGAAGATAAGAAGGCATGTGTTTAAGCAGATTGTTCCCATCCCATTAAATTATCACCTGGTTTTATGAGATCTTATTAATATATTTAACCTATTTTCTCTAACACTGCTATACTATTTCTAAATTCTGCCATAAAAACAGTGAAATAAAGTTATATTTCCCCCTAAATTTAGCAATGTCCGTAACTTTGAACTTTCTAACTATTTTATCAAGCACTCAGAAAATGGTTCTGAAATATTCAGGGCCTCATGATCCCAAGTGTCAGTATCATTTGGTCACTTACTGATTGTAGGAGAAAAAGAAAGAAAGCCTCTTTCCAAATGAACACTAAATAATACACAAGCATAAAGAGATACAGCATCTTAGAAAATCTCTTTACTATTGGTTGGCAAGGTAATGAAGTAGCACAGAGACATAAATGGCTGTTGGGATTTATTTTAAACTGTCCTTTTGGGGCACCTGGGTGGCTCAGGCAGTTGACTGCCTTCAGCTTGAGTCATGATCCCAGGGTCCTGGGATTGAACCCCACATTGTGGGGCAGAAGGGGGTTGTCCCTGCTCAGCAGGGGGCCTGTTCCTCTCTCTCCCCACTGCTTGTACTCTCTCGCTATGTCTCTCTCTCTCAAATGAATGAATAAAATCTTTTTTAAAAATGTCCTTTAGCTTCCCATTGGGGAATATTTTTATCCTCCATCAAAAAATATCTTACTATAATTTTCATAGCTTTTTTAAAAACCAGGATCCAGTCAAGTTTCAGGCATTGCATTTTATGTCTCTTCAGTTTGTTTGAATTTGAAACAGTAGTCCCAAATTTTCATAAACTATTTTTTAAAGTTAAAAAAATGGACAGAGTGCCTGGGTGGCTCAGTTGGCAAAGCCTCAGACTCTTGATTTTAGCTTAGGTCATGGTCTCAGGGTCACGAGATGGAGCCCCATTTAGGGCTCTCCACTCCGCAGAGATTCTGCTTGAGATTCTTTTCCAATCCTTCTACCCCCCCCCAATACATAAATAAAGCTTTAAAAAAGTTTAAAAAATGGATGACTGAGGTTGAAAATTAACAAAAAAGAAGCTCTCCTAGGGTCAGAAACAGAGATAGTCCAAACACATGAGTCTTTAAGAGTGGAGGAAGAGTGGGTCAGAAAGATTCAATGTGAGAAGGACTTGATCCCTCGTTGCTGACTTTGAGGGTGGAGGAGGGGCCACAAACCAAGGAATGCCGTCAGCTTCAGTTTGCAGTAGGCAAGAAAATGGGGACCTTTGTTCAACCACTGCAAAAAACCAAATCCTGCCAACAGCACAGATGAGCTCCTCTGTAGCCTCCAAACAGGGACAGGCCTGGTGACACTTGATTATCAGCCAAGTGAGACCCATGTGGGACATCTGACCTCCAGAACTGTGTGTTTTAAGCCACTAAGTTTGTGATAATTTGTTTCCATAGCAATAGAAAAATCCTGCAGCAAGATTATGAACCATGCTCAGAGCCATGCTTACTACATGTAACTGCTCACAGTGTAGAGGCTGGGTTACCACACAAAGCCCATCCTTAGGGGATGCGGGATGCCAAGAGCATGGGGTTCAAAATGGGGAATTCAGTGGTTTCAAATAGAGTGGAGGTTGACGAAAGCAGCCACAAAAATGATCTAAGGACTGGAGTGCCATCACAAAACATCTTTTAACTTTTCAAGAAGACAAGATTGTCTCAAATGCCACTCTTTGGGAGAGGTAACAGCAAATGTGCATGGAACTCCACCTGTCCCCATACAGTAAACTGAGGGCCATCATCAATCTCTTGATAAATCCCAGTAGAGTTTTTTAAAAAAGATTTTATTATCTATTTGAGAGAGAGAGCACGGGCGAGTGCACAAGCAGGGGGAGCAGCAGAGGGAAAGAGAGAAGCAGAGTCCCAGCTGAGCAGGGAGCCTGACACAGGGCTCCGTCCCAGGACCCCAGGATCACAACAGGAGTGGACGGTAAACACTTAATTGACTGAGCCACCCAGGCGCCTCTCCCAGTAGAGTTTAAAGTGAGAGGCTGTGGACCCTAGCTAGACTACTAGCACAATTTAAGTTGCCTCCTGTTGAGACTGTAAGCAAGATGATTGCCTCTTTCACGTTTTTTTACAGTTATCCTTCTTTCCTCCAGATAATGCTGTCACTGTGCTTTCTGACCCAGCGGTGTGGGTCGGGACTGTATTATGTACTACTTTCCACCAACACAATTTTGCTTGGGACAACTGCTTCAGTGACTGAACATTGCCTGTGACTAAGAATTTTTTAAAATATTATTTTATTAATACAAAACCAGTACAGTGGCGTTGTAGAAAATGAGACTATCTAGGCAAGCAAAAATATAATAAATAAATAACGAAAATTTCCACTACCCAGAAATCACTGTAAGACTCCAGTGCAGTCCTTTCAGGATCTCTCCTTATTCTCTCTCTCTCTCTCTCTCTCTCTCTCTCTCTGTCTATATGTGCTTTTATTTTATCACCAGAGATCTTACTACATATTCTACATTCTATTAGCCTATTTTTTTTCAGTCATCCATTTCTGTCTCGCGATTTTAGTAATATTTCAACTGACTTAACACCCAGATCATATTTATATTTCCTCAAATGACCTAAAAATATCCCTTGTGATTGCTTCATCCAAAGTGGTATCAATCCAGACCATGCATTACATCTTGTTCTTATGTCCCTTGTTTAATCTATCACAGACCATTTTTGATAATACTGATTTGCTGAGTATACCAGGCCAATGGTTCTGCAGAATATTCCACTTACTGGGTTTGTTTGGTTGCTTCTTTGCATTATTTTCTTCTAAAGTTTGTACACATGACATTGGTGCTGGGAAAATCTTGGGTGTTTAGTTAACTTTTTAAAACTCTTAGTGGGACGTCTGAGAATCTTGAAGTTGGGTTAATTCTTTTTTTGGGGGGGATCCTGAGTGAACTTCACCTATTCCAGTGGAGGACAGCCCAGGTTGTAGTTGTCAAAGGAAAACCTGCTCTCTTCATACCTCAGAGTGAGACCCGTCTAGCCATGAGTGAGCAGAAATAGTAATTGAAAAGGAAATAATTTTGAACTTAAATTTCTTTGGAATTTTAAAATTTATTTTCCTCCCAATAATTTCAGAAGTGGAGAAATTTCACACTATTAAGATTTTGGACATGTATACGTTATTTGGGACACTTTAATACTATCATTTGGGCTGGACATGTAATTTCTGATGAACCATTTTAGACAATGTGACCAGGCATGATTTGGTATGGGAAACACAAGAAGGACAGGTGTCACAGCTTCGGGCACAGCAGGGAATTTGAAGTTCACTTGATTAATGTCCTATTCTTATCCACTTCAGAGCCTTTTGGAGACAAAGCAGAAATGCCCAACATTGGTCCTAAGAGAAACAGTGGCTGTTATTGGGAGAATGGTCTTGTGAAGATAGAAATTGGATGACCCTGTTGAACCGTAGTCCACTACTCTTGATGCAGTCAGCCACACTCCCAAAGGACCTTGAGTTTGTCTATAAAACCCATCAGGTTAAGATAAAAAGGCTGAGGACTATTAGAGGAACCATGATCTCCTTTGTTAGAGGCTGAATTGTGTCCTCCAGCCCCATTTCATATAAAGCCCTAACCTCCAGTACCTCAGAATATGACTATATTTGGAGAATGAGCCTTTTAAAAAAGAAATTAAATTAAAATGAGGCCATTGGGATTGACTCTAATCCATTCTGACTCATGTCCTCATAAGTAGAGGAGATTAGGACACAAACACATACCAGGAGTACATGACACAGAAGGATTACCTGGTGAGGAGGCAGCAAGAGAGTGTTTATATGAAAGCCAAGAAGAGAGCTCAGGGGAAACCAACCCTGATGACACCTTGATCTTGGACTTCTAGCCTCTAGAACTAGGAGAAAATAAATTTCTGCTGCGTAAGCCACCCAGTCTGAGGTATTTTGTTATGGTGGCCTGAGCAGACTAATATAATGCCTTTTCCTGTGTTTGTGTTAGCTCATAAAATAGAAAGTTGCCCCTTTTCAAAAGTATAGACATACCCTGAGGTGTTCTTTAAAAATAGCACTGGTATTAAGTCCCACATCCCAGAGATTCTTATCTAATTGGTCTGAGTGGTGATCTGGGCACCAAGTGATTCTAAACTACAGCTGAGGTTGAGAACTACTAGGATAAGAGGTCAACTAAGAGTTGTGTGGCATAGCACCCGAAGATGATTGAGACCAAGTCTTCACCAACAAAGTAGGGGAATGGTGGGAATCCAGCCACCCCACAAAACTTTTAGGAAAAGTTGATCCTATACTGGGAGTTTGGGCCCTATGGGCTGTTCAGTGCAAATTGCTTTCTTAGTGTTAGGTGATCCAACTAAACCTTTCATTATGCACATAGGTGTTAGTTTTTAGGGTCTAGGAAAAAATAGTGCTATATCAAGACAAAAGGGGAACAAATTCTTTCAGCTTCCAGCAGAAGCCTGAAAGAAAGCCACACCTAGTACCCTCCTCACAAATTTGAATTCCTAGCCCTAAAATGTGTAGTTACTCACAAGTTTTAGAATTTTCTGTTTGAAGAAAAAAAGAATTTTCTGTTTGAGGTGGCTATGTAAGTGTGAACTGACAGTCACATAGTACTTTCAGAGGAGTTGGAGACACTGTCCTCCACTGTGGTCATGTGCCTGTATGCTATGCTACTGCATAGCCACAATTTATACATGGAATGTTCTAGCACTCTTATTCTTTGAAGAAAAAAATAAATTTATTTTTAATTTACATACAATAAAATTTATTCTTATTAGTGTATAGTTCTATGATTTTGGACATACCCTAGAATCATAATCACCACAATCAAGATACAGAACAGTTCCATCATTTCCCCCAAAATCCATTGCCAGTTCATATGTTTTTGACATGCAGAAACCCTCAAGCCCCAGGTGCTCAGTGTCTCTATGGGCAGTTTTGGCACCACACCCAGTACAACCTGCTTTTGACCCTCTTGAAGTGGGCATAGTAGGTGGAGATAAATGGGAAAGATATTTTGGCAGTCATGACAGGGGGAATGGCCCCATTGTCTTCCCAGACATACTGACTTGGCTGAAATTCAAATTTCCAGCAAGATGTTCCAGCCTTTTCGGGTTAGGTTTTAGGACATTGTTAGTGCCTTATCACATAGGCCTAGATTCTGCCCCAGAGCTTAGAAAGGGAACCAATCACTTACTAGATTTCAAATGTACCAAGATAAACTTTGAAAACCTTCCTGCCAGCACACACTGGAGAAGCAGGCTCAACACCAGGCAGTTATTGCATCATCTCAAAAGAAACATTCTTATAATCAATTAAACTCATTACATTTGAATAGTTAGTTCCTGCCAAAGCACATTTTAAATCCCCACTACAAAATAATGTGCTCACAGAGATCAGGTCTACTATATAAAAGAAGTCACGAAACTAATTATTTCGAGAAGCATTTGAAAGTCTTTTGCCAGGACAAAATCTCTTTATAAGGGGCTTTCCGGCATTGCTCAGAATGTATGTGCTCACTGATACTAAACTAGATACCGTGGGACAATAGTGAATAGCTTTACTCTTTCTAATTTTAGTATTTATAACAAAATGGAAATCTACAAAGAATCCCCTTCAACTCTCCCTGGGGACAAAGAAAGCCTTTGGGTACTTCTTGGAACTAGAACAAATCCCTGAAGGAGATACAGTTGTTTAACAGTCCAGATCCTTGGGATCCCTGGGTGGCGCAGCGGTTTGGCGCCTGCCTTTGGCCCAGGGCGCGATCCTGGAGATCTGGGATCGAATCCCACATCAGGCTCCCGGTGCATGGAGCCTGCTACTCCCTCTGCCTATGTCTCTGCCTCTCTCTCTCTCTCTGTGTGTGACTATCATAGATAAAAAAAAAAAAAAACAGTCCAGATCCTTGATTGCAAGCAACAGAATTGGACTCTGGATGATTTAGGTAGAAAAATAATTCATTAAAAGGATATTGGGCAGCTCCCAGAATGAGCAGGCGAGCTGGAGAAGCAGGTTTGCAGGCAGGAACAACAGTCAAACCACGCTGTAGAACTGGCCTGGTGAGGAGCCCACTGCTAGCACCTTTGAGCACTCCAGTCTGTAGCTTTCACCCCTGTTTCCCTGCAGGGAGCTCTGTCTTGCTGTGAATGCTAGTGCTGCCTGAGAGAGAGAGAGAGAGAGAGAGAGAGAGAGAGAGAGAGAGAGAGAGAGAGACACTCAGTCTCCTAGTCTCTAACTCCTAGGACAAAGTCTAGGGCAAGTGGTCTAGATAATGTACCAACACTCTAGCTGCAAGAGAGAGTAAATGTGGCTTTCTTAAGTCTGTGGAGGGAGACAGGCTCTGCTTCCTTCCAAGAATTGTAAGATGGGGAAGTCCCTAACCAGAGGAAGTGGGTTCAAATGTACACGTAAATAGAGTAGCAAAAGACCCAGCACAGGCTGACGGTTGGGGGCTGCCTGGTGTCACGTGGCACCAAGTTAGTCATTCCTACCTCATTTGGGGGTAAAGTAGAGGAAGGCAGAGTGGGCTGACCCTTACTTGAGAAAAGTGATCAAAAAAGAACAAGAGTTCTATTTCCCTCAGGGCCTTAGTAATTTTTTAATAATAAATTTATTTTTTATTGGTGTTCAATTTGCCAACATACAGAATAACACCCAGTGCTCATCCCGTCAAGTGCCCACCTCAGTGCCCGCCACAGAGTCACCCCCACCCCCCGCCCACCTCCCCTTCCACCACCCCTAGTTTGTTTCCCAGAGTTAGGGCCTTAGTAATTTGCTTCAAGATTGGAGGGAATGAGAACTGCCTAATGGTTGGGGTTGGGGACAGTACCAGGAGTTTCAGTGCCCTATATAAGGCAGAGAAAGCAATTTGTGTTGCCCTTGGAATATAACTTCCTTGTCTAGAGACCCTGGCATGATGACTTGGGTTATCTGGGAGCAAGTGGGTGGTGGTGGTGGGTGGAGGGAGAGAATTTAGAGTACTTTTCTCAGCAAGTCATTGCCTTTGATCCCTTGATGGGATGCACCTGAACACACCTGGGGACAAAATCAAGCACCAGAGTACATTTTCTGGTTGCAGCTATTTGGTTCCAAATATAAGAAATCTATGTATAACAATTTTAGGGAGTTTCTGCTCTAAAATTCTCAGTATATGCGCTATCCCCTAGACTTACATTTGCTTTGATGTACATTTGCAAAGATGACAGTACTTTGAATGACTAGGGTACAGAAACTCAGGACTGAGCCCCACCATCCCTGGGGAGACTCACACCCAGAGGGGTTTAACTGATTTGTATTAGATGTATTTGGCTACTCAGGCCTGATGAGAAAAGGCAGTGGAACCAGTATGAGGCATTCCTGGCTACCTGGATGAGATACTATCAGGATGAATTAATGCCATAGGATTTGCCACTGCTTTTTGGTATTTGGATAATACACTTGGTTGCTCTTTGATCTCTGATATGGAATAGGTGAGGGAGGCAAGACTATAGAGAAATTCATTCAGTGTTAATCTACCCTTAATACCCTTAGTGGTAGTTGGTAAGCTAGGTACTACTGGTACTACTGCTAGGTACTGCATCGTGAACAAGAAGAAGAAAAAGCAAGGGAAGTGACAGGATAAGGGGCTTGAGTGCTGCTGTGAAATTTGGGGTTGCCCTATGAACCATCATTAGACAGCTACTTCCTAGGATGTGGTAAGGTAACTTGAGTCCCTCTACAGTGTACAAAGTGCAGTCAGAAAATGGGTCAAGACCAGATAAAGTGATCTACCAAACCAACTCACTGCTTATAAGGGAATATAAGCACTACCTCCACATATCCCAGTGTGGACAGGGAACAATCTCCCTACATCCAGAACAAAAGGCAGAAACAAATCTTTTGAGGGATTCAACTTTTTATGAAATTGAGGGAAACAGAACCTAAACTATCAGAGTAAGGGAGTTTGGTGGTGAATTTAAGTGGGGAGATGGAGACCACCACCTATCAAGCTGCTCACCCACCTACACCTCTGGGGAATCCTGCTCAGCACCCTTCAAATCAATCCATATGTGGGGCATCTGGAGGTAAGTGGGTAAAAAGCTGACAATGCTAGTTGTTTGCCTGAATTCATTTCTGCCCCTTCTTCCTTGCTGGCACAGTCCTGAATTGGTCATGTGCTTAGGGAAGGGGCCTTATCCTGGTCCTCTATTGAGGTGGTGGTGGAATCTTGAATAGTCAATATGAATCATTATCGGGCTCATTTTCCTTGTCAGTGATTGATTTAGATATGGACATGTGATCTAGGATCTGAGGGGGTCATGTCCTAGGATCTGAGGGGTAGTCTACTGAGGGGCTTTTGGAAATGGTTTTCCTCAGTAATAAAAGGAGATGTATAGGAGGAAACTCCTCTCTTCTTAACAGGATGTTTCTGTGTCTGCATATAATGCTGGAACTGCTACAGTCACCTTGCAACCAGGAAGAAAGATCTGCTAGTTAGTAGAGGAAAACAGAAAGAGGAATGGAAGACGCTGTGCCTTTGTTGATGTTATTTGATTACTAATTCAATCAACTCTGAAACCACCACACAGGAATTTTTTAATCAGTTTTAGAAAATCACATATTCTTTTTTCTCTTGAAAAGGGCTGTGGGATGGGGACAGAATTTTTTTTTGTGGAGACACAAAGACTTTTATTGGGAGCATAGTGTAGAAGGTTGCAAGAGCTCAAACTGTGACACTAACATGCTGTGGCGAGAAGTCCTTCTTGGAGGTAGGTTGTGATCTTGATCTTGAAAAAATGAAAACATTATCTATCCTTTAAAGTAATAGAGACCAGTCCCTGGGTGTAGTTACATAACCTGAGAAGTGCCTTAGAAGACATTGTAAATGGATGAGGAGTATTGGCATGAGAAACGCTAATTTGGACCAGGGAACCAAACCCAGAACCATGGCCAAGGCCTAAGTTTCAAGTGTATCCATCTCATGAATGGAAACATCACCTTGTGCTTTGAGATCTTGCCCCTTAGGCATCTGCGTGACAAAAGAGTTACTCTATCCCAGGACCTCACTTTCTCACTGCCCTCTTGTGACATGAATGAAAACAAGATCCTGTCTGTGCCTAAAGACCCTCTATCACAATCATCTAGCCAATGTGTGAAGACTCTTAGCTCTAGCACATGAAAGAATGCTTTAAGGTCACCCTGGACATCTATTGTATTGTGTCAGAGAGGAACTTCTATATCTACACCTTGAGACAAGGAATGGGACATATGAGTGCATCACTAGCTAGGGACAGAGGGACACAGACACTGTTGTACACATGACAACTGAAATAATATGCCTGGGTATTGACTTAATTACAGAAACAGTGGTAACATGGCTACCAAAATTATATAGCTGGACTTTACTATAAGGCAATTATTCATTTCTTCTAGATTGCCTAATTTATTGGCGTATAGCTGTTCATAACATGTTTTTAAAATCGTTTGTATTTCTTTGTTGTTGGTAGTGATCTCTCCTTTCTCGTTCATGATTTTATTAATTTGCGTCTTCTCTCTCCTCTTTTTAGTAAGGCTGGCTAATGGTTTATCTATCTTATTAATTCTTTCAAAGAACCAACAGGAGTTGGTTCTGAGGCAATTATTCAAATCTAGAATTATAATTGTTGCATTTAGATTATCATCAAAAGAAAAACATTTTAATGTTTTATTTAAATTCAATTTAGTTGACATACAGTGTATTATTAGTTTCATGGGTAGAATTTGGTGATTCATCAGTGGCATATAACACCCAGTTCTCCTTATATCTCCTTATATCAAGTGCCCTCCTTAAAGCTTAAATCTCTCAATTACCCCTTCCCCCACCCACCACCCCTCCAGCAACTCTCAGTTTGTTCTCTATAGTTAAGAGCCTCTAATGCTTTGCCTTCATCTCTGTTTTTGTCTTATTTTATTTTTCCCTTCCTTCCCTTATATTGATCTGTTTTGTTTCTTAAATTCCACATTAAAGGGCAGCCCTGGTGGCTCAGCGGTTTAGCGCTGCCTTCAGCCCAGGGTGTGATCCTGGAGACCTGGGATGGAGTCCCATGTCAGGCTCCCTGCATGGAGCCTGCTTCTCCCTCTGCCTGATATATAGTCTTTATCCATTTGTCTGTCGATGGACATCTGGGCTCTTTCCATAGGTTGGTTATTGTGGACATTGCTGCTATAAACACTGGGGTGCATGTACCTCTTCCAATGATTATGTTTGTGTCCTTTGGATAAATACCTGGTAGTGTAATTCCTAGGTCATAGGGTAGTTCAATTTCTAACTTTTTGAGAAATCTCCCTACTGTTTTCCAGAGTTACTGCACCAGTTTGTATTCCCACCAACAGTGTAAGAAGATTCCTCTTTCTCCACATCCTTGCCAACATCTGTTGTTTCCTGAGCTGTTTAAAAAAATTTTTTATGAAGAATTTATGGACAATTGAGAATATACATTTGAACCCCTCCTCCAGGCCATGAACCCTACTTTGAAAAACTGTGTAAGGACAGTCTCAGAAGGGATTATAAATATGAGAATAAATAATATTGAAACCTAAATTAAACTTTCCTTTGTATGAAATGAGGATGACAATTCAAGGCTTCATACAATTTTTTTAAAACTACAATATACCTAAGAATCACTAAAATGGTTGGTAAAATGTAGATTTCTAGGCCATACTCCCAGTGATTATGATTCATTGTTCAAAGATGAGACCCAGGAGCCTGCATTTTATTTTATTTTTTTTAAGATTTATTTATTAAAAAAATTTAAAAAAAATTTTTTAAAGATTTATTTATTTATTTATTTATTTATTTATTTATTTATTTATTTGAAAAAGAGAACACAAAAAAGGAGGAGGGGCAGAGGGAGAGGGAGAAGCAGATGTCCCTCT